>NC_080771.1:8122122-8833622 GCF_020826845.1 Diceros bicornis minor
AAAGCAAATTTACTATCTTACAAAAGGTGATCAATCAAGAAAGTCTTGAGATGTGAGCACCTACCTGCATATTCCCCAGAAAACCAAGTACAGACCATCCCAAGGAACTTGCAATGTCCTAGCGATGACTCTAACCCACCAACTGCTTAGCCAACAATGAAGTCCTTAGCAGCACAGGGAGAGCCCTAAGGGGTGTGGGATTTCAGAGAGGACTGAGGTCAGCACGGACTCGGAGTAGCCAAGATCTGATTCCCACGGAATAAACTAGAGGGGTGGCGAGAATATTTTTATTTAGTCGTTGAATTTTTCCCATTGTAAAAAGAATGCCGACTTACCATAGAATGTTCTGAAAGTTCAGCGAAGAACAAATACATCCAGAAAACAAATACGCATAATCCCACCTTCTGGGCAAGTTGGGCACTCCCTGAGCATCCCTCAGTCTTGTTCCTGGTCGTATTACTGGATTTACACAGGGGCAGTAGAGCACGGTGGCTACAAGTGCAGTTTCTGGGCTTCAACCACCTGTAGTCACGTCCCAGCCCTGGCACACACAGCCTTGTGACTTTAGTCGGGTCACCTGACCACTTGGTGCCTGCTTCAGTTTCCTCGAATTTAAATGCGTATGACAGTACCTGCCTCATAGGGTAGATGTGAGGGATAAGTCCAAAAGGACTTAGAATAGTACCTGGCACACAGTAAACATTACGCAGTGTTTTTGTTTAACATTATATTTAACATCTGTTTTAACGTGGTTAAAAGTTCTTCACAAATATGCTTTTCGGAGCTCACACAATGTTCCACTGAGGGATGTATCACTTGAGAAGAGTTCAGAAAACCAGGGAGGCAAAGGACCAGGCCTCCTGTTGGCAGCACAGGCTGCTCCCAGAACCTTCCTTCCAGGGTCCACTCTCCCTTGTGTGGCATCCCACCTTCTGCACCACCCAGCCGTCCCTCTGCAGTGGGTGCTGGTGCTGCCCCACCCCACACCCCCGGTCCCTTTTCCTGGCTCTGTGACCTTTTCCTTCTCCCTCTGCCTGCCTTGCTGCTGACAGCTAGAACATTCCAGGCCAATCATTATGTAAAAGGTCCCTCATCCGACTTTGTTTGATGTTTCCCTTTGATTAAATTCAGGTTATGCATTTTTGAGAGGAAATCATAGTTTCACTTTTTACATGAAAATATGGAATCCATTTGGAATTAATTTTGATATACATGATATATTTTTCTTCACTTATATGAAACACCTCCTTTATCATATGGCAAGTATTTAATTGCACATATCTTATCTCTCTGTTGTTCAAAAGCCAATGTCACACTATTTTAAGTACCATGGCTTCATAATATGCCCCCAAACATGGGAATAAGCAAATTCCCCCTAATTATCCTCTTTTTCTTAAAAACTTCCAGGTTCTTCTCTCCCATTAAGTCTTCCAGGGACACCTTAGAATCGTGTTATCAAATTTCTTAAGAAAAACCTTTGTGATTTAGGTTGTCTTAAACTTCTAAATCATGATGGACAGGATTGACAACTTTATAATATTAAAATTTTTCCCCTAGGAGGATCATTATATGTGTATTGTTCAAGGCTTTTGTGTCTCTGAAAAGTTTTGTATTCTTCTTCATAAAACCCCTGCCCATTTCTTGTTGGGCTGTTTACTATTTTTGAGTCTCTTATGAATGGGCTCATATCTCTTTTTCATTGCTTTTTGTTAGCTGACAGGATAGCATGGTGGTAAAGTTCAGAGTATCTGGAGAAGGCTATTCCGGTTCCAATCTCAGGTCATTCACTCCTTTAGCTGTGCCGTATGAGGCAAGTCACATGACCACTCTGTGCCTCAGTTTCCTCATCTGTGAAATGGGGAGAGTGATGGTATCTGCCTCACAGGCTGTTCTGAGAAGGGACACACAGAAGGGTGCCCAGCACAGCAATTAGCCATTTACTGTTTAGTGTTAGCCATTGCTGTTTCCTAAACAGGCGCGCTACTGACCCCCAAGGCCTTCCTCTGTGATATGGTGGTGAGAGAAGCGGAAGTCATTTGTTCCTTTACACTCCCCTGCCAGGCAGTGGCAGACCCTGGCCAGAGCGGCTTTGCTTAAGAAACTGAGTGGCTCTATTGTAGTGGGAACAGCCAGTGGGCTGGAAGGAGGCTTTACTCTTTCACCCTCTTACTCTCCTTCAGGTTATGTGTGGTCTTCCCCTCAGGCATTTCCACGTGTCTCTGCTCCATTTTCCTCTGTCCTCCACCAGTGCCTTCCAGGTCTCATGCTGTGCCCTGTGACTCTGGCCTGAATCTCCCTCATCACTTCTTAACTCAGTATCCCTCCTTCCTCGTGGTTGTTACCAGGCGCAGGAATCTGATTGGGCCCATCCACTCTTTCAAGCCAGTCTATGGCCACTCTGTCCTTGAGACACAGGCTAATAAATCTTGGGAGGCAGGGGGATCTGACTTTAGAGAGTTGTCTGGGGGAGGAGTGGATTCCCCAAAGAAGGGGATATTGGCCACAATGGGCATAGCCAATACCCACGGGGATGAGCATTTCAGATGTGGTCCCTGCCTGGCACCACCCAATGGTCCACAGGCAGAGATTATCACACATCCAGGAGCCACCAGCAAAGGCACCTGTGAAGGAGACACTACTGTCCCTCTTTTATAGATGGGAGAAGTGTGGCTCTGCGAAGGTCAGGGACTCGCCCAGTGTCACCAGCCAGCCTTTGACAGAGGCATATCGACGAATGTGGGCCATCAGCCTCTGGGCTCCTTCCACCCCAATGTATCCTCTCCCCCGTGTGTCTCAGATGAGCTGCACCAACGCTTCCTTCCAGCTGCACCAACGCTTCCTTCCGGAGGAGCTCAAGGCAGGACCAGGGGAGTCAGGCCGAGTCTTGGATGATGTGTCAGTTTGGGAAAGATGGAGGTGAGTGGAATGGCATTGTGGGAAAAAATTGGCTATCCAGGTGGAAGGGATGGTCCAGGCAAAGGCCTGGAGGTGGGAGCAAATAAAAGGCATATACTGAGGGCCAGTAACAGTCCAGTAGGTCTGCTGGGTCCATCTGGGAAGCTCAAGTAGTGGGGCCAGATTGGGACGGTGGAGGGGAGCAACAGTGATTGCCTTTCACGCCAAAAGCTGTGTCTTGCTGTTACACACTACCTTTCACGTCCTCACTGCTCACCACTGCGAGAAACCACCAAACACCCTGCTGGCTGCAGCCAACACCAATGTCAGGCTGGTAGAGATGGCTCTGACCACTCATCATCTCTCATACTGTTCATAAGCCCCAGGTGCAGACCAGCCCTGGCTGAAATTTCAAGCTCCAGGCTGGGGGGGTCCCACACTGCCTTCTCTGCAGTTTCCAGTTCCTGCGGGACAGGGAGAGAGGCACTAGGGAAGAGGGTCAGGAGACCAGAGGACTGGAGGGCCCCCGGGCTCCCCTCTGCAGGCTCTGCTCCTATCCTGTGTTATTCTACAGAGTCTTATGTGGAATTCAAATGGAAAGAAAGGATTTCAGTGTTCGTTTAAAAAACCCAAATTACCTTCTCCCCATCCTCTTTGCTGAACCAACTCTTACTCGCCCTTCAGGTTTTCCCTAAAACCCCTATGCAAAGAAGTCTTCACTTCACAGTCTCATAAAATAGCTGTGCTTGTCTTTAGTGGAAGTCATCAGAGTTTGTGATGACATATTTATTGTTAGAGACAAGTTGGTTTTCGTCTGTCTTCCTCATCAGAACCGACTGGTTGCGTCAAAACGTGGCTCCATCAGTTTCTAAATGAGTATTATTGGAGAGTTCCTGAACACCTCTGTGCCTCAGTTTCCTCATCTGTAAGAAGGGGCTAATAAAATGCCCTACCTCACAGGCTTGTTGCAAAAATACTATGAGATAATCAGTGAAGGAGCATGGCAGGGGGCCTGGGGCACTCTGAATAGAAGTTAAATAATATTACCATCATTATCCCCTCCACCACCATCTCCGTCATCATCGTCACCATCATCATCCTCATGTCTTTCTTGTATACTGTTGTATCTTTCCTTCTTAGCACATAATAAGACTCAGAAAATGTTATTAAATGAATGAATGAGAGAATGAATGAATGAATGAATGCTTCTCTGCAAACACAACTGATCTCCTTTAGGGAGGCATTTCCTTTGAGCCATGAAGTTGATCCTTCTTATTTTTCAAGTTGAAAAACAAAATCTCTCCCCAGGTGAAAACACTTAAACACTGCCTTTGACGGGGTCCCCACTTGTCGTGAGTTCTCCAAGATGTTTTGGCCGGATCCTTTCTGGGGAACATGGTGAGGCTGTGAGGAAGTGTAATTTTCCTTGTGAAATGTCTAGGTTTCTTCCCTCGGTCATTTTTCACGTGCTTGTCACTTTCCCAGACTAATTGGTGGGCTCCTTTCCCCAGCTGTCTGCAGGGGCTCTCGCTCATCTGGCCTTTCCACCCTCCACTTGGGGTGTCAGGGGAAGCACCCAGGAAAGGAGCCTGATGTGAGTTCTGTGGGGCTTTGGGAAGGTCTCTGCCCTCCCCTGGGCCTCAGTTTCTCTATCTGGAATATGAAATGTTTGACTAGATATTTGCTAATAGAGTTCAAGTTCTAAGGGAAGCCATTGGCTCATAGTTGGGCAATTTCCAATTCTGGGAAGGTCTTTTGGCTTTGCACTGCTCAACCTTTTACACTTCCATCACCACTGGGGTTCAGGGGTCCATAGTCCCCCAAGTCCTCAGGGTGAGATAACTGGTAAGACAGCTCTGCTTATGGTGTGAATGCACAGCCCAGGGCCATAAATCCGTGCACAGGCAGAGTTTTAATTGTGGATCCTGGTTGCAGCACTGCAGGGGGAAATGGAGGCCTATAGTTCAGTTCTTCTGCACTGAAGGGTTAACAGCCAGCCACTTGGGACTGGAAGGAAGGCCAGCCTTCAGCAGGGGTCCAGGCTCCCACTTTTCCAGATAAACTCTGGAGGATCTACCAGGAAATGCATTTGTGGGTCCCAAAGAGCTTCTGGGAGAACATGGAATGACCTGTTGGAAGGGTAGGCCACCCACAAATGAGGCCTTTGAGCTCATGGTGAGAAAGAAGAGACTCCAAGGGTTCCAGCTCAGACTGCACATGCAGGCCATTTTTGGGCGCGAGTGGCAATTTTAGCTGGGACATCGAAGGGTGCCACTCATAATGTCCTCTTCCCAAGTCTTCAGGGGATTTCCCTCAAGTTTCTTAAAGAAATGGACAAAAAGAAACAGCAAAGATAACTCAAATAGGAGTTGGTTACAGTGGAAAGTGTGCAGGTATGACAGCCAAAGAGAACCGAGTGCAGATCCCAGCCCCATCCCTTCACACACTCTCTGGAGGCACAGGGACTAGGAGACCAGGGAGCAATTCTCTTTACTGAAGAATTATTGTAAGGATCAAAATAAATCTTGCATGTAAAAATGCCCAGCACACAATAGGAACTGTGGATAATTTTAAATGCTAACAAAACATGTTTACCCAGAATAGAAAACTCATAAAAAGAATTTAGAAAAAGAGAAGAATGCCTTCCACCCCTGGCATCATGGAAGAAGTAGACAGATCATGGGGAAGAATAATGTTGGTGTAGGTACAGTGGGCTGACTGGTGGTTCCCAAAAGGATACGCCCATGATCTACTCTCTAGAACCCGAGAATGTGACCTTATTTGGAAAAAGCTTATAGATGTAATTAAGTTAAGGATCTTGAGATGATGACATCCTCCTGGAAAATCCAGATGGGCAAGTGTCCAGTGACAAGTGTCTTTATAAGAGAAAGGCAGAATGAGATTTGAGACAGATGGAAGAGGAGAAAACACAGACAGAAGAGAAGACACAGACAGAAGAGGAAAAGACAATTTGACCAGGGAGGTGATGCAGCCACAAGTCAAGGAATGTCAACAGTCACCATAACGTAGAAGAAGCAAAGAACGCTTCTCTCCTAGAGCCTCCGGAGGGAACACAGCCCTGACAACACCTTAGTTTTGGCCTTCTGGCCTCCAGAACGGTGAGAAGATAAATTTCTGTTGTTTTAAGCCACTCAATTTACAGTAATTTGTTACAGCAGCCACAGGAAACTAGTATAGTGGGTGTGTCCAGAGACCCAGCTTCTGCCATCAGAAAACAGCAGAAGAGCGGCCTACGCGGACCCTTGATCCAGGTTAGAGGAGGTTCATCTTGGCTGCCCAAGCAGAAGAATGTGCAGGGCTGTTCCTCCAGTTATGTTCTGGTTTTGACCTCCCACACCCATTTCCCCCTTCTCCTGTCTTCTTTGGTGATCTTCTCTCTCCTCCATTGTGTGGGTCTGTAAATCAAGACCTCTTGAAGCACCCTACCAAGAAGAGAGCATGTAGCCCGAGGTTGGTCAACCGGACTGTCTCTCCCAGGACACAGAATCTCGAGTGGAAGATGTTTCAAGGTCAGTGCCCCTCACCACCCTAAACTCCTAGAGCTGCCTTTGTCTGAGTCAGTGTTCTAGCCTTCCCATCAACCCAGTGAGCTCTCCCCTGTAGCTTTCCAATCCATGCCTTTGTCGCCTAGGTCAGTCAGTGTTGCTTGCAACTGAACAATGCAACTGCCAAGGGGGAGGTGACAGCTCACCAAGGGAAGAGAGAGACTCAGGAGACGAGGGGAGTGACCCACCCTCTTCTGCTGGCGTGGATGGAAAATTCAGGGAGATACAGGTTAACTCAGTGCTTTATGTTGGTTGTTGGTCCTTCTGTAAATTGGATGCCCCTCTCCATAGTCCATGCTCACATGAGGCTGCAGCCATGGCTCATGGACCTTTAAATCTGCAGTGCCTGGCGCACAGGAAGCATCATTGATATTTAACAACTGACTTACTGGACACAGAGTATGGAATCTATTGTTCTCAGTGAGGTGCCAGTCCAGCCAAAGCTGGTCATAGGGAAGGGTGAGAGATCATACATGGAAGGCCTGAGAAGGCCCTATGAGTCTTAGAGGAGACTATCTGCTCAGACACATAGACCTTTACTCAACCTGTTAGAACAGAAGGTACCTTAGAATCCATTTAGTGCAGGGATCACAAACACCTGGCTTGCAGGATGCCTCACCCATGCTCATGGCAGGCATTACTAATCAACTGCAGCATTCCCTCCCTCTGAACCCAGCCATGGTTTCAGAATCCTTCCCCATGCAAGGCTCCACGCAGTGTCTACTAAGCACAAAACCTATTTACCTTCACCAATCTTGTCCAGACTCCTCATTTGACAGATGGGGAGAATACGAAGAGAAAAGACATATTTCAAAGTCATTCAATACATGAGCGGTAGATGCAAAACTTAGGTCCCCGGATCTGAGCCCCGGGCACTTCCCGTCACCCCACAAGGACTCTGCAGTGGCTGCTTCCTTGAGAAGGATTCTTTGCCCTTACACTTCTGCCTCTCCATCCAAGCCAGCCTTAAAGACTGTAGTGTTTATTTTAGCGAACACACAAATCTGGTCTCTAAAGGATGAACGTTAATAAAATATGTGCTCTAACTCTATGTAACAAGAATATAGAATACATTTTCTATTCCCATTGATCCTCAGGCCACTGGCAATCCACCAACAATTGATTTAGCCATTTGATTAGTTCGGGGGAAAAATATTATATTTTAATGGGGTATATATAATTCTAAGTTACCGCTTTGAAGTTGAACCAAATATTAAAATTACCTCTTTTTATGGGTGCCGCACAGCTATGAAGCTTTATAATTGCAGCCGGGGCTTTTGTAAGTGATCTGAACAGAGGAGGCAATTTCTGCAAAGCTTCTTGTATGGGCCTGGTGGCCGCCGGGCTAGTCAGCCCCTTTGAGGAGCAAAGAGGTGCAGACCACGGGGCCGACAATCACAGCTTGCGCTCGGCCCCCGTTTCACAGTTACAAAGCTCACTGATAACCCTTCTGGGCTGCTTCCCTTCAAAACAGCTCCCAGATCCGTCCCTTCTCTCCATCTCCTCTGCAAGCTCCTGGTCCGGGGCGCCACCCGCTCCTGCCTGGACTTCTGCAGTAGTGTTTTAAACAGTATCCGTTTTGATCCACTGCCATCCATTCTCCTCAGAGCAACTGGAGAGATTCCCTTAACAACGTAAATCAGATCAGGTCACACCATGGTCAGGCCTCTGCTTAAAATCCATGCACGGCCTCCCATTCCCTAGAGCAGGGTCAGCAAATTATGTCCTGGGGTCAAATCTGGCCCGCTCCCTGTTCTCATAAATGAAGTTTCATTGGAACACCGTCTCACTCATTTGTTTGCATATTGTCCGTGGCTACTTTTGTGCTACCACAGTGTTGTTGAATAGGCAAGTAGGTGCAACAGAGAGCTTATGAGATGCAAGGTCTAAATTAGTTACTGTGTGGCCTTTGACAGAGAAAGCTTGCTCTGACCTAGAGAACAAAAGTCAAGTTTCCTTCCCTAAGCCCACCAGGCCTTCTGTGATCTGGCTCTGCCTACCCCTGGGCCCTCCTTTCGCACCACTCTCTCCTCTGCTCAACTACGTTATTAGCCCTCCTGCTCCTCCCACACCCAAAGCATGGTGCTGCCTCAGGGCCTTTGCCCTTGCTGCTCACCTGATGCTCATTCACCTGATTGTTACCTGGCTGACTCCTTCCCTTCATTCAGATCTTAGTGAAAGCATCACGCCCTCTGAGTGGTCTTTCTGGCCCATCTAACGATGCTCCTCCAGGTCATTCTTTGCTGTCTTTAATTTTCTTCTGAGTGAAGGTGGGTGTAGGATTTACCTTCCAAACCAGAAGTCTTTCGAGAGTGAAAGGGGGGTCTGTTAGTAGTTGCACTGGGACAGCAGATGGAAGCGGGAGACACGTGGTCAGCCTGCCCACTGCACCCCTTTGTATACGGTTCACGGCCTTTCTCCTCACACGGTGGAGCCCCTAGAGCAGAGGGGGACCTCGTGCCTGGAACGGCACTGGGCACGTTGTGTACAGACCCTCTGACCCCTCACAGCAGTGCTGGCAGAAAGGTCCTGTCGCCATCCCACGTTGCTGACCCCGGGCTGAACCCAGGGCTCAGCTACAGAGTGGCGGTGCTGGCTCTGCCATCAGCTATCTTGACGGCTCCTCTGGCCTCTTGTACACACGTGACCTCAACGGACCCCTGTGAGTCAGGCTGGGCATCAGTGGGTAACAGGAGCTCCGTTTTACAGACGAGACAACTGAGGCTCAACATGGTGAAAAGACTTTCCCAAAGGCGCCCATGCCGAGGCCTTCAGACAACAACTCTAGCTTCTCTCACTTGCCCACGGCCTCTCTCGGAGCTCTCGGGTTCCTTCCTTCCACCCTGACTGTCCACAGTCCTTACTATATCAGAACCTTCTAGAGAGACGATGAGGGGCCTTTACAGTGAGCTCGTTGAAGCAAGCTGGAGCCACAAGGAGCCAGACTCAGGCCTGCTGTGTCCTCTGGCGCGTCTGTCCACCTGCACTGTGGCCCGGCTCCCAGGGCCACCCAGACTCTGAATGGATCCTTGATACTCAAGCCTCGTGATGGAGCCTCTCCCCTACTAGACTCTCAGCTCCGTGGGGACGAGGGCCGGGAGAGCCCCACCAGTCCATCTCCCCGAGCGCCTCCCACAGCGCTGGCATCAGAGGTGTTCAGGACATGAAGCTGCTGTTGACGACAAAAACAATTCCATCTCAGCAGACGTGCATCCCCGTCCCAGAGCACGTGCACGTCCACGGTCCCGTGTAACACACGCACAACCCCGAGAGGAAGGCGATTCTCTTCTTCCCCTGACAATCCTCCTTCCAAGACACCGTCAGTTGACCCTGCAACTAACTCCACTCCCACCCTTGGTCCTGGAACTGGGCTTCTGTACCCTCCTCGGGCACCCCATGTCAACCTCTCGGCCTGTGGATGCCACAATTTACCACGATGGGGCTACGCCAGAGGGTGAAGGAATCCTCCGAGCTACCTCTCTTGCCCCAGCGAGGCCTCTCTCTCATGGGCCGGGGTGGGGAGGGGGCCACAGGGAGCGGGGCCCCTCCTCAGAGCCCGGCCCCCTCCCTGCTCTGCTGCGCCTCTTCCAGAGACCCCACGGCGCCCCCTCCCTGGTTCCACTACATCACAGCGCCCCGGCGCCCAGCCCAGCCCTAACCGGCTGGCTTTCATCCTCATTCAGATACATATTGTATTGGCTGAGAAACATCAAAGGGGCCATGTCGTTACACATTCTATTTCCGAGAGGAGAAAAGCAGCCCCTTGCTTTATTAACGTGGCAAATGTTGACTCTTGTAATGAAAAATGCACAAACGCTGGGCAATTTTTGATGAATAGGTAATAGAAAGGAGGGCCCCGAATGAGAGAATTAATTTCCCTCCAGCGCCTCCATCACAAGGATGTGGAATCCCTGTGTGAGGCCCATTTGGGCCCTGAGACCCCAGACCCCCAGACGTGGGCCCAGGCAGAGGGCACTAGGCATGACTGTGAAGGGGGTCCCAGTAACCCCCTCCTGACTCCAAGGCAGCGATCTTTATTACTAATTGCAGTAGTCAAACCATGAACCTCTCAGGAACTAACTGCTGAGTGTGTTCAGCTCTTTGTAGCCATCGTCCCATAAGAACCCTAGGAGCTGGGTTTAACCGTCCTCATTTTTCATAAATGGAAACTAAAGTCAGAATCCCTTTAATAAGTTGCCCCAGTGCAAACCACCAGATTGAAGCTGGAACCCAGTCCTGGGAAGACCAGCTGTAGAGAAGTTTGCAAGCTTAAGATGTCCTTTAGCTGCACAGATGTTGTGATGAGGAAAGTCATTTTGATGGTCTTTCTTCCTTCCTTATCTCTGGATCTAATATAACACTCAGCACCCAGCACCCAGCACCCAGCACCCAGCACCCTGTAGTATATGCTTGTTGACTCAGGAAGACTGATCTTATCCAACTAACTGAACCCACATCCTTTGACTTGGGTCTACCCAGTGTTATTGGTTTGGCAGCTCAGTGGTGTCAGGGCTCTAGGTCAGCTTCTATAAGATTCTCTTGGTGTTTTCTTCATGGTTGCAAGTTGGCTGCAGCAGCCCCAACCATCACGTCTTCACACTACAATATCCAACGCGAAATGGGAAGGCTAGAGACTGTGAAATAGATAACTGCTGGCTTGCCCTCCTCTTTTGGTAAGGTGAGAAAAAAACTTCCCCCAAAGCCTCCCAGGGGACATTTTGATGTGAGCGTGTATTCAACATTTTCAGACTTGATAATGATAATTTGAAGAAAGGTAAAGAGAGGGGCTGTAGAGCAGGCAACTCACAGTATCCGCCCCAAAGCCTTGGCAGGGACATCTGTGGACTGCAGAGCCCACCAGTTTGATAACTCAGCACTCAGCAATACTGACCCAGCCACAGGAGCGTGGAGGGCAGGATTCCAAAGTGGTCGAGATCAAGTTCCCACCCACCCAGTGGAGTGGCGCTTGAAATAGAAATTAAAGTGCTCCACGGAAAATAGAGAAAGGCATTGTCTCTGCCTACCCAACGATTGTTGGTGTTTCCAAAGCCAAGGAGGAATCCCTAGAGGATAACGGATAACCAGGGAATGAGAAGGGGAGAGACAGGATGGTCAGATTCACAGATTTAGGAGGGGATGGGACAAGTTTGAGGCGGCAGCTGCTGCTGCTGCTGATAATATTAATAATTACTGTTTACTGGGCATTTACTTCCAGGCCTTCTGCTGGGCACTTTATATACATTTTTCTCATCTAATCACTACAACGATGTGAATGGTATTATCCCATATTATAGATGAGAACCTGAGTCTCAGAGGGCATAAGTTGCCCAAGGTCACACAGCTGTTGGGAGGCAAAGTCACGATTAATCCACTGATGAGTTGGTGTCAGAAGCAGCCTGGGCGCAGACAACCCTCTGGAGACCAGCCCTTCCATTCTGTAGCCTCCCTCCCATCCTGCTTCAGTTCTTGGTTTTGGCACATGCTACCATCTTCCCAGATAAAACCTATTTATAGCCTTGAACATTCTGGTACCCACTCCCCACAGGGAGCAGACTCTCCCAGATTACCATGGCAAGTTTTCATGTATGGTTGTGCAGGATGTGCACTGCCCAAAGACTTCCTGGTAGGGGCATGAGCAAGGCTAAAACCTAGCCCACACTGTGTATACCAAACACGTGCCCTAGCATGAGGCTGCATCTGCCCAGAGGAAGAGGCACCTTCTCCTCACACAAGTCACCATCGGCTAGCCAAGCCATATCCTAGCTACTAGTTCGGGGGAAGGAGGCAGCTTTTTATCTTACCCATAAAGGTGCTGTATAGACAAGCATTAATAATGAGTCACACCAGGGTTTTAGAAGACTTGGGTTTAAGTCCTGATTTGTATAAGCTTTTTCTAGAAAAAGATGCATTATCTTTCAGGGCTGCCTCACTTTCCCTGAAAGTCAGCCTTCTCAACACGAGGAGAGTGGGGCTGCAGCGTGGGGCCCCTGGCCTCCAAAAGGCAAGGGAGAAAACAGAGCCCAGGCCTCTCTGATTTCAAAGGTAAAAGCCGACACCACAGCCTAATTATTTTCCTGACCTGAGAAGATATTTGCTTTAGACCCTCTTTCAGAGAATTCAGGCTCAAGAGCCGAGAGAGAGAGAATGAGATTTATTTCTGAGGAAGCCTTGGAAGTTTCTGTGACATCCCAAATGCTGTTGCCAATTGAGATAATTCAAGAGCATTATTTATTCATTATCTGGGTTTTCTGGACTCTGAATTCAGAGGTTTAATTTCCCTCCTCTCTCTCTCTCTTTTTCCCCTCTCTCTCATCCTTTCCTGAATATTTGTTACAGTTGCGTTTTTCAAACCATTTACTGTCTAGTGGGTAAGTGAAGTGACACAGCTCATAATGTGCAAATAAATGGGAACTAAGCTCGTCAGCTCGAGTGGAATGAATTACCGTCGCTGGCGAAATGCAGTGATGGGGAGCAGCTGCCCGGAGCCGGGGAGGGCTCGAGCGGGTACCGCGCTGGAGTGGCCAGAATAACACTTATGCTGATTTATCAAAGAGCACTTGAAAGCCCCTCGGAGGCTCTAAATAGGCATGAAAAGAGGCTTCGTGGCACTCGGGCACCGGCAGAACGGAGTGATTAGCGGGCTCAAACGCCTGACCCCGCATGCGGCTTCCGGACTGGAGAAGCCGGAAATCTTCAAAGGCACTCGAGAGAGATGGCCAAGTTGGGGCAGAGCCAGGGGAGGGGACTTGGGGCCAAGTTCCCAGAGAGCGACTTCCTAGGATGAGGCAAGCAAGCAGGGGGCTTCAGGAACTGATGTAGGGGCACAGAGAGAGTCTGCGGGAGTTTGGGGGGCATGAGGGCTGGCAAAACAGGAGACAGTGGGAGTGAGGTGTCTTGGTCAAGGGTGCCCGCAGAGAGTGGCCTCATCAGAACTCTAGGCCTGTGGTCTGCCCACTGGTACCGCCCAGAACCATCCAGAAAACTCTCCCTGCCCTAAGTTTCTCCCCTATTTGCTTGACACGGTGCCTACAATGATCCATTAGAGATGATGCTTTTGGGATAAGCAGTGCCCGATCCCAGTGGGCTTTTTAAACTAAAAATTCCTAAAAATCGCTGACACAGCATAGTCACCGATGACGAACGTAAATGAATCCTGGGCGGTGTTTAGTCAAAACTGGAGTTCCCCTCTTTTCTGCAGCTGGATGTCCATCCTACTAGTGTAGGCTCTCTCAGCCTTGGCTCTACTGACATTTTAGACTGGATAATTCTTTGTGGGGGGAAGGGAAAAGCTGTCCTGTGCATTGTAAGATGTTTACAGTGTCCCTGGTCTCTACCAACTAGATACCAGTAGCATCCCACTCCCCAAGTGATGACAACCAAAAATGATTTCCAGAAATTGCCAAATGCCCCCCACTCCCACCCCAGGTTTGAGAACCACCCCTGGTGGACAACCACTACTCTGGCGTAACACTTCTCAGGCTGTGCTAGAATTATCTGTCGTGGGTCTGCTTCCTCACTTTAAATTTAAAAGTTTTTTATAATTACAATTTTTTTTAAATTAAAAGAAATCCATTTTAATTGAATTTATAGAAAAAGGAAGCAAACTTGAAGGGGTTGCAAAACTTCCAGCTAAATATTCATCTGCTACAAGATCTATTTGTTCCAAGACCTATTTAAAGTTAAGGAAAAAAAGATTACAAACATTCTGATTTTAGAGTCATTTTGTTTCCTAAGCTACAAATTTAAACATTGTATAGTACGTATTAACTGCGTGCACACTTATCCCTCTTCCCAGTTCTCTCCTCTTTACTTGTTATAGGTTGAATTTTGTCCTCTACAATTCATGTGTTGAAGTCCTAACCCCCAGGACCTCAGAATGTGATCTCATTTGGAGACAGGGTCTTTACAGAAGAAATCAAGTTAAAATGAGGTCAGTAGGTTGGGCCCTAATCCAATACGACTGGTGTCCTTATAAAAAGGAGAAATTTGGACGTAGAGACACTTATGCACACAGGGAGAATACTACGTGAAGACGAAGGCAGACATTGGAAACACCAGATTGCCAGCAAACCACTAGAAGCCTACAGAAGGAACCAACCCTGCTGACACCTCGGTCTCAGACTTCCAGCCTCCAGAACTGTGAGATAATAAATTTCGATTGTTTAAGCCACCCAGTTTGTAGTACTTTGTTACAGCAGCCCCAGCAAGCTAATATACCACTGATCTTTTTTTAGTTATCATTATTATTATTTTTTTTTTGAGGAAGATTGGCCCTGCACTAACATCTATTGCCAATCTTCCTCTTTTTCTTTTTTTCTCCCCAAGGCCCCAGTACATAGTTGTGTATCATAGTTGTAGATAGTTATCATTGTTTTTATAGTTTAGGTTAATAACACGCATACTCTCTTCTGTACACATCATGCCTACGTTCTTTAGTCTGAGTTTATGTATTGAAATGGGGTAAATAGTCCCACCAATCCTTTCTCTTACTTTTCACTCCAGAATTCTTCTTTATTTGATTCATCTCTAGGTTGGTTCGATTTAATTTAGCATTTCTCTCTTTTCTTTTCTTTTTTGTAGTTTCCAAGAAGGGTCCGTAGGTCCTACAGAACTAAGTTCTCGCATGCTTGAGAATATCTGTTGTCTTTACACTTGAAGGCTCATTTGGCTGCGTGTAAATTTGAGAGTCTTATTTTTTTAAATAGGAGTATCATAAACCTTGCTCTGTTGTCTTATGAACTGCAAATTTGCTACGGAGAAGTTTGAGGCCCGTCTTGATTTTTCCCTTGTACTTGACTTTCTTCCCCAATGCCCTCCACAGCAGATGACGATATTGTGTATGTGTGATCTCCTGTGTCTCCCGTCTCTATCATCTTCTACCATTTTTAGATTTACATTTTGTCTTCTCTTCCACTTCACTGTTATGATTTTCTCTGGCCTGTTCACCGCCTCCCTGGCTGCATTTCTGGTCATGTTTCCTTTTTGGTCGTCGTTGGTTTCAACGTGGTATTTGGCTCTGCAAAGCTTCTGCTTTCCATTTCTTCCCTGAGCCTTGCTACTCTGCTTTTCATCAACTCGCAGAGTCCCTTTTGTAGAAAGACCATACTGTATATAATTTCTTTGAGTCCCTGGGTAACCATTTGTTCAACTCCCCCTCTGATATGTTGAATAATTCTTCTTGTGATATTCGCTCTTCAGTGGCTTTTGCTTATATTTCTTTCCCTCCTCCCGAGTTTGATTTTCTTTTTTTTTTGGCGTTTCAGTGTGTATGCATAGGGTGCATGCTGACTCCTCTCTGACTATTCCTCCTCTGTAGATGAGGGCAGTTATTTGCTGGGTGGGAGGCATGGGGGGCCCAGAGGCTGGGCTGGGGAAGCCCACACTTTAATTCAGAGTTGTGGTCTCGGGTTTTTTCTCATTAAGTCTATTTGCCGCATTCAAGGGCATGAGGCACCTCCATTCTCCACGCTGGAGAGGCTGACGTAACTCTGTCCCAGGCCCCCTGCACGGAGCTCAGGGACCGCTGCTCGCTCACCCTTCTCCCCATCTCTCCTCTACAGTCTCCTTTGGTGAGGAGGTCAGACCTCAGACAAGGAAAACCACCTGCCCCCATGATTTCCCACCACGTCCACCTCCCCTTCCATTCTAGCCCCACAGGATGCACAGCGATGCCCCCACCCTCTCTGGACACCGCTCCTCACTTCTGTTCTCTCTCACCACCCTCCTCTAATTCAGGAGGGTGCACCTTATTTTCAGAGAAAACAGATCCCGCCTGAAGTCTGATGACAGATGTGTCAGCTCTCTCCACCTGCCGAGCTTGTTTCCAGTACAAGAGGGATGCTCTGGGGATGCAGACATGTCCATCAAAATCCAAATTTACCTCTATTTTGACTTATTTGTGGTTGTTTTATGTAGATTTTAAGGGAGACCAGTAGAGGAAAAATGACTTCATTTTATCATCTTTAGCTAGAAGTCTGTGCTCGTTTAAAATGTCATAATTATTATAACATTTAGCTATGATTATAAAAGAATTATGCTCATTTTTCAAAGCTTATAAAACAGAAAAAAAGTATAAAGAGGAAATCTATATTCCCATCACCCAGAGAGATGACATCTGGGTCCTATCTTTCTAGGCTAGGTAGGACCCCGGGACAGGGCGGCAAGGGGACCGAGTGCTCACGGAGGGTCCTTAGTTCCTTGTGGTCAGGAGGAAACGCGTCTTGCTATGCCTTCTCTGAGTAGGAAATAAGAATAATTTAGAATAATAAAAAGAACAAGAACAGGCCAGGCACTATGCTGATCTCTCTACACAAATTAAATAAGTTAATCTTCACGATGATCCTATGAAGTGGGCCCTATTATTGTCATTTCTGTGTTATAGATGACGGACTGAGGCTCTGAGCGGTGAAGTGACAGGCATGGCTGGGAAGTGGCAGCCCCAGGGGATTCGGAGGCAGCATCCATGCTCTTCATCATTGCCCCGCCTCCAAAGCCCTTGGCAGAGCTCTGCCCATAGCAACTGCTTAAGCATTATTTATTGAATTTCACTGAGAGTTAAATCCCTTTATCACCAGGAAGAGTTAGAGGTGGGGCTTTTGGTTCAAGAATAAAAATTACACCTCACACCCATTCGGATGGCTTCTATTAAAACACACACAGCAAAAGAAACAATCAAGAAAATGAAGAGAAAACCTACAGAGTGGGAAAAACATTTGCAAACCATACATCTGATAAAAGGTTAATAGCCAAAATATATAAAGAACTCATGCAACTCAAGAGCAAAGAAACAAATAATCCATTAAAAAATAGGCAGAGGACCTGAATAGACGTTTTTCCATAGAAGACATATGAATGGCCAACAGGTCCATGAAAAGATGCTCAGCATCACTAGTCTTTGGGGAAATGCAAATTAAAACCACAGTGAGATATCACCTCACGCCTGTTAGAATGGCCATCACCAAAAAGACAAGAGATGGCAAGTGCTGGTAAGGATGTGGGGCAGGGGGGAACCCTCGTGCACTGTTGGTGGGAATGTAAATTGGTGCAGCCACTATGGAAAACAGTATGGACGTTCCTCAAAAAATTAAAAACAGAACTACCATATGATCCATCATTTCCACTTCTGGGAATATATCCAAATGAAATGAAAACACTAACTCAAAAAGATATTTGCACCCCATGTTGATAGCAGCATTATTTACAATAGCCAGGACATGGAAACAACCTAAGAGTCCATTCACAGATGAATGGATAAAGAAGATGTGGTGTATACAATGAAATAGTATTCAGCCCTAAAAAATAAGGAGATCCTGCCATTCATGACAATATGGATGGACCTTGAGGGCATTATGCTAAGTAAAATAGGTCAGATAGAGAAAGTCAAATACTGTATAATCTCACTTATATGTGGAATCTGAAAAACAAAGAAACAAACAAAAAAAACCCAAACTCATACAAAAAGAGATCAGCTTTGTGGTTACTAGAGGTGGGAGTTGGTGGGGAGGGGGAATTGGGGTAAGCTGGTTAAAAGGTACAAACTTCCAGTTACAAGATAAATAGGTACTAGGGGTGTAAGGTACAGCAGGATGACTATAGTCACCGCTGCTATACGACGGATATGAATGTTGTTAAGAGAGTAATTTCTTTCTTTTTTTTTTTTTTGTGAGGAAGATCAGCCCTGAGCTAACATCCATGCTAATCCTCCTCTTTTTGCTGAGGAAGACCGGCCCTGAGCTAACATCTATTGCCAATCGTCCTCCTTTTTTTTTTCCCCCAAAGCCCCAGTAGATAGTTGTATGTCATAGTTGCACATCCTTCTAGTTGCTGTATGTGGGACGCGGCCTCAGCATGACCGAAGGAGCGGTGCATCGGTGCGCACCCGGGATCCGAACCCGGGTCGCCAGTAGCAGAGCTCGCGCGCTTAACCGCTAAGCCACGGGGCCGGCCTGAGAGTAATTTCTAAGAATTGTCATTACAAGAAGAAAAATATTTTTCTTTTTTTTCATTTCTTTTTATTGTATCTATATGAGATGATGGATGTTAACTAAACTTACTGTGGTAATCACTTCACAATACATGTACAGTCATGTGCTGCGTAATGACCTTTCAGTCAACGATGGACCGCATATACGATGGTGGTCCCATGAGATTACTACCACACAGCCTAGGTGTGTAGTAGGCTGTACCGTCTAGGTTTGTGTAAGTGCACTCTGTGATGTTCTGATGTCCACGCAATGACGAAATCACCTAATGATGCATTTCTCAGAACGAGTCCTCATCATGAAGTGACGCATGACTGTCAACCAAACCTTTATGCTGTACACCTGAACCTCATACAGTGATGTATGTCAATTACATCTCAGTAAAACTGGGGAAAAACAGAGAATAACAAGTGTTGGCAAGGATACGGAGAAATTGGAACTCTTGGACATCGTTAGCGGGAATGTGAAATGGGGCGGGCAATAGGGAAAACAGTATGGCAGTTCCTCCAACGATAAGACCCAGCAATTCCACTTCTGGGTGTGTACACAAAAGAATTGAAAGCAGGGTCTCAGAGATATCTGGGCACTCATGTTCTCAGTAGCATTGTTCACAACAGCCGAAGGTGGAAGCAACCAAGTGTCCATCGATAGATGAATGGATAAACAAAATGTGGTATATCCATACAATGGAAGATTATTCAGCCTTATATTTAGCCTTAATATTATTCAGACTTCAGTCAGAGAGGAAATTCTGACACATGCTACAATATGGATGGACCTTGAGGACACTATTCTAAGTGAAATAAGCCAGCACTAAAAGACAATACTATACGATTCCACTTATATGAGGTTCCTAGAGTAGGCAAATTCATAGGGACAGAAAGTAGAATGGTGGTTGTCAGGGGCTGAGGGGAACAGGGAATGGGGAGTTAGTATTTAATGAGTACAGAGGTTCAGTTTTGCAAGATGATAATGTTCTGTGGATAGATGGTGGTGATGGTAGCATAACAATGAGAATGTACTTGATTTTAAGATAGTACATTTTATGTTATGTATATTTTACCACACTTTTAAAAAATAAAAAAAGAAGAAAAACTAACTCAACAATTGGAGAGAAAACTGAAGCCCAGGGAAAAGACACGGAGCATCTCTGGAGAGCTGGTGCCCCGCTTCCAAGGACGGTATATGTCCTACCAGGTGTCTGCGCCAGGCTGGCTGCAGAAGAAGGATCTGACCCCTCCTGCCCACTTGGGGGCTCCCAGTGCAGCTGCAGAGTCCAGGAATAACCCCAGAGTCATCAGGAGACAAAACCAGGCAGAAAATGATCGTGGGGCTCAAGGCAAGAGGTTGGAGTAGGGGAGGCAGTTTTTCAGAGACAAAGTGCCCCATGACGGGAATTTAGATGGCAGTGCCTGGAAGAAAGAAGAGGGATGATTCAAATCAACGCCACTCAGTATAATTTTCCCAAGGGCTCACCAGGTGCTCTGTGGTCCCTTACAAGGGTCATATGTCAGGTTTATAGTCACCCACACCTGGCGGGCGGGCAATAGCACTCTCAGCAGAGGTTAATGTTGCTTCTTGCTATACCCAGAGTTGCCTCTAATGCTTATCACCCATGCTCTAATTTATTCATACATCTATAAGGGATCCATTCATTCGTTCATCCTTCATATACATGAAGATAGAGGGAGAGAGAGCATTTAACCAGGGGCAGACTTTGTGCCAGGTCTGGGAAGCAAAGAGGACACAGGCCCTGCCCTGTAGGAGCTAACACTCTAGGGGGAGATACAGACATTTGTCAGGCAGTCACATGAAGAAATGTAAACTGCAACTGTGACAAGAGTTATGCAGGAGAGTCATCCGGCACAGGGAAAGCCCTTGTGGGGAAGGGGTGATCTTCTCAGGCTACAGGGAAACCTTCCCTAGAAGACAGTGCTTGTGCCAAGACCTGAAGGATAAGCAGGGAAAGTAAGAGATGTCCTGGCAATAGGATAAGCATGTGCAAAGGTCTTGTGGTGGGAGGGAAGGACCATACAAGAACAAGGAAATTAAAGACAAGTGCAGGGCGACGGGGCACTGAGAGCGAGAGACAGTGGCACGCAAGTTGAAAAGTCTCTTGAGGAAGCTATATTTTATTAGGGGGCAAGCCTCTAGCCAAGTTACTCTCTAATGATGGTATAAGGCACCATGTCAGTACTTGGAGAAAAAAAGGCAATGCACAAGGGCATCCAAGTGGGATAAACAGCATGAGTAGAGGCCTGATAGTGGGCATGAGCATGGCGTAGCCAAGAAACCCACCTGCCTGTAGTGGAAACTCTAGCCAACCCCTTTGACGGAGCCCTCTTGCATGCTCATTTGCCTTGCTTGCCCTCCGCTCTGGGGGCCCACCACCATCAGCTTCCTGCTCGTTTCCTCTTGGGCTTCCGGTGTTGCTAGAAGTAGCCAGAGACATTCAAGGGCTCTAGCCATCTTCCCATCCCAGAGGGAGGCCTTAGAGTGACTTGAAGCTTCTGGAACTCAGAGCGCAGCCCTACCCACCCAGCTACACGGCTGTGTTCACCTCTCTCTTTACTGAGAACATGCTAGGCTAGACCTGGGTTTCCTCTTCCTTCTCACCACAGCCTGCCTGCCTCCAGGTCTCTCTCTCTTCTCTCCACCTGCCCTGGTTGAAAAACTGTCCTTCTGTGCGAGGCCAGATACATACTGTATTTCATCAATTTTGAGATGAGCATTTCTTTTTCACATTTTAACATCATTGAAATTGGGATCAACATTGGACAGGAGCAATCATGGCATCATTGACATTACCTGAACATGGGCATCAAAATTCACATAAGTGGGGCTGGCCCGGTGGTGTAGCAGTTAAGTGCCTGCTCCGCTTCAGCAGCCCGGGGTTAGCAGGTTCGGATCCTGGGTGCAGACCTATGCACCACTTATCAAGCCATGCTGTGGCGGCGTCCCACATATAAACTAGAGGATGATGGGCACGGATGTTAGCCCAGGGCCAGTCTTCCTCAACAAAAAGAGGAAGATTGGCAACAGATGTTAGCTCAGGGCTAATCTTCCTCACCAAAACAAAAAATTCGCACAAGGGTGTCATGGTTTAGAAGAAAATCCCAAAGACAAAAGCGCAGCACTTTTTTAGGAAAACACAGACATCAGTGACTCTGAGCTCAGAAAATTTGGTCTCTGGATATGAAGATGGTTCAGGAATTTATTTCACTTATATTTTCCTTTTTATGTGTCCAAATGAATGATCTATGATAAAAATCTATGGTTATATAAGTATGAAAGAGCGTTTTCATTCAGTATGAAATAAAAATTCTAAGCAATTCAGGAAGCACTGTCCATACTGTAGTTGGCAATGACTTTTTACTTTCTTCGTACATAAAATAATGATGCATTTTACAGTTGACGGAGTCATTGAAATTCAATAAAATGCAGTCATTAACGTTAAGATTGTTTATCACATCCCCACCCCACCCCCATACACACAGGATATCCTCTGCTCTGTCTTAAGCATCTAGCGAGAGCTTAGTAAAGACTCCTGGAATTGACTTGGATGCACAACCAGACGCCTCCAAGCGATCACACTATCCACTATTGGGAGAGAAAACGTGTTTGGGGCACTCAGAAAATAAATCACTGCGTGAAGACACAGGAAGAAGTCCGAGTCAATACGGGAGGATAACTCATTGGAATGTTAGTTAGAGTTTGTTTCCCTTCTGTCTTCTCCTTCAAGCGGGTAAGAATGCTTTGTAATTCTTGGCTTCAGGAGTGTGAACAGGGCTGCAAACAGGAGCTGTTTGAAGTTACAGGCTCTTGTGATCTTTTGCAAAAGGTAAAGCCATTGAAGAGATGGGATGGGGTGGCTGGAGTGGGCTGAGGGCGCCTCAGTGGAGCCTTAACTTGGGGAGCAGGGAGCTGGCCTGAGGCTGGAGAGGGGTTTGTGGAGACTGCTCTAAGTCAGGACCTGTTCCCCACGGATGTCAGAGTTCCCGAGGCTGGATCCTAGCTCCAAGGCCCTCTGCCTCCCAGAAGGTTCTTGTGTCTCATGCATGGAAAGGGACCTGCGGGGCCTAGGAGCCTGAGGGGAACATGTAGGCTGAGACAAGAGGGGCCTTTGCCCTGTGCATGGTCCTGGATGCAGCCCTTCTCAGGAGGGAGGGTAGAGAACTCGATGTCTCTGAAGTTACAGGTCCCCCCAACCAGGCAGCATAAGTCTCCAAATTAGAATTAAGTAAATTTAAAGAAAGTGAAAGAATACTGTGTCTCTTGCACACTTGAGTTTGTAAACTGAAATCTACACCGCATGACACCAACAAAATTATTCTCTAGGCTTGGGCAGCTGAAGAACCCGAATCCCATTCCCTGAGCATGGACTCGGACTCCCCGGCAGTCTGAAGAGTTGAGACGCTCCATCTCCTCAGACCCTGCTGGAATGGGAGCACTTCCGCAGGGCTGGAGCTCCCCACCTCATGTCAGTCACGCTGAAGACTGCTTTAATGGGCTTGGAGTCACGTGTCCCTCAAGGCCAGCCCCCCTGGACCTCTGTTTGCAAACTCCTCTCCAACAGCTTCCCTTGAAGAGAGTTGCTACACAATCATTACAAATTGATTGCAAAAGAGCTAACAATCATGATTAAATCATTAAATTCTTGTCTACGCTTCAGAGAACGGAGAGAAAATTAACTTCCCACCAACCTAATTTTTTCCTGAACATGAAATAATGATTTTCTGCCCGTCTAATTACAAAGCCAACATCTGATCGAGCCGGCATCCAGAGGGGATTATCGCCTGCGCGAGTATTAGACCTCATTACCAGCCTGAGTGCAAAATTATTACATCTTGTAATTGGATGGTGAGATTTATATACAGATCGGCCCGGTTTCTGTAAGATTGTAATTACAAGCTTCGTTGGTTAGCTACTTATCACTCAGCACAGAAGAGAGGAAAATAAGCAACAGAAAAGGCATTTCATTAACCCATAACCCTATCAAGGGAAAGCCACTGTAACACCCATGTCTGCATTAGGCAGAACAGCTAAATTCACAGATGAAACAATTTATTATACTCTTTGCAAATGGGATTGTATTTTGCTTAACCCCTAATGAACTCTTTGGGTAAAGTGTCTGAACAAACCATTCATTTTATAGACAACTAGGTTCAATACAGTAATTATAGGGAGTAACTGACTGAGATAAATGCTCACCTGCTTAGAGGAAGTTGATTAGAGACACAATTGCTGGGCGCTGGGCGCCTGCACAAAGGGCCTGGGGGCTGGGACGGCCCCGGCTTCCGTGAGCGGCTGGGAGGGAGCAGGATCCCGCCTGACAAATCGACTCCACGCAGGGGAGACTGCGCGTTCCTTGTCAAGCTTGGCTGCAATGGGCGAGGTTTAATAAAGGTGCGAGGGAGACACGGTTTAACAATTTTAGAGGCACTGGTGTGGAACGCAGGAATTTAAACACAGCCTGATGAAGGCTTGTTGCCGGCTCCATATGCGCGACCTAAATTAAATGTTACCTTTTCACGTGTTTATGGCACAACAATGGGCCTCACACAGAGCCAGCTTCTGGGAAGCAGCGCACTAAAGCTCCTGCAGCCTGCTTTTGTACACCCAGGAGCATGGTATATTTCGTGACACGTGACAATTCTGTGAAATTCAAATTTCAGTGCGCATCCATAAAGTTTTATTAGAACACAGCCACACTCATCTGTTTGTATTGTCAGTGGCTGTCTAACGCTACAACAGCAGACATGCCAAGTGGGCCATATTACCATCTGGCCCTTTATGAACAACGTTTGTTGACTCCTATTCTATTCCATTCAGCCACACACTCATCTATTCATTTGACAAACATTGACTCAGCACTTACTATGCGCTTGGCCCTGGGCCAGGTGCTGGGAATACAAAAAAAGGAAAGGACACAATTCCTGCCCTCCAGGATCTGACAGTCTGGGGGGAAATAGACCTGGACACGTGGGTCTTCAGCAGAACTGAGGGTCCATTCCTGCTTCTTCCGGGTACGATGTTCTATATTTCCTCGGGGAACCCAGCCTCACCCTGACTCACTCCATATCACCTGACCTCCATGATTGGTCCAAGGATGGACACATGGTCCCGTGAGAGCCTGTGAGCCGTAAAGCAGGACCCTGTGTGAGGAGAAAAGGCCACTCCTTTGAGTTGGAGTCAGACTTAATCTGCTTAGGTCTGGAACCATGTGAAATACCTTGTTGCCCCTGGGAGCCTGTGAAAAAGCCCCCAAAGAGGAGAGGGGAGCAGAGGGATGGAGGAGACTGGGTCTTGATATCATTGTTTGAGCCCTTGATCCAACCATGCCTGAAGTCAGTCTACTCCTGGACTTTACCATTTTATGAGCCAATAAAGTACCTTTTTTTTTTTTTTGCTTGAACCGGTCTGCTGTCACAACAGAAGAATGTAACTGGTTCGTACACAAATAATTACCAAAGAAGGCAGAATGAAATAAATGCCATGTGTGGGGTATGATCAGCATATGTACAAGTCTAGAGGAGAGCTTGATTCTGCCGGGAACTCAAGGAATCCTTCCTGGAGGAGGTGGTCTTTGAGCGTGGGCTGTGAAGGATGTCAGGTTTTTGAAAGATGGAGAAAGTGGATGATCTAATTCCAGGCTGAAGGCTTAGCATGGGCAACAGCAGGAGAGCATGGAGTATGTACAAAGAAGAGTGTCAAGGGACACTGGAAGAAACAAGGTGGGGAGGGAGGTTAGGACCAGATCAAGCTCATACACTGGACTCTGCCCATTCATCTTCTCTCCTTCTCAACTACTCAGAGGGCTTATTCCCAGAGCACCAGGGCCCATGAACACCTGGGTGCTCTTAGCCAGGAAGGTATGAGTGTCACCACCACCCAGAGATGTGAAGGGGACAGATGTATAGAGCCTCCCATGGTCTCCTGGTATTCATGCCTTGGTGTGATCTCCTCCCGCAGAGTGTGGGAGGGACTTTTTCTTTGCTTCTAATCAGCAGAATTCAGCAAAGGTGAAGATCTGTATGCTGAAAATTATAAAACACTGATGAAAGAAATCAAAGACCTAAATAAATACAGATGTGCCATGTTTAATGACTGGAATATTCAATATTCTTAATGCGTCAATTCCTACCAAATAGATTTATAGATTGAATGCAATTCAAATTAAAACCCCAGCAGGATTCTTTGTAGAAATCTACAAGTTGATTCTAACATGTATATGAAGAATCAAAGGAACTGGGAGGGAGATACATGGGTCCAGCTCCCTTGCCTTAAGTTGAGACTACATGGAAGGGCCATCTGGTTTCAGAGCTCCTTGTAAGGTGAGCGGAGGACTCAGTGGCAGCTGTGCTGTGGGACAGCTTCTCCTTCTGCCCTATCCTGCCTTCCTCACTTCCTTACAGGGGTGTCTACTGGGACCAAACCCCAGCAGACCTTCTATGCACAAGTCTCCACCTCAGAGTCAGTTTTCAGGGAACCCAATCTAATTCAGTAAGTTCGAACGTGTTTCTATAAATGAAAATGTTGACTATTTAAGGGGTAATATGATAATTTAAAGAAATCGGACCAATGTGTCACAGAAAATGTTTCACTATGTCAGTTTAGGAATACTACCTACAGGTTTAGCTCTGATTCCTGAAGAAGCCTATAAAAAAAAGAGGAAGATTTAAAAGTGTATGTATATATGATATGATCACATTTATGTAACATTCTTAAAGTGACAAAATTATAGAAATGGAGAAAGATTAGTGGTTGCCAGGGCTTAAGGAGAGGGTGGAGGTAGGAGGGAAGTAGATGCAGCAACCAGGGCAACATGAAGGATCCTTGTGATGATGGAAATGTCAGTATCCTGGGTGTGATGCTGAACACGTTGCCACTGTAGGAAACTAGGTGTAGGGTACATGGGATCTCTTTGTATTATTTCTTACAACTGCATGTGGACCTACAATTATCTCAAAATTAAAAGTTTAATTAAAAAAGGAAGAATATGGCAACAGTGATGGAATGTCACTTCTGTGACTAGGTTACAGAAGAATGTGAACGCCACCTTGCTAGTGGACTTTCTCTGTTGCATTCTAAACTTTTATGTGTTGCTGAAGCAGGCTGCATGTTAGAGAGGCCCACGTGGCAAAGAACTGAGGGTGGCCTCTGGCCAACAGTCAGTTGGAAACTGAGACCCTCAGTCCAACACCCTCAAGGAACTGAATTCTGCCAACAATCAGGTGAGCTTGGAAGTGGACCTTCCCCAGTCAGTCTTTCAGAGGAGACGCCAGCCTAGCCAACCCCTTGATTGTAGCCTGGCCAACCTGTTGACTCTACCCTGAAGCAAACAACGTCACTAAGCTATGCCCAGATTCCTGACCCACAGAAACTGTGAGAAAGTAAATATGTGTTATTTTAAGTTGCTACATTTATGGTAATTTATTACACGTCGGTAGATACCTAATGTTTATACCCAAACCACCAAAGTGCTGGTTTGTTGGAATTTTATTTTATTCAAGACAACACAAGAGAAGAAGGGTGAACAGAAGTGAGCATCAGGCAAGGGGTGGGGGTGAATGTTAGGCCATCATTATTCTGGAGTTCGGTTTAATGTTAGTACCTCTCAAATTTTTCCTTCGAAGTGTCATTCTTGACAAAGAAACATGTTTAAATATCTAGGCCTGTGGTTACTAAATTTTTTAAATCAACCACCACAAAGAGAAAAAAATTGACTGCACACACACACACACACACACATATGGGAATAAAATATATATAACAGATATTATATTCTATGTACTTTTTCTTTATTGTCAGCCTCTCCCCATGAGAATGTCAGCACCATGAGAGCAACACAATTGCTTTGTTTATTACCAAATCCCCAGGGTCTCTAGATCAATCTTTGTTGAGTAAAGGAATGGATGCATGCACATTAGAAAGCATGCACATACACAACACATAAAGTTTTGAAATGATGAGATGAAGATGAAATGAACAATAGTTTTAAATGTTTTCCTTATTCTGAGGGCTTCATGCTATCATTAGCTAATCTCCCAGGGCACAATATCCCCTTAGGGAGAGGTTGGTGTCAACAATAGGGATGTAAATGCACATTTCAAATTACCTTTTGGTTAATTTCAATTGTTTGTAGCCAATTTCTTTCAGATCTTATTAGATAACATTGTTTTTACCTCATAACGTGACTGGTCAAAAGCCTGTGTGACGAGAGGAAGTGACAGCCTGGCCATGTTCTTCTTCACTTCTACTGGCGTTGTCATTATTAACTTTAATTATGGTTTCTTTGTGGGAATCTTCTTCAGTCACTTGTCCTTTTTGCAAAGGCTGATTTTGTTAAAACAAGATAAGATCATGTGTAAATCCAATTAACCTGGCACATGGGAAGCACAATTCCTCAGAATGTGCTGAGAGCAAAAAAAAAAAAAAAATGAGTAAGAGAAAACTGTCTGTCTCTCCTAGTGTGTCCACCCCTCCCTCTAGTGTCTTCCGCTCTTCCCCTCAGGATGCTTGTAGAATTTATGGGACATAAAACCTTTGTGTCGTAGGACAGAGTGAAGAAAGCAGTGCCAAGCTGTAGGTCTCAAAATTATTAAAATTTTATTTCCTAAGTTTTAGATAAAAAGTAGATTTACTTATGGACTCTTGATTTTATTCCATTGATCTGTGTGTCTCTTCTTGTGCCAGGCCACACTGTCTTGATTGCCATTGCTTTGTAGTAAGTTTTGAAATGTGGAAGCATGAGTTTTCCTACTTTGCTCTTTTTCGTCAAGATTGTTTTGACTATCTGGGGCCTCCAATTTCTGACGAATTTTAAAATCAGCTTATCAATCTCTACAAAGAAGTCAGCTAGGATTCTAATAGGGATTACAATGAATTTGTAGATCAGTTTGAGGAGTGTGGACATTTAACAATATAAAGTCTTCCAATCTATGAACATGGTATATTTTTCCATTATTTAGATTTTATTTAATTTCTTTTAACAACGTTTATAGTTTTGGAGTATAAGTTTTCCACTTATTTTATTAATGTAGTTGTTTATTAAATTAATTTATTTTAATCTATTTTATTAATTATTTCACTCAATGTTTTCCTAAGTGTTTTATTCTTTTTGATGCTATTATAAATGAAACTGTTTTCTTAATTACATTTTCAGATTGTTCACTGCAAGTGTATCCAATAGAATTGATTTTTGCATATTGATCTTATATCCTGCAACGTTGCTGATTTTTAACCAGGATGCCAAGACTATCTAATAGGGAATTAATAGTCTTTTCAACAAATCATGCTGGGACAACTGGCTAGCCACATGCCAAAGAGTGAAATTGGATCCCTACCTCACACCATATAAAAAAAGTTAACTCACAATGGATCAAAGACCTAAATGTAAGAGCTAACACTACAAAACCTGTAGAAAAGAACATGACCTTAGACTTGGCAAAAGATTCTTAAATATGACACCAAAAGCATGGGCAACAAAAGAGAAAAATAGGTAAATTGGACTTCATCAAAAGTAAAAACTATTGTGCTTCAATGGAAACCATCAAGAGTGAAAAGAAACACATAGAATAGGAGAAAACATTTGCAAATTATATATCTGATAAGGGACTTGTATCTAGGATATAAAAAGAACTCTTACAAAGACGAATAACCCAATTTAAAAAGTGGGCAAAGGAGATGAATAGACATTTCTCAAAAAAGATATACAAATGGCCAATAAATACATAAAGAGCTGCTGGACATCATCAGTCATCAGGGAAATGCAAATCAAAACCACAATGAGATGCCATTTCACACCTACTAGGAGGGCTATAATAAAAAAGTCAGACTAACAAGTGTTGGGGAGGTTGTGGAAAAACTAGAACGTTCATACACTGCTGGTGGGAATGTAAAACGATGCAGTTGCTTTGGAAGATAGTCCGGCAGTTCCTCAAATGATTAAACATAGAGTTACCACGTGACTCAGCAATTCCACTCCTAGGTATATACCCGAGAGAAGTTAGAACATACGTCCACACAGAAACTTGTACATGAATGTTTATAGAAGCATTATTCATACCAGCCAAAATGTGGAAACAACCTAAACGGCCATCAACTGACGAATGGATAAACAAAATGTGATATATCCATACAATGGAATATTTTTGGCCAAGAAAAGAAATGAAGGACTGACACATGCTACAACATGCATGAACCTTGGGAACATCATGCTAAGTGAAAGAAGCCAGTCACAAAAGATCATATATTGCATGATCCCATTCATATGAAATGTCCAGAACGGGGAAATCTATAGATACAGAAAGTAGATTTGTGGTTTTCTAGGACTAGGAGAGGTTGGGGGTGTAGAGGGTGATAGCTAAAGCATACAGAGTGTCTTTTTGAGGTGAGGAAAATGTTCTAAAGTTGACTATGATGATGGTTGCTCATACCTGTGAAGATATTACAAACCCTTGAATTGTATACTTTAAATGCATGTATTGTATAGCATGTGAACTATATCTCAACAAAACTGTTAACAATTTTTTTGAAAGATATTCTTTCCTGCTGGCTTGAAAATAAACATAGTGTCTGAAGCTTGAGCACCCATGTTGAGCCATTAGGTAGAACCATCGTAATGGAGCAAGAAGATAGAAGGACTGTAGATCCTTGTTACTCTGGAACATCACACAAGCTCCAGACTGCTCACCTCTGCACTTCTATACATTACAGAGAAATATTCTTTCACCTTGTTTTGCTTTTGTTTTAATAGTAGATCTAGAAGTTCTGATATTGTCTTCTCATATCCTGTTGAATAACCCCATTTCCTCCTTAGAAGACCACTGGAGGACCAGAGAAATAGGATGTGTCTGGAGACAGAGACCAAACAACCATGGTAGTTATTACACCATTCCCCAAATATTTCTGTCTCTTTACATTTCAGGTAAATGGTCGGATTGCACTTCCTGCTCCTTTCTGGTTGGGTGGGATAATGTAACTAGTCCTGGCCAAAGATTTCAAGAAGTCACATGTGTCACTTCTGGGCATTTAATTGCTTGCCTGAGACGCCCCCCTCCCCCAGTACTCACTTTTCTTCTTTCCCACCCTGACAAGCACCCTTCCAAATGGGGCTGCTCTGTTGGCCTGGATCCTGGAATGAGGATGAAGCCAGCACAGAGCCCCCGACAACGGGCAATAGACAAGTTGTGTCAGGGAGAAATAAACATCTGTTGTTTGAAGCCACTGACACTGTGGAATTGTTTGTTACCACAGCATAACCTAACCCACACTGATTGATACAGCTGCCTGCAGCAGGATTAAATTTCTCTGGTTTTGTGCTTTAACTTTGAAATTTTTGTACTCCATATTAAACCAGTGGTTGTTTTAATATAAAAATAACATTTCCCTTAAATTGTTGATTGAAATTAAGACTTCACAAAGATATTGCTTGTTTATCCTGTAGCGTTCCATATCCCCAAGTAACATCCCTGGTGAATAACCCAGTTTAAGAATTTTCTTTTTTAATCCTAGGGCCAAACGCTGGACCCTGAATCCCAGATGACGCAATGTAAGGACTTCGAAGAATCATTCAAATGTAGTTTTTGAAAATATTTTTAATTAGCGTATTTGATAAGTATATGGAAGATTTTCAGTCTCACTAGGTACGAACTGCATTACGAGTGATTGCCCTTGAGAACAACGGCAAAGGGTGCGTGGTTTTGATGTCAAGCATGAATTCAAATCCTCCCTTTGCCAGGATTTGAAGCTATTTGTAGCTACAGCTTCTTCATCTGCAAAACTGAGATGATAGTAGCACTAATTTCAGAAGGTTTAACATAGGCTTGTACTTTTCCCAGAGCCTGGAACATAGTAAACGGCAAAACATGTTACTTACTATGCTTAAGAGTCTAGGTTGGCAAATATCAAACGATAATAAAACCTGGTGATGGTCAGAGTATGGGTAAGCAGGAACTCTCATCCCCAGCTAGTGGGAATGGACATTGGCTCATTCCTTCTGGGAGACATCTTAAAAATGTACACACCGTCATGACCCAATCTACTTCCATAGCAATCCTAAGGAAATAATTAGACAAATATGCAAAATTCAATGTAACAACAATATAAATGTTCAAGAATAGGGGATGGGTTAAATAGATTCTGATAAATCCTATTGAGAGCATATTAGAAGTTTTAAACCTTTTTTGACTGGAATTTACATAAGAAATACATATTATATTACAACCCAATATACACATATATGTTTAACTATACAGTCGCTTTATAAAAATACCTATCTTTACTAATGCAATACGCACTAATATTTTTCTATTGTATTTAATGCTATTCTTTTCTGTCTCATTTATTTTTAAATATTGACCTTGACCCACTAAATTCATTTTCTAATCCACTGATGAATCTCAAACTGTAGTTTGGAAAACACTGCCACATGTAGTTTTCACAAAAGATGATTTAGAATACACACTCATTGACAAGGCAAGGTGTCCAAAGTATAGTGTTAAGTAAAAAAGTAGGTCACAAAATAAAATGAATAGTATCCCATTTGGATTAAATGTGTGTGTGTGTGTGTGTGTGTGTGTGTGTGTGCGCGCATGTGTATTTCATCCCAATAGAAAAACGGTCTGAAATAATATACAACAAAATAAACAGCAATGGTCATCAGAAGGGTGAGAGTGTGAACTTGTGGATAATTTAATTTTCTTTCGGTTTATCTGTATTTTCCAACTTTTTCTACAATAAGAATATATTACTTGTATACTTAAAAATTGAATTAGTTCCACAGGAAAATCAAGAGTGAGAGTATACAGTCTTCTCTGAATTGAGTAAATGTGGTTGTTTAGACTCATAGCAAGAACCTGAGAACCATGCTCTGTTAAGAAAGCCCATCCATATGCAGGCTCAGGCCAGCCACTCACATCGAGTCTAAGGGCTGGGATCAGGGTCCTGGTCTCCTGCAGCCCGTGGAGCACCTGGTAGTCTTCCTTCCTTCCTTCCTTCCTTCCTTCCTTCCTTCCTTCCTTCCTTCCTTCCTTCCTTCCTTCCTTCCTCTCTTCCTTCCTTCCTTCCTCTCTTCCTTTCTTCCTTCCTTCCTTCCATCTCTCTTTCCTCCCTCCCTCTCTTTCTTTCTGTCTTGCTTCCGACAAACATATATGGAGCAGTATTCCACATCAGGCCTTGGGAATTGACAAAGGAAAAATAATGACTGGGACATAGTGATGGCTGAGCTGAGTTTATTGGTGGGCACAGCTGGGGAGACGTGAACCAACACAGGGGCCCAGAGTCTGTGAAATGGGGCCTTTGGGGAAAAGAGCTAGTACAGGGTTTTTAAATCCGAAAACCTCAAAAGGTCCCCCAGTCTAAATTCAGCTGGGGACATCACCATTCACGAGTCCAGATAGAATAGTTAAGCGACCAACGCAAGCCTTCACAATTTCACCGTTTTGCTGGTTCTGATTAGTTTTCTGAGAAGACGTTGCCTTGTTTCTTTCTTCTGGGGCCCTAACCACCTGCTCTCCTCCAATTTCTCGTGCCCTCCAGGCTCAGCGTCCAGCACATCCTCCTTAACATTCAAGCCCAAGATTCTCCAGAGTTTTGAGGTGAACGAACAGGGCAGACCAAGTCGCTGCCCTCAGGAAGCTCACGTCCTAGAACTAGAACCATAAAAACATAAACAAGAAAGTGCTTTGGGTTGTGATTAGTCTGTGAAAATAATAAAACAGAGTACTGTAACAGAGAAAACTGGTTGGCTACTTTAGTGCCTGGGATCAAGGAGGACTTCTTGGAAGAGGTGACATTTTGAGCCAAATACTGAATGAAGGAAAGAGTCAGCCTTGAGGAAGAACACTTTGCAAAGGAACTAGCAAGTACAAGACCCTAAGAGAAGGTTTTACTTTGTTCCCTGACCACAAGCGAGCCGGCACATCTTGAATATGAACAAAGCTACATGTAGGGGCTCAAGACGAGGGCAGATAGGTACATCATGCAGGTCCTGGCGGGCCTTGCTAAGGACTTGAGACATTATCGTAAGTGCAATGCAGAGCCACTTCAGTGGGGAATGGCATGCTGTCAAAAGATGTCACCTTTAGTTAATATCACCAGCAAACACCACATCAATATTGTGTCCCCCCGATATGATGCACTGAGAAGGACACATCGCTTCTGTGCTATTCATGCCCCAAAATTGCATAACCTCAATCAAATCACAGGAACACATTAGACAAACCCAAATTAAGAGACATTCCCCAAAATACCTGACCAGTGCCCTTCAAAGGTCACAGAAGACTGAGGAATTGTCACAGATATGAAACTAAGGAAATCCAAAAATTAAATGCCGTGTGGGATCCTGGATTGAATCCTGGAAAAGAAAAAAAGGACATCAGCGGGAAAACTGGTTAAATTTGAATAAGATCTGTAGTTTAATTAATAGTTTTGTATTCACTAGTTTCGATCAGTGTACTGTAGATCTATAAGCTGTTAAATTAGGGCAAGCTGAGTGAAGGGTGGATGTGAACTCCTGTACTATTTTTATAACTTTCCTGCAAGTTTAAAATTATTTGAAGATAAACGGTTTTTAAAAAACAAGTTACAAAACAAGTATCATCTACTTCAGACTTTTACAACTATATACCCACACATGTTTGCATATGTTTCAAAAATATCTGGAAATATCACATAAAATGTGAGACTGGTTGCCTCTGGAGAAAAGTCTGGAATGGGAGGGAGACTTGCTTTTCATGTATTCCCTCTTACACTGCTTGAATTTACTACATAAAATTTTCATAATGAAAATAAAGAGCAAAGAGTGCGCAGTGAGGTATTCAGATGTTAAAAGAAAAGGAGATGACTTTGGCTGTCATGTAGAGAGTGGATCATAAGAATAAGAGTGGAAGCAGGGAGACCAGTGACGAGGTGGGTGTCCAGGATGGAAATGTGGTGGTTTGTGCTAAGGTCCTATAAGTTCTCAACATTAAGGCAAGCTGGGTAAAGGGTACACGTAACTCTCTGTAGTATTTTTGCGACTTTTCTGTAAGTTTATGATTATTTTAAAATTTTCTAGGGAGGAAGCAGTAGAGAGGGTGAACTGTGGATGAAGTTGGGAAATTTTGTGGAGATAAGCAGGCCTTGCTGGTGGACTGGATGAGGAGTAAAAGATACAGAGGGTCAGAGCAGCCCCACAGTTGTTGGCCGGGATGACGATCTGACTTCCTGAGATGGGAAGGCTGAGGGAGGAGCAGGACGGCGTCGTAACCCAGAGTTCTGATTTAGGTGTATTGGGACAATGGCAGAACCAGAGAGCATCCGGGATGGGTGTCTGCGGCTACTTTCTATATGAAAAAACAGCCTAAGAAGGTCAGAGTTGGGTTGGCACACTCGGGAGCCCCTCTCCCACCCAGTCTTTTCACAATTAGGGCAGCGGGGCAGAGAATGAGCAAGGGGACTGTGCCAGGTCACTCAGTTAATTGGGGCGTGGGGCAAGAATCCGACCTCTGTTGCCTTCTCTCCAGTACGTATTGCGTGCGCCCTTGACATTCAAGCGCCCAGTGAGGAAAGCAAGCACAGAGGGCATGTCTTGAACATGCGGTGCCAGCACCCCGTAACCTTTTTCGTATTTCAGTCCTGCCCGGGGAATCCACCAATCTGCTGCTGGTGTCCATTTCACTGTCATTATTATCGGTCTATTCTTATGCTAACAACACGAGTGTTTCTATATTGTTTCTCAGTTTTTTCTAGGTGCATTATTTCATTTGACTCTCTGTAACCCTTGAGACTGAGATTATTCTTATCCCATTTTACAGATAAGGAAACCAAAGCTCAGAGAAGTTAGGTGACTTTCCTAAGGTCACACAGCCAGTAAATGGCAGAGCGAGCACCTAAACGTATCTTCTTATCACGAGTCCCATGCTGCTTCATCAGAGCACGCTGCCTCCTCCGTAGCTGAACAGATGAACTCCTCAGCTCGTACAACGTAAGCCTGTTCCACCACCACCATCAAAACAATCCAGAAACTCATAGCAAGGGCCTGCTGTCATTTATGTTGCTTTCATCAGTCTTAATTTTCACATTAGGGAGATGAATGGAGTGAAGTAGCTTCAAGCATGGGCTTCTGAGGCCGGCATTCCTGGGTTTAAAACTCAGTTCTTCGCCTTACTAGTCGTGTGCGAGGTACTTAATCTGTCTGCTCACGAGAAGATGGAGATGGTATCTCCCACGTGGTGAGGATCATTGAGACAACTCTACAGCATATACACAGCCTGGGTCCTAACAGAGCGAAGTCTGTTATAATAATAATGTCACCTCTAGAGAGGGCTGCTGGCAGGTCTGCGTGAGGGAACACTGGCCAAGTGTTTAGAACAGAGCCTGGCACAATTTAGTAAGCCCACACAGGAAGATGCTGATGTGATTGACATTATTATTGGAACAAAAATTCCCAAATTGTGTGGCTAATAAAGACGTAATACCTGAATGAGTTGATTGTTCTTCCCAGCTGTAGAACGAGCCTTGTGTGCTGACACCTATGTCAAGGCAAAATCTCTCTGTATATATCGTAATTGATGGCTACTGTTTCCATGACCATAAATTATAAGCCCAGACCTGGGTCCCAGGCTGCTGTTTACTTCTTTTCCTCATTGCTTCCTGCCCCCCTCTCCCTTTTAACATCTCAGCCAAAGTCAGTAGGAGATGATAGCCTTGAAAACTGGACTTTCCTGGGCACATGTTGCCCACTGCCGATTGATGTGCAGGCCCTTGGGAAGTGGTCCCAAACCCAGTGAACACAAGCCCTCTCCTGGCGGCAGGTGGCCTCCTTGGCCACGTCTACCAGGTTAAGTGAGATGATGGGGCTGCAACGGTTGGGGCAGGGAGAGGGGGTCAGGTGGGGCTGGTGAGCTGCTGTGTCAGCAGGGTGAGCCCCTTCCTATCCGGAGTGGCAAAGTCGTCTCTCCAGTTTGAAAACACACACATGCCCATCATGACGCCTGTGGCTTCTGATCACACACGAGAGAGGGACAAAGGTATTTAAAACTGGAATTTCTGCCCCTACTTCTTAAAGGCTCCACTCGCCCACCAAACAGAAAACCATGTGCGTGTCTTAATTTCCTACGTTACTTTGATGAGTTTCTATTATGGACAAAAATGAAAACAAGCACTAAAACCCTAATAGCCATTCTTGTTTATGGGAGCCTACGCCCTGCGTGCCTGGCCTTGCACACAGCTTAGCTCATCTGATCCTCTCACTGAGATGGTTACTGCCACTATCCCCATAAGCAGAGGCTCAGAGAGGCTGAGTACCTGATCCAAGGTCACACAACTAAGATTTGGCAGAGCCAGGATTTGAACCCAGGTCTGCATAAATCCAAGGCCCCAATTGTTTTGACAGACACAAACGCTCTTGGCTTGGAAAAGTGAGGGCATTAAACGGGGGTTCAGAGATCCCCCCTCCTCATAACTATTCAGACCAAGGATCCAGCCTCAGTTTTTTTTGTGTGTGTGTGTAAGGAAGATCAGCCCTGAGCTAACATCCAAAGCCAATCCTCCTCTTTTTGCTGAGGAAGATTGGCCCTGGGCTAACATCCGTGCCCATCTTCCTCTACTTTACACGGGACACTGCCACAGCATGGCCTGACAAGCGGTGTGTCAGTCTGCACCCAGGATCCGAACCTACGAACCCCGGGCAGACAAAGTGCAGCACGGGAACCCCACCACTACACCACTGGGCCGACCCCAGCCTCAGTCTTGGTGCCCCAACCTCTAGGACTAAGGAGGGCAGGGCCATGAGGGAGGGATGGGAAGGGGAAGACCATCCCACGCCTGGTACTCCCCACCTTCTCCAAGCCCCCCTCTGTACACCACAGCAGCCAATCAATACTGGCTTACATTTTATGAGACAAGGAGTTAACTTGTTCAATTACGGGGGAGACAGCTCTATTCTTTCGTAACAAGTAATCTGAGTAGGGAAATCGATCCCGAGCGGCCCCATGCTCGCTGGCTAATTTTATATTATCCTTAGCCAATGGGCGAGTGCAGAGTAATGGGGTTGTTGTTACAGTTCATTAGGGGAGGGGGGATCAATAGCTCGTCTGAGGCTCCGCATCACAGCTGTGGCAGTAAGGGGGGCGGTGGGGAGCTCGGGATGGGATGGGGGAGCACCGCTTCCTTATTTGTGTTCCCAGCCCAGACGCTGCTGACGCCTGCTGCAACCCCTAAGAAAAGAACACCTCTCAGGATGGGGACCCGGAGACTCCTCACTACCGGAGCCCCACGCCCCCAACAGCCAGACTCCAGAGAGAGGCCGCCATTGACACCCCAGGTTGACGGACGACGGAGGAAAGCAAAGCCTGTCGTCACAAGGCCTGGCTTGTGACACATTTTCCCTGCTGTCATTGAAAGCAGCTTTTGGACAGGGCCCAGGTTTGGCCTGGCAGTGAATCCTCCTTGGCATTTTGACGGCCCTGAACACTAATTCCTGTTTTCTTCCTAAATACACGGCCGAGATAGACAGGCTGCCTCTGTCCTCTGTGCGCTCAGGGGCCATAAGATGCGGCCCCAGCTCCCCCTGCTCCCAGGCAGGAATTTACTCTCCGTGGGGCAGCGGCTTCAGCTCCAGGCCCAGATCTGACGTTTGGCTTGTTCCAATCTCCTCCCCAGTAACAGAAGCGGCTAGTTACCAACTCAGCGTGTTATAATCCCTCGTGTGCCTCCACCATTTTAGAAGCTGTGCTTATTACGTGGATGACAAAGACGGTGCAGTCTCTTTATGTGATCAGGTTTATCATCAGACTGTTGAACTTACTTATAGTATTATTTAACATCTGTTATGTGTCAACCCTCCGTTAGGCATTTTATAGGCATTGTCTTATTTAGCCCTCATGGCAGCTTCTGGTATTATCCCAATATGCAGATCAGTAAACTGAGGCTCAGAGAGGAAAGCAATGCGCTTGAGACCAAGATTTGACCTTGGTCTCTCTGGCGTATCTCCAGCACTGAAAGATGAACTCCAGGAGGGCAGGAACCATGTCTTCTTTTTAAAAGTCTCCGTCTTCCCATGACTTGCCCAGTGCCTGGCAGACTCACGCATAATGAGATAGATTTTTTGTGTGTGTGTGAGGAAGATTAGCCCCAAGCTGGCATCCGTTGCCAATCCTCCTCTTTTTTGCTGAGGAAGGTTAGCCCTGAGCTAAAATCTGTTGCCAATCCTCCTCTTTTTGCTGAGAAAAAAGCATCTTCCTCCACTTTACATGGGATTCCACCACAGTGTGGCTTGACAAGTGGTGTGTCGGTCCGCGCCTGGGATCTGAACCCTGCGCCGCCAAAGAGGAGCACACAAACTTAACAGCTACGCCACCAGGCCGGCCCCTGGAAGGATTTTTAAAATATTGTCAACATATTTTTATATGCTACCTCCCACTTTGAACATGCTCCCCTGCAGTCACCACACCATTGTGGCCCCAGGGGAGTGGGAGAACCAGTGTTCCCTCTGGGAGGGGACAGAGGTGAGACAGGAGGGGTCCCTGATACCCTGGGCAGTGTGAGCAACAGCAGAAGGACAGAGATCAGGATACCAATGGTCACATGTGTTGAGGGCTAACTGTACATCATAGGTCATATGTATTAAGTAAATGTATATAAATGTATTTACATGCATTTGTTAATATGTATTAAAGTTCTATGTACTTTATATGTATTAATTAATTTAATTCTTACTACAAACTTTAGGGTAGTTACAATTGCCATCCCATTTTACAAATGAGGAAATTGAAGTACTGGAAGGTTAAAGATCTTGCTGGATTTGAAGCCAGGCCTACTAGTTTCAAATGCTCTCATCCACAATGCTATTCTGGAAATGAAGACAGTAGGACATGTCTGGATTCCTCCCTCTGGACCAAAATCCCAAAGGTGAGGATGTTGGGTTGAGGGGAAGGGTGACATTGGGAGGGCTGGTGCTCCAACCCCCATTTGGAAATCAGAGGTCACTAAATAGTGGTGTCCCTGTTCACGTGTGGGGCAATGTGGTGGAAGTAAAATGGCGGCATGATAGTTAGGTGGAGAGAGGCCTAGTTAGCATGTCGAGTCCCCTTATCTCCCATCCGGCATTTTACCAATCCAGAGCTTCCACTGGGGGATGAGGAACTTTGCCAATGGACCAAGTTGTTATGGGCTGAGTTGTGTCTGCCCAAACTTCATGTGTTGAATTCCTAACCCCCTGTACCCCAGAATGTGACAGTGTTTGGAGATAGGGTCTTTAAAGAGATGATTAAGTTAAGATAAGGTCACGTGGTAGGCTGTAATTCAATATAACTGGTGTCCTTATAAGAGCAGGAAATTCGGACACACAGAGAGACACCAGGGATCTGCACACACAGAGAAGGCGGCCATCTGCACGCCAAGGAGAGAGTCCTCAGGAGAAACCAAACCTGCCCACACCTTGATCTTGGGCTTCTCGCCTCCAGAACTGTGAAAAAACAAGTCTTCGTTATTTAAGCCAGCAGTCTGCGGTGTTTTATTATGGCAGCCCAAGCTGACTAATACAGACCTGCAAAGGGACCTCCCGGTAAGGAGCAAGGTGACCTCATTGTGGTGGCCTCGGAGTGAGCAGCTGAAGTCTAGGGCAAGACGCAGGGTGTGGGTTCCACAGACCAACACAGCCAAGGTAGGGCTGGCTGGATCAGCAAGGGAGGACCCCAGGCCCTGACCAAGGCCTGGAAACGGACCGTGAGAACGGCAGCTGCAGACACCGAGAGAGCGGCCAGTCACCAGGGGAAAGGGGCAGAGCCATGGCCCTAAGGCCCTGAGGTGCTCTACTCTCACACTTCAGTCTACATGAACACTGAGGGCCGGGAAAGGCAGAGCTCCTGGGGGGGGGGTGGGGGGGGTTCTCAGAAGGAGGACAATTGTTCACCATGAGAACCAAACATAATGCTTCAAAGACCACACATGGGCCAATTAACACATTTATCCTAGATTAGAGATGGGCAAACTGTGGCCCTCGGGCCAAATTGAGCCTGTTTTTGTAAATAAAGTTTTATTGGGAAACAGGCATGCCCATGTGTTTACATATTGCCTATGGCTGTTTTCAAGCTACCACAGCAATATTGAGTAGTTGCCACAGCAACTGTGTAGCATCAAAACCTGAAATATTTACCAGCTGGTCCTTTATAGAAAATATTTGCAACCCCTGACCTAGAAACAATGTTTCTCTAACAATGGCCGCTCACCTGTCTAGGACAGCTGGAGGATGGTGTGAAAGATTTCATCCATGTGATCATTCATTCACTCAATCAGTCAACAAATATTTTCCCAAGGGACAACTATGTTCCAACCTGTGCTCAGTGCTTATGATTTGATAATGAATGAAAGAGCCATGGTTTCCTCGCTGAGGCACTTACAGCCTCGTGGGGAAACAGACATTAAACAAATGATCACATAAAATGTGCCGTGCTAAACTGAGATGAATTCTGTGCTTAGAGAATTTGAAAAGCTATTAAAGCATATTTTCTGGTTCCCCCAGAAGCAGACTCTGAGATAAAGGTTCAAACAAAAATAGTTTACTTGGGAGATGGTCTCGGGCAGTACCAGCAGAGGAGTGGGGAAGTGAGGCAGGGAAGGGAGGGACCCCACAAAGAGAGTGTAATTGAGCAGGTGACCCTGTGGCCTTCCAGGGATCTCTGGGGACTGTGGAGAATGCTCCTCAGAGTTATCCCACTCCAGGGCAAGGGGGTTGGGGGAATCAACTCCCTGCCTGTCATTGGTGGAGGGCTGCTCCCTGAGATATTAGGTCTCCTGCCCTTCCTGCTTGCCCTCACCTGGGGGACTTGGGATCCCAGGTGATCCCCCAGCATCCCACCCTGTGCAGAGGTGAGTGCAGGGAGATGAGGCTGTCCGGGGTTGCGGGGGGCATTTGAGCTGCCCTGAGGTTGAAGGGGCCCTTGGGGAAGAGTATTCCTACAGAAAGCCTGTGCCCCTCCCCCAGGCACAACATGTCTCTCCCTCCTTGGTGTTCCGAGCCCCCCTTGCTTCAGTTAGAGCACCTAATAGGGGAGGCGTGAGCAATTGTCTGCTTGGAGGGGATGGACTATGCCATATCCATTATTCTGTCCCCAGAGCCTAGTTCTGTACCCAGCACACAGCAGGACCACAGTGAATGAAGGGCGTGTTTCCTCTCAGCTTTAGTGGGATACCAAGAGCTGAGAAAATTCCTCCTTTTGTTCAGCGCTTCCTGCAGACAGCTCCTGAGGGTGCCAGGGCTATATGCTATGAAAGCCTTCCCCACATTTAGGGCTGAGAGGAGGGAGGAGCTCAGGCTCAGGAAGGTCATGGGTGCAGACGACATGACCAAGATATTGACTTTTGTCTGATCCCTGAAGTTGCTCTGTGTGTTAGGGCAGTGGTTCTCAAAGAGAGGACAGGGAACCCTCAGGGGTTCCTGAAAGAGACACACTATTTTCATGGTAATACTAAAACATTATTTGCCTTTTTTTATTGTCATTCCCTCATGAGTGTACAGGGAAGTTTCCCAGAGACTACTTGATGTTGGAATGTCACAAGAGATTGATGCAAAAGCAAACGAGAATCTGTAAAGACAGACAGTAAAGAGATGCGCAAAAATGTAAAACAATGCCACGCTTCTCACTAAATTTGCTTCTTTATGTAAATATATAATGAGTTCATTATTGTTATTTGTGAATAAATTAATGAATAAATATTTCTCATTTTAAATTTCTAGCATGGTAAATATTGATAAATATAACCTATCTAAACAAAAGATCTGTGGGTTCCTTAATAATAATAATTTTTTTAAGTGCGAAGGGGTCCTGAGACCAAAAAGTTTGTGAATAGCCATGTTCGAGAATTCTTCACCATACGTGTGCTCGTGCGGCAGAGCCCACATCCCACTGCAGAACTTTCCCAGCTGCCTTTGTGGCTGGGATGTGCCCCATTGACCTAGGCCTAGACAAATGGATATTTCTAGCCTCATCTTTGGAGGGGGAATGCATGATCCAAAGCAGGGCATAGAGCAGAGAGGTGTTCTGGCAGTGGAAGCCACATCCTGACCGAAAACCAGCAGAGGCCACAGGGCTGCAGTAGTGACCAGGTTTTAGAGGTGGGGTCCTCCCTGGACTGGAGTAGTGGCATGATTCAGCCATGTCCTGGCTGCCGCCTGGCCTCCCTTCTCTGAGCCATCGTCCCACCTGTTTCTCCAGGCTGCCTGGTGATGCTGTGTGAGCTTGGACAACTTGCTTGTGCTCTCTGTGCCCCAGCAGAAATAATAGAGATAATCATCTCGTAACATCATGGTAAGGATTGTAAAGATTAAATGAGATCATACACATCAGGTGCTCAGTGCCCGGTGCATGATAGCCGCTCAATACGTGTTGGTTGCTGTTAAGATGAAGGTGACGATGATGATGAAGATGAGGGTCACTATGATGATTCGCTGCCACTAGTTTTGCAGCTCACTGTGGAGTCATTGGATGAGGATCTCTGGGGGCCCTGAGACCTCAGTGCTACGTGCAAAGGTGTAGATGACACTAGCCAGGAACTTCCTTCCCCAAATCCCTCTACTCCTTAAATCCGGCACGGTTGGTTTCTGTTGCTGCAGCTGAGAACGGAGATTGATCCAGAGAAAGAGCTCAGACTCCATCTTACCGCACAGGTCTCCACTGAGGAGCCAGATTTGCCCGTATAGCGTATATTTATGCAAAGCTAGTCCTTGTATTGCCTTACCTTTTTACTTAAATAAATTTGCGTTAAAGGGGTTTGATGTGCTAGTTCTCATTTTTTTCCTAGCTCACGTTAAAGTCATGCAATACTACTCCGCAAACACTCTTTGTTCCTGCATCCCTTAAAGTCCTTTCCCGTACCATGAGTCCCACAGTTTGGGAAAATCGGCCTGAATGTTCCTGGCTCCCTGAGTAGGATGGCAGGGCAGGGCAGGCAGACGGCATGGTTTTTGCCTCTGAGCCCTGATTTCCTCAGCAGAAAAAATGAAGATACTTAGAGCTGATCTATGGGGATGGGGACAATGAAATGAGACAGTAAATGCAAAGTGGTGACCTGAATCCTGGTGCCAAGTAGGGCCTAGATAGGCGTTTCCTTCCCCCCAGGTGACACGCTTCCAGGTGACTGCAAGCTAAATCCTGTCTCTCACAGCATGTTCTAATCTCACTTCTATGCCCTAAGACCCCAGACTCACTCCAGAAGAAAGAGAAAGCTCTGATGATCAGGAAGGAAGAAAGAGGAGAAGGAGTGGGAGGAGGAGAGGGGAGGACGGAGAGGAAGAGGAGCTGGAGTGGAGGAGCGGAGGGCAGGGAGGAAGAGAGGAAGGCAGAGGGGAGGAGGGGAGGACCAGCTCTCTCAGCCTGTGCCCATCGGTGCCCTCGGCTCCGCTCCGTCCTCTCCCCACCCAGCATCTACTCAGGTCTTGGCTCCCTTTCCAGAAATACCTGCCAGTTCACATTTAATGACTTCATAAAAACCTGGAAAGTAGAAGAGGAAGAGTTAAATGTTCTCCTAAAAGGAGGAAACCGCGGCTAATCCCAATTAGGAGGAAGTCCTGGGCTATTGAAACGCTGCAATCCAATTACATCAGGTAAAATGAATTACTCCGTTAATGCCGACTTATTATGAAGACACCTTCTTATTGCTCTCATTAATAATCTTTAGACATCATTTTAGTGCATATTGGCTGCAATAACATTTCTATTAGCATCATGGTGGAGCAGGGCTGACAATTAAAATAAAAAATAAATCAACCCAAGGAGCGAACAAACGTAATTATAGTTCAGAAAGAGCTTTTATGTGTATTTGATTAGTCAATGGAACAGCACCTCCCTTCTTGCCTTGAATTTGCATCAGCCCCAATCCGTGCAAACGCCTGGGAAGGACGAGAGGATGGGGGTGTGCGTGAGAGAGAGACAGACAGAGACAGAGGGAGAAGATGGGGGAGCTTGTCAATCAGGGAACCGTACCCATCCCAGTCCTTGGCTCTCTGTGTGCTCTCTCTGTAAGCTTCTTCCCCTCCCTGGGTCTCAGTTTCCCCATTTCTGAAACTGGAATTTTTGAAAATTTATAGTTTCTTGGTTATATCTACTGTAGTCTAGAGTTCTACAAAATTTTCCTGCTTGAGAGGAGCGAAGATCCCTGAATACTGAATACCAGGTGGCAGAAGCCTAAAAGAAGAAGAAAAATTATATCCAGAACAGCTGCTACACGCCTGAAGCTTGGTCCCTTCCAGAGCAGAGGTTCTCAATGGGGTGGTTTGCCCCCTAGGAGACATTTTTGGTTATCATGACTTGGAGTAGGTTTGAAGGGAGTGCTACTAGAATCTTGTGGGTAGAGGCCAGGGATGCTGCCAAACATCCCACAATGCACAAGACATTATCCGGCCCCAGGTGTCAACAGGACTGAGGCTGAAAAACCGTGTTCTAGACCATCTCTCAGACTGTGTATCTTTGCACAACTGGGATTAGATTTCCAGGGCAGGCCTAACAGATATCAAACCTCTTTGACCCCCTTGGTGAGATGATCTCCTTCACTGAATACAAAAAGGAAAATTCAGCAGAGGATAAAAGTTTAACTTAAATACAGTAACTATTAAATTCTCAAATAATTGTATATATATTTTCAAATTGTTTTATATATATATAGATAATAGCCTGTGTTCATCAGTGCCCTCAGCTCCAACTCCTTCTCAGACCTTGGCTCTCTTTCCAGAAATATGCATACATTGATAATGCCATAGGTATATACGTACACACACATATATAATGCCTCATATATATATAATGCTTCATATATACATACATATATAATGCCGTATACGTATATACACACACATACATCTGCAATATACATCCGTATGAGTGTGTATAAATACTTGTAACCTAATGACCTGCTAATATAGCGTGAAAGAAGGGGTAAGGCACCCCGACTAAGGTAATTTCAGATCAATAAAAAATGTGCAGCTGGAAAGTCCTTAGGTAAATTGCCAGTTCTGGGATTCTGCCTGTGTCTCCTGGAGCCCTGGATTTGATAGAAGCCTTGCAGAGATTTCCCAAACATTTCATTTAAAATTCTTTTTAAAACATAGTTTTAGCTATTTTTAAAACTGTAATTTTTAAAAATCCCTACAACTCTCAAGATGTTGGATACCAAATTTAATAGACCAGGGACCACAAAATCATTTCCTTGTACTGCTGGGCAAAATCGCTTTGGGACAGACCCTGAAGTTAAGCTTCTCTTCCCAGCTCTGTAAAATTGAAGCACATCCAGAATTTGCCAATTGAGCTATTAATAACTACTTATCTGAGAGAATCTGGATATTCTTGACACTCAGCAATATTCAGGATAAAACTGGATGTGAGACTAAATTAAAATTTGTTATTGTCAGCCATCATTTCTAATTTCAAACAGGGAAGGGAGTTCACCAAAAGAACCTCATTATACTTCTTGATTGACTTTTAAAAACTAAATGTTGCATTTTAACTTTGTATTAGTTTTTGATTGTTGCATAGCACTTGCCACAAACACAGTGGTTTAAAACAACATATATTTATTATCTCACAGTTTCTATGGCTCCAAAGTCTGGATCCAGCATGGTTGAGTTCTATGCTCAGGGTCTCAGGAGGCTGAAATCAACTTGTTGGCCACAGCTTGGCTTGGCATCTTCTTCCAGACACATTCAGGTTGTTTGCAAAAGTCAGTTCCTTGCAGGGACTGGCCTGATGGCATAGTGGTTAAGTTTACACACTCCACTTTGGCAGCCCAAAGTTTGCAGGTTCAGATCCCAGGCGCAGACCTACACACTGCTCATCAAGCCATGCTGTGGCAAGCATCCCACATACAAAGTAGAGGAAAATTGGCATAGATATTAGCTCAGGGCTAATCTTCCTCAGCAAAAAGAGGAAGATTGGCAATGGATGTTAGCTCAGGGCCAATCGTCCTCACCAAAAAAACCCCAAAAATTATAAAAAATGTCAGTTCCTGCAAGGAACAGAAAGGAACAGAAAAAAGGTTCTGTTTTCTTGTTGGCTGTCAGCCAAGGGTTGCTCTCATGAGGTCTTAGGTTGTCCTTCTACAGGAAAAAGTCTGTTGTGTTAGGATGGGGTGAAGAAGCCCCAGCCTCTGGCTGGTGAGCTCTCCCCTTCTTCCTTCCCACAATTCAATCCTTATCACAAACAGAGTTTTGCTTTTAAATTTTAAATTTTTAAGTTTAAATGTTTATACAATGTTGTAAACCAATGTTACTGCAATAAACAAAAAATTAAAAATAAATAAATAAACCTAATTACCTCCTAGAGGCCCTACCTACAAACACCATCACATAGGAGTTTAGGGCTTCAACGTATAAATTTTGGAGAACACAAACATTCCGTCCATAGCAGTATTCCCCTTAAATAATTCTCTGGTCACATTTGAAGTGTCAGACATAGTCGTTTAATAAAAAACAAAGCCAAAAACAAACAAAAAAAATGAAAACACAAACAATAAAAAAATAAATAAATAAAATAAAATTTTTTAATTTAAATGCTCAAATTCTTAAATTTAAATGTTCCACAACAGAATTTGCATGCTTTGCCCAATCCCACTCAGCCACATACTATCAGTGTGAACTTTTAAAAATCTCTCTGGATTAATTATCCATTGCTGCATAACAAATCACCCTGCAATTTAGCCGCTGAAGACCACAAACATGTGTTATCTCGCAGTTTCTGAGGGTCAGGAATCCAGCAGTGGCTGAGCTGGGTGGTTCCGGCTCAGGTCTCTCCTGAGGTTGCAGTCAGGATGTGGCCAGGGCTGCAGTCATCTGAAGGCTTGACCGAGGACGTACTTCCAAGCTCACGCCCTCGGTTGTTAGCAAGAGGCCTCACTCGTTTCCTTGCCATGTGAGCCTCTCCATAAAATAGGACTACTTGTGGCATGGTGGATGGCTTCTCCCAAAACAAGGGGTCCAAGCAGAAACCAGTGATATTTGAGAAATGGAGAGTGTGAGCAAGCAATCAAGACAGACACTGCAGTGCTTTTCGTAACCTACTCTCAGCAGTTACTTGCCATCACCTCTGCCATGGTTTATTGGTCCTACAGGTCAAGCCTGCTACCATGTGGGAGGGGACTATGCAAAGGTGTGAGGACCAGGAGGCAGGGAGCATCTGGGGCCATCTTGGAGGCTAGCCACCATACTCTCTGTGCCTCAGTACTCATCTCTAAAATGGGGTTCATGTTGACCCAGAAAGTTCATACTTATAAAAGCACTTAGAATAGTTCCTGGCATATAATACACACTGAATAAACATCAGTTATTGTTATTGGTATTATCATTATCAATTTTATTCAGTTGGCAAGTTGCGGAGTACAGGGCCTGCGAGCTTGTAAAGAGCCTATGGAAATAAGTGTAGATCAGAATACAAAGGATAAGCCCCGAAAAGGAAACTGCAAAACTGTATTTAATATATGCTGGACTTGCACTTCTGGCTATGAGTTTGTAGCAGATTACCCTTCCATGAGAATGACCAGAGAAACTGGATAAACATTTTTTAAAATTCTGATTGAAGTCTTCAGAGAAACACCAAGCAGTCAAGACTCAAGGCACCAAGATTCCAAAGAGAAGAGAAACACATTGAGGTGAGCCTGACATTCTCTACCCCTTGAGGCATCTGCTAGTACTTAAATGGCGGGATGGGGAGGTGAGACCCAACCTCAAGTCATCTCAGTGCCTGATTGGATTAAGATGATCTGATTCTACTCTAATTGGCTGCCAGAAGCTAAAATCCCTGAAAGAAAAACAAAGCAGCCAGAGCCTCTACAATGTTTTGCACACAATATCAGACATTCAGTAAAAAATTACCAGACATATCAGAAGGCAGGACCGAAAGAATAATGAAGACAATAGAACAGACTCACAGGTAATCCAGATATTGGAGTTATCAGATAGGGACTTTAAAATGACTGTGATTCCAATGTTAAAGATCATAAAATTAAGAAATGGAGAATTTAACCAGGGAACTAGAATCTCTATTTAATAAATCAAATAGAAACTCCACAGGTGGAAAATACAATAATTGAGATTAAGAACTTAATAAATGGATTTAATAGAGACTAGGCACAGCTAAAAAGAGTATTGATGGTCTGGAAGGTGTGCGGGTAGAAAATATCTAGTCCGAAAATATCCAGAAAGGGAGAAGAGGGAGAATAGAGAAAGCAATATTTGGAAAGATAATGGTTGAGAATTTGCAAAAACTGCTCAAGACATCGAGAGAGACGTTAGAGATGTGCTGCAAACTGCAAGAAGAACTAAATACAAAGAGAAATGGACAACATAAAATAACTGTTGAAGACCAAAGAAGAAGAGAAGAATCTTAATAGCATCTGGGGATACATATGTGTACACACGTGCCTGCACACATATACACACATACACATACAGTGTGTCACCTAGGCAACTGCATCTCAACGAAACTCTTAGACAGTTGTATTTAACTCATATTCAATGGGAAATGAGCATGCCTTTTAGCGTGTTTGATATTATGCAGCAAGGGACCATCAACTAGTATGAAGCCTGTGCCCTGCCAAGATTCAAATTCAGGTCAATAGACCCTGAGTCCAGCGCTCTGTCTAGTATTCTGTGCTGCCTCCTGCAGGCCACTTTGCCTCTCTGTTCCCTATCTCCTTACCTATAAATTGTTCACCCTACAGGATTGTTATGAAGATTCAATAAGACACCACATATAAAATGCTGTGTACACTGTAATTCATGCTTTAAAGGCAAGGTTCTTCTTCTCCGGGAAGCCCTCCCTGATACAGCACCTCCAAAACCACTGTTGGGATTTAGGCCTCCTCCATAGTGCTCCCATTGTACCTGTCCTTGTTCCTGCAGCTTTGTACTGAAATTGTCTTTACTGCACTACCTTCCCCACCAACAGAGAAGCCCTGGTGCTGGGGGAGAGCCTTAAGTCTATATTCACAGTGTCTAAAACATAGTTGTCAAATTAAATATGGGTTGACCTAGTTATAGTGTGGTGGTCCTGAACAGTTGGCAATTATCTAATATTTCTGGGTGGTTACTATGTGCGAGGCACTGTGCTGAGAGTTTGCAAAGATTTTCTCATATAACATCACAGCAGCCTAAGGAAGATACTATTATTATATCCATTTTATGGACGGAAAAACTGAGGCTTAGAGAAGTGAAGTAAGACATCCGGAGGCAGCTAGCTAGGAAGTGGAGGAGCCAGGATTGGAATGCATGACCGTCGGACACCACTCTTGGTCATTCTGTTCCTCCACCTGTCGTGGGCCAGCCCCTGTGACCTTCCAGGAAAAGTATTTTTACATCTTCCCCTGAAACCTGCTGAGGGCTACACACAACTAGGGTACCCCAGAGAGGGACTGACCGTGGCTCTCCCAACAACCAGCTGCTCTGGCTGCGAAACTGCAAAGGAATTCATTGCCAGAGGTGCTAGAAATAAATTCCCCTTGTACCATCCAAAGAAAGAGAAATCAAAGCCTGTCTCTTGTTCCAAAGCTTGAGGTTAAAGAAAAAAATCCCCAACCACAGGTAGTTAAGTGATTATAAACTGTAAAAATAAATCAGCCTGATATAATTGCTCCAAGGAAAAAGATGACCAACATATTTAAAATGTCCACGGTGCCCCCTTTCCCATCTCCATTTGGCATCCTCTAATTACCTTCACATTTCATTTCCATCAGCGAGATGACCTGTATTTCCTTCGAGAAGTGCCGGGGAGGGGCCTGGCTGAGGAGCAGGGCCCTTCGTGATAAATCAGACTCGCCATTAGGAGTGAAGTGCTCATCTCGGCAGTGCTAAATGCAGGATTTATAAAGATGTCTCCGCCATCCAGCCCAATTGTGGACACCATAATAAATTCATGAGCGGGTGCCAGGGTAGCGCACTTCATTATGTGCGAGGCTCCTGGCCATTAATCTAGCTGGGCGGCGGGCAGGATTCCTGGGGAAAGGAGACAAATTTATGCAGCCCAAACTCACTCATTCCATTATGGATTTAATCGGCCCAGGCTCCAGGCAGCACGGAGGCGAGGGGACCATTTTTTACACTTTGGATCAACTGTTTGTAACTCCCCGTTGTGTCTTATTTCTCCCACAATAACGCCCTAATTTTATCCTTCACGTTGCTCTCAGGGAAAGTCTTCCAGGGACCTTCATCGCTACCACTTACTCCGGGATAAAATATTTATACAATCAATTGACAGAGAGCATTTCCCTTAAATGTTCTATTAACATGGAAATGCTCATATGCAAAATGGGCCCAGGAGCCTCTCTAGACACTTAACCCTTTACTTCACCGCAGAGAAAGTTGGCAAAGGGCATAGAGAGGAGAGAAAACATGGGTCACACATTGAAGGTGTTCTCTTCATCCTGTTGTGGGTTGCACCCACGCACGATGTGTGTGCAATGTATCTGTGCATGTACACTCAGTCATTTCCACTAAGAGAGCGGGAACACTTTGGGCCTCTCTTTGGAACTTAACTCTGGAAATTGTCTGGAATCTGCCAGATCTACACCATATTCCCATAGTAACCTACTCAAATGCAAACTTTTCTGTTTCCTAGTGCCTACCACAAGGCCAGCAAATACTCGGCATAGGGGCCACCACCTCTCCTTCTTGCACACTGAACAGCATACTTTTTCTAGCTGAGCCCAGACAAGCCTCATAATCCTTAACACAGGTAGATAATATCAATCAATCTTCATTGATAAGGATAACCATAATTGCATTACTTGTATAGTGCTTACAATGAGTCTGCACTGCACTTGGTGCTTTACACGTGGTAACTCATTTAATCTCTACAACCCTACAAGGTAGGTACTATTTCCCACGTCACAGATGAGGAGACCGGGGAACAGTGAGGTGAATAGATATGGCCGGAAGTACACAACCAGTGAGTGGTGCATTCTTAGCCTATGCCTTCTGGAATGGGGTATTGGAGGTCTTCCATGATTCACTAGAGTCTTCTCCCAAACACACCACTGGTACTTCTAAACAGAACACACCTAAGCAGTCATCCGAAAGGAGAGGTAGCAGCCTCGTGGCATGAGTGGGCCGGCACCACCCCTCACATCAGCAGACCACCAACGGGTGCACCAGGGCCTGATCCTATGACATTTGGGGTCTTTTGACCTGAGATGCGCTTCTGACACCAAGGTGATAATTGACCTTGGGCCATTCAGTCTCTTACAAGATCCAACCAGAGCAACACCAACTCCTTCAACAAATATTTATGTGACCTGCTGTGTGTCGGGCCCTGTGCAGCCTGCACCTTGCCAGGGACGGGGACACAAGAGTGAATAAGACTGACACTTTGTCTTTGAGAAATTTTTCATCTTTCAGAAAGATAGATGGGAACTAGAAGATAGCAAAAATAGACAGCGAAATAAGCTCTATAAAACCCGTGCAAGTGCTATGGGTGCACAGAGCAAGGACGAGAACATAAAAGCAAAGTTTAGAGAGGGAAGATGATGACATTTGAGTGAACCTTGAAAGATGAGCAGGACTATGCCAAGTGTGTTGTGTGATAGGCGTGAGGGAAAAGGCATTCCAGGCGGAGGGAAAAGCACAAGCAAAGGCATGGAGAAGTGATGTAGCAACACATGCTTAGGAGCAGTGGACAGAAACAAGCTCACAAGAGCAACTAGAACCTTCACCATGCTAAAGGTTTAGTGACGTTTTAAGGAAGGGAAAGGAGTGGAACCTGCCTGTGATCACCTCTTCTCCAGAACTCTCATGCTTCCTCCTCTGCAGAGAAAGTGTCTTCATTTATTCAGCAAATGACTGTTTCCTTACCTGCTTTCCCAGCCCTAGAACTTGGTGTCTACCTACTAAAGTGAAGCTCCATAGGGTGTAGGGGAAAGATTTGGAGGCAGGAAGAACCCTGGAAACATTCAGACCAGGAAAGAGACTCAGACAGAGGGAGGAGAAGGTATGGCCATCTTGATTCATTGGAGCCTTAAGAGATGAAAGTCAGCTGGAGCTGTGACTTAGGTGAGGTGAGACTAAAATTGAGCACATTAACATGTCATTTAAGCTTGGATTGGGAATGGAATTTGACCAGTATGTTAATGAGCAGAGAGCTGGACAAAGATATCCAACACCTCCCTGTGTCTGGAGAGAGCTTTCACCAGAAACAGAAAAAAAGCCAACATTGTGGGTTATCAAAACCTACTAAGGAGAAGGGTAGAACAGTGTCCTGCAGATGCAGAAGATGAGCAGGACTTTGAAACCACAATCCACACAATAATAATTATAGAGAGCTGTTTGGTGGTCTCAAGAGTATCCACTAAGATATGGTTTCCATGAAACTACAACATCAAGCCCTAAGAAGACTATAAGTTAAGACCAACAGGATGAGATGCAAATAAACACGAATGAGATCGAGAAGAACCAAAGGAAACTAAAAATGCAAAAAGCAGAATTAAAATTCAGATTTTTGCACGGAAAAGAGCAGGATTGATACTATAAATATTAAGTCATGGAGTGGACACTAAGCTAGAGAAACTCCAGAACATAGAGGAAAGGAAAAAATTGATGACAATGATGCAAAGAAGATGATAAATATGGAGAAAATACAAGGAAAATCGGGGGAAATTTCCTCTCTACTCTTTTGGGTACAGTTTGTTAGTGGGTTTCTTAGTACAGTGTTGCTTCAACCCCAATAATCTAAAGAGTTTTAAATAGAAACCGACGTCTCTGGGTTTTATTGCTGTCCATAGTACTTAAACATAAGTCCATGCAAGGCTGGGTTAGAAGAGAACAGTGAATGGTTATAACCACTCAAAATCATTAGTCCATTCCAAGACCCAAAGCTGAGTGTCAGCTATGTATTCCTGTGTAACAAACTATCCCAAACTAAGCGGCTTTAAAAATCTCTTTATCTTGCTCGTGATTCTATGGGGAGGAATTCGGGAAGGGCTCAGCTGGATGGTTCATCTCTGAGTCACATGGTGTCAGTGGTGGTGGCTGGGCTGGAGGGTCCACTTACAGGTCACCTCTCCACTCCCGTGCAGGTGCCCTGGTGATGTGGCTGGAAGGCTGGGCTCTGTGGGGTTCCTCTCACTCTCCGTGTAGTTCTGGGTTTCTCCACGTGGAGCGGGAGAGTCATCCTTCTTGTGTGGCAGCTTAGGGTGCCAAGAGTGAGTGTTCTAGGAGACAGGAAGTGGAAATTGCACGGGCTCAGAAACTGACAGAGTGAATCTTCCACCATATTCTATTGGTCACGTGGTCACAGAGCCCATCCAGGTTCACGACGAGAGAAGATAGAGCCCCAGTTCTCGACGGGAGGAGTGTCAAAACTTGTGGCCATCTTGAATCTGTTATAGCTCATTATGTGTGACTCTCTTTTCCCTTAGGAAAAAAACAGACGAAAATGATGCAAGAAAGATGATAAATGTGGAGAAAATAGATTTCTTCTTTCCCAGGAAGCCCCTCAGTTCCTCATGAAAATAGATTCCTGGCAGATGCCTCCCTGAAGCTTACCAGACTTGTCTGCACCCTTGGGGAGCATGCGGTTCAAACTCAAGCCAGAGCTCTTTCTTGAAAACTTAACAGTGAAAACTTAATTTTTTTAAAAAAAAAAAGAAAGAAAAAAAGTAAACTTTCCCAATCATAAGAGAAGAAAACAGGAAGAAGAAGAAAAAAAAAAACTGTGGGGCTTATAGCAGCAGATCAATGAACACATCCTTTAAAATGGAAAACACAAAATAAAATGAAAGCAACGAGAACATGTATGCCAGTTCTGAAATTAAATTCCCATTTCTCCAGCAACACCAACCTATGAGGGCGCAAATAGGGTGTTGGATATAGTAATTACCCGTGTGTTTGCAGGGTCCTAGGTTCCAAAAATGTACCCTTCAAATTGTCAAGTTTTTCTTGAACCTTCTGGGGGAGTCCCTCATGGGCTCATTAACCAAGGCCGACCAGCTGCCAAATTACATCCCTTGGGCTGCAATGCCCCTCGCCAGGCACCCACCAGGGCCAAGTGATGTTACTGCTCCTCCCATAGGACCTATGGATACACTCGGGCACTGAAATCCTTGCGCTGCCTGAGCTACGTGGTGGGTGTGGCTACAATGTGTTAGACGGGGCTCTGAGACAATGCTGCCAGAGGGTTACATACACCCCACAGAGCTGGTGGTGCTGTTAGCTCCACCTCTCTCTCTACTCCTTTCTCTCTCTCTCCTACCCCCATCTGTCTATCACACATGACCCCACAGTGGGCTACAATGGGGATACACATGAGTAAGAGACATGGTACCGTACTAAATAAGCATCACTTCCCCTCCCCAGCCTCTATGGCTTTGCCTGTAGGTAGTTTTTCACCAGTGACTCTCTTCCTGAGAGGGAATGTGTCCCCAGGACATCCCTTAGTCCTATGAATGCACGCCTTACGTGGCAGGTGGGCCCAGACTGCGATACAGGTAACCACGGCCCCCAGTGTGTGTATATGACTTTATCAAAAGACTCACAGATGGGAGTAAAAGTAAAATTTGACTACATTCTACTTCCATGAATCATGCCTAAAGAAAGTTAGACAGATTAGGTTTTTTTTTTTTTTTTTTGGTGAGGAAGATTGGTCCTGAGCTAATATGTGTTGCCAATCTTCCTCTTTTCGCTGAGGAAGATTATCCCTGAGCTAACATCTGTGCCCATCTTCCTCTATTTTTTGTATATGGGATGATGCCACAACATGGTTTGATGAGTGGTATGTATGTCCGCGCCCAGGATCCGAACCCACGGACCCTGGGCATGCTGAAGCAGAGGGTGTGAACTTAACCACTACACCATCGGGCCGGCCCCCAGAGAAGTTTTAAAAAGGATTATAGAGACAAACAAGACAAATTTATCCAAAAGAGCAAATTATAAATAAAAGTCTTCTAAAAGAAGAGTGTCACCTTGTTATGATAAAAATAAAATCTCCAATGAAGATATAATAGACCTTAATGACTTTCCAAAATATTTCAATTTTTGGGAAATGTAAGGAGGAATTGTCAGCGATGCAATGGTGAGAGAGTTAACAGATCTCAGATGCCTTCAATACATCAAGCAAACCGAGAAAACTTGGATAATACAGTTAATAAGACTAAAGATACAGAGTATATCTAACTTCGTTCCCCATAAATACTTTTTGAGGTATTAGAACGTTTTCAAAAGCTTTCCACGTCCTGCACTGTCAAGAAAACTGATGAAAAAGAAAAGTTTACAGGCCAAATTTCCTGGTAGAACCGAAATAAGTGGAAATATTTCTAACAACCACAAAGAAAATTATAGAAACTTGGGTAATAAATAAATAAGCAAAAAAATTCTCATAAATAGTTATTGAGGCAAAAGGGAAATAAAAACTTCAGTTACAGCCTATTTGAAAATAATAAAATGAGAACAAAACAATGTTTTGTCAAAACTTATGGGTTGCTGCCAAAGCTACAGTTAGAGAAAAGAAATGTAAAGCAATAAATTTTTTTATTATTAAACAAGAAAGGATAAAAATAAATGAATTAAATCTTTGCTTCAAGAACTTAGCGAATGAATGACAAAATAAATCTAAGACGAGCTGGGTAAAAATTAAATAGATGAAAATAAAAATGATAGATTTAAGAAAGACAAGCACAGTATAAATGTTTGAGATGACTCATTAAAACTATAAGAAAACAGACTTCACTCTGGCAAATTTAATAGTAAAAAGGAAAGCAAGAATAAACGCAAATAAAACTAGAATGAGAAAGGAATATAACAAGAAATGAGAGCTTTTTAAAAAGAAATAATGAAGTCCTTTCTAAGTATAAAAGTGGAAGAGGCAAGCATAAGGGAAAAAAATGAATAGTTAGACGACATCAACAAGGAAAGTGTCTGTACTTCCAAGAAATCAAAAATCAAAAGCACCTGATGATCTAGGAAAAAAATATTTTCAATATATGCAGTTGTCAAATCATCTAAATTAATAAGGATAATATGAACGTCCAATAGAAAATAGGAAAAGAATATGTATAGTCAGCTCAGAGAGTAAGAACTATAAATGCCCAGTACATATGTGAAAAAAAAAGTTTAATCTGAATAACAATGAAAAAATAAATAAAACAATGAGACAGAAATTTGGAAGGTAACAGCCAGAGCTGATAAAGGTGTAGGTAAGCTGGTTTAGAAATAAGGCTCAGAAAGCTCTGAAATATTCATAACCTTTGACTTGCCAATTCTATTTCTAAAAATATATGCTGAGGAAATAATCACATATAACCAAAATAACATGTATTCATATGTATATTTACAAAGCTATATATCCCAGCATTATTTGTAAGAAAATATAGAAGTAATTTAAATGCCTAACAATAGGAAATTGGATAAATAAGTTATGGTACGTCTATAGCATAGGATATTATGCAGTGTTTAAAATTACATTTTGAAAACTAACGACATACAAAGTCTTTCATGTTTTATTAAGCAAAATAGGGAGGTAGCTAGACAAAGTTTATAAACTGAAATGTTAAAAGAAACTTGAAATACATGTGATTTTTATTGTTAAAGTTTGATTTTCTATGTTTTTCAAATGTTCTGAAATTAACACATATTTATCTTTAGAATCAAGTTAAAAATTGACTACTATCTTTTATAAATTTAAATATTAAATAAACTTTCCTGAAAAAACTCAATGAAATGGACAGTTTCTAAGAAAATATAATTGATCAAAACTGATTTAAGACATTCCGAAACTATCAAAAACTTCCCTTTGAAAAAAATTCCAGAGCGTGACAGTCTTATTGTGAATACTTTCACACTTCAGGGGGTCAAATTAGTTCCACATTAATAATCTTTCCAAAGTTAGAAAAAGTTGGAAAGCTTCCTGATTCATTTTATAGCATAGCAGAACATGACAAAGGTAACACAGAAATCTATAGCCCTATCTCACTTGTAAATATAGACACAAACGTTTTCTAAATTAAAACAAAACCTAACTAATTGAAACCAGTAGTATGTTAAAATATAACAAACCAATTGTGATTCCAAATATTCGTTAGCTCAGGGATTAAATATGGGTATAATATTAGTAACATCTATTAAGACAAAATTTTACATCAATAAATCAAAGGATAATACCATCCATTCATTTCAATAGATGCCAAAAAGGAATTTGATCAAATTCAACATCAAGTTCTTAGTAACCCGGAAAGAGAAGCATATGTCTTTGCTGTGTTCAAGTCGGGTATAGTGGTTAAAAACATGTGTTCTGGCAACGAAGTTCAAGGATATGAATCCTGGCTTCCTCTACTTGCTAGAGACAAACAGCGTAATCCTGATGATGCTGGCAATTCCAGCCTCAATTTTGCAAACGACGGGATGTCTACCTAGAATATTCAAGAGAAAAATATATATGACACTCTTGGGTGGGAAATACTTGCCCCCTTCCCCCCCCACCGGGAAAAGATACCAATTCACTTTGCATTGTATATTCCTTTCTACTGCTTGAAAACTTTCTAAACATTTTTTTTTTATCATAAACAGCTGTGAAATAAATAAGAGAAACCTCAAATAAATTAGTCAGGAAGGAAGGAGTCAGGAAGGCCTGTAGGGGGAGCTCTCACATCCCAGCATACCTTGTCAATTACTCCAACCTGTAAGAGACATACACGTGCACTTCCTACAGGAAGTAGAACTACTTTATTGCGAAGGCAGATTTCTCCCCCCACCCAACAACAGCCCAGCCAATCAGAAGCCATTGCCACCCTGAAATGTTACTTTCCCCCACTGGAGTTTCATTTAGAATGGCGCTTCCCTCTCCTCTTTTTCCTCTGTGAAAGTAAGCTCCCCACGTTTGTTCTCTGGGTTTGCCTATGGTTCACTATAGCATGCACATCCAAATAGCAATTCTTTTGGCTGTTCCCAAATAAACTCCTTTTGAGAGTAAAACAACAGGCAAATTTGCTTTGTAAACTTGACATAGGTATTATCTGTTTAATTAAAAAGAAAGGTGGAACTAGATTGAAGGAGCCAATGACAGGTTTTCAGGACAACATGTATAACTTGGAAAATTAAAGAGGAAAAAGTCATGATTTAGATTAAAAATTAGAATATATGAAATACTGATGGATGGAATGATATGATCTTGTGGAATTTTCTTTAGAATAACTCAGTGGGAAATTGTGTGTGTGTGTGTGTGTGTGTGTGTGTGTGTGTGCGTGTGTGTGTGTGTGTAGAGTGGATAGAGATTGGGAAAGTATAGGTAAAACAAGATTGGTCATGTGTTAAAATTTTTTTAAGCTAGGAGATGGGTATCTGTGAGTTCATTATACCATTGTCTATAAATAGTTAAAAACGAAAGGATGTGACTTTAGAGAAAACCTAATAGTATATATAGTTCTAAATTAATAATTGCAAAAATAATTTCTTACTTGATTTATTCACAATGTTATTTCTATTTTGCATAATAAAAATTAGTTTAAATTAGAAGTTACAATTTAAATTTGAAAAGTAAAGATTTTGAAAAATAATTCAAAACAATGAACTGAAAAATTATTAGAATCAATTAAAATTCAGTAAGGTAGCTGAATTCATAACAAAAGGTACAAAACAAGAAGCTTTCTTAAATAGCAGCAAAAACCAATTAGAAAATAGTATTGATACAATGAACCCAGATGCAAGACAACAGTATACATAAAATATTTAAGAATAATGTTTATAATAAATATATAGAACTCTACATAAAATATTTTATGAAGATACATAAAGTAATTTGTAAACAAAATGAATAAGATGCCGTGTTTCTGGATGGCAAGACAAAATATTGAATGGATGTCAATTATTTCTAAATTTAATAATCTATTTTATCCAATGCAAACCAAATCCCACTGAGATTCATCTGGGAGTGCAAGGACAGGTAATACTGATGCAATGAATCAAAAGGTTTTCTGGAAGAACAGAGAGGTAAAATTATTCAGAACATTTTTTGAGGAGGGAAAAAAGCAAGAAGGACTGGTTTACTTGCTCGTGTATGGAAATGCATTATAGATACAATAATTAAAATAGTAGGATTTGTCTCAGTCAGCACACAATACGTTCTGCTGTAGTAACAAACAACCCAAAAACATGAGTGTCTTAGAAACAAAGATTTATATCTTGTTTCTGATGTACGTCCATTGGAGGTTGACTGGGGGCTCTGCCCTCCTTCTCCTTACTCTAGCTGATGAAATCAGTGGTGGAAAAGAACAGAGTTCTGGAAGGTCTCACACTGGTAAGTAAAGACCCATCTCTCATCTGCTAATATTTCATTGGCCAGAGCCAGTAAAATGACTCCATACAATCATAAGGAGTATGTTTGCCAGGTAGTGCAATCTAACCACACTCTTGGAAACCAGTAAGCCAGAAATATTGGTGAATAGCACTAATAACTACCACAGATACTTGCAGCAAAAAGCCAAGGAGCGGCTAACCCACAAACAACCCCATTAAGTATAAGGATATCATATGTGATGGCATCGTGTCAGAAAGAGAAGGCAGAATTAGGTAATAAAAGCTACTGGGAAAATATTTGAGGTAAAAAAAATTGTTTCTTACCTTGACCCATAAATAAACTTCATAAAAAAATATGTAAAAAGAAGAAATTATATACACGTGCTATATCTATATCTGTATCTGTAATATCTTAGTCTTTATATTATTAAAATAAAATATATAAAATAAAAGCCTCTCTGTATATGTGTGTATATATATGGATATTAGTAATATTTATATGTGATTAAGATAGAAAAGAAATCACTGACTTTAAAAGCAATGGGATAAATTTCAAAAGAAAAAGAAAGGATTTGACCAAATACACTAAAATTTCTTAATGTAAACACACATACACACATACATACATACATAAAAGTCAAACAACAGACTTGGGGAAATATTTGTAACAAACATACTAATCTTAATAAAGACTAGTATAACCTAAGAGTTTATACAAAAGAAAAACAGAAAAGATTACCCAAAGAAAATCAGAGAAAGGACGTGAACAGACAATTCACATAAAAAAATGTACGAATATCTGCAATCATTTAAAAAAATTCAACCTCACTGATAAATGTAAATTTCAAAACAAGACACTATTCTACACTATTCTTTTTCTTAAAATACAGCAATTTTTAAAAGTTGCCATTTTTCATAAAAACTCAGAGAAACTGGCCTTCATGTTCCTTCCAGATAGAAGTATAATCTGGAGTCATTTTTCTGTAAGAAATCTAATAATGTGTATCAAAGACCTTAACAATTCTCATAACCTTTGAGCCAGTTATTAATTCATTATAAAACTTGATTCTGTAAGAATTAATAACCCATATGCAAAAAAAGTCATGAAATAATTATCCATATGCAAATAAAATGTGTACAAATTGTTTATCATGTAACAACAGTAAAACAAAAAAATCCGTGTCCCACTGTAGAATATTTATTTAGTAAATGCTAACACATCCATAGTGTGGTGTATCATTATAGCCCTGAACTAACAATGCTTACAAATACATATAACGGCTTGGGTAACACACATATTTTCATGTTAATTAAAAAAAAAATAAACAACAATGAATCATTGATTCAATGTCAGCAAAATTTAGGGGAAGCACATACATGGAATAGAATAAAAGTCTGAACGGAACTATCAGAATGTCCTTTGTGGCTTCTATAGAATATAGGAAATTTTAATTTTTTTCTCTTTATTTGTCCTTATTTTCTATATAGGCACGTATTACTAAAATCAGAAAAATACATTTTTAAGCAACCAGGATATTAAAAGCATCTCTTTCTGTTTAGCTTAACAAGATTCTAAATATTTTTACAATGCCCTGAAATGTGTTTGTCCTAGAACTGTGATAACTGAGGATAAGGAAAATGGTAAAAAGGAAGGCAGGCGACTAGATTGCCCAAGCACTACCCCTCCTCCCCTCTGGGCCTGTGGCAGACATCACAAATCAATCCCAGTGCTCTCCTCTGCTGAGCTCAGATGCTCAGCAGGCACAAGCGCTCTGCAGAGCTGTAACCTGTCAATCACTTCAAATGATTTCCCATCTCTGATGTTGAAAAGAGCCCTGAACCGCTAATCAAAAGACAAGGATTCCATTGTAGATCTGCCACCACTTGGAGCAAGTTAGTCCCCAGTCCGAGCCTCAGAACACATCTGTGTAACGTGAAGATTACGGAAGACCGCACCAGCTCTGGGAAAGTCTGATCAGCTGTTCCGTTTCCTAACATCACCATCATGCTCATCCACTCCCCACTCCTGCCTTTCCCAAAGTGCTCTTGAAACAAATCATCACGAGTCCGTGGACATTTCCTTGAGCTGCGTAATGCCCGGTGATGCTTAACGTTCTCTCGTCCCAGTGGATCTGGGTTTCTCAACCGTGGCACTGTGACATTTTGGACTGGATATTTCTCTGTTTGGGGCCTGTCTTGTGCATCTTAGAATGTTTAGCAGCATCTCTGGCCTCCTCTACCTAGTAGATGCCAGGAGCACACTCCTAGTCGTGACAATCAAAAGCAACCCCCGACTTTGCCAAATGTCCCTTGGGGGCAAAGTGGCCTCTAGTTGAGGACCAGGCTGCAAACCCTTCTCCTCTGTAGGAAGAAATTAGTTCCTTTAGATTCTGCGATTTGCTAAGGGTCATAGCCTCAGCAGAACTAGGGAGGGAAAGAGGACATGAAGATACTTCCCATCTGTCATCCAGAACTCTTTCTGAGGATAAGACCATGTCTCTGAGGGTCTGGAGTGTAGACCTGGGGATGCAACCTGCTGTGCCCGACTCTTCCCACCACACAAACAGCACAGCTGCCAGGAGGACTGGGGCTTTCCAGGGAGGCCTATCAATCACCATTCTGGGCTGGCTGGGCACTTAGCATAATGGAGTGATTGACAGGTGGATATTTACACTCAGCTGACTAAATGGGCAAATCAATCAGCTGGTGGCAGTACAGAAAGAAGGCCATGGGAGGAATTAACAGGCTCCAGGACAACTGTGGCCACTTCCTGTGGGTACCATGGAAGATGCTGGTAAGTTTTCTTACAGATCCCTGCTTTGAGGCAGGGGTCTTATTTATAGTGACTCCCTTACAGCCTCATGGCTTTCCCAGCTGTTACCTGTCAAGGGCAAAGCAGCCATTTCCCCCCTCACCAGATGAGAAAACTCAGACCCAGAGAGATAGAGATGAGACCAACCGCTGGTGACCAAGACAGGCTTGCTAACTTCCGTTCAAAGGGTTTAGTTCTTCAAATTAAGCAAAGGGAAAAAAAAATACTCCCCAGTTTTGTCAGAGCCGGCATGATTTCTAACTTTCAGTGCATCATTTTGGGCTGAGGGGGATGTAACTCAATTAAAGACAGAAACATTAAATGCACACTAAAACCATCACACGTGGAGGATTTATAGCGGTATTGATTAGCACCATCAGTAAAGTATTTACCTTAATCAATAGGAAAAGGTGATTTAAGGTGTTTAGGTGTCTCCTGCACTTCTGGCTGCCAAGCCTTCCTTAAGAGCATACATTTCATGTGATACACCCCTCCATTTCCCCATCCATTTCCCCTTAGCCAAGTTGATTGCCACGGCTGAAGTCCCCCCCTTCCACACCGCCATCGTTGTTTTCGACCTCTGTTGAAGGTTGGGTTCTCCTAAGGGAGATGCTGAGACGGAGTCTGGGGTGCAAGCTGTTTTTTTAAGAATCAACACCTGTGAAGGGAATGAGAGGAAACAGACCTGGGCACAGGAAGATGTTGAACTGTGATGCAGCCCCACAAAGATAGGGTTAACTGGACAAGGAGCTCTGGAGTGAGAAGTGCCCCTCAGTGGGCATCAGGCCCTTGTACCTTTACCCCAACCGGTTGCCCGCTACCCCAGGAAGGGCATGACCTTGGGCGAGGTGGCTCTCTACAGCTCAGGCAGACCCTGAAGGAGCTGACAGCTGGAGGCAGCCCGCTGACCCCACTTCCCACAGCCAGGCAACCAGTCCTTCCAGGAAGGGAGGTCAGGGAAGCACATTCCAGAATCTACCACAACCCCTTAAGGTGTCCCCAGAGGGTAGCTATGTGCCATCACATCTTAAACCTTGATGCTGGGAGTCTTTGTTCAAAAGAGATTCTAAATCAGGAGCTGTTTTAAACCAAGGTTGACTTTATTTTTCCTAAGACGCTCTGAATCCCATCAGGACTCTGGGGACGTGGTTGGGGTGTAGAAACTTCTAGTCACTTAGGGATACTAGGTTGCCTGAATTCCAGCCCCCGTTAGAACCTTCTTTTTGGGTGACCTTTCTCAGGCCACTTCACTGTCCTGGGCTTCAGTCTTCATATCTTAAAGAAAGCATATGTGGCCTTAGAAGAATGTTTCCCAACTTTCCCAGTCACTAGAATGCCCTGTGGAGCATTTATTTACATTCAAGTTCCAGACCCCTACGTGAAGTCTCCAGGGAAGTAGCCTAGGGATCTGACTCTTTTCATCAGAGCCCCAGATGATCCTTATGATCAGCTGATTGTGAAACTGAAATAGGGTCCCCTAAGCCAGACCTGCTGCATCAGACTCACCTGGAAAAGTTTGCAAGGTGGACATTCTCCGGCCCCATGCTGGAAGATTTTGATTCAAATTCTGCATTTAAACATAAACAGTAATGATGATAATCAGTGGAATAGATCAATTGCATCAATGGCCCTAATTCTTCTCTTGTGCCCATGCCCTTCTCATGTGACTTTGATCTTCCCAAAAATGCAGAGTATTTTTCCCTCCCCCAATGTGATATGTTTGGCCAATAGAAGAGGTACAAGAGATTGTGTGTCAACTCCTGTCATCGGCCTCCAGAGGCCAGGCCTATTCCTACTTACTTGCACTCCTGTCATCATCATAAGAAGTTCATGCCTGGCCTAGTCCACCGGTCCCAAGAGAAGGATGAGAGACATGTGAAGCAGGGCTGCCCAGCTAAGGTGTCCCAGCCAAGCCAGCCTAGAGCCAACCCCCAGCCAAGCTGCAGATACGTTTGTGTGCCAGCCTGGATCAGCCAACCTCCAGCCGACCCCCATGACTAATGGTAAATAAACTATTGTGGTATGCGCTAAAGGTATGTGACTGTTTGTCAGGCAGCGTTACTGTGGCCCCAATTAACCAATACAATTAATACAATAGTAGCTAATAGTCACTGAGCACTTACAAGATCCCAATCACTGTATTAATTGTTCTACATGTATTAGTCATTTAATCCACGCAGTGACCATAAGACTTGGGGACTATTATTATCTCCATTCTACAGATGAGGAAATTGAGGCACAGATTACTGAAGTGACTTGCCCAAGATTACACAGCCAGTCTGTGCTAAGCTCCAGAGACCTCAGAAGACCTGGGATGGTGGGATGGAGTATTGAGGGGTCATTGGCAAGGCTGAGAAGGGGGAAACGCAGGAAGAGAGAAAGTTGGGAAATATTTTATCATGTTATGGGTCTGAGTGCAGAGAGGAAAAGGAATAATTATTGCCATGATTGTAATTATACCACATTCTCAGAAAAACAGACCATCTACAGAGTCTTTCCCTCACAACGGACAGAGGAAGCAGCCGAAGGATCCAGAGCATGGTGGACAACACTCCTACTGCTTCTCCCTTTTCCCAGATGGGGAGCACGAGAAGGGCAGGCTGGTGCAGAACAGCCAGGCACAGGTGGTCCCCTCTTGCAGACAGAAGCCCATCCCTATGCTTTGGAGTCAGACCCCCCTCTCACAGTTTCTGGTTAGCCCCAAATTATTGAGTTATAACAGGGCTCAGAGCTTACCAAGAGCAAGTATGTTACTTAATTCCAAGGGAGCTAAATAAGTCAGGTTTGTGTCTGAAGTAACTCATGGGTGTCTGTTATTCTGGGTAAGTCAGTTAACAAGGTCCTTTGCAAAGTGTGTGCTCTCTGAATCTAGAGCAATCCCCTGCTCCCACCCATGAGGATGTTGGGTGCTCATCCTCTCTCTCAGCATCCTTTTTCCATCTTCTTTCTTAACCAGCCTTGGGGATTCTTCTGGAGCCTTTCCTAGGGTCTGGGTACCTATCAGAGGCCCCTCGCCCTGCCCACGGATGATGACAGCCTGCCCAGTGTGTGCCGGCCCCTCCCTCTCAGGAAGCTGGTACTTTGGGAGATCACCTCTTGCTGTAGGCAACCTCTGTGGTGGACATGCCCAAGCACGAGTGTCCTGGCCTACAGGGAGGCAGCGTGGCCCAATGGTTAGCAGCATGAACCCAGGAGCCACACTACTTGGGTTTCTATCTTAGCTCTGCTGTGTGCTGCCCTTGGGCAAGTTTCTTAACCTCTCCATGCCTCCATCCCCTTATCTGTAAAGTTGGTCTAATAATAGGATCACCATATAAAATTTGAGTTAATTTATATAAAGTGCTTAGAAGGGTACTTGGCACGGGTAGTGTCTATATAAGTATTAGCTTTGCTTGGTGTTGATCAACCCCCATTCTCCCTCCACCCCCCACCCCTGCATCTTAGAAGATATGCCCAGAGGGTAAGGACAGGCTCTACCCACTGGCAAAATGGGAATGCAATTTTGGAGAAGGAAGCTCAACACATCAACAGACAGGAAACAGCAAGCATTAGGCCAGGGAGTTGAAACTGCAAGGTGCCCCTCTTCCCCCCATGACCAGAGGGGGCCTTAGAAATTTCCCCTCCTTAGATCCCATAGGTCTGTACCTCCCACCTCCCATGACCACCTCTCTGCCTGGCTTCCCTCAGCCCCGCAGCCAGAGGGCCCCCTTCACGGCTGTGCCCCCTTCCCGCACCCTTCTGGCTTCACAGGGGAGACCTCAAGATTGTCTTGATCTCTTCTCTCTTTCAATCCATTCTCTCTATTAGAAATGTGCCTTTAACGTAAGCCACATCAAATCCTTTTGGGGAGTAGGAAGCGTAGACATCATAAATAAACACATTTGGATTGACTGGGGAGCAGGCCAGGGAGAAGGCAGAATTACAGAATATTTTTTAAGTGGATGCAGCTTTATTACTCTCAAGTATTTATAGTGACTCTTCGGGCTCTGCCATTCTGTGAAGCTAACTGCTGACAAATTATTTCTAAGTTGAGGTCCTGCTGGGACTGCTTTGTTGACTAAATTAGAGGACAGCCTTCTACACTAATTGTAGGCCAGCGGTTGTACTAATTACAAAGGAATCCTCGCTATTCATCATAAGTAGGTTGTGTAGGGTCCGCCTCACTCCCCGTCCTGTTCACACAGTGCATTTCTCAGGGAACCCTGACTTCATGGGCTCAGCTAAGGCCCCGCTCAGCCGGGGCAGCCCTGGCCCTGCATTCTTAACCCAGACTTGGCATCTGTGGCTGTAGTCAATACCTTTGGAGGGTGCCCTCTACTCATTTCCTTTTTTTTCTGAGAACTGCCCACCAATGCAGGACCAGGAGGTGGTGGGGAAGTGGGGAGCCTGCAGCCATGTTTGTATGATATGACACCCTTTCTCATTCATTCAACATTGAGCACCTACCCTTTGCCCATCACAGTAGACTACTAGACATGGGCAGCCAGCACCAACCAGAATAGACAAAGTCCTTCATCCTCAAGGCGTTTAGCATCTGCTGTGAGGGGACAGATATAGACAAGTGCACAAGAAGATGAGCTCAGACAGTAGTAAATGCTATGGAGAAAATGAAATGACAATGGAATTGAAGTGACTGGGAGCCTGGGGGAGGCCACTGTGGGCATCCAGAAAGAGGATGGTGACATGGACACAGATGGCGGGGGTGGTGGAGATGAGAAGAAGTGAATGGATTTGACCAATATTTTGGTGGTGGTATTTGCTTGTTTGGACGATGGGTTGCATTGGAGGTGAGGGTAAGAGGGAGGAAGGTTGCCTCTGAGGTTTTCATCCTGTACAAGTGTATGGTTACGGGGCCATTGACCAACCCGGAGAAGAAGGAAGAGGAGCAAATTTAATAGGATGCTATGGATTGAATTGTCTTCCCCCAAAATTCATATATGCAAGTCCTAACCTCCAATACCTCAGAATGTGCCCTTGTATGGAGATAAGGTCTTCATAGAGGTAATTAAGGTAAAATGAGGTCATTAGGGTGAGCCCTAATCTGTTATGGCTGGTGTCCTTACAAGAGGAGGAGATTAGGACACAGACACATACAGAGGGAAGATTATCTACAAGATGGCTCGAAGATGACCATCTACAAGCCAAGGAGAGAGGCCTCAGAAGAAACCAGCCCTATGGACACCTTGATCTCATACTTCCAGCCTCCAGAACGGTGAGAAAATAACTGTCTGTTGTTTAAGCCACCGGGTCTGTGGTACTCTTTTACAGCAGCCCTAGCAAGATAATACCAGGGAGACTCAAGTTTCCCAACACAGGGGCAAATTCCAGAGGCTGGAGTAAACCAATTGCTTGTCTGTCTCAGGAATGTGAGGTTAGGACCCAGGCTATTAGGAGAGTGCCTGATATGGAAGCCATGAAAAACCAGGGTGGTGACGTACCAGCAAAGGCACAAGGCACACAGCAACGTGGACAAAGGCAGCAGAGAAAGCATGGAGAAGATGTGAGGCGGGATGGAGAAGATGTTCAGAGAGCTGCAGAGAGGAGACGCTGAGTCGCTGCAGGGCACAGCGCTGCCTTGGTTTGTGGCGACTTCCAGTGTGATTCCTGACCCACGGAGGCCCACTTCTCCCTCCTGCTTTGGGCTCCATGGTAAATTGGTTACTTTAATGGCCCCTCCTGGTATTCACACCCTTTGCTGTGTAACTTGTAGTGTCCTCCACTCTGGGCAGGGTGTTCTGCCCCACCCTTGACTCTGGGCTCAGTCGTGAGACTTGTTTGTTAGCACACGACACAGTAGAAGCTCGGGAAAGCACTGGAGCGTTTCCATGGATGCTGTTCCCCCTCAGCCCTCACCATGAGAACACGCTCAAGCTATCCTGTTGGAGGATAAGACACGTGGAGCACAGCTGAGTGACCCCAGGCTGCCCAGTCAAGGCCATTCTAGACCAACTGCCCTGCAGCTGACCCCAGTCATGTAAGGGAGCTGAGAGGAGACCAGAAGGGGGCCCCTGCAGAAGCTGGCCTAAAGCGACAATCCACAGACTCATCAGCCAAAATCATGCTTTTTTTGTCTTAAACCAAATAATGCTTTAGCTGGTTTGTTACACAGCATTACTGCAGTGATAGATGATGGGTACGGGTTCCATAAGACGCCTCCACAGCCTTCAGATAAGCTCCCTATTTTTTTTCTTAAGTTCATGAAAAAACCAGACAATCTCTGCCCAAATCAATAGGGACCCTGCGGAAATGAGACCATACTTCACAGCATGCTGGTGTCTGCAGACAGAACAACAGCACCGGAATGTTCTCCTTTATGCTTCAAAGTGGGGAGAAAAAAAAACACTGGGGGTGGAGTGGGGAGAGCCTTCTGTTCATAGCCCTCAAAGGAAAAGAAATATTTAAATACTTTATGAACTTTCTCTTCTCTCTCATCATTTAAACAACAATAAATGTGAGATATCAATTTACATTATGATCCTTTTATTACATTATAATCAAGTGCCAAGTGGTTAAAGATTTATGAAGAGATATTATTATGAGGGCAATAATGAGGATTAATGGGCAGTGGGTGGAATAGCTTGGAGGTGAGGGGAGCCTCAGGGAAGGTACCCCATAGCAAAATGGGGGGGTGTCATGGGGGCCACAAAGGTTAAAGTGATGAAATGAGCAGAAGGAAGCAGTACAGCCGCAGAGTAAGTGCAGAGCCCGTGGAGTGGGAGTTGAGTCCTGGCGCTGTCACATATCAGGTGTGTGATCTTAGATATCACCTAACATCTCTAGGCCTCAGTTTCCTGATCTCTAAAATGGGCATGAAAGTGGGCTGGCCCCGTGGTGTAGTGGTTAAGTCCAGTGCGCTCTGCTTTGGTGACCTGGGTTTGTGGGTTCGGATCCCGGGCGCGGACCTACACCACTCAGCAGCCATGCTGTGGCGGCGACCCACATGCAAAATGGCAGAAGATTGGCACAGATGTTAGCCCAGGGCTAATCTTCCTCAAGGGAAAAAATAAAAGGAGGAAAATTGGCAACAGATGTTAGCTCAGGGTGAATCTTCCTCAGCAATAAATAAATAAATAAATAAATAAATAAAATGGGCATGATACCCACTGTATGCATTCCACAGGGTAAGGTTTTTATGACGTCCTGGAATTAAGCACCTAGTGTGCTGGTTGTTTTTTGCTATTATTGTTGTTAATACTGTTATAATGATTATTACCTAGTAACATTTCAAATTCTTGAAATCCCCAGAGATATTCTAAGGCCACTTGCTTTACCTAAGACGGCATCTGTGATGGTTACTCCAGGCTAAGACATAATCTAATGGTCCATTCATAGTTGTGGTTTGTGGAAAACCATACTGCAGCCCCCTGACTAGCCCTTGGAAACCTGTGAGTGAGTAGTAATTATTGTCACATGGATTTGAAGCATCGGGCCCTGAAGGGGAGCTGAGGCCCAGCCCGTTCACCCCCTCTTTCCATGTCCATGCACAAGTTGTCTCAGCTGCAGGCATCTCAGTTTCCTTATCTGGAAAATGAGGATGAAGTCACCTGTCCAGTAATGGTGGCAAAGATCAAATGTGATGATAAGCGAAGGGCGTTGAAATCAAATTTGAGAATTCACGGCAGTGTTCTTTGGTGATCTCTTGGTGAATAATTACAATATAAAGCCAATGAAGACCAGCACCTCTGGAAACAGAGTTCTTGCACTTGAATCCTGTCTTCACCACCTGTATGTCCTTGCATCAGTGACTCAACCTCTCTCAGGCTCAGTTTCCTCATCTGTAAAATGGGAGTAGTCCCAGCGTCCACCTCACGGACCGCCCTGGAGCTTAAACACGGTGGTGCTGGTAGAGTTACAGCACAAGCCCAGTGTAGGCTATAACCTCAAAGGAACTATGACTTGGGCTAGTTGAGAACCTCAGCAACCACAGAGGCACTTCCAGAAAAGCCAGAGGCGGTCCAGAAGGTGACCTTGGACTTGTCTGGGGAGGATAATGTGTGTATTGAGTAGGACAAGCAGATTTTACTTGCAGACTCAAATGGAACCCCCTACTTGAGCAAGCCTGGGCCAGGTTTAGGGAGACCCCCGAAAACAAGTCACAGCCACACATGACACAGACCACTCCCTCTCCCCTGGCATGTGGCATCAGTCGAGCGCAGGGAGTTAGAAAAGCAGAGAACATCTTGTTCTAAGAATCCGAATACCTACTAAAAGATCAGTCAAGAGTCACAAAATATTATCTTAAATTAAAATATAAGTCAGCGGGAAATTAATTCCACCGAATTTTCCGGACCATTTCTGATGTCAAACATGGGGTGTCCCTGGCAAGTTCTAAAGCAGTGGTTTCCAAAGCAGGATCCTCCACCAGCAGCAAATTCTCAGGTCCCACCCCAGTCCTATGGAATCAGAAATTCTGCGGGTCGGGTTCAGGATATTGTGTGTTAACAAGCCCTGCAGGTGATTTGGTTTCATGCTCATTTGAGAATCTCTGCCCTAATGGAAAGGAACGGCTGCAATGGGCAGGCACGTCTGTCCTTATCCTGGGAGCTCAGACCTCCCGTGTCACACACACACCCTTCTCCCTCTCCTCCCTTGTCACACTTACAAACTCTCTTCTCTTTTTCAAAATTGATCACCAGCAAGTTTGGAGTATCAGTTTCTACATCAAGTCTTTTGGACAAAAGTGGATTTGCCAAGAGTTGCAGGCACCCCTCCCCCTGCCCCTACCAGGAATTGTCTCTGCTATTTTCCTACAGAGCCCAGGCTGTAGGACACTGATCTGCCTGTGTTACTGAATCATAATGAATCACCACGATAAGCCTGAACTTTGAGTATTTATCCTGTAAATACTTTATATGGGTTGTTTCTTTTGTTCTTCACAACATTGTGGCTTAACATTGTCAAAAGGGGATACCTACGTGGTAGGTACCATTATCGTCCCCTTTTACCAGATGGAGAAACGAAGGCACAAAAGGGAAACTAGTATTGGGGATCACACTGCTGGTAAGCAGAACAGCTGGGAGCCCACATAGTCCGAGTCCAGAGTCTGCTATCTTCCTTCCGTGCAGTGTGGCTTCCTGAACATGGGATGGTTAGCTTTCCCACTAGTGAATTAGGAAGAGCAGTGATTTCATGGTAGAAGAACAAGGATGAAGTCCTGGCTGTTACTGATCAGATGTACGTCTTGGACAGCAGCCTTCAGTGCTTAACACGCCGTTTGCCCATTTGTGAACTGAGGGTACTAATTCCTGGTCTGTTTTCCTCCGAGGGTCTCGACAGGAGCATCAAAAGAGACAATGCATTGGAAGGTACTTTGCGAGCCGAATCCTGCCAGGTGAATGTAAGGGATTGTTATTTCCGTGGGATGCCCAAGACTGAGGTTGAATGGTCATCCTGGACGAAGGTGACATACATAAAGCCAGTGGCCATAACTGCTTCCACAGAACTAAGGAGCAAATAGCACTGGTTTCCAATATTAAAGTCACACCCACCAGCATTCCCCAGCTACATCCCACTGGGCTGCTCCCCAGCTCTCCAGCTGGAATTGTTTAATGAGATGGCTAACTTTCCCTGGGGTGAGTCTAAGGTTAGTTGTTGTAATTTTCACTTGTAAAAGACAAATCCAGGAGTATGGTGGACTTCAGGCACAGGATGATTCAGGTTCAAACAATATCAGTAGGCTCCATCTCTTGCTTCTGTTCCCCATGGGGAGGCTCCATACTCGTGCATCTCTGGTCATTTCAGGCTCCTGTATCCCCAGTGACAGCTCGGAGGAAGAGAGGCCCTTCTCTGACAGCTCAGACAAAGTTCGCAGGGTTGAGTCAGGTTGGTTCTGATTGGACCACTTGGGTCATGTGCCCATCCCTAAACCAAACACCACAGCAAAAGAGATGGGGAGAGCTGATTGGCTTAGCTTCGGGCACGGCTCCTCCCCTGGAATTTGAAGCACATGAACCAAAAGTGAAGTAGGTTGAGAGGCCCTAGAACAAAATCAGGGTGCTTTGGCTCAAGAAGAAGGTGTAGGAAATAACAAAAAAAAAAATTACAAATGAGACCCCCAGGCTTGGCCTAAACCCCTCCCCATTAGCCACAGTGGGCAGGTGATTTGGGCCTCAGAGGCAGCACGCCCTCCTCCCGAGGCAGATCTCTCTGTGCTCAGATCCAGGCTCCAATGGGTGAGTACCCCCCATGGGGACAGGCAGAGCAGAACTCCCACACCCAAGAGGGAGGCCTTCAGCAGCTCACAGCAGCCAGCTAGAGGGACAGGGACCAAGGAGGGCCCCACGGCAACACAGGCATCAGATAGGGGCGGATGTGCTTCCTGGCCTCTCTGGAAGGTGGCATCGAGCAGAATAAACAGAGTCTGTTTTTCCTTATTGCTCTGTCACTGTAATCCAGAAACAAACATACCCTCAGATGCCCTCTCAGTATCTTCCCAAAGCCGCTATCAGTTACTTTATCTCCTCCTTCGGATTTCCTGCTTCTTTGGCTGGAGAGAGAGAGAGTGTGTGTGTGTGCATGCATGCACGGGCACGCACACACGTTTTCTCTTGAGAGATCATGACTATGCAGCAGCATTTTCCAAAGTGTAAGATGTGAGCTACTGGGGTACAATGTACTGGAAAAACTTTGCAATTTCCTGGTGTTAGAATAAGAGCTAACATATATCGAGTGCTTGCTAGGTCCCAGGCACTGTTCAAAGGACTTTCCATGTGCTAACTTATTTAATCTTCATAACAACTCTATGTGGAAGGTACTCTTAGTAGCCTCATTTTACAGATAAAGAACAGAGGTGCAGAGAGGTCAAGTAACTTGCTCAAGGTCACACAGCTAATAAGCGATGGATCCAGGACTCCAATCCAGGCCATCTGGCTCCAGATGCAACCTCTTAACTGCTACACAGCACCTGTGATTTCACAGATATCATGGTAGCAATATCAAATACCATTTTATAGTTAAAATAAAACATAGGAAGTCAATTTAAAGGAAATATTCAATAAACAATAGGAAAGGTCGTGAGAGGACGTATTAAAACATTTCTAGGTGGTGAACAGCATTTGGAAAACCCTGAAACACTATACTACTAGGTATTAAGCTTAACTCCATGGATCCCCAGTGTATGCACCAGTGGCCTTAGGGGATCCTAAATCATGCACAATTTTGTACAGATATGTGCATTTTTCTGAGGAGAAGGCATGTTGCTTTCATCCTATCTCAGAGGAGTTTCTGACCAAGCTTCTGCTAATCTCTATTATGCCTTCAGGAAATTTAGTAAAAGGCTCTCCTCTTGGGATAATGAATTAGAAAAAGGAACCACTTCCTCCAGGAAGGCATGGCCCTGAGCCAAGGTGCCCAGTTTAGCAAACAGAGCATGGGCTTACCACTGCATATCCACAGGCAGATGGATGAAACTATACCCCTTCCTCACACCATACAGAAAAGTGAATTCAAAATGGATCATAGACCTAAACATTAGCACTAAAACTATAACACTTAGAAGAAATCATAGGAGTAAATCTCCATAACCTTGGATTAGGCAATGGGTTCTTAGACATGACATGAAAAACACAAGCAACAAGAACAACAAAGTAGATTGGACACATCAAAACTAAAAGCTTTTGTGCTGCAAGTAATAAAGTGAAAATACAATCAAAACAATGGAAGAATATTTGCAAATCATACATCTGATAAGGGACTGGTATCCAGAATATGTAAAGAACTCTCATAATTCAATAATAAAAAGACAAATAACCCAATTTTTTAAATGAGCAAAGGATGGCAATAGAAATTTTTCCAAAGAAGATATGCAAATGGCCAATAAACACATGAAAAGATGCTCAGCATCATTAGCCCATTAGGGAAATGCAAATCAAAACCACAATAAGATATCACTTTGCCCCCACCAGGAGGGCTATAATCAAAAAAAACCAGACAATATCAAGGATGTGGAGAAATCAGAACCCTCATACACTGCTAGTTGGAATGCAAAATGGTGAAACCACATTGGAAAATAATTTGACAGTTCCTCAAATGATAAACATAGAGCTATTGCATGACCCAGAAATTCTTCTCCTAGGTATACACCCAAGAGGAATGAAAACACGTCCACAAAAAAACTTGTACATGAATATTCGTAGCAGCATTATTCATAATAGCCAACAAGTAGAACCAACACAAATGTCCATCAACTGATAAATGGATAAATAGAATATGGAATATCCATACGATAGGATATTATTTCTCAATAAAAAGAAATGGAGTACTGACGCATGGTACAACCTGGATAAACTCTGAAAATGTTATGCTAAGTAAAAACCAATCACGAAGACCACATATTGTACGATTCCAACTATATAGTGTCAGAACAAGCAAATCTATAGGGCCAGAAGTAGATTAGTCAACGTCAAGATCTGGGGACAGAGGAGAACAAGAAGTGGCTATCAATGAGTACAAGGTTTCTTTTTGGGGTGATGAAAATGTTCTAAACTTATTTAGTGGCGGTGGTTGCACAACCCTGTGAATATACTAAACCCACTATATTTACACTTTAAAGGGGTAAATTTTGTGGTATGTGAGTTATATCTAAATAAAGCTATTTTTAAAAAGGATTGAGAGAATTTTACATTTAAAAAATGGTTGAGATGGTAAATTTTGTGGTAAATTTTACATTTAAAAATGATTAAGATGGTAAATTTTGTGTATTTTCCCATGATAAAAAAAAAAAGAAAAAAATGCATTGAGAAATATATGTAGAAACTTCTCCCCTCCAAGAAATGGAGCTTAATTTCCCTCCCACTGAATGTGGGCTGGACTTAGTGAATCATTTCCAAAGAATAAAATACGAAAAGAGAAAAATACTTGGGGCAGGCCCAGTGGCATAGTGGTTAAGTTCCCGTGCTCTGCTTTGGTGGCCTGGAGTTTGCATGTTCAGATCCTGGGTGTGGACCTACACACCGCTCATCAAGCCATTTTGTGGCAGGCATCCCACATATAAAGTAGAGGAATATGAGCACAGATGTTAGCCCAGGGCCAATCTTCTTCAGGAAAAAGAGGAGGATTGGCAACAGATGTTAGCTCAGGGCTAATCTTCCTCATCAAAAAAAAAAAAAAAGAGAGAGAGAGAAAAATACTAACTTAACAATAGAGAAATCTGGCAGATACCACCTTAACCAAGTGGTGAAGGTTAACGTCACAAGTGAAAAATAATGTTGATATCACATGCCCCCGTATGTTATGAGAAGGGTATCTCACCTCTGTGTTCTTCTTCCCAAAAACCCATACCCCCAGTCCAAAAATGAGAAAACATCAGACAAATCTAAAGTGAGGGGCGTTCTGCAGACTACCTGACCAGCAGTCCTCCAAACCATCAAGGTTGTGCAAAACAAGGGAAGTCTGAGGAGCTGTCACAGAGTGGGAGGAGACTAAGGAGACAGGACAACTGAATGTAACGCAGTATCCTGCATTCCACATTAGGGAGGACATGGTGAAATTCAAATAATGTCTGGAGGTGTGTTAACAGTCATGTACAGATGTTGGTTTATACCACGGTACTGTCAGATGTTAACATTGGGGGAAGCTGGATGAAGGGTCTACAGGAACTGTCTGTGCTTTCCTTGCAACTTTTCTGTAAATCTAAAATTATTCCAAAATAAAAAGTTTGTTTTAAATGGGGAAAAACTATAGCTTTATTAGAATTATCTACACTTAGTTCATAGTTTAATGCATGTATATATACGTATGTAATGTATGTGTATATATATATATATAATGTATGAATATATAATCTTTTTACTTTTAATAACATGTAAGGGTAAGCGATTCTCTTTTTGAACATCAGGGGCAAAGAGTTGAGTTCATTTCATCCCCAGTTCACCATGTGTTGCCATTATCAGTCTGGGCAAGACCTACTTCACTATATTTATCTGGTTATCTGATTATTCCCATTCGCCCCCATTTCCTTCCTCCCCCATAGGCATCCTTTCTAACGTGTATCGTCATGACTACACATGTCCTTACGAATGTGTGTTTTTTGTGTGTATGTATATTTAATTTACATAAATGGCATCACATTACACATTTCATCGTGTTTCTTACTTCGTCACCATAATGCCATGCATTGAAACTCCAGCCCCGCTGCTGTGTGTATATCTAGTCAGTTTCTTCTCACAGTTTCTTGGTTCTCCATCGTGGACACTCTCAATTTTCCCAGGGATGACCCCAGATTGTCTCCAAGTCTCCACAAACAGAAAATACAACACAACGATTTTCCTCTTGATATCCGTTTAAAACGACCTGGGTGAGAATTTCCGTGGGGCATATACACAAGGACAGACGACTGGGCCTTGGGTTACACACATACTTAGGTTGACCAAGTCCTGCCGTACTGCTTTCAGAATTATCTCACAGCATGGCAAGAGGCTCTTTGCTCCTCCCAGGCCCCATTACCACAATCTTTTCGATGCTTGGTGCCTCCATAGATCAGAATCTGGCCCTGAGTTGAGGAGGTAAGGATGATGATGGGAAATAGCATCCTAGTATTTACTAAGATGCACTGATCAGTTGCTTTGGACCATGTATTGTTCTAAGCTTTATGTGGGTGGGTTAACTTAATTCTTGTAACAGTCTTTTTAAGTAAATACTATTATTGTCTCCATTTTACAAATGAAAAAATGGAGGCTCAGAGAAATGAAGTGACTTGCCCAGGCTTATTCTGCTACAACCACAGTGTCCACTGCTGGACACAGCCTCCTGGCCACCCCTTCCTCTGCTTTCCCATCTCAGCCCTGAGAGCCTGTGTGTGTCCATTTCCAACCCGGCCTGCTCCCCAGCCCAACCACCTGGGCTTGGGATCCCTGAACAGCATTTGTGTTAATTCTGAGGCTTAATTAAAACATAAACCACACTCAGAAGAGTATTAGTAATTCAGTACTTCCTGAATCCAATCAAGACATCTTTTCTGCCCAAAAGGGGTAACGTGCTGGGTCCTGGAATGGTTAGAAAGTTGTTCTCAGGTCCCCAGGAGGAGTGCATGCTTTGCATCTTTGACCCAATTTATAATGCTGAGAAGCCAGACCACAGGAAGAGGTTGTTGTCCACGCGAGCCACTGTTACACGGTGTCCCGATCAATAGGGCTTCGTTAGGGCGTAATCAACATGCAGCAGGCAGACCCAGCCAATTAGGCTTATCGGCTGACAGAGAGGGGCAGGAAGTCTTCTTTTCCTCCTGGTTGTTTTCCTGCCCCATGGAAGAAGTCAGTTCCCATTTTTTTATCTCTGGGTTCCCACCAAGCCATCTCGGTGGGGAGGGAGTTCTGACAGAAAGCAGGTTTAAGCTATCTCACTCCCCTGGAACCCAGGGTCAGGTCAGACTGCCCTTAATTCCAGGCTTGCAATTGGATGGAAAAAAAAAAAATCGGAAGCAAAATCCAAGAGATCCTTGGCAAAGAGGAAAGACCAGTGGGCCTGCCCTGGCCATATCCTCCTTTGTCGCTATCCCCCTCATCCTCCCTACAGACTTGAGAAATTTCCCACTGGGCTCCTTGAACATCTCCCCGGCACAGACAGTGGTGGGGGTGGATGAACTAGGTCCAGTTAGGGCAGCTGGAAATATCAGTTTCACAGCAGAAAGGCAGCCCCCATCGGCAGCACTTGAACATTTAACTGAGGCTAATTGTACGCTGCAAAATAGTGTATTTATCAACTGCATCTGTCTTCGCCCCTGCTTTCTCCTTTCAAAGAGATAAATTACTGGGGTAGATAAAGATCCAGCTTTCAGGGCGATCAAATGAACGCCAGGAGTCCTCAAGATAGGAATGGTTTGTGAAACCCAGCTCCTGCCCATTTGAGTGAGCCAACTAAGTGGGTGCTCTCTGCCAAGAATGTAATGGCCACATGGGTTGTTGGCCTTTCCTCCGCCCATGGTGCATTATACGTGGGTGAGGGAATTTGCTTTTAAAGTATCTTTTGCAGTCTCTTCTAATAAATCACTCAGTAATTCCTGATGCTTGTTGTGGTTGGTGGTGTTGATCCATGGAGAAAGGACTGGCTGGTTTCAGGGCTGGATTTTCCAGTCACAACCCATGCTTAGTGGGTGAACCGCAGATGCAGCCAAACAAGATGGCGGCCTCCAGGCCAATGATGCTACCCCATGGGATTGCACAGACCCTCTCTGACCTTAGCCAGGGTTTCTTGGTAGACTTCTAGAGTGGTGACATGGAGTCTCTAGCTCATGATTCAGAACCAGTCTTCAAAGGGGGAGCATTCCAGTTAGAACATTGTGTTTAATGGTGTGTAACCTCGAGACCCCAAATGCAAGATTTGTAGAGACGGAAATCAGAGTTTTAAGAAAACTTGCCCCACCCCTGAGGGACCAGGAGGGGTTTTTGTTCTCTATGTAGTACTGTGAGCCTGTGTTTAGGGTAGACCTATATGCAATGACCCAAGCATTGGAGTAGCTAATTCTTTGCCTTTGAAGCACTATCCTAATTGAAGTACTAGCTCCCGTCTGTCGGTCAGGACGATTATAGTGATGTTTGTACTCACGTTCTTCTTTTTTATTTAGATCATCGGCTTACTCTTAATTTGACCTTGTCCCCATGTGTACATATTCCCCTTCTTCCTTGCCATGTGTCCCCGTGCAGATTAATAGGCAGTTATCAAGTCATGCCCTCTCTCCACACCCCACCCCGCCCCAGTCACCACTTCGCCAAACTACATAATATATATTTAGCTCTTTTAATCTTTTTTCTCATAAGGTTCTAATTTTACATTTTCCAGGGTATTTTGGATTTGGCAGAATCGCCTTCGTCTGTGAAGAGTAGAACTTAATTATCAAAAGCTGAACTGGAGTGAGCAATCCATCACTGGGTGACACATCCTTGCCTGTGTTCATTTGAAAAACATTTTTTTGTGGCTCTTGGAAGTGGTGGGGGAAGCTGTCAGAACCAAAAAAATAAAAAAGAAGAAGAAGAAGGGGAAGGAAAAGAAGGAACAAAACTATCTTGGCATTCTTCATTCCAAAACACAACCACATAACATATCAGAATATCACCATTTGGGGGATTACGAATTGAAAATGTTCATTTGGCTTCTCGCTTGATTTTCTTCTCTTCTTCTTCTTTTTTTTTTTTTTGTTAATTTTTTTTGAAACTGGATCTAAAATGTCTCCTATCATGTGAAAGTTTGTCATGTAAAATGCCTCCTACAGTAAACATCATCTTTTTGACAAGGTTTGCATTATAATTAGGGCCCTTCTGAGTAGTTACCCAACTGTCACGTTCCACTGTTTTCCTTAAGAGGCAGGGTTTTTTAACAGCCAGATAAATGCTCTGCGTGGCCCAGCCCAGTGGCACAGTGACATCCAGTGGCCATGTAAAGTCATGGACACACGGTGGGACGACATGGGGCTTGACTGAGGAAGGCTGGCTCCAGAGGGTTTCCAGGGGTGGATCTGGCACCATTTTGCTATCTGCATGCTGACAATATTAGCCAAAAGGGAGCCAGTCTTGAGGCAGGGGAGCTTGCCTGTGTTGATTTAAATGAGATACAACAAACAAAAGTGCCTAGCAGAGGACCAGGCAACAGCTGTCTCTTACGGACCCGAGGCAATTCCGAATCCCGTACTGGGAATTTCTCTCAGCCTCATCTACACCTCTCCCCAAGACTGGTGACAAATCCAGGCAGTCGCCCGGGGTTTCCAAAAACCTTTGCATAATGGATTCAAATATTTCATCTTTGAGGGGAAAGATTGTTTTTGTCAGTTGATTTGTATTCCGCTACGCACTTAAATAACTGACAGATGAAACAAACATTTTAGTAGCAAATAAAACCCGCGGGTCCTCACTCCATAATCAGTTAGTCCACCACCACTTTCGTCCGTCATGTGTGGACTTAAACTAATAAGATGAGGTGGCGTGTTTCCTCCTGCAGGGAGCACTGTGAATGCTTACATCAGGGGTTGCAGTTCAGCTCATATTTTCCAGAAACATCTATCTGTCATCTCCCTCCTCTAAGTTATTCCAGGTTCCTTCAAAACACACACATTTACATTACTTTGGCCAAATTAGTTTTTTTTTTCTTTTTTAGTTTGTTATACTCATTAGGCATAACCAAAGACATTCCTTCTGGCATGCTAAGCCCTGCTGTTTCCTTGACCGCCACTGGCTATTTCTACTCTGCGCTGATTGAGTCCTGGCACTGCCGCCCCCCGAATGCCAGATGCAGAGATGGCAGACCAGCTTGTGCCTAATGGGTCCGATTCAGCGAAACACTAACTCCCAAAGACTGACCCTTGTGTTAAACAAACACTCAGAGAAGATGCACGATGGTGATGGAAGCAGAGAAAAAAACAACCTCCTTGAGAGTCTAGTCCAGAATTAGTCCCTGTGTCTAATCTGCTGAGTATCTTTTACGCAGAACATGCCAACTGATTCCAAAGGGCCACGTTTCAAATCCGAAAGCATAAGAGCGGAAAAGAGGTTGATGAAAATAACGATGATGACGATCAAGATACCGAATATTTTATTGAGCATTTACGTTCTGCCAGCTATTATTTAAACACTTTACATTTGTTAACTCATTTCATTTTCATAATAATTCTACAAGGTGGTACTATTATCATCACTGATGTAAAGGTTAGGAACTGAGGCACAGAAAGGTTAATTCTTTAGCTGAAGGTCACCCACTTACAAGGGAGCAGTGTGGGGTTCCTCATCAGGAAGATGACTCCAGAGCTGTCTGCTTTACAGCCACACTGCACTGCCTTTTCAATAATCAGCCAATGAAATAAACATTTCGTAGTAAATCAAACCTGTAGATCTTCACCCCGTAATTGATTAGTCCATAACCACTATAACCCATTATATGGACTGTAACGCAAGAAGATGGGGAAAGATCCATTGTAAAGCGGGGGAGACTGGAAGCCAGGGTGCAGATGTTGATTCCCCACCGGAAGCAGGGAGGGACTAGCCTGCCCAGCGAGGCTAATTCTCAGTGTAGCATACTTGACCTTGCATACCAGCCACCCAGATGCTCACCGGAATGACGTCCAGATCGTGGTACCTTCACTTTGACAGCAAATACGTAAATCCCTGCTCTCTGCTCTTGGGGAGTCATCGTCATTAGATCTTCAGAAAGGTTTCAAGTCTATTCTTCTTTCCCTGTTTCTGGGATTTAATGTCACCACAAAAGAAAAATAATTACAACGTTAAAGAACCATGCTTTATTTATTACGTGACACCAAAACAGGGCCTCAGGACAGACGGGGTAGTGAAAGGGGAGAGGAGAGTGCTCGGTTTCATGATAAAGTAGTTGGAAGGAGGTTCCACTTGAGGTCAGTTCCAGAGGGACCTGGAGATGGTGGCCCAGATTGCACGGATATCCTCAATTCCCCCTCACCCCATTAATTCGCCTCCGTCATGTGTCTGCTCTCCAGACCCGCCTCTTCTAATCCACAGGCCACGTAGTACTTTCCTGCTGGTGGCCCTTCTCGCAGGCTCTCCCCTTGTCTTTCGCTACCTGAGATGATGATAATTTATGTTACGTATTGCTGCCTACTGAGTCTTTCTGAAGCTCGTCTCAGATCTTCTCATTTCATTTCCCAAAGCCTTCAATGGCTCCCCCCTGCTTACAGGACCAAGTCCTAGCTCCTAGACCCAACCCTAACTTTTCATCCCCTTCCAATCCTCTCCAAGCACCTTATGTTCAAGCCAAACCTAACACACGCTGTCCTGCCCTTGAGTCTTTGCTCGTACTTTTCCCTCCACCTGCAGGGCTATTGCATTGCACAACTCCAGGAGGCCCATTTTCATCAGAGTCAACGTGATTAGCACCCACTGGAGTTGGTCAGTGCACAACCTACACAGCTATACCTGGCCACCTGGGGATCATATATACCACCACACCCATTTTCCTCAATCTAAAGCAGGATTTCTCAATAGCAGAACCATGGACATTTTAGGCAGGATCTTTCTGTGTTGTGGGTAACTGTCCTATACATTGTATGATGTTTAGCTGCGTCCCTGACACCCTCTCCTCCCAGGTGTGACAACTGAAAATGTTTCCAGACATTATCAAGGGTCACATAGAAGGCAAAATCATCTCTGGTTGGGAGCCACTGCTCTAAATCCTACCCAAATTTGAAGCTTTACCCTTGAAGCCACCTATTCTGCAAAGCTGAGTGCATTCACTTCCTGGTGATACCCCAGAACCATGACCCCTGGTCCTCCTAAGGTCCTGAGCCCTTTTCCTTCGAATCATACACATATTTCCCCGACCAGGGTCATCTCCTCTGGAGCCTGCTTTTCAACTGCATATCCCTCAAGGACTTACATGCAACAGAAGCTCGGCTCACGTTTACCAAATGACCGAGGGCAATGGACAAAATAGCTCATGCCTCCTTCCCTATAGGAAAGGAAGTTTTGAACATGCCTTGTGACGGCTGCCATACCCATCACGTAAGGACAGCCTGTTGCTTGGTTAGATGCAACAGAAACCTAATGTTTTACCTGCTACCCTGGTTTATGTGTAACCACTCTGCTCCTTACTAAAGCAGAGCTTGTTTTAGCAAATGGGTCCAGATTTAGTCCATTAGCTTAAAATAAGTGCAAAACTCTAGGGTTTGGTGAAATCACACAATAAAATATCATTAAGCACTACAGCCTGTCAAGACAGTAGGCAGGTTTGAGTTGAAAGTCAGAAGACCGTCCGAAGTGAAGCAAAGTGCACAATGGATCGGGGGGCAGCTGGCTTTCATTTGGGGGAGGTCGTCGGAGGAATCGCCCGTCTGTGAGGTAAATGAAGAACAGAGGCCCCGACAATTTATCTGTCATCGGGAGAAATGCTTCCACCGGCATGGCCAGGAGCCCTTGCCCTTCGCTCCATCTGGGCAGCTCCTGGTCTGCATTATGGACGGGACCATGCGGCTGGAAGATGAAAGAACTGGGTCAGGCCCCCGGGAGCCTGAAAGGTCCTGCCAGTATGCCAGGCTGGGGACTGGTGGGCAGCTGGTGTCCCGGGGAGAAGATGGGGGCCACCTCCACTTCTGATGGTCCCTGGGTGTGCAGATCCGAATCTCCATAGTGAACGGACTCTGTTGCCTGTTTCATTGGGTTTCGGAGCTTGGGGAAGCCATTGGACTCTTCCTCCTCTCTCTGTCTCTATTTCTCTCTCCATCTTTCCGACTCTATGTCTCTGTCTCTGTCTCTCCTTGTCTCCGTCTCAGTCTCTGTCTCACCTTCTCTGTCTGTCCTCGTCTCTCTCTCTCTCTCTGTTTCTCTCTTTCTATTTCTCTCCATCTCTATCTCCTTCTCCTCCATGTCTCTCTGACTCTATGTTTCTTCCTCTTCCGTCTCTTTCTTTCTATTCTCTGTGTCTCTTGTCTGCTTCTCTATCTGTCCTCCTTAGTCTCATGCTTTTGTTACTTCTCTCCCCCTCCTGTCTCTGTCTCTTTCTCTCTCATCCCCAGAGAGTCACCCCAAAATGGACTGTTTCCCTGGAGATTCCCAAACATGATCCTCGAGATGCTTAGCAGCACAGTGGAATCAGAAACCCACCCAAGATTTGCGACATTCGGCTGCTGGCAGTTATGCGCATGGCATCTCTCCACCTCACGCCTCCATTCTGTGCAACTTCCTTCTTTACCAGCTATTTTTTTTTTTTTTTTTTTTTGTGAGGAGATCAGCCCTGCGCTAACACCCGCCAATCCTCCTCTTTTTTTGCTGAGGAAGACGGCCCTGGGCTAACATCCATGCCCATCTTCCTCCACTTTATATGGGACGCCGCCACAGCACGGCCTGCCAAGCAGTGCATTGGTGCGCGCCCGGGATCCGAACCAGCGAACCCCGGGCCGCCGCAGCGGAGCGCGTGCACTTAACCGCTTGCGCCACCGGGCCGGCCCCTTTACCAGCTATTTTTTGTGCAGGCACCGGTTTGAATGTCTTCCCTGCTAGAGCAGGGTCACCAAATACACTCGTGTGCTCCCACTCCTCACCCCTCACCTATGGCGGATGGCACCCATCGCTCTTTCCCAATGAGTCCCATGTAGCTCCTTCTGAACAGACTGCTCCAAGTAGCTCCACCAAGATGAGAGCAAAAGCAGGAGACACAGGACAGAATGGACGTGCCATTCCAGACTCTGCGAGTAGAGGGCTCGCACTCATCCAGAAGTAGCCCAGCAGGGCTGTTACGGAGTAATGACAATGGCAGCCACTGTGAGAACTTGACACAGAGCCATGTGCTTTACATATGGTACCTTGAGTAGTCTTCATGATCAGTTATTAACCCCGTTCTCCAAACTTAAAAACTGAGACTCAGAGAGAAAAAATAACTTTCCCAAGGTCACCTGGACAGCGAGTCACCAAGCTAGGACACAACCCCAGGGCTGTCTGGCTCTGAGCGCCAAATGGGGCTACTCTTCCTCTCACGTTAGCAAAGACTCTAACCTCTTCCATTTATTGAGCCCATACCACTCGCCAATCCCTGTGCTAAACACTTTATATGAATCATCTTGTGTCAGATTCATAATCCCATAGGGTAGCTACTATGCCCATCACCTCCCATTGAACGGATGAGGAAACGAAAGACCAGAGAGGCTAATTCACCTGCCAAAGGTCACACAGCCAGTTAAGCAGCAGAGTTAGGGTGATGGGCTTCAAGCAAATTAATAGATTCCAACTGGCATCTCTAAATTTATATTTCCGTCTCCGCCAAGGTCCCCACCACTGCAAGTAATCCTTAAAATTCGTCATGAAGCTTTCAAAACAATTTACGCAAACAAACCTCAAGTGGGGCTATTTGTATTGGCAGCCCATTTCACTTAACCACCCACAACAAGGAACAGATGGCCTGAGCGCTGGAATCGCCTGCAAAGAAAACAGGAGGGGCAAAGGCTTCAGAAGCCGCCTTCCTTCCCCCGTGCCTGCCCAACTTTGTGATGATTACAGACTTGTTCTTGTTGACGTCTTTGCCTCTGTTGTTATTGTATGTACTTGTGAAACTGACCTGGCATTTCACGAGACAAGTTCGTTCAAAGACCATTTGCCAACCATCTTCGGTTACCAGGAGCCTGGCTTTCGATGCTGAACTTGGAGTCCTTTCCCGATTGAGCCTTCTGGAAAGGAGCACAGCAGGAAGTACAGACAGCCTGCAGATGTTGGATTAGAGGTTGGCAAAGCCTTCAAGACAAACATTTGGAGGGTCATATTTACCTGTCTTTTTTTCACCTTGTTTCCACTGGGCATTTGCCGCTCTGTGTGGGGATGGGTCCTGGACTGGGAGGCAAATCCTGGATTCAAATCCATCCTTTAGCAGCTGTGCTGACATTAGACAAGTTGTCTAAACTCTCTGAGGCTTCAATGAACTCATGAATGAGGCTAACAACACCTCCTTGGCAGGAGTGTTGCGATATTTAAATGATATTTGAATGATGCATATATCTGAGTGATTTGTCCATTATAAAACGCTATTCAACTCCAATTGTTTTAACCCGTAATAGTTATGAGGCTGTCTCCATCACAGGCCAATCAACCAATAAATATTGCTGAGCATGCATTATTTTTCAAGATATTGTGTAACGATTCAAAGAGACTTAAGTCATGGTCTCCATCCCAGAGGGAGAGTTTCTAGGATGGTGACAGATGCTATTTTCCACAGATTGCTCACCGATACCTCCCATCCCAAATGCTCTTCCCACTGAGAGTGGAGTTTATGATCTCCCCCTTGCATCTGAGCAGGCTCAGGACTTATGGCGGAAGTGGTGACATGTGACATCCAGGCTAGCTCATAATAGGCAATGGGGCTTCCACCTGGTTCTCTTGGGGTATCTGCCTTTGGAGCCCTGAGCTGTCATGGAAGAATTCTGATGCCGCCACGATGGGAGGAAGCCTAGTGCACACGGAGAGGCTGTATGTAGGTGTTCCAGCCAAAAGTCAGCATCAAATGGCAGATATGGGAGTAAAGACATCTCCAGATGATTCTTGCCCCAGCCATCAAGTCTCTTCCACCCTCGGAGGGGGTGGTCTTTCCAGAAGAGACTCGAGACATCTCAGCACAGAGACAAACCATCTCAGTTCTACCTTTTCCTAATCCTTGACCTACAAACCCCATAAACCTAATACAATGATTGCCTTCAGAGCTAATTTTGGGGGTTAATTGCAGCAATAGACAACTATAACAAGAAAGCGAAATGAGACAGATGCATATGAAAAGTTCACTTAAAATATATCTTGATATGTATCCTAGAGAGTAGTCCAGACAGGCGCTGAGAGGAGGGAAGAAACATGTGGGCTGGAGGTCAGGAAATATTTTAGAGGCAGTAAGGCAAAAGTTAAGCCTTAATTAAAAGAGTATTATTTGGATAGGGGAGCACAAGGTGAAAGGAGTTCACTTATTAATAAAAGAACCCATAACTCGACATGTCTATAATGATCATAGTAATAACAATAACAGTAATAGCTAATGTTGTGGGGTGATAATTTTATATACTTACCAATTATTGTTTTTCCCTGGTATTTCCTGTTACCCCATGACCCTTTCATAGCTTTTCAGCAGTTCACCATATGGCATCCATTGCCTCAAGGAAAGGATATGAAAGGAAAAGCAGAAAAAAGGTATTTGTGAGCCCAGTGCCTGGGCCCCAAATCTCCTTAGAAAAGACATGATGAGCTGGAACCATATTTACTGCCTTCCAGAGATGAGATAAATAGTCTTGGGGTGGCGGAGCATCTGAAGAAATAAAGAGCATCATTTAGATAACTCTGGATCCAGGTGAAGGGCCTTCAAACTTGACCCACCCATCCCACCCCCAAGCAGGTATGTTTAAGAAATTCCAAAGCTGAAGATAGCAGTGTCCCTGTTCCCACAGAAGGAACAAGACTCCAGCATGATGGGAGAGCAGAAGAAAGAGGTGTGACCAGCCCAAGGGGGCCACAGCCTCACAGGGGCTCCTGTAGCTAGCCAAAGATGAAGGGTCCTCCTGTGGGGAGGTCCCCAGCAGCCTGGAGACATGAGGGAGGTGTGGCATATCTTCTCAGGAAGGAAGGAGGTCACAGCAGTGACAGGTGTGGACACATGTCCAGAAGCCAGATGGCAGTGAGGATGACTCAGCAAGCACCAGCAGAGATGGAAGATGGCCGCCCTTGTCCCCCATGCCCTGCTGACAAAGGCGCATCACCAGGGAAAATGGACAACACTAAATTGGCTGGTTTCTAACTCTTAGCTTGAAATAGAGATAGAGCCATTTAACAAAGCAAGAAAAGCTCTACATGTTGTACCCTCTGGAACGTGTTTCACTCTGGCTGTATCAACATGTACTGAGTGTTCACTAAATGGGAGGCACCTTGCTGGGCTCCTCGTATGTTCTCATTCACACCTTATAACAACCCTATGGGATGGGTCCTAGCCTCATTTTTCAAAGAAGGGAAATGATGCCCAGAGATGTTAAGTAACTTATTCTAAGTCACTCAGCCTCTAAGTGGCACAGCAGGGATTCAAACCCAGCATCATCTGACTCCCACGATCCTGCTCTTGACATGTGCTCCAAAGTGCCTCCTCTGGGTGTCTGTTGTCCACATTGGGACTCACTTCCATTCAAGTTCCATGATCAATATTAACCTGTGTTCTAAAATGACCACGTGTGCTAGGCAGGATAGGTTAGGTTATGCTGCAGTAACAAATGACTGAATATCGAAGCACCTTAACACAACAGAGGCATAGTTTTCTCACACTGCATATCCGTTGGATGTCAGCTGGAAGATTATGTCTATCAAACTCATCCTTCAGGGGCCCAGGCTGCCAAGGCCTCCTCTATCTGGAGTGTCACCAGCTTCTGGGGCAGGAGAAGGAGGCAAAAGGTGAATTGCACATCGACTCTTAAAATCTCTGCCCAGAAGTGACACATGTCACCTCTGTTCACGTTCCATTGGCCAAAGCAAGTCAATAATTATGTTGTTAGGAGGCAAGGAAATATAGATCTACCATGTGCCCAGATGGAGAAGAATTTGGCTATGGTGGTGACATTGCTAATTACCACCACATCTGACAACTCCATTTATCATGAAATTACATTGACCCATGGAGGGGGGAGAAGGCTCGATGTAGCCTCTGATGAAACTCAGCTCCCCAGCAGTTCAACCAATTGACAAGACCAACAACTATTTAAACCCTTCTCTATGGTGACTTCCCACAAAGTGTCAGAGCTGCAGGGATAAGTAGACGATTTAAAAGAAGGGTTGCAGAGAATATTGAAGAGAAATCTGAGGTCCTGGGAGGAAAAGGGATTGGAAAGAACCAGCATCTCCTTCCTCCTTCTGCAGGGCCCCCTTCAACATATTACAAAGCTGTCTCTGCCCTGGAATGGGCCCCTGACTCCTCCTTGGCCATCTAAACAGCAGATAGATTTCAATGTCACATACTGTTTCAGAGTGGGGAGCACATTGTCTGTTGGTGTCCTAGATGTACCTCTTGTCTCTTTGACCCCATCTTCACTCAGAGATTATGAGCCAGGGAAGCTGCAGCTATAATATGACTGAGGCAAGAGCATTTCCCTTGAGTGGCTTCACACACTTCACCCTTCACAGCCACGGAGAGGACCAGCAGGTCAGCAAGCCCAGGGCTGAGGAGAGAAGCAGGGCCTCAGTTCAGAGATTACAACTTCTCCTGGGGATTTGGGTTGCATCTTTAACACCAAAAGGTAATTAATTCTCTGAAAGGTCTCAGATGTTAATCCCCTAGGAAATCTTAATTAACCCTTATTAGGATTATACTAGTTCTGAAACTTGGGAAGAAATAACAGACACATCCAAGTAATCCTGAATTGAGAATGTGTCATCTTTCATACAAAGGGCTCAGTACCCTTTCATTCATCCAACCATCCATCCATCCATGCATCCATCCATCCATGCATCCATCCAACCATGCATCCATCCATCCAACCATCCATCCATCCATCCATTTATCCACTCATTTAATAATAAGCAACATTCTAAGTTACATTCTAATAGACATTGGGAGAAAGACACACATCTATCACATAATCGCACAAATATGTCATTACAAACTGCTATACAAAAGGAAGGTACATGTGGATATGAGAGCAATTAGAAAGACACCCAGTCTAGTGTGGAAGCCATTACTAGTGTTCACCCACATCTAGTTCTCCTCTCCTGCCTGGGCATTCAGGAGATTAACTTCCCAGCCCTTTGTGGTCATGTGACTGGTTCTGGCCAATGAAATGTGAACCTAAGTGACCCACTGAAACACCTCTCCATGATTCTCCTGCTTCTTGTTCCTCTTTGAGGCAAGTGTGTTGAGAAGGTGGAGGCGGAGGATGGAAACAACCTGGAGTTGCCACAGGAGAAGCAGGGCTCTGCAGAGTTGCCTGGATCTTGGCATGACTGAGAAATAACTTTAGCTGTGATGACCCATTGAGATTTTGAGGTGGGTTGTTACTGCAGCATAGACTAGCCTAGTCTGACTAACACCCCTAGGGCAGGGCAGGGCAGGGGCTCAAGTAAGCCATCCTGAGGAAGCGATAATTCAACTAAAATCACCAGGATGAGTAGGAGTAAACTCTACAAGAGAGGGTAGGTCTGGGGCGTGGAGTCATCCACGGTCTTTCTCCTGGCTTCCTGTGACCCAGAGCGGTTCTCACACTGGCCAATGCCAGGTGAGAGAGCACAACCCATAGAGATGAGCCCTGTAGGCATGGTCCCAAAACCTGACAAAATAAGCCTGTGAGTAGGGGGTAGTTGGAGTGGGGAGGCACTTGTTCTCCAATGAGACCCAATCTGACCATCAGCAAGACATCAAAACTGAAGCTTTCAGGAAAAAATGGAGGCAGCATGGCTGTAGTGGTTCAGAGCACTGTCTAGAACCACACTGCCTGGCTTTAACTCCTGATCCATCCCTGACTAGCTGTGTGACCCTGGGCAAGTTCCTCAACCTCTCTGTCTGCAGTTTCCTTGTCTGCAAGATGGGGATAAAAATAGTAGATACCATCTAGAGTTTTTCTGGGGATTACTTGAGTTAATGTTTGGAAAGGACTTAGAGTGGTACCTTGTAGATGGTTAGCACTGTGTGAGAATTTGATAAAGAGCTAAAATAGAAGAGAGAGAACAGATGGCAAGTCAGCGCTGGGCTCCAGCGACTCTTTCTCCATCTGGGGAAACAATGTGCCAGAGAGTGAGCCCGCCCTGTGACTCTGCCCACTGCTCCATTGCCCGGTGAGGTCCTGGGAGAAGACACCATTTAGATTAATATTCCCTTCTCTGGGGGAAACTGAAGAGACAGGAGGGAAGAACTTCTCTTATCTATAAACAAAACAACTTTATCATAGGATAACATATTAAAAAGAACCTTAAATTTCAGCTAACAGAACCTCCCCTTTTAAAGTTTTAATTCTTTCTAGAATATTCCAATCAAGCATCCTTCCTTTTCTTGCATACCTCCGGTGACAGGGAAGTGATTACCTTATGGGTCAGCCCACTCTTCACCTGAGCACAAGTTTTGCCCCCTAGTTTCTGCCCATTGGGCTTAACTCTGCCCCCTGAGGCCCCGTAGATGGAGTGCTGTCTCTTATCTATGCTCCACTAGCAAGGAGAACGTGCTCAGAGAGGCAGCCAGGAGCCAGAGCTGGTAGGAGAGGCCATGATGAGGGGCCTGGATGCTTGTCTCCCATAATGGGAAGCGTGGGGATGTTGAAAGAAAACAGCGACCTCCTCAGCTTTCTCTGTTCAAAGGCTCTCTTTGGTGGTTGTGTGGAGGATGACTGAAGGGAAGTGAGGCTGAAATCGGGGGACCAGGTGCTCAATCACTGCTCATTAATTAATACTGAACACCGCGGACAGACTTGCCTGCAGCAACAGCCAGTGATAAAAAGGCACTTCTTGCTGGGGCTTCCTGAGTCACTGGGCTGACTTCTCTCAAAACCCTAATCACACTGTGCTGTAACTATCTGCTCACTTGTCTGTACCCCCTTGGAACAAAGTTCCCCGGATGCAACAGCGAGGTCTTATTCATCACTGGAGCTCACCCCCCACCCCTGTGCCCAGGATAGTGCCTGGCACATGGTCCTTTCTGGAACAACTTAACAAACCCTACTTGTTCTGTGGTTGTTGGTGTGACTGACATCAGGACCATAAGAGTGAGCTTTATTGCAGCTGGAAGGATGTAAGGTAGATGGTAAGCAACCTTTTCCAACAGTGAGGAATATATCGGCAGCTCCAAAGCAAGCCGCCCATAGACTGGAGGTGACAATACAACTTATCATTGGAGTTGGGGCACTTGTGTTGGGGTCAAAGGCTAAACAAGTGGGACACCAGGACCACAGGTATAGTCCCAGGTATAGACTGGGACTGTCCTGGACAAACCAGGATGACGATCACTCTACTGAAGACTCGCCCATCACTTTCTGCTCCTTAAACCAGTTTTTCGGCTTGAAATAATTCTGTTAATGGCACCACCAAACTTCCACCAGCAACCCTCTGGCTCCAAAAGCTCAAAATCTTGCCCATCCTCTGTCTCCGTCCATCTCAGTTGGCAAGATGTGTTCACTTGCCTTGCGGCTTGCCCCAAACATCTCCTCCTTCCTGTTTCTCCCAACAGTACCCTCATCTGGGCTTCCACTACCTTCCTCTTAGACAACCACAGCGCACACTTAATGAAACAGTTGTGTTCACAGCTGTGAGGGTTAACTTTATGGGTCAACTTGGCTGGGTCACAGGATGCCCAGATATTTAGTCAAACATTATTCTGGAGTGCGTCTCTGAGGGTGTTTTTGGATGAGATGAATATTTGAATTGATAGACTTAATAAAGCAGATGGCCCTCCCTGATCTGGGTGGGCCTCAACCAATTGGATGAAGGATTGAATAGAACAAAAAGGCTGACCTTCCCATGAGCAAGGGGGAACTCCTCCTGCCTTCCAGCTGGGACACCATTTTTTCCGGCCTTCAGACTTGAACAGAAACATAGGCTCTTCCCCGGTCTCTAGCCTGCTGGCTTTCAGACTGGACTTTATGCCATCAGCTCTCCTGGGTCTCTAGCTTACCAACTGCAGCTCTTGGGACTTGTCAGTCTCATAATCATGTGAGCAATTCCTTCTAATAAATATATAATCTATCGGTTCTGTTTCTCTGGAGACCCTGACTAATACCACAGCTATGTCCCATTCCAAGCACAATACCTGGCACTTAGCACTCAATTAATGCTGGCTGAATGCGGGACCCGATTTAGACGTTTTTGAGGCCCTGAGCCTTGTAAAGATAATGGAGTCCCCAACTCTCTATATGTCATTTGAAATAAAAACAATAATGAGACACAAAACATGAAATGTGTACGTAGGCCAAATCTTTTTAAAAAAAGCAAATTTCTAGATTTTTGGATTACGAGATTCAGGAAAAGTCTGTTAAAGCTGAACTTTGGGGGAGGTAGTCCCCCTCCTTTGCTCTGCCCTAAACACACGATTCTTTTACAATAGGGTGATCCCCCCATGGGTTGAATGAAAGAATTTAAGAATGAATGAATGAGATACAGTGTCTTGGGTAATACAGAGACCTTGACCTGTGATTTGCGTTTTATTACTCTTTCACCTCTCTTAATTTCAGCCTCAGCCTAATTCCAGTGGAGAATTTTTTTTTGGTGCTACCGGTTACTTGAAACTCGCCCTTGAATTCCTGTGATGTAGCAGTTTAAACTAACGAGCTTCTGGATGTGACTCCTTCCTCGCCCACCATCTGACCCTGAGACTCGAGCTCCCACCTGGACCCCTCGGTGGGACTCAGTGCAGCTCTCCACGTGGCAGCCTCCTCCGCTGGGGACCACGGTGCATGGTGACACTCAGAAAGAGCAGAATTTACACCTGAAATTTATGTAATGTTATAAACCAATGTGACTTCAATAAAAAAATTTAATTTAATTTAAAAAAAAGACAGGAACAGGGGCAAGCCCGGTGCCATAGTGGTTGGGTTCACATGCTCTGCTTTGGCAGTCCCAGGGTTCGCGAGTTCAGATCCCGGGTGCGGACCAACGCACCGCTTGTCAAGCCATGTTGTGGTGGCGTCCCACATAAAGTAGAGGAAGATGGGCACGGATGTTAGCCCAGGGCCAGTCTTCCTCAGCAAAAAAGAGGAGGATTGGCAATAGATGTTAGCACAGGGCTAATCTTCCTCACCCAAAAAAAAGAAAGGAACAGCAGAGGACTGCCTCCTCCCTGCCCCGAATCAGGCCTCCCCAGCTCTGCCATCTCCTTGTTCCAGCGCCACCACACGATGACCTGCCTCTCTCTAGGAAGTCGTCTCTCACACCCGTGGCGGGGCCAGAGAGGAATCTGAGATCTCCACTCCAGGCGGTGCCCCAACAGAGCAGCTGCTCTGTACTAGCCACCACGGGACAACTTTCCTCTAAGGAGCCAGGGCTGAAGTTGGCAATGTATTAATTTCTGCCCTTTGGAAGCATTGATTATTGTAGATAACAGAAACTCCTGGGTCCCTCAGCCATTCTCGGCTTTTAAAAAAAAGAAAAAAAAAGAAAGAGCGATATCCAGCCTGAATCTCTGTCTTTGGAATCAGCCCAGAGAGAGGTTAAAAAGAAACTCGTTGCAGTCAGGCTGGCATGGACAGCACCTAAAGGCTGCGAAATGGGTGAGGTTTCCCGGGTGATTTTGGTTTTTGTTATTCGGGTCTTTTCCTGGGGTGTTGTGAGCACTTCTTGTGCATTAGGCTGTCCCCGGAGCTATTTAACCTCATCCTTCTAAGAGGCAGATGATGTGGGGTTGTGGTTAGGTGCTGTCCTCGCTCAGATCTTAGCATTTGCTTGGTGTGCAACCTTCTGTAGGTTACTTAACTTCTCCAAGCCTCAGTTTCTCCATCAGTAAAATGAGGATGGTAATAATAGGGACCTACTCCATGGAGCTGTGGTGAGCACTAAGTCACTTAATTCCAGCAAAGTGATTAAAACGCCTGAATAACAAGTGTTGGAGAGAATGTGGAGAAAAGGGAACCCCCATACACAGCTGGTGGGAATGCAAACTGGTGCAGCCACTACAGAAAACAGTAGGGAGATTTCTCAAAAAATTAAAAATAGAGATACCCTATGAGCCATCTATCCCACTACTGGGAATCTATCCAACGAACCTGAAATCAACAATCCAAAGAGGCTTATGCACCCTATGTTCGTTGCAGCATTATTCACAATAGCCAAGATGTGGAAGCAACCCAAGTGCCCCTTGACTGATGAATGGATAAAGAAGATGTGGTATATATACACAGTGGAATACTACTCAGCCATAAAAAAGATAAATTCATCCCATTTGCAACAACATGGATGGACTGGGAGGGTATTATGTTAACCAAAATAAGCCAGACAGAGAAAGACAAACACTGTATGATTTCACTCATATGTGGAAGATATACAAACAGACAGAAAAAGAGAATAGATTAGTGTTACCAGCGGGGAAGGGGGTGGGGGCGAGGGCAAAAGGGGTAAAGAGGTACATGTGTATGGTGACAGGTAAAAACTAGGTGCTGGCCCAGTGGCGTAGTGGTTATGTTCGCAAGCTCAGCTTCGGTGGCCCGGGGTTTGTGGGTTCAGATCCCAGGCGTGGACCTTTGCACCACTTATCAAGCCATGCTGTGGCAGGCGACCCACATATAAAGTAGAGGAAGATGGGCACGGATGTTAGCCCAGGGCCAATCTTCCTCAGCAAAAAGCAAACAAACAAACAAAAATCACTAGACTATTTGTGGTGAGCATGATGCAGTCTATACAGAAACTGAAATATAATAACGTACACCTGAAATTTCACAATGTTATAAACCATTATGACCTCAATAAAATAATAATTAAAAAAACAGGGCCTGGGTCTTAGTAAGAACTCATTGTGCCTAAGCTCCTATTCTCCCATTTTACACGTAAGGATGTGGAAGAGGCTCAGGGAGGGTAGGCTAGTTTCCCAAGGTCACAAAGAGAAAGAATCCAGATTCAACCCCAGGCCTATCTGATTTCAGAAGCCCAGCTCATAACCGCTGCCACTCCACGGTTTAAAAAAGTACAGAAGGAGCCTTGCCTTGGGTAATTCAAGTTCTGCCAGATCAAAAGGGAATAACAGATCCAACATGTCACAGCATTAGACTCGTCTGACAGGACATTTTCTGCGTGACTGCCGGAGCCTAATATCCTTCCAAGAATTCGCCCCTTGATTTTAAAACGTCTTTCTCCAGGTGTTTCTGTTTGCTTTTTTGTTCTGTGTGGGATTTAAGCCTCCTACTTCTACTTATTGTCCCTTTTCAATATAAAGTTATGTCTCGTGTCTTTCCAAGTCGGCAGTCACCTGGAATCGCATGCATGTTGGGGCTGGAGGAGACGGAGTCACAGCCCCTCATTCACATGTGAGGAAACTGAGGCCTGGAGAAGGCAGGGGACTTGTGTAAGTACCCCAGCCTCATAACAGGCAGGGCTGGGGCTAAAACCCAGGATGTGGGCCTGAGTCCATGTGGTCTCTCAGTGCTGAGACACTGAGGAACATTTGCCACCTAATTTCATCCACAAGGTCATGATTGTGGCAGGCCCTGCAGAGCCTGGGGCCACCAAACATGACAAAGAGACTGCCAGGTTTGCCCTTCCATCAATTATTACCGCAATAATGCAGAGGGACAAGCAACCACATCGTGCCAGAGACGTGTCACAATAAGAACGTATTTCCCGTGTGACTGTGGATCAGCTGGGCTTGGCTGCTTCAATCTGCAGCTCAGGCTCAGATCTGTTCCTCTGTGCTCATTCTGGTCCCCCAGCCAAAGGGGTGGCCACTCCCTGGGAAACCTGATGATGGCCAAGTGCAGACACTTAAGGCTTCGGCTTACACTGGCTCACTCCGGCCCCCGTTCCACTGGCTAAAGCAAGTCATATAGCCAAGCCAAAGTCAAGGGCTGGGGCCTTACCCCTCTACAGAAGGAACTGAAAACTCACATAACAAAGGGTGTGGGTACCGAGAGGGGAAAAGAATTGGGGCCAAAAATTCAATCTACCACGTGGGCAGGAGAAGACAGAATGCAGGAGTCAAGGGCATGGACTCTGATATCAGCCAATCATGAGTTCAAGTCTCAGTCCCGTCATTTATCAGCTGTGTACCTTGAGCAAGCCACCGAACGTCTCTGAGCCTCTGTTTCCTCATCTTTCAAATGGAGGCAATGAATGAGATACTTGCCTATAGTGCAGTCGGGGGATTAAATGAGACAGTGCATGGAAGGAGCTTACAGTAGGGGGTGGCACAGAGTTAGCGATCAGAAACTGCCAGCATTCATGGTGGTTCCTTTCGTGGAAGCACGGTCACTCAGGAGAGAAACAGTCGGGGGGTAGTAAATGGTGGCAGAGGAAGGAAGGAGTAACTGTGCAAAACCTTGCAGATTTTTTGGGAAAAAACCCAGATTTAGATTTCCACCAAGGCCTCCCCATGTCAGTCAGGATTGCATTTGGCTACAATTAATAGAAAATCCAACTAAAGGCAGCTGAGATACTAGAGACATTTTGCTGACATAAGAAATCCAGAAGTAGGCAGGCTGGGGTTGGCACAGTGGCTCAACAACATCGTAAAGACCCCAAGTCCTTTCTAAAGTCCCCCTCTGCCATCTTTAGCAGACTGACTTTTTGTCCCAATACTCTTTGCCTCAAGATTTCAAAATAGCAGCCAGACATCAGGACCGTGTCAAACCCAGAAGATCCGGGGAGGAGAGATGTTGCAACCTCTCCTTTTGGGGTGTCCCTTCTCTCAGGAAAACTACATTTCCCAGAAGCCTCCAGGCTAACCCCCTTCACATCTCATTGGCCAGAACCAGGTCACGTGGCCAGCCACGCCTGCAATGGGGATGGGAAAGCGAGCATCAAGCATTGCCAGCGTATATCGTGGGAGGCAGGCCAGGGAACAGTTTGAGAACGTCTCTTGGGTAATAAAACAGCAGAGTCTGCCCCACACCCATTCTCTGACTCCTTCGACCACATTCCTGAATTCCCGAGTTGAGGTTCCTGGTCTATATTCTCTCTCTGTCTCTCTCTCATATTTTAAATTCATTTTTTCAGTGCTGCTCAGCTCTCGTGCTTCTTTTCTATTTTGTGATAATAGCCACCACTTCTGGGGCATCTGCTGGAGGCCGGGCTCTGTAATAGGTAGTCTATCCACATGCGTGGGCTCATGTAATCCGTAGGCCGGCTTTACAGATTGCAAACTGAGGCCAGACAGCAGCAGATCCCAGCTTGTAATCCAGGTCACTGTAACTCAGAGCCCACCCAGTCAGTTACTGGACCTCTTTGTGGGAGAAATAAAATAAAATTGAAACTCTCTTGTGCATGTCTCACTTCATTTCCAGTTGGGGACAGGAAAACAAAAGTAAAACAAGTCTTTTCTTCTGTGTGAACTGTCACAGATGGGGAGTGGGGCCTGGAGCTGAGGTAGCCGTGGATTTGGGGCCACCTCTCTGACCTCAGGGCTCTTGTCTGTACCATGGCCTCAGCAGTTCTTACCTTCTGGGGCTGTCAAGAGGATCCACGGAGCTGGTGCCTAGACGGAGTGTGGTGTGTAGTGAACACTCCACAGGGTTAGCACTTGGTACTTAGCAGACAGGGCCTGGATGCAGAAGAATCAAGTAAACACTCAGCTTCGCTTGAATTCAGGCCACATGTCACCTGGGCTGCTTTCCGCTCTCGACGGCCAGGTCACTCCCAGAGTCATGGGAGGATGTGAGAGGCACTCGATGCAGAGCCCTGCCCCTCCTCAGGGACCAGGACTTCTGGCAAACAGCCCATACCCCCCCCACCTCCACACCCCTAGGTGATTTCACTGCTAGTCCCACTGCACGAGCCTGAAGATGCTGCTGGCGCCTCTGGAGCCTCCTCGGAGACCCGGGTTTTTCTCCATGGAAGAAAAACTGCGTCAGCTGGATTGGTGCAGCCAGGAGAGGCAGGTAGAGGTGAGCAGAGGTAGCAGAGGTGATGGAGGCAGGCAGAGGTGAGCGGAGGTGGGCAGAGGTGAGCAAAGCTAGCTAGGTTACCTACGGGAAAGACTCTCTCAGCCTCTGTGGGACATGGCCCAGGCTCAAGAGACCCAAGAGAACATCCTGAATTGAGGCTGCCTGTATGGAGCAGAGTGGACCACAGGAACAAAAGGCATCTCAGGAACCCAGAATCCACATTCCTCACAGCCAAGGACAACTCTGTGTTCCTCTTTGAGACCTGGCTCTCCCTATCCCAAGGGCCTCCCCCACAGTCTCTGGCTGACACACACTCCGGCCCCAACACAACCCCCGTTCTGTTTCCAGTCCCATTAGAAATCGCCTGAGACCCTGATTCGCACTAAAGTGTGACTGACTTCTTAATGTCGACCTCTTCTTTAGGCACATCTTTTTAATAGGGGGCAACGTCCCAGAGGGAACGAGTCCCAACACTAGAATGTCAAGTAGTCTGATAGGCCCAGATCACAGAGTTGGGGAGGCAGGTACTGGTGACAGGGTGAAGGTTACTAAACATAATGCGATCTGGTCACTACCATTTCAACTCTAGGATCTACCTGAAAACTGAGAGAGAGCTTTGGCCCAGAAATCCGCAGGTCCGGTTCCCTTCATCAATACTCTTGGTTATGTGAACCTAGACAATGTCCTTCCCTTTTGGTCTTAATTTTCCCTTTTATAAAATGAGAGGCATAAATTGCTGCCGAGGAGCTCTGGATTTCAAGGGATGGAGAAGACAACTACAGAAGGGGCCCTTTTCCGGCTTGGGCAGTGAGCAAAGGGCCAGAGGGCCATTTAGTATGGCTGAGGCAGAACCGTACCTGGAGGTGACTGGAGAGGGCTCATTTGACTGGAAACCTTATTTGTTCACCAATAAGCATGTATTACATCCCTCCTGTGTGCCAGGCAGCACGTGGGGCACCGGGACACGGTGAGGTTCAGTAGAGACAGTCTGAAAGGGAGAGAGTCCGCCTCTGTCTTCCCCAGGTTTGCAGACAAGGACATACAATCTCATGTGTGAAATGAATACGATTAACAACAACGTCCTCTTCGTGGAGGCATTTTGAGGACTACGTGAGTAAACTGCTCTGAAGGCTCCCTGATACCCAGTAGGTGCTCCCTGAGTGTTGGTTATTGTTAGTATTCCCCAAGGGGTCTGGGTTCCCATTTTATCCCATTGACATCCCCACCCCACATCTGCTGCAGCCAAGAGAATCTGAGACACCAAGACATTTATGACGTGAGCTAGTCCATCTGCTCGAGTCGTTTGCGCAGAAAAGCGTATCAAGGAAAGAGGGCCATGCTTAACCCAAGGAGCGACGTGCCCGTGGCATCAAAAGCCAAGACATTGAGGAGTTACTCTGGGGGGAGCGTGCGCGTGTGTGTGTGCCTGTGTGCGTGTATGTGCGTGTTGGAGCAAGGTACAAGTGTCCATTTCCTTGCACTTCTAGAAATACACACACCTCCTCTGATTAAACACAAAGCTGACTCTTTCCAGAAGGGTCAGAGGGGCGAGGACGTTCTTAGTAAAGGGCCAAGTCTGACCCCTCAGGAGGACACGTGATGTGTCTGAGAACTCGGAGTGAAGGAACGCTGAGATGGGAGCAGCATCCTCCAGGAATCTCTGCCGCAGGTGGAAGAGGATGAGGGATGGCGCCTGCTGCGTGGCTCTATCTGGAACCAGGCCTGCCTCATCACGTTCTAGATTAACCCGGCCTCTCCCAGCGTCCTCCTTGGACTGGCAGAACAGGTATCCATCAGGAGCTAGTTAGAAGGAATCCCTCCTACCCTAGAGCTGCGGGAATAGAATCTACATTTTAGCAAGATCCCTGGGGACTCATATGCACATACAGTTTGAGAAGTCCTGTTTAGAAAGTTGGGCCAGGTGAAAAGTGTCATGAGCACTTTAAGAGGAGTCGGTATGAATCAGGTGTTATGTTGATCAAGTGTCATGTAAGTGATGGTGTTAAGGGTCTAAGGAGTCAGTGGAAGAAAACCAGGGCCACTACAAGGACCTGGCTCTGGGATGAAGTGAACAGGATGCATAAACATGACGCGCAGGAGGCTGAGACACTCCTGGGGCTGGGAGAGGGGTCCCCCTGGGATTCTCAGCAGCCTCACTGCCCAGCTGGAGTCACCGCCCTCTTGCAGTTATTTTCAAACCTAACTGAGCACAGTGTCTTCCTCAAGCAGCAAGACGGGGTGGGCCTGCGAAGCTTCACAGTGAAGATCCCACAAGCTCGTCCCAGGCAGGCAAGGGAGGCTCACCCCACAGCTAAAACCCAAAGGAGGAGGAAGCTCTGGGGACGCTGACCTGCCTCTCTGGCCCAGGAGACAGCAAGTCTACACCCGGCTGGGCTGCTTCCTCTGCCAGGCGTGCTGCAGCCTCTCTGAGCTGGCTTCCACACACAGAGAGCCTGCTCAGGGTGCTTGGGAAGATCACGTGAGCAACTGGGCAGGAGCTATGAAAACTCTCCAAGAGCAGCCTCTCCCGTCCCGCGCCTGCACTTCCAGGAGTCTGCCCTTGTGCTCCGGAACATACATTCGCCGGGGTCGCCTGAATCGCCCACAAGTAGGGGAATGGGTGCATCAATTGTGGTTCTTCGTGATGCGGCATCATAAGGTCCCCCAGCTCTGCTTCCGACCACAGCCACTATACGTCAGGAGAGGACAAACACGTGGCAGAGCACAGGAACAGTTTTGTTCTGCAGTGAAATGACCAGAATTGTTTTTCAGGGTCTGGGAGGATACCCACAGAGCCAGGTGCTATCCCCGGGAGAGGGAGCGGAACAGTGCTTCTCAGCCTTTTTTTTTTTTTTTTTTTGCTGAGGAAGATCAGCCCTGAGCTAACATCTGTTGCCAATCCTCCTCTTTTTGCTGAGGAAGATTGGCCCTGGGCTAACATCCATGCCCATCTACTTTATATGGGACGCCGCCGCAGCATGGCTTGATAGGCAGTGAGTAGGTCCCCGCCTGGGATCTGAACCTGAGAACCCCTGGCCAGCAAAAAGGAGTGCATGCACTTAATCACTATGCCACCGGGCCAGCCCCTCTCAGCCTTTTTTTGTTGTTGCCCCTCAGTGTCCCACCGATGAAATTTTATACAGATATACTATATATCTATCGATGTACTGCACTTGTGTCTGTGCTTTATACATAAAAGAGTTATGTTTTTTTAGACCCCCAAGAAGTGATTTTTGCCCCCTTGGGCATGACATCACCCCTGTTGAGAATGCATAGGTGAAAGGGGCAGATGCCAGGCTTTTCTCTTATTACCATTATCTGCTTCTCAATTGCTTAAGTTTTTATTTTAAAAAAATAGTAGTGAATCGTTATAGAACTCTTACTACATGCCAGGCACTGTTCTAAGCACTTTACACATTTTAAATCATTAATCTTCATAAAGTCCTATTAAGTAGGTGCCATATTATCTCCATTTTACAGATGAGGAAACTGAGGTTCAGAGAGGATAAGTAACTTGCCCAACGTCACACAGCTGGTAACTGATGGAGCCAAGAATCCAACCATGCAGTCAAAGTTGGTGTTCTTAATGAAATACAACTGTACATCACAGTTGCAGTTAAAGAAACAATTAACAAAAGGCAGAATGGGTTTGCTGTCTATAAATGGGTTAATGTAGGTGAAAGTACTTTTAAAACTTGGAGACGTTTGTAAACATAGGACTCTATTTATTCTGATGCTTAATATGTGAATACCTCCGCTGCTGTTACACTAATATAATCAAGTCCAAATAAAACCACAGCCAAACTTGGGGATTAAAGACCAAGTCGAGGGGGTGGGGATGAACCTACAAAAGGCAAAGGCGGAATGAGAGAGCCCCTTTAATTAAGGTGACCCAGAGCATGGGCAGCTGCGGGGAGGAACCTGGAGGCAAAATATTTAGGCAGCTGTGCAGCGTTCAGATGGCAGCCTGCTGCCAGAGCCGCACCCAGCTCACTCCCTCCTCCGCTCAGCTCCCCCGGGGCACTGCAGCCAGGTGGGCCAGCCCTCGACAGGGAAGACTCACCTAGCTGGGGAGCGGGAGGGGGTCACTAGAGTGCCACACTTTGGCCCACACATAGAGTAGATGCGAGAGGGGTCACTCTGGCGGAAATGAGAAAGGGGGCCCCAGGACCCCATATGCTCAGCACCCTCCTCCCCTCAAACTGTATCTTTGAATCTTTGGGATCCAAGGGACACAACTGAAAAACGCTTATCTAGTCCAAACCCCTTATTTTACAGATGAGGAAACTGAGGCTCAGAGAGGAGGTGTTATTTGTCTAAGCCTACACAGCAAATTGGCAACAAGGTTGGAACTGAAGCCCAGCCTCCCGGCTCTCCGGTCACCAAGCCTAACTGGATGATACAACTTTCCCCGGTTTTGGAAAGAAGAGTTGATTTCCTTCCTCTGGGCCACCTTGACGTGATGGTTTATCTTTCCAAGTTGTGTCAAAATTATTTACTCACTCCCAGGGCCTCTGACCACATTATCTCAATTTTTCTAAAGGTCTTCGTCTGAATCAATCTGACCTGGTTAGAACCTATTTGGAACTCTTTCTCAGGGTCAAATTCATTAGTATTTCTTTTTCATTGAGATCTTTTAGAATAATCTAGCACAAAAAAGAAAACAAAAACCTGGATAGAATTTCCAGGCACACATAAGGCAGACAGCATGGTATCTTTGAAGTTAAAACTGCGAAACTAAGGGTCTCGCTAGAGATGGATTGACCCTGAGCTGTCCAGTCTCTGAGATCAGCCTCAGCTGGACACATCTGCTACTCCAGCCGTGAAGCGATCTGCCTGTGATGAGACTCACAGGTGTCAGAGAACATCTGGTGTACCATGGCAGCCACTGGCGTGCAGGTCCCTTCTCTCCTGCCCGTGCCTGTACCATTCGCTGGCTATGGTACTTTCCTGCAGAGCTGTGACCCAACCTCAGAATCCTTCTCAACACAGTGCTCTAGGCAGCCCTGCCCAATCTATCAGCGCTGATCCTCAAAATGAAGCACACTTGCTATCCTCAATCTTCCCCAACACCCCCATTTCACAGATGAGGAAACAAAGTTCAGAAAAGCTAATTGAACCAAGCAACTCCTGGCTCTTAAGAATCCCCATAGATGAATAAAGGCCAGCCGTGGAGCCCCCCAATCTTATCCTCACCTCACTTACTATTGACCTACATGTCAGTATAGTGGGTCACCCGGACCCCGATCACCCACTCTTGGCTCTACACTGCTGCTCCTGCCTCAGGCTCTTGGTGTCGGTGTTTGCTTCTGCATTAGTTAGGCAATCACAGCTGCAGTAACAGATAGCCCCCGAAACACGATGCCTCAAACACAACCAACCTTGACTTGTCCTTGTGTAATAGCCTTAGGCAGATGTCCCCGAGCAGGGAGGGCTTCCCCCCAGGTCATGATTAGAGCCTCATCTCTTTCTGTCGTGCGGCTCTACCCGCTCCTGGTGGGGAGGGTCCTGTCATAATGAGCGTACAGCCCGAGGAAGGGGAAAGAGCACGGAGGGACATACTATTTCCACACTATTTGTCCTTGGCCAAAGACAGCACGTATCCTTTCTGCTCATATTCCATTGGCTGAGACTGAGTCACATTGCCAGACCTAAGTGTAGGGAGACTGAGGAATGGGGTCTAGTTCCTTGAGGATGATGGTGATGAAGATGATGAAGAAGGAGGGGGAAGGAGAGGGAGAGGGGAGGAAGGCAGAAGAGGAGGAGGAAGAAGAAGAAAGTGGATTTTTGGTGAACAGCAAGCAATCTCGACCAGTCTTAGCTCTCCCTAACCACTCAGTTTGACTCATTCCTCGTCTTTTTTCCTAGTTGGACACCCCCATTTCTCGTTCCACTTCTCAGACCCTAATGCCAACAACTAAGCCGGTGTCCACTCACAACTAAGAGAATAATTTTCCCAAGTTCACACAGCAAGATGGGACTAAACCATGACTCCAGGACCCCTATGCTCCAAAGGTTCGTTGAATAAGCATGTTTGAGGGAGTTATATCTCCAACACTCAGAATATTATAAGATATGCAACAGCCTGTATTTACATCAGGGAGGTAAGGCATTTTTTATTTTTCATAATTCTGCATATTACTTTCAAACCAGGTTCCCATAGCCGTTCAATCTTTGGCAGGCATGAGGAATTACTCAGAAAGACTCACATGTAAAAGGAAAAACAAAGATGAATACTGAAGACAGAAGGAAAGCACAAGGTCACGTTTCGCATGTGCTCCGAAAAAATATTTTGATTAATTTGAACTGAGTTAAGGTTGCATCTGCTGAAGGCCTGTGCACCAAGAGGAAAATAAAAAAGCAAGACTGTTAGTAAGTTTTCATTTTGCTTTGTCTTAAGGACCTCCTACTTTTCTTATGTCTAAAGCCATATTCTTCTTGTATGAAAAATTTAGAAAACTCAACTAAACAAGAGGAAGAAAATTCGAATCTCTCCTAACTCACCACCCAGGAATGGCCACTTTTAACACATGGATAGGCATTGGGCAAGATTTGATATTCGTAATACTTCATAAAAATGGACTGTGGGGCTTTTAAGAGATTTCACCGAATTAGGCAAAAGTGATCAAGTCCCACCCTGCTCCTCGGGAACCCAGCGATGTTTTGCAAGCCACGCTTGATGAAATCTTGGAGCACCGGCCGGACGCGTGACCTGCATATATTCTTAATATGCTAATTTTTGTTTTGGTTTCCGAACAAAACCCGTCTTTTAAAGAAAAATTTAACAGATTTGAAACCAGAAACCCTGTCCTCCCTGGAGGCATTAAAAAATGCAAACTGAAGGCTTCCCATGTGTGGCGGCTATTACTGATTTCCTTCCAAAAACAGGAGAAGTGTTGCCCTGACTGTAACGCTTGAGGTCCCAGGCCCAGAAACTGTTTGCTTTCTGCGCACTCATTAACCATGGTGTGGGATCCAATAACTACCCTAATTTCCTACTTTAAATGTTTTTCTTTCCCCCGCTTTTCAAAAATGTCTTTTTATGTCGTACATTTACATACTCGTATTCAGCCACTTACACTGATAGGCTGGTTGCTGTCAGACACAATAAAAAGAGACAGAAACCACTGCGAATTACAGTCGCATTAGTGTTGAAAATGGAAATTTAATTTCCAGAAATGAACCTCAGCCATAAAAGCTCCCTTTGTTGCTGTTCAGATCAGAACTGAATCGGGTCTGAAAGGAAGCTAACATGCAATTAAAAACATCTCAAAGAAGTATTTGTTATGTGTGAGAACAGATGCGTTGGAATGGTGTTGTGAATGCGGGGGGCCCCGGATAAATGTTTTTGATGAGAATGCAATGCCTTACATGCGTATCGTGCTTTCAGCCCTAGAGAGCACTTCTGCCTTTGTGACATATTTGGAATCGCCCGGGGCGCCTGGGAAGGAGGCAATGCAGATGTGGAAACTGAGGCTCAAAGAGGCAAAGTCACACAGTGTCCTCAAGGTGACCTAGTACAACCAGGACTGGAATGAGCTCCTCAGAGCTCCACTTAATATACCTCAAATGAGAGAACTGTCTCAAGCTTCCAACCAGCCCTTCCTGAGTACCATGTTGACCGGTGCAGTGGTGTGAGGAAGCCATATATTGAAATATTGACCCGGGCCTCCTTGATCAATATTTCCTGCTCCCCCTCCCTCACCCCCCCCAGCTGACAGCAGTGACCAGCATTCTAGGTGACTGCCCTCAGGGTGCGGATGGAACATTCTTAGCTTTCGAGTTCCAACATAGACGTTGGAAAATCAAGGCAAAAGCGACTGTTTGGCAGGAAAAGTTCTTGAGGCTCTGAAACCTGAGGTTTTGAGGTTTGAATATTAAAATGTAGGGCCCTAAATGTCATGAACAAGAGGTTTAAGAGCAAACAAGATCAGCCAAGGCAGCCCAGTGCAGGACAAGACCTGGGGGGAGCAATAGAGCCCCCAGAGAGGCATGGGGACCCCAGAAGAGAATCCTGCGGCTCTGTTCCTGGATTGAGACCAGGGAGGCAGCAGGCCATTTATTGTTTCCTGAGGAAAATATGAATGACTGAATTTACCCTAAATTGACTAATTGCTGCCACAACATCTCAAATCAGCATGGAAACAGTGGGCTATCTAATAACGTGAAGTTGGAACAAATGCACAACCGGTACAAAGAAAAAAATAATACAGTTGTTCCATAGCTTGTACCTGGAGAATTAGAACTTGATCAAATATTTAAATTTTTAAAATCGAGTCATAAAAATTCTAGAAGAAAGCATTGGAACATTTCTTTATCAACTTGGACGGGCAAAGATCTTTCTGATTAGGACTCAAAACCAAGATGTCATAAAAGAAGAGATTGATGTTTGATGAAATTTAAAGATTTTTTGCAACTTTCAAAAAAAGCAAAATATAAGTAGCAACTATTTATATAGGACTAGATATGAAAAAGACCAGCCATTCAGTAAACAAATAGACCAGAGAAATACATGTGACTTGTATTGAAAGTGCATTCAGCTACTGTTTTTTACCTACCAGATCGGCAAAAATCCAAGTTTTATAGTATATTCTGTTGTCAAGGGAATTGGGTAATAGACTCTTCTCAAGCACTATTGGTATGAAAATAAGTTGTACAACCCATCTGGAGGGTAAATTCGCACTATTTATCAGAATTACTAATACGTATATCCTTTGGCCCAGCAACTGTAATTCTGAGAACTTATCCTACAGAGATAAATTCACTATGACAAATGACATAAACACAAAGTTATCCATTGTGGCTTAGTTCATAGTAGCAAAAGAGTAGAAACGACCCAAATGTGCAAGATACAGGGAAATACTATGCATTGGTGTTGTATGGTATAAAAAACTGAGAAATTATCCTCTGCACTGATATAGAAAGATTGTCAAAATATGTTAAGTGAAAAAGTTCACGGTGCAGTATTTTATTAGGAGGGGGGTAAGAAAATAAATTCATGTTTACTTGAGTGTGCAAAAAGATATTTTGGGAGACACACAAGAAACAAGTAAAAACGGATGCCTGGAAGGATGCCAAAAACTGGGCAGATTGAGGAAAAGTTGAGAGAAAAGCTTTTTACTGTTTTTTTTCTTTTAATTAGACTCAATGTATTGCTGTGTAAATGTACTGCTATTCAATGCATTTTAAAAGTCAGAGAAAAATCTTTCAGGAAAAATAAAGTTTTATGTCATTAAGTGGTTGGGGGATCAAGATATAAATTAGATTAAGTTATAGAAGACATTTTGAAGAGTTACATTTTTGCACAACTTGAGTTTGTGGCCAGTGAAATGTGTATCTTTTATGGTATTACGTAAAAGAAAAAGAAAAGGGTCCTGGTGGTCCAATATAATTGGAAGCTATTGAACTAAATAAAATGAGGTTTCATAGGCAGAACTTTCCAGAACCTTAAATAAGCTAATGGGCATAGTGAGTCTCTAAGAGGAATGTATAAAACACATCATTGCCCAGACATGTTTGATGCAGAAATTTTTTTTGAACCTTACAGAAATTTTTTTCTTTTCTGATGGAATATCTTGTGGAGTACCTATAAATCAGGGATCCAAATTTGCACAGTTTTGGACAGAGATGGCCCCTTTTCTCAAGAACACAACATCATCTGCCTTTAGAAGGAGGTATGAGACTTCCCTTTTGACCAACACAGAATAACTGGTACCAGACTTTCCCTCCCATATAAACTAGAAGACTGGAAGAAAAAAAATACACAAATCAACTGTGTTCAGACATTGGACACCAGGCACCATAGAACTGTGTGGTCCCCGAGTGGTGTTGGCAGATTTAGTAAAAGAAATATGTGAACTTTAGATAAACAATGAATAATTTTTAGCATGAATATGTCCCATACAATACTTGAGACACAGTTATACTAAAAAATTATTCATTGTTTACCTGAAATTTGAATTTAAGTAGGTGTTCTGTATTCTATCTGGCAACTCCGTCCCTGAGAGAAGAGAAATACAGGAGGTGCACCTAGCCCAGCCTTCTACCTGGAGGCACTTTCTGACTACAAAACAGGAAGGGGGCAAAATCAATAATAAAATATATTTGGAAATTTCCCAAATATATGGAAATTAAATGACACACTCAAAATAACCTATGAGTCAAGGAAGAAATTAGGAGAAAAATTAGAAAATGATTTGACTCAAAATGATAATGAGCATACAACGTATAAAAATTTGTGGCCTGCAGATATAGCAGAGTTTAGAGGAAAATGCCTAGCTTTATATGCTTATATTAGAAAACCAGAAATATCTAAAGCTTATACCTGAAGAAGCTAAGGGAATAAATAAGACGTTAATCTCAAAGTAAATAGAAGGAAGGAAATAAAGATGAGTGGACCTTAGTGAAATAGGAATATGCAAACAAAAAAATAATGAAATGAAAAATTGGTTCTTTGAAAAGATCAATAAAAGTTATAAATTTCAAGCTAGACTATTCAAAACAAAAACATCAGGGAGGAGGAGGGAGCGAGAGAGAAGAAAGAATACAAATTACTAATATTGGGCATGAAAAAGTGTACATCACTACAGTTCCTACAGACATTATAAGAATAGTAATGAAATATTTTAATATCTTTATGCTAACACTTTTGACAATTTAGGTGAAATGGATAAATTCCTTGAAAAATATCACTTAAAAAGTGGCACAAGTTGAAACAATATCTAAATGGCCTTATATCTATTAAAGAAATTGAATTTATAATTTAAAATCTTCCCACAAAACAATTCCATGACCAAGTAATTCCAGTGATTCTCCCAAACATTTAAGGAGGAAATGTTGGAGGAAATACCAATTCCACACAAAAGCTTTCAGAAAATAGAAGCAGAGAGGTTATTTCCCAACTCATTTTGTGGGGTCAGCATTACCCTGATGCTAAGGCCATTCAAAATAGTGAAGGAAAAAAATTATGTAAAAACGGCCAAAGGATTAACTTGCTGTGTGACCTTAGGCAAGTGTGTTCCTCTCTCTGGGCTTCAGCATCCTGAGTTAAAACGAGAAGGTGGATTATATCACTGGTTTAAAAACTTTCATGTGGAGCCTTTTGCTCCCACGAGGTTGTTTCACGGGCACTACTAGTGCAGGTTAGGGTGCCTGAAGGTGCAACCCACGGACACCCTGTTTCTGTCTGCTTTGTCTACTGCAGGGCTGCAGCTCCAAGTATTATTGTTCTTTGGTTTCGTTTGATAGCCTTCCCTCAGATCCTTCACATGGGCCACCTTTCACTCCCCCAGTTGGTACCAAAGCAGAAAAAGATTCCCAATTGTTCAGTGTTTTTCTGCTCCAAAGACTAAAGAAAACACGCAGGAGGTGGGAAGGCATGAGAAGACAGAGGGAGATTCAGGTAGAGCAGTAAATTGTTCACAGAGCAGGATCTTCCCTCCCACCTCCCTTCTCCCTCCACAGTGAGAGGGGGAAGAAGGCCCTTCTGACCATGGACTAGCGACTAGGGAGAAAAGGACTCAGCTTATAGTCACTCTCCAGTGCAGACAGCCTCTCACCCAAGACCCCCAGTATCACCGCCCATGCGGAGTCCTGAACTGAGGGTGGAAAACTCAAACACCCACTGTGGGCACAGTAACATGAAGGGAAATTTCACCTGACACCCAAGGGACCCTGACCTGAACTAGCTAGAGATTTGCCCCTGAGCCTGGGCAGAAGTCAAACATGTTGATATTGGACTTGCCTGTAAGATGTAATTTTTCAAAGGGTTCCATTGTACCAGATGATATAGAATGTCCAGCTTTGATGTTCTATGAGATGACCTAATTGAATCATTAAATGAACCTACCCTTTGACAAAGGCAATGTAAAACCAAAGGCATAAGATTCTGTTTCTGAAATTTTGGTTTGTTAGGTTGTTCAAGTTTCTTTTCTCCACCCATATACAAAGTTGCAAAAGATTGTAATTTTTCCTCAACTAGGTTGCTCTAGTTGTTTTTCCCACAGTACAGTCACTTCCTTCTCCATTTCTCTGATTCCTCATGTGAACATTAAGTAAACTGCAAATAACCTCAAAAGTTCTTCCCAGCTCTGAAGTTTTGCAAACTCTAGGAACATTGCTACTTTGTCACTTTACTAGAATATGTCTTTAAATTTTAAAATTTATAGGTAGAGAAGCAGCATCTATGAAATAAATAAGAAAAATGAAAAATTGAGAGAAAACTGAGTAACAGATATGAAAGGTTAATTCCCTTAATATGTAAAGAGCACCTACAAATAAATGAGAAAAATATGAACATACTATAAAAACGTTGTCAAAAGGTATGCACAGGCAACTCACAAAAGGAGCCATGCAAATGGTTTACAGATATGGAAAAATGTTTGGCTTCACTATACATCAGAGAAACACATTTTTTTAAAAAAAATACATATTTTTGGCACTAAAGGTCAGCATAGAGTCATGTATTGCTTAACAACAGGGATATGTTCTGAGAAATGCATTGTTAGGCACTGTTGTTGTTGTGCAAATGTCATAGAGTGTACTTACACAAACCTAGAGGGTATAGCCTGCTACACACCTAGGCTATATGGTACTAATCTGATGGGACCACCATAGTGCATGTGGTCCATCATCGAGAAAACATCGTCATGCTGCACATGACTGTATTAGATGAGTTAAGACTGTCAAGTCAAACAAGCCTGGGTTCAAATCCACGTGTGACTTTAGGCAAATAATTTAACCTCTCTGAGTCTTGGGTTCCTTCTTTGTAAATAGACCTAATAATTATACTTACTTCATAGAGTTGTTAGGACTTAGTAATGCCTGACAGTAGCAGAAAAATGATAGCTAAAAAAGAAGAATTTTTTTAAAATAATAATAATAACACTCAGATTTGAAAAGATACTGGAAAAATTGTCAATTTCAAATATTGCTAGTCCACAGAGCAATTTCCCAATGTTCAAAAGCCTGAAAAATGTACATAAACTTTATACCTAACAATTTCATTTGCAAATATGCATCTTAAAACACAATCAGAGATATGAACTAGTGGTAATGGACAAGGATATTGATTGCAACAATATTTATAATGCAGAAAATTTGGAAACAAACTAAATATTCAAACAATAGGAAATTGGTTACATAAATCGTAGTTTATCCATAACACAAATTTTCTGTGCAGCCATTAAAAATCACAGTGAAGAATGTTTCATCACTTGGGAAAATGTTCACAATGCACTAAGTGATAAAGGCAGATTACACAGCAGTAGGCCCAGTGTGATCTCAATTTTGTTAAAAAAAAAAAATAGAAAAAGATCTGGAGAGACGAATATTCCTGGTGACAATCTTTAGAGAGAAGATAATTTCTTTTTTGTGCTTTTCTGCATTCTTCAAATTTACCATATTGATGCACTTATGCAAATCAGAATAAAATAAATAAAATACTACTGCTTCCAGAGATGTGCTATGCAGGTAAGAACTGCAGTTTTGGTTATCTGCATGACATACTCCCCTGGAATTTAGTGGCTTGAAACAACAACTAGGTTATTATTTAATGTGGTTTTATGTGTCAGTAATTCAGGCAAAGGTCAGGTGGGAGACGCTTCTGTTCCATGTGCGATCAACCAAGTTCCCTCCATGGTATTCGCCTGGCAGCCGGATGGTCTGAAGGACCAAAACAATCCACTCACATGGGACCCCTTGGTGGGTGGATGGAAGGCTGGTTCAGCCAGACCGGCCCCCTCTCCATGCAGTCTCAGGGTTTCCTCATATGGTCTCTCTAGCTGGCTAGTGGGACATTTCACAAGGCGGCTCAAGACTCCAAGAAGAAGGAAGCAGAAACCGCCAATCCTCTTAAAGGCTACACTCAGAACTGGCATGGGGTGACTTCCACTGCACTTCACTGTTCAAAGCACTTCCGAGCCAACCCAGATGCAAGGTGAGGGGATAGACTGAAATGTGATGGGTTCAGAAGGGTCGCCAAATTTGCAGCCATCTTTAATGCACCACAATTGCATGTTCAAGCAACAGCAAAGAAAACAAAGAGTGTTGTTATACTTGGAAAAAGAACTTGGGCTTAGGATTCCTGCCCCACCTCTTAACCACACAGATATCCCTAAATAAGCTCATCCTCATCTGTAAAATGGGACCTATAATCCTTAGGAGAATGTTGTATTGTCAAATACTGCACAACTATGAAGGATTATTTGTGTAACAAAGCCCTGCGTATAAACAAAGCAGAATCTTCAAAGAAGTGAATGCCATACACGTTTCTGGGTGCTGAGGACTATAATCAATCTTTTAGAGATTGCTTTGACTGATATAGACTGATTTGCAAACTGCAGCCCTTGTGGCCTCAGGCGTGTCCCGTTGGGCTGTGGCATCACATGAAAATCCAGATTCCCGCCTGGGCCCACCGCATTCCTGCCCGGCAGCAGCTGGCTGCAGCTGAGTAATGGTGGTTCTCTGATGTGGAGACACATCCTCCAGCTTGTCCAAGGCCCCACCTCTCGCAAAATGCATATGTGTACTCAAACCTGGCCCACTTTACTCATATTACGTGACAGCCCCATGGGCGTTTTCATTGCGACACCTTTGCGACAATTTGCGACATTTCATTTGCCAACCTTCTTAATGAGTCACAATAAAGGACAGAAGCCTGCTTTCGGCTATATCCACAGTTATCTTCAATGTCTGCCCTAACATCTAATAGCGGATCCATCACGCCCAATGACCTGGGATTTGTTTGACAAAGGTAGTGATGTCAATCCAGGGCTAATGGAATACAACAGAATACAGGATTGGAAAATGCTGGTCCACCACCATTTCAAGCAGCCTTTGAAATCTAGGAACCATGTAGAGGCAAACCAGGCCCCAAACTGAGATCCTCCTGTGGGCGATGTGGGGTTCCTAGACACCGCCGCCCGCCTTGGCCGGCTCGGGCCTCCATACATGTGAGATGCCAGCCCTGTCTGCGAGTCTCACCGCAAACCTGGAATGCATGTCTTCATTTATTTTGAAAAGCTTCAGGACATTTTCCTTCCCAGATGTTAAACATTAAATGGCAGAGCAGATAGAGAGGGACCCAATGTGACTTTGATTTTTGCATATGCCAGGATGCTATGCTAGAGGAGGTCCTGGGGGGACTGGGTCCTTAAAAAGATACCTACAAGCCCTTCCACCCTCCTGGGAAGAGCCCTGGCCCCTCTTGACCATCAGCAATACAACTGCTTTTAATTCCAGTGAGTTGTTTTCTTTTATCACTAATTTGGGCAGTAGAAAAATAACGCTTTGATATCAAAGAAGGCAGGCTTACTAGAAATTATTATTACTATTAGATTAGTAATAGCGCTGGTAATAAATTGGACAGAGCAAGAGTTGATGTAATGGACCCTCCTGGCCTCAAGCACAGGGCTGTCAGCTCCGCTTAACTGTCTCTTCTTTCTGCCCTGGGTTATAAGCGCTTGTGCGTCTGTCTCTCTCCCCACTGGAGATGTCAGCACTTGGAGGGCACAGGCCTTGTCTTGTTCACTTTTTTTACCTCCCAGCTCTCCGTGGCACAAAGCATAGAGAGGTGCTTAATCAATGCACCAACTAGGATACTCAGGAAAGCCTCAATTAGCTGGAAACCTCGTTGAACTGAATTTTATAAAATACTTTCTTCTCGAAGGAGGACAAAGTGAATGGGAGGAAAAAGTTCAAGGATTAGATGCTCTCTGTTCTGCTTTTGCTTCTGTCTTTGAAGCTTTTTTAAGGGCTGGCCTGGGGTCTGCACACATTTAGCTCAATCTGTACACCATGTACTTCCCCTCCCCAGGCCTGGAGAGTTAGTTAGTCAGAAGGAGGCCTGGTGGAAGTGAGTCCCTCATTGTCCCCGCACCGTGATGGGGCAGAGACAGGGAACTAGTTCTGGATGTTGAGTAAAGGCTATCCTGGGGCCTAGACATTCATTCGTTCATTCATTCATTCATTCGTTCAACAAGTGTTCGCCCATCACTCACTGTGTTCACTGTTCTGGGCAGTAAGGATACAACACAGAGCCCCACATTCTGGTGGGGAAGGAAGATGGATAGTAAACATGGGCTGTGTCCAGTGATCCAAGGTGCCACAAAGAAAAATAAAGTACCCTAACAGGGTAGGGTTGGGAGGGGTTCCATGGAAGAGGGAGCTACGACAGGCTCCTCAGGGAGGGAGTGAAACCTACAGATAAGAAGGGAGGAGACGTCCAGAAAGAAGGGAGACAAGTACACGGAAGGAGGGCCCCTGGGAGTTTGGGGAAGGAGAGCTGCGTGTTACCCAAGCTGCCATAAAGACTTAGGCTTTTCCTCTGAATGAGATGGGTTTGGAGCAGAGATAATGTGACCTGATTTACATCTTAAAAGCATCACTGGTTCTGCATGAGTAGCAGACTGAGGGGGCAGGAGGGGGACGGGCAGGGCAGGTAGGAAGCTGCTATAGGCTATACATGATGGAGACCTGGAGTCACGGACAGGGTGAGAAGTGGGCAGTTTCTGGATAGATGTTGATGGTAGAGCCCTCAGGATTTGCTGGTGTGTGTGTGTGTGTGTGTGTGTGTGTGTGTGTGTGTGTGTGTGTGTTGTGGGCTTGCGGGAGAGAAGGAGGACTCCAAAGTTTGGACCTGAGCACCTGCAGAGCCAGTGTGGGAGGTGGAGGTGTGGATGGGACAGGTGAGTTTACCTGTGAATCTAAGCGTCTTCCCACGTAAAATAAAATGAGGCTATTCTCGACCTTGAGGGGCTGTGATGAGCAAGAAGATGTGGATGGAGGCAGATCTTATACCTAAGAGTGTTGTCTAAAGGTTATCTTTATTCTCTCATTTTGTTTTGGATCCATGACACATTCTCAGAGTTTCTCACCTATTGCTTCAGAACCATGGTTTCTCCCAAGGGGGCAAATCAGAATTACAAGGGGGGGTGTCTTTATTACCCAGATGCCAGGACCACCCCTCACCTATGAGTCAGAGTCCCCGGGAAAGAACTGCAGGCTTGTGTAGGTCACCAAGGTCTCCAGGTGTGTCTTCTGTGTGCTCTGATGGAGAAGTGGGGACTTAGAGGGAAACATGCAGACTCATGAAGATGAGAGACAGTGTCCTGTCTTAGAAGGATCTCTGATCTTGGAGGTTAGGACATGAGTTTAAAGAAATACTATTAGGTTTATTATTATTAACATAATATATTAAGATTCACCCTAATATTAGAAGAAAATTTGGAAGAAGAGAAAGAAATTGAGTATTTTTATTGTTTCTATATTAGAAGTGATATTAAAGAGATTTTTTATGGGAAAGAATATTATTTTATAATTTTACTATTTCATATTTTGTTATTGTAAATACAGTAGACTATATATCAGAATCGAGTAGAAAGTCATAATTTCTGATATTCAGTAATAATCAAGTAACTCTTCCAAGAGTATAAAATGACACAACTCTAAAAATTACATGTGTGTGTGTTTGTGTATATATATAAGTATCTACACAAATGTGGGAAACAGCAGTGAATCTGGAAATGGTGAAGTGTGGGGGCTGGGGTGGGAGTTTACCTGTGAATCTAAGAGTCTTCCCACGTAAAATAAAGTGAGGCTGTTATTGACCCTGAGGGACTGCTGTGATGTGGAAAGAGATGGGGATAAAGGCAGATTCTATGCCTAGCAGCATTATATAGAGGATACCTTCATTCCCTCATCATTTTTGTTTATAATCCATGCCACATCCTTTCAGGGTGAATCCGGAAAATAGAAGAAATAACTCAAACTCGAATCAGTCCTGTGGTTCTTTTTTTATTTTGATCTTAAAAGATTCATAAAGTAAAAATTTACCAACTACCACCACTACCAAAAGGCAATGGTATGTACTCTCATCTTTGCTCTGATGTTTTGAGTCACCTAACTCCACCACTGGGCGGGTAGCATTTTTCCTGACCTTTTCTCTTCAACTCTCCTTTCCATCTGGAATGTGGGCGCATTGGACACACAGTAAATTTAATGTGTGGAGGAAAGATGAAGGAATGTGTCTTACATGCCAGCAAATTTAGTGGGTCTTTTATCATCTCCATTTGAAAGATGAGAAAACTGATGCCCAGAGAGGTTGAGTGACTTGTGGGAGGCCACACAGCTGGAACTGTGCAGAGCTGGTGCTGAAACTCAGTTCTAACTGCACGGACCAATTTGCTAACCACCCTGCTAATTACCTCTCTATATCCAATGAAATTATTTCAGGTTGTTTCATCTCTGTTGAAAAGAGTCCTAAGGGATTGGCAGGTCCGACTACTTATGTGATTCTTGAAAGGTTTTTGAAAACTACAAACTGCTATACAGATATAAGGAGTTTTGTTGGTATGAAAATTGCATCCTGGCTGTTTTCTCTTGCCCTACGACCATGACAAACTCGTTGAGAAGCGGGAGCTCTGCCTTCCCTCTTCTGAGGGCCCTTCTGCTGGCGCCCAGCACCCAGTGGTGCCCAGACATTCTCACTGAAGCACTCACTGGAGTCTGTCCCCTCTCTGAAATCAGAGGAGCCAGGATTAATTCGGCTGCACTGTATTATTAATGTCGCTGAGATTGATAGGAGCGTTGAACGCCGGAGGAGCATTCCAGCTGCCTGTCCTCGTGAATAGGATGAGAAAGAGAGATGAAACAACCTCGAGTTTCCCCAGCGAGGCCCTGCCCAGCACGGATTCATGACTTCTGCTCAGACTCCACAGCAGAGCGTGCAGCAAAGCCTGGGCACGGCTTCTTGCCCACAGCACTTACGACACAGCTGACATTCTGGAGCGTCTAGCAGATGCCAGACACCCTGCTAAGCACGTTCCATGCATGGACTTGCTTAGTCTTGCCCACAACCCTATAAGGCAGGGACTACCAAGTCTGATCCTTATTTTACAGTTGAGGTTCAGAGAGGTTAAGTAATTTGCCATGGTCAAACAGCTGTAAGGCATACAGCTGTGTTTCAGAGCCTAAATTGTTAACCACTACACTTTCCGACCTGTGAACAAATCAAAGATGAGTCAGTAGTACAATACCTGATCAGAAAGCTCTGGACACCCAGCGAGAAGCCCAAGATCCTAAGAAATATATAACCCCCAAAAAAGCCAAGGAAGGGAGAATTCACACCTGGGTCTCTCTCTCTTTCTCTCTCTCTCTCCATCAGGGCACAAGATATTTTTTCTTCTGCATGGGGACAGTCTGATAAATTTAGTCCGGTGTATTCTGTTTGTGCACCAGGACATTAAAATGTAAAGGCAGGGGATCACTGTTCCTTCAACCAATAATGAATTAAAAAGCAGGGGATGGATGTCATTTGAGTTACTGAGGTTCAATTGTACCTCAGGACACATTTGCCATTGAGTTAGGCCTCAGCACTCTTGGGAAACAATGCCCAGGTAATTATTTTAAGTGAGCATTAATTATGTCATTATTAGAAATGGGGGGAAAATGCAATTTCCTTCTGTCACTTCTTGATATCTTAACTAGAGGAATATTTGCCGTGCTATTATAACAAGCCACTGTTCGCATACTGGTGCCCAGGCAATAATACAGAGACATGTACATTTTCATATGAATATATCATGCCTAACTAATGAGATTGCTCATTTCATAACTTCAGTTCCATTTTTATTATTTCATAAAACTGGAAGTCCTTATCCATTTTATGAAAAACACCAAACCTTTGTGAAATTCATTAAATAAGCATAAAAAATTCATTAAACAAGTGAATTGCATTCAGGGCTGCTTTGATGCAAATGCCCTTTAAGCAATGTAAAACTCCATATTGATTTAACCTTTCATGTTCTGATATTTCCATGTGGATATAAAAAAAAAATTCTTTATTCAGGGAATGAAATTAAGTGCTGATCCCTTGATCTCTCGCTGGGCAAAATAGATTGGTCAATTTACGTAGCTGCTGCTGATCAGCAAACAACTGAATTTAAAAGTATTAAGGCATGTCGATATTTTAAGTATTGTCACCTACACATCAAGCAAAGGAAAAAAAATTATTATTCCAGTTCAATTAAGTTTGTGTTTGCCATCAAGCTAACCTTGAAAGGGTTAGCCCGTTGGGCCACAGCTTCATGCCCTTGGAAGTTGACAAGGGCGACTGTGGCAAGATATAGAACACCAACAATAACCTGAATAGTCCAAATTGTGTGGTCAGAGCAACCACAAAATAATTAGCTTGGAGACACGGTCCCCTTGGGCTGTGTCCCCTCATTAGTGGGGGGCAGCCGGGGGAGCAAACAGCAGTTCAGAGGAGGAGAAACGGGCTTGCCCTTCACCCAAGAAATGCTCCTGGGAACCCTCATTAGGCAAAAAGCATAAGGCGGATTTCAAAGGATGTTAGAGCTGGTGGGCTCTTGGAGTTCCTCTTAGTCATTCATTCATTTATTCCTTCCTTCATTCATTCAACCCATATGTCCTGGATATCTACTCTTTGCCAAGTACTATGGCTGGTGCTGGAGGAATAGAGTGTGAGTAACGTAGCTGTGGTGCCAGGACTCCCAGAGCTCACAGACCAGGAGAGGAGTTTTGCAATGAAAAAGATGGTCTCTTTAAAAAAAAGTCTGGTCCATGGGGCCAGCCCGGTGGCCTAGCAGTTAAGTTCGCATGCTCTGCTTCGGCGGCCCAGGGTTTGCAGGTTCAGATCCTGGCCACGGACATGTGCACCGCTTATCAAGGCATCCTGTGGCGGCATCCCATATACAAAGTAGAGGAGGATAGGCACAGATGTTAGCTCAGGGCTAATCTTCCTCAGCAAAAAGATGAAGGTTGGCAATGGATGTTAGCTCAGGGCCGATCTTCCTCACCAAAAAAAAAAAAAAATCTGGTCCATAGTGTTAGATGCCTGAATCGAATCTCAGCTCTACCATCTCCTAACTGTGTTGCGTGGCCTTAAGTCAGTGATTCAATCTCTCTGGGCAGCAGCTTCCTTAAATTACTACTTTATGAGGCTGTTGGACCAACTAAATGAAATGTTGCATATAAAATCCTTCAGCAGAGCAGATGGGAGCAGAAAGTGTGTGATAAGTGGCAGTCATCAGCATCATCCTCATTATTACTGTTATTTCAATCTGATCTTTTCATGTTACAGATAAAGACGCTGAGACCTGGGGAATAGTGGTCACATAAAGACTCGGTAGCAGACTGGGACTCGCAGGAGACTTTCCCATGTCAACAGTGGACCCCATATCCTCCTAAGCTGTAAGCTTTGGATTCCTGACTCTAACTGGCCTCTATGACTGTAAAATCCAGAAATGGATCTGCTGAGGCTTCAGGTGAGGCATGATCCAGGAGCCCAGTGGTGTCACCAGGATCCAGCTTCTCTCTCTTGATTTTTCTGCTCCAATTGGTTGGTAATGACCCCAACCTCAACAAGTGTTTCCTTTCCCAGTCCCAAGATGGCTTTCAGAGCTTGGAGAGCTTCCCATTTCTTTGTTCATTTACTGGAGGGGAAGAAAGAGAATCTTTGTCTCAGCCTTCTCAGACAAAAACCTGAAAACCCACATAATTAGACCAGCTGAAGTCACACACCCGCTCCTGAAGCGATAACTGGGGCCAGTAGATGGGATGCCCTGATTGGCTTAGCATGGTCTCAATCACATTCCACTCTGGGCCAGGGGTGCTCTCAGCCTGCCCAGAATCACAAAATCAGGGGCTGCTGGGAAAGTGGGGGATGGTAGGAAAATGCATGCTGGAGATGGAACCACAAATGTCCTCACACAAACGTAAAAGCCACACGACACTAGGGAGTGAGGATTCTACCGTATCTAACCGGTCTTCATAAAAACAGTGACATGAGAAAGAGCTGAGTCTGGATTCTTATCAACACACACTGGACTATGAGGTCCAAGAGGGCAGAGACCACATTAGTGCTACTCATCACCAGCACCTCCCCAGGGCGTGGCACTGTACACGTAGGGCCATTAAGCAGGGATACGAGCGTCCAATGGTCTGGTAGGAGTCTGAATGCCAGCCCTACCACGTGAGGGACCGTGCTGCAGCTGGCCCTGGTCTGCACCTGGTAAAAGCTGAACAACTGGGTCCAGAGGTTTACTCTCTCCTCCCCAGACTTATCCTCAGCAGGTAGAATTCATTTTCTCTCACAGCAAGTGCGACTTCTGTTTGGTAGAGAAATTTCATATGTGCTCATGTCTTCTGCATTTCATATCTTGTGGTCCCATTGTGTCCGGTGTTGATAAATTGAGGTCAGTGGGGTGGGTTCTGGAAGAACTGGGCTGCTCTGGCTGGAGCCACATGGCTGAAGTGCATAGAAGAACCGGGGGGAGGTGTTGAGCCTGCAAGACCACAGATTTCCAAACAGTAGCTCAAGTCTCAGCTCTTCTATAGAGTGATGGTAAATTGAAAAGATGAAATATACACGGCAAGCATCCAATGTTAAAAATATGATGAGGTGGAAATAGTCACCAGGGTTATCTGTCTTCTTTAAATCTGCTTAATGATAAGTATTCCTGCTCACTGCCAGGAAGAATAAAGCAAGAGAAGGAAAACATAGAACCACATGGAAATGCAAGGCTTCTGAAGCTGGCAAAGCATGTTGCAGGCAAGGCGTGGCCAAGGAAACAAACAGATTATCTGCTTTTGAATCTTAAACTATAGATGCAAAGCCCTCTACTGGCATTACTGGTCTGCCTTTAGTGAGCTGTGTGACTTTGTACAAATCACTTCCCCTCTCGGAGTCTTGGCTTCTTCCTCTATGATTGGCAGCAAGCAAAGCTAATAAGCTGTGGTTGTAAAATTATGTTCTGCCAAACCCTTAGGCACTCCACGGAAGCCGTTGTAGGAGGAGGGTCGTGGGCTCAGTGGGTGGGATTCGGAGCCCCCCATCCCCACCTTCACCGGAGCATTCTGCTTTTATCTATTTTATAATCAGAGTTCTGCATGATATTTTGAGGGAGGAAAGAGATCTGAGGCTCAAAAGAAAATGAAAACCACTCTGCAACTGATCTCAGAGGCCTTCCAGCCTTCATATCCTAGCAGCCCAGGGAGATAATTGTCTGTGTTTTCTAGTCCTTTGGCCTCTTGCAAATGATTTAGGCACCAAAAGGAAACCACACCCAGAAGCCTGTCTGCATGCTGCCTTCTGGGGGTCCTGGATGGCTCTGTTACCCTCGAGGACAATGATAACTAGAAAAGCTCTCCTCTGAGTGTGAAACCCATCATAAAGGAAGAGCTTTTCTCTTCTCCTGGACCTCGCCCTGACACTGCCTCACGGTGGGCATCTTCCTTTCTGCCTCACTGTTTATGTTCCCTTCAGAAAATCCAGAGTCGTTGTGGTAAGATAGGGAGTAATTTTCCCTCTTGGCTAAATGGTTTCATGTGTAGTTCTTGGTGTCCATGAGACTGAAACAGAGCTTTGAGAGGCCCAGGCAAAACTATCTATTCATTTGAGTTAATAACTGCTGACAAACACTGTCTTTTCCATCTTGCTGATAAATTATGCCTTTCATGATGGACATCTGATTGTAAAGGCTCTTGGCAGTACTTGAAGGCATTTAACTTAAAACCATTATTAGATTTTAGTTTAGCTCCCCCTTGATACCGCAGTCCAAAACCAAGGCCTTCAGGTACCTCTGAGATATTTAAGTATATGTTGTCCTCGGAGACCACCCTCGCACCAAAGGCAAATACTTTAAAAGTTGCTTTGTAATATTTAAGAAAAGAGAGAACGAAAGCATGCATGAGAGAGAGCTGGGTAGGTTTTTTACGATTGCTAATTTAGCAGACTTTCGGTTATGTTTTATTGATGGCTCTAAACATAAATTTGCCTTTGGTATACTTTGCTGCTGATGCCTAAAATAAGACGAGTAAGAACACATAATCCCATGCCTACGGCTTTTCAGAATAATATACAAAGGCTCTTTGTGGCAACCGAAGCAAGAGAGATTTAAATGGAGAAGAGCAGGGCTTAAGCGGTTCTTCAAATTTGGGCAGGAAGAGAAGTGGCTTGCTGCTCACTAGCGCATCACTCTTGGTCCCACTGTTCATGCAGTTTTAAACATGACATTTCCTCTAGTTTATTCTTGAATTAGGAATACCGATCTTGCCCTCATTTTACTATTTGCAATTGGAGAATCGGGTGTGCCAGGCTCTGAGTTCACAGGAGGAAAATAATACATATTGCACCACTTAAGATGGTGGTTATTTACGACTCAAGCTTGCCGGGGATACCAGTGTAATGTGTGTTCCAAGATGCCTTTACACGCTCAGAGAAACACAAAACTCTGTGCACAGCGCCCAGAAAAAGCAATCACTTTAAAGGATTTGCTGTCAGGTTTTTTTTTTTTTTTTTTTCTTCTTCTTCCTTTTTAAATCATGAGAGGCCAAGGGATAATCAAATGTATATATTTTATCTTCCAAATACTAATGGGCTTGAACACAGTGTGAAAGACAGGAGAGCTGATTAACGGGGAGCGTAATGATGCCGTTGTAGGCGCTATTTTCTTGACAAATAAATGATCTGGATAAAATCTTTTATCCACGAGGAATGCTACTGTGAGTGATTTGTAACAGGAGATATAGACACTATGGCACTATCTTCATCCTGGTGGGTAAGGCCGTGTTTTCACGAAGGACGTGTTCAAAAGCAAACCGGTCTGTTTTCTCCAGTTTGCAAACTGCTGGGGATCCAGGCGTCAGAAAGAGCTCGGTTTGTGGTACATCAAGCCCCCTCCCAGAGGAGTGAGTGGTCTCTTCTCCAGGCCCGGATTCTGCAGGCAGCAATCTAGAGCAGCAGCAGAGACATAAAGCCCATCTCTTAGTATTATTTTAAAGGAGACAAAGTATGTAATAGTGCGCTCTAGGCAAACATACTCTCTGAGACAGATCAGCTTAACTCCCTGGTATCCTGCAGCACAAAGCATTTTAATAAAAAAAAGATTTTGGCTGCTGCACAGGTCTGAATCGCCGGCCTCTTTCATAGATACATGTCCTCAAAGAGAAGCAGCTAGTAGCATATCTGATGTCAAATCAAGTTCCAGGGCCTCCCTCCAAGTCTCCCTCCCCAGACTCCACCTCAAGCCCTCCGAGGCCAACTGGGAGCAAAGAAGAGGTCTCCTTTCTCTCCTCCCAGCCATGGCTTGCCTTCCCTGAGCAGGAGAGCCCAGAGCTTCCCCAGCCCGCTGGCCCACTCTCAAGCCACAGCGTGGTCCAGCCCTCCCCACCACATGTCAGTAGCAGGCTCCTGTTTCAAGCACTAGGTTTTTCTCGGCTTGGAATCATGAGCTATTGTCAGCACCTTTTCTTGGAAGCTTCTTTAAGCTACTTGCAGGCTGAGAGAGAGGGCATGAGTTCCAGGGGCACTGGGTGCTTTGTCTCATTGTAATAAATGTTTCCTGTGCTCCTACTGTGTGCAACGTAGGATTCTGCCCATCGGTCCCTGCCCTCAGGCAGCTCCAAGAGAAGACAGTGGTGAAATTGGACCACTAGATCCAAAGGGAGAAGATAAAATGGAGTGTAAACATATGACCATTCGTTCATTTGTTCATTTTTGAAAGTGCCTACTATGTGTCAGTCTTTTTTCTATGTGATGGGGTGTCATAACAATGAACGAACCTGATTTCTATTTTCATCGGGAGAGCCTACTGCAGCATAACAAACATAACAATCAGGGGCTAGGAGACAAAAAGGGTTTTTTTAAGCAGATCCTTCTTGCAAAAAGCCCAGTGTAATTGACAAGTCACTTATCAAAAACCTTGATAAGTTACGGGGTCCACCTGAAAAAGATCAAGAAAAAAATGTGCTCAACTACGCAGTTAAGAGAGGAAGTGCTTTTCACTAAAGGACTCTTTGTTTGCTGGACACTGTAACGATTTGGAAGTTTGGGGCTAAATAGTTAATTCTGTTTGTCAGGGAAGTAATAGAGTGGATGGAGGGGAGGAAGGAAGACAGAACAAGACGGTAGCCTGAAGCCAGGTCACTTTTGCGGCCCATGGATACGTTACACAAGTTCATAATTTTCACAGTTACTAAAATTTGCACTGATCATGGGAATCACCTTGGGAGCAAAGCCAGGATGAGCAGAATGAGGCACCTAGGGGGCAGCGTTTAAGGAGGCGCTCACTCTCAGGGTTCTGCAAGCGCAGGGTCGGCAGCTGACAGTTGGTGCCTCCTTAAACTCTGCAAACTAGGCGACTCATTTGCCTTACCCCACTCCCAATCCTGCTGGGGGAGTGTTAAAAAATACTGATTCCTGGGCCACATCCCAGAGGTTCTGATTCCATTGGTCTAGGGATGGACCCGGGCATTGAGATATTTTAAAGCTCCCCAAGTGATTGTAATGTGCAGCCTGTTCTGAGAACCACTGATATAGCAAGTCTCGCCAAGCAGGGCACAACAGTAGTGGGCAGAGCTGTTAGCTATCCAGTGGGAAGGCTTGGCACGGCGCTAGGAGGTCAGCATGCACTTGGCTCTTTCCTGAGCAGCTTTGTGAGACCAGACTTCCCTCTTCCAATGATGCAACCCTGCTCTGATCAGAGTGGCCACTGGGAGGGCTTCCACACACCAGCTCACCTAACTCTGATGACAACTCTGAAAAGTAGATATCATCATCTCCATTTTATGGAGAGGAAACCAAAGCCCAGAGAGATTACTTTCCCTGTCTAAGGTACACCCAGAGAGGAAATGAGGTGTAGTGTTCATCCCGGAGTTTGTCTTTTTTCAAAGTACGTGCTCGTAACCTCCCACCAACTATACAGACTCTCTCCCAGGCAAGTGACCACTTATTATCAACGGTAATGGCAAACACGGCTCTGAATTTGGATCTGTGAGTAACTTTCCTTACAAAAGGTCCATTGACCTTGACCTAGGAGAAAATCAAGCCACAGTGTGCCTTTTTACCTCCAGTCACCAGAGTGAGCAGTTGTCCAGTTCTGTGGCCCATGTCTGACAAAGGGGGGATTTCAGGTTTGCTTCTGGCTCCAGGAAGGGTCCCGGGTTGCCATGCCTGGACCTCTGGCTGATGGCACAAAAGGTGCCTGGGATGCTAGGTCCATGCTAATTCTCCAGTCTCCAGAGCACTCAGCCAATGGTAGCTGCCATGCAGGGACACTGAGGTGACTACTTACATGAGTCCTTGGAATGACAGGCCCCTTCAGCTTGGGGATGCCTAACAATTACAGAACATGCTGGGAAGGTGCCCTGAAAGGATGGTGCCTGGTTTCCTGAAAGGCACAGAGGATTAAGGGGCCGGAGCAGAGGCACCTCCAGGAAGGGTGTCTTTCAAAAGTCAATACCATAACCACAGAGCTCTCCAAAGAGAATGCTATGTCCCAAGACCTCAGTACACTTGAAAATGGGTGAACTGATATTGGGATAATCAAGATTTGCATTCTCCATGGTACCAGCATTCAGCCATAGAAATATCTCTTCCTTCTTTTTCTGCTGATAGCATCACCCCTGTGCTCAAGATCTTTATGGGCCCCCACAGCCCACTCCGTCAAGTACAAGTTCAGGTTCTTCACTTACCAGCTATATGAACTTGGGCAAGACACTCAATCTCCCATAACCACAGTTTCTTCATTTATAAGATAGAGATAATCATAGTAGCTACTTCTTGTGGTAGATTGATTACAATGTGATTTTGGAGCAGCTCCCATCAAGAGGTGGGACCTATTTCCACATCGCTTGAATCTGAGCTGGTCAAATAGAGTAGTGACTATGTGCTAATTCCAAACCTAGACCTCAGAGGCTTTGCATGTTTCCTACCTCTATCTCAGAATCCTGCCACTGGCCTGTGAACAAGCCTAAACTAGCTTGCTGAAAAGACGTGAAAACGTTCAACAGATGCTGCCCAGCTTAAGCCATCTTAGACCAGGCAGGCCCAAGCTCACTCATCAGTTGAACACAGACATGCGAGTGAGACTGAGATCAGCCAAGCTTGGCTCAGATCTGTAGAACCTCTCTAGTTCATGACAAATAACAAATGATTGTTATTTTCAGCTACTAAGTTCTGGAATAGTTTGTTACACAGTGATAGCTAACTGATACACCACTTCATAGAGATTTTATGATTATCAAATGAGATCATGTATTGAGGAGAGAAGTCAAGATGGCAGCGTAGGCAGACTCTGAACTCACCTCCCCCCATGGACACAGCCAATTTACAACTACTCGTGGAAAAATTACCCCTGAGACAGAACTGAAAACTGGATAAGAGTAACTCCTGCAACTAAGGACAATCCTAATTGAGGTGGAAGAGGCAGAAACTCTCTTCTGGAGAGGAAAAATGCCACCTTCACAAGCTGCAGTGCCTCATGGCTGCCCAGGAACAGCCCACAGGTACACAGTCCTCCCTGGAGGAGCAGGGCCCTGCGCGGGGAGCGCCCCCGCTGTGGGCATTTTGTGGACCCAGCACAATCGAGACGAGTGGCATAATATCTGACTTTGCCTGCTACTAAAACAATGGGGAGTACCCCCAAAAAAGGCGGCTCACAAAGAAATTAAAACCGGCTCTTAAAGGGCCCACGCGCAAACTCACCTATTTCAGAAAGCAGCCTAAAATCAGCAGAAAGAAAGGTGCACAGTGTTTTGGTGAAAAGAGACTCACCTGATAGGCTCTGAGTGCATTGCAGTGAGAGGTGAGACCTCTCCAGGGACAGGGACATTGGTGGTGGCTATTGTTGTGGCCTGGTGTGGGCATGCTGATGCAGATGCCATTGGAGTTCTCCCTGGGGCCTGCTAGCCCAGGTCTGCCCCACCTACTAGAACACCAATTTAATCCAGCTCAGCCAGGGCAGGCAGCCCACCCTAGAGCCTGGACCCACCCAACAACAAGCCCTCATGCATCTTGTGGGCCTTCATAGATTGGTAACTGGATTCTCTGCAGCCTGGCAACTGAGCCCGCTTAAGTGGGGCAGGGTGTGCACAAGGAGTGGGTGGAGAGTGTGGGGCGGTGGTGGAGTGTGTGGGGCTCCCGCCGTGGAGAGACTGGGTCCACTTCAGGAGGTCAGGGCGTGCACACGGTGCAGGACTGTGTTGACTGAGTGTGTGGACCTGTGGGTGGCAGGGCTTGTCAGCTGCAGAAGACTTGTGCTTCTCAAAGACCCACATAGGGGGTCTGCCCCACCTTCCAAAGCCTGAAACAATTGGGTGCTCCCGTGCCTGAGGCCAGCCCCACAGAGCTGCAATCCTCAGAGGGCTGACAAGAGACCTAAAGGCTGGAGGCTTATAGCAATTGTGATCCCCTGAGCCCAACAGCCTGCCACGCTGGGGGCCAACTCACTTACAAGAAATACTGCAACACAAATGTGGTATTAGAACTTGCAGCCAACTGTGCTGGGGCTCCCCACATCTGATAAAGAGACTGAAGGGCCCACAACAACTACAAGCAGCTGAGCATTTCAACAGCTGGCCAGGAGCATAACTCAGCCTCCCTGGGTGCCTACAGGGAGAAAAAACAGGCCACAACAGAAGGACACACGTAGCCCACATAGGGGTCACCAATGGAACATTGAAAACTGAGGGAAGCACACTGCAGGCCTCCTAAGGCATCACTTATATAAGGTCACCTATCCAAGAGCGGGAGACATAGCTGACCTACCTAATACATAGACACAAGCACAGGGAAAGAGGCAAAATGAGGAGGCAAAGGAATACATTCCAAGTAAGGGAAGAGGACAAAACCCCAGAAAAGGAACTAAGTGAAACAGAAATGAGCAACCTACCCAACAGAGAGTTCAAACAAAGAGTGTTAAGGATGCTCACTGATCTGGGGAGAAGAATAGATGAACTCAGTGAGAATGTCAACAAAGAAATGGAAGATATAAAAAAGAACCAATCAGAAATGAAGAATACAATACTGGAAATGAAAAATTCACTAGAGGGACTCAAAAGCAGAGTAGAGGATACAGAAGAACGGATCTGCGAGCTGGACGAAAGACTAGAAGAAAATACCCAAGCTGAACAGGTAAAAGAGAAAAGAATTTAAAAGAGTGAGGACAGTCTAAGGGACCTCTGGGACAACATCAAGTGCACTAACATCCATGTTATAGGTGTCCCGGAAGGAGAAGAGCGAGACAAAGGGGCAAAGAATCTATTTCAAGAAATAATAGATGAAAATGTCCCTAACCTAAGGAAGGAAACAGACATCCAGGTACAGGAATCACAGAGAGCCCCTAACAAGATAAACCCAAAGAGGCCCACACCAAGACACATCATAATCAAAATGTCCAGAATTAATGATAAAGAGAGAATCCTAAAAGCCGCAAGAGAAAGACAAGTTACATACAAAGGAAACCCCATAAGGCTATCAGCTGACTTGTCAGCAGAAACCTTACAGGCTAGAAGAGAGTGGCATGATATATTTAAAGTGCTAAAAGGAAAAAACTTACAGCCAAGAATACTCTACCCAGCAAGGCTATCATTCAAACTGGAAGGAGAGATCAAAAATTTCCCAGACAAGCAAAAATTAAAGGAGTTTGTCACCAAGAAACCAGTGCTACAAGAAATGTTAAAGGGACTGATTTAAGGGGAAAAGAGAAGACCACAAATAGGAAAAAGTATCTATTTCCATGATAAGAGGGTAATGGATACAAATGTACAGAAAAGAGCTTAGATATGATATCAAAAACATAAAATGAGGGAGGAGGGGAGTTAAAGAGTAGAGCTTTCAGACAGAGGTCAAACTAAAGAGACCATCAATTCTGTATAGAAGGAGAAAGGAACAGAGAAGGACTACTAAAACACTGAGAAAAAAAAAAGTTAAAAAATGGCAGTAAGTACATACTTATCAATAGCTACTTTAAACGTCAATGGACTAAATGCTCCAATTAAAAGGCATAGGGTGGCTGATTGGATAAAAAAACAAGACCCATATATATGCTGCATACAAGAGACACACTTCAGACCTAAAGGCACTCACAAACTGAAAGTGAAGGGATGGAAAAAGATACTCCACGCAAATGGCAATGAAAAGAAAGCTGGGGTAGCAATACTCATATCAGACAAAATACACTTTAAAACAAAAACTGTAAAAAGAGACAAAGAAGGACATTACATAATGATCAAGGGAACAATCCAACAAGAGGATATAACACTTGTAAATATCTATGCACCCAATGTAGGTGCACCTAAATATATAAAGCAATTATTAACAGACATAAAAAGAGAAATAGACAGTAACACAATAATAGTAGGGGACTTTAACACTCCACTTACACCAATGGATAGATCATCCAAACAGAAGATCCATAAGGAAATATTGGCCTTAAATGATACGCTAGAACAGATGGACCTAGTAGATATATACAGAGCATTCCATCTCAAAACAGAAGAATACAGGTTCTTTTCAAATGCACATGGAACATTATCCAGGATTGATCACATATTAGGCCACAAAACAACTCTCCATAAATTTAAGAAGATTGAAATAATACCAAGCATCTTTTCTGACCACAACGGTATGAAACTAGAAATCAACTATAGGAAGAAAATCAGAAAATCCACAAATACGTGGAGATTAAACAAAATGCTACTGAACAATGACTGGGTCAATGAAGAAATCAAAGAAGAAATCAAAAATACTTGGAGAAAAATGAAAATGAAAATACAGCATGCCAGAATTTATGGGCTACAGCAAAAGTGGTTCTAAGAGGGAAGTTTATAGCAATACAGGCCTATTTCAACAAACAAGAAAAACCTCAAATAAACAATCTAACAATGCACCTAAAGGAACTGGAAGAAGAGGAACAAACAAAGCCCAAAATCAGTAGAAGAAGGGAAATAATCAAAATCAGAGAAGAAATAAATGATATAGAGTCTAAAAAAAATAGAAAAAATTAATAAAACCAAGAGCTGGTTCTTTGAAAAGATCAACAAAATTGACAAACCTTTAGCTAGACTCACCAAGAAAAAAAGGGAGAAGGCACAAATAAGTAAAGTCTGAAATGAAAGAGGAGAAATTACGACAGACACTTCAGAGATACAAAAGATTATAAGAGAATACTATGAAAAGCTATATGCCAACAAATTCGACAATCTGGAAGAAATGGATAAATTCTTAGAATCATACAACCTTCCAAAACTGGATCAAGAAGAAATAGAGAATTTGAATACACCAATCACCAGTAAGGAGATCGAAACAGTAATGAAAAAACTCCCCAAAAATAATAGTCCAGGACCAGACGGCTTCCCTGGTGAATTCTACCAAACATTCAAAGAAGACTTAATACCTATCCTTCTCAAACTCTTCCAAAAAATTGGGGAAGGGGGGAAGCTCCCTAACTCATTCTACGAAGCTGACATTACCCTGATACCAAAACCAGACAAGGACAACACACAAAAAAAGAAAACTACAGGCCAATATCACTGATGAACATCGATGCAAAAATCCTCAACAGAATACTAGCAAATCGCATACAACAACACGTTAAAAAGATTATACACCATGATCAAGTGGGCTTTATTCCAGGTATGCAGGGATGGTTCAACATTCGCAAATCAATCAACGTAATACACCACATTAATAAAATGAAGAATAAAAATCACATGGTCATCTCAATAGATGCAGAGAAAGCATTTGACAAGATACAGCATCCATTTATGATAAAAACTCTGAATAAAATGAGTATAGAAGGAAAGTACCTCAACATAATAAAGGCCATATATGACAAACCCACAGCTAATATCATCCTCAATGGTGAAAAATTGAAACCTATCCCTCTAAGAACAGGAACCAGACAAGGATGTCCACTCTCACCACTCCTATTTAACATAGTACTGGAAGTCCTAGCCAGAGCAATCAGACAAGAAAAAGAAATAAAAGGGATCCAAATTGGAAAGGAAGAAGTGAAACTTTCACTATTTGCAGATGACATGATTTTATATATAGAAAACCCTAAAGAATCCACCAAAAAACTTTTAAAAGTAATAAACAAATATGGTAAAGTTGCAGGATGCAAAATCAACATACAAAAATCAGTTGCATTTCTGTACACTAACAACGAAGTAGCAGAAAGAGAAATTAAGAATACAATCCCATTTACAATTGCAACAAAAAGAATAAAATACCTAGGAATAAACTTAACCAAAGAGGTGAAAGAGCTGTACACAGAAAACTATAAAACATTGCTGAAAGAAATTGAAGAAGACACAAAGAAATGGAAAGATAGTCTGTGCTCTTGGATTGGAAGAATTAACATAGTTAAGATGTCCATACTTCCTAAAGCCATCTATAGATTCAATGCAATCCCTATCAAAGTTCCAATAACATTTTTCACAGAAATAGAACAAAGAATCCTAAAATTTACATGGAACAACAAAAGACCCCGAATAGCTAAAGGAATCCTTAGCAAAAAGAACAAAGCTGGAGGTATCACACTCCCTGATTTCAAAATATACTACAAAGCTATAGTAACCAAAACAGCATGGTACTGGAGCAAAAACAGACACACAGGTCAATGGAATAGAATCGAAAGCCCAGAAATAAACCCACACATCTATGGACAGCTAATCTTTGACAAAGGAGCCAGGAACATACAAAGGAGAAAAGAAAGTCTCTTCAACAAATGGTGTTGGGAAAACTGGATAGCCACATGCAAAAAAATGAAAGTAGACCCTTACCTTACACCATACACAAAAATTAACTCCAAATGGATTAAAGACTTGAATGTAAGACCTGAAACTATGAAACTTCTAGAAGAAAACATAGGCAGTACGCTCTTCGACATTGGTCTTAGCAACATATTTTCAAGCACCATGTCTGACTGGGCAAGAGAAACAATAGAAAAAATAAACAAACGGGACTACATCAAGCTAAAAAGCTTCTGCACAGCAAAGGAAACCATCAACAAAACGAGAAAACAACCTGACAATTGGGAGAAGATATTTGCAAACCATACATCTGACAAGGGGTTAATATCCAAAATATATAAAGAACTCATGCATCTCAACAACAAAAAAACTAACAACCCAATTAAAAAATGGGCAAAAGACCTAAACAGACATTTCTCCAAAGAAGATATACAGATGGCCAACAGACACATGAAAAGATGTTCAAAATCATTAACTATCAGAGAAATGCAAATCAAAACAACAATGAGATATTACCTCACGCCCATCAGAATGGCTATAATTAACAAGACAGGAAACAACATTTGTTGGAGAGGATGTGGAGAGAAGGGAATTCTCATACACTGCTGGTGGGAGTGTAAACCACTATGGAAAGCAGTATGGAGATTCCTCAAAAAAGCAAGGATAGAACTACCATATGATCCAGCTATTCCACTGCTGGGTATTTATCCCAAGAACATGAAAACACCAATGCATAAAGATACATGCACCCCTGTGTTCACTGCAGCGTTATTCACAATAGCCAAGACTTGGAAGCAACCTAAGTGCCCATCAACGGACAAATGGATGAAGAAGATGTGGTATATATACACAATGGAATACTACTCAGCCATAAGAAAGGATGAAATCCAGCCATTTGTGACAACATGGATGGACATTGAGGGTATTATGCAAAGTGAAATAAGTCAGAGGGAGAAGGTCAAATAACATATGATTTCCCTCATTAAGTATTAGATAATAACAACAATAAACAAACACATAGAGACAGAGATTGGATTGGTGGTTACCAGAGGGTACGGGGGGGAGGGAGGAGGGCGAAAGGGATAATTTGGCACGTGTGTGGTGATAGGTTGTAGTTAGTATTTGAGTGGTTAACATGATGTAATCTATGCAGAAATAGAAGTACAATGATGTACACCTGAAATTTATATAATGTTATAAACCAATGTTACTGCAATAAACAAAAAATAAAAAAAAAATGAGATCATGTATCGAATGTGCTTAGCACAGAGCTTGAAACAGCCAAAGTGCTCAATAAATACCAATCAGTACTAGTAATTGTAGTAATAATAGCAGCAGCAGAAGAAAAATACTCTAAACTTCTTATCACTATGTACAGCATATCTTGTTTATCTTACGTACACTACCTGAATTTAAGCCAGACCAAGCAACTCTCCACACAAACTTTGCACTTCTCACATCTTAAACTTGGTTATACCTTTCCTCCTACCTAGAATGTTCTTCACTGCATGTGCACCCCCAATCATCTCTGAACTTGAAGCCACTTTCAATGACTGCCATCAATAGAATCAATTTCCCATTTCTCTGTGTAGCCATAGCGCTTGGATGATTTATCATAAGATCATACTTTGTCTGGTTTTGGAGTTAATCATGTCTATCTCTCCAGCATGGCCTTAGGCTTTCTGAAGGCAAACCAGGGGACGTATGCATCTCTGCTCTTCCCCAATGGACCCAGCATGGGGCCTAAATCAGGAATTGTAAAGATAAACATGGGTGTGCAAGTCAGCTCTAGTCTTGGTAGCTCCAGTTGGTAGTCATCCTGGAGTGCTAAGTTGGGAAGGATTGTGAGCCTGCGTTCAGCTCAATTAGCCACGTCTTTCGTGGACTCAGGATGGGAAAGGGGCACCTTCAGAGCAGGCGCTCAAATGTGTGCTAATTACATTGTTTTAAAACTCCTTATTTGAAACAAAAAAATATGATACAAGGTTACATTTCTCTAGCATGTCTAATTGTTATCTCATGTTATCCTCATGACAACCCTGTACCCTGTATTTATTATTCTCCACTTCACAGAGGAGGTTAAGTGGCTTGGCTGAAATGACTCAGCTAACAAGAGACAGAACCCAAACTTGGGAAGAGATTACCTGCCTCTAAACTCAAGGCTGCTTTTCTGTGGGCTATGAATTGTCCTAATTGACATCATAGCCCTGAGTTTATATTTTCATGCAGCATGGACATTCATTAAAATTATGTAAATTGGAATATGTATTTAAAACACAGGAAAGTACAACATAGACAAAAGCACGCACACACACGTGCAAGCATACACATAACAGAGAGATGTAAAACCAAAGGACTTGCTTTCAGTTCTTTCCTACTATAATTCTCAATGTGGGCAAGTGGGCATGTGCCATTGTTATTGCTATAATAGCGTCATAAGGTCATCATTTTTTTTTTTAAGGAAGATTGGCCCTGTGCTAACATCTGTTGTCAATCATCCCCTTTTTTCTTTTTTCTCCCCAAAGCCCCAGTACATAGTTGTGTATCATAGTTGTAGAGTTGTAGCTCTTCTATGTGGGACGCCACCCCAGTGTGGATTGATGGGAGGTGAGTAGGTCCACGATCAGGATCCTAACCGGCAAATTCCGGGCCGCAGAAGCGGAACGTGCAAACTTAACTGCTATGCCACTGGGCCGGCCCCCCATAAGGTCGTAATTTAATGACCAATTTACTCAGTACAAAGTGAAGACAGTATTTCTAGTACAGTAGTCTTGGCTGGGGAATACAGGTGTTCTGGTAAATCCAATTTTCTGGTTAATAAAAAGTGTCTACATGGAATATTGTGCAGTAGTGAGAAGCAGTGAGCCAGACGTACATGGCACCACGTGGACAGGTCACAAAAATGGAATGCTTCCTGAGAAAAGTGGGAAAGAGAGCAAAATTTTCAGTACAACCCAATTCACATAAATTGAACATGCACTCCCAAAACCACATTACGTATTTTACATATGTCACTCATATCCTTACGTGGGAAAGGGAGTACAAATGGGATCAGGAAGAAAAGGAGGAAATAAAGTTATCAAGAAGGTGCCTCACTCCAACAATGATAATTATTGGGGCTGGCCAGGTGGCATAGTGGTTAAGTTAGCGTGTTCTGCTTTGGTGGCCCGGAGTTCGCCAGTTCGGATCCTGGGCATGGACCTACTCACTGCTCATCAAGCCATGCAGAGGCAGCGTCCCACATAGAAGAGCTACAACTGTACAACGAGGATGTACAACTATGTACTGGCGCTTTGGGGAGAAAAAAAGAAAAAGGGGAAGATTGACAACAGATGTTAGCACAGGGCCAATCTTCCTCAAATAAGAAAAAAACACATTACATAGTTTACATATATCATTCATATCCTTACATGAGAAGGGGAGTAGAAATGTGATCATGAAAAAAAGGAGGAAATACAGCTATCAAGAAGGGACCTCACTCCAACAATGCTAATTATTGGCTAAGAATTGAAAAATATGAGTCACATAATTCTATGACAGAGGTCCAGATTTTTTTAATGAAAAATAAATTAATTAAATTAAATGAAAATTTCTGCCTAAACTGAAAGTGGATTCAAAATATTCAGATACCTCAAACATCATCAAAAGTGCTTTCCCTCAAAAGTGCTCTACTGTGGAAAATGATTTTCTCTGCCTGCCATTCCATAAATACATATGAAGCACCTTCTACGGTCCAGGTGTTGGGAGTACAGAATAACGTAGAATCTCAAGGAACTTAAGAACTGCTAATATTTATTTAGCACCTATTACATGGTAATCTCTGCCCGAGGTATATTACACGTATTATAATTAATTCTCATAACATGATAGAAATTATCGCCCCCTTTTTAAAGATAAGGAAACTAAGGCTAACAGAGGTCAAGAATTTTAACCAAAGACACAGCTAGAAAGTGGAGAGCTAGAATTCAGATTCAAATCCACAAAGCCCAAGTTCTTTCCATGGAATCACACTGTGTACAATCTGGTATTGGGGCAAAGTGGGGATGGAGATTGAAAACATATGATCCCATCTTACAGCATCTCAGTGTGATTATATAAACATCATGCAGCCTATGAGCTCCTTGAGGGCCCACAGCAGTTCTCGTTCATCCCTACAGTGGCAGCACTCAGCACCATGCCTGACATCACATTCTTGTCAAATGAAAAAAGTAACTAAAACACTAAGAATAGAAGGGCGCATTGCTGGCTAAACTTTCTGGCTCATAGCTTTCCAAATAAGGCAAATTTTATTCTATTTATATTTCTATATATAGTCTACAAAGTTGCATAGACAGCCACAGATGCTGGCACTTAATTGATATCACAGGACACAACACCAGCACGTGCCAGAGAAGGTTGTCATCCAATGTCCAGAGTTGAAGACTACCTAGGTTCTTCTACTTAAATAGAATGGTTTGAATCCAGTTACTACATCCAGCTTCTGAATCACCATCATGATCATCACCATCACCATCACCATTACCATCACCACCACCGTTATTACCACCACCACTGCCACCGTTCATCAAGCATACTCTATGTGCCAAACCCTAAGCTAAGCATTTTACCTGCATCATCTCATTTAACAACCTTAGGAGTTAATGCTATTATCTACTCTATTTTAAGATAAACAAAGTAAGACTCAAAGAAGTTAAGTTACTTGCCCAAGATCACTCAGGTAGTAAGCAATAGTCTAGTATATTAGTTGGGATAGGTTAGAATTCACTGCAGTAACAAACATCTCCCAAATCTCAACGGTTTAATCTATGCAAAGTTTGCTACAGGTCTGAGAATCTCAGGCCCAATCATCCTCCATACAGTGACTCAGAGGTCCAGTGGTTCCACCATGTCAACATGAGGCCTGCACATGTGCAGAAGAGGATGATGGGCATCTCATACAAAGACTTCTCACTGCCTCAGCCTGGAAGTGACTCACATTACCCATATTTCTATGGCCCAAACTAGAACACGGCCCTGTCTAGCTGCAAAGAGGCTTGGAAGTGTTGTCTCCAGTATGGCCAGGAAGGAAAGCAGACATGTGTATAGGTGAACACTAGAAATATCGACCACATATAGGGACTCTGAAGCCTTTTAGTCCCTGGAGAGACCTGGGTCCACCAGGAATGCCAGATTTGGCTTCTTGAACACTTCCTTGGGAGGTGGGGAGGATTACTGTGTGCTGTGACTTGACCCCGTGCTCAGACCCTTACACTTGAATGCATGATCATTTAACCCTCACAATAACACCAAGAGATAGGCACTATTGTCCCCATTTTATAGATGAGGAAACCAAGGCTCAGAGAGGCTAGATGACTTTCCCAAGCCAGAGCTGCGACACAAAGCAAAAGTTTTGTATCTCTAAAACCAAACTCCAGCAAGATCACAAAATAATCACCTTCATTCATTTATTACTTAACAAAACGCTTCCAAAAGTGTTCTAGAGTTTGCATTCATGACAGTAGCATGAGGTTGGTAGGAAGGCCCCCATTTCATGGGTGAGGATGCTGGAGCTCAGCAGGGTTAAGTACATCACCCAAGAGGCTGTGGAGCCAAGTCTATCCATGAGCAGACATGAAATATCCTCCAGGCAAATAGCTCCGGGACTAGCAGAATGCAAGGTAATAGGCCCCCAACCTCATCCTGGCTGCCCAATCTCTGGGGAGAGAGAAGGCAAGAGAAATTCCAACCCTTACAGAGTTCATGCTCTTAAACACTTATAAAAGCTTTAAGATCCAGACAAAATCCAGACCTAAGTGCAAAGGTTACTGGAGTTGGGATTTTATTGCCAGATGTAAATCCATCTTCTCTAAGACCTGCTCCACGTCCCTGGTGCCTCACTTGAAATATTTCATTTGTGCTGAATGGATTTGTTGGCTCCCTGTTGCCTTCGTAAATTACGAAGTCCAAACTTCTTGGAGCCTGGATCCCACATGGGTAGCTCTAGGTGCCCCGCTGCAAGCACTGAATGGAGGGCAGCTTTGCTTCCTTCCTGGGGATTGCCCTGATTTTCTCTTTCCGAGGATTAACAAATCATGACCACCCATTTTGGATTGAAAGGGGTGCTCGGCTCACCCCCCAACCCTCAGAGCCCAAGTTTGGGCCACCATCCCCAGCATTCTGTGGGCCACAGCTGATTGGTCCAGCCGCAAAGACACTAGAGCAAAAATGGACCAATCAAATTCTCTCTGTCAGGAATATGACACTTATTAAAAGGGACATGGCTATAGGAGGCCAAGACTCCTTAACGGCAGCCCCTGGAGGGATAGTCTCCAAGCCTCTTGCTGAGATGTCCGGATGTGGCTCCCCAAGGTGGGATGTCTAACTCATCCTTTCATCTTACCGACCTTTTACTTTTTTGTTCCATTTAACTGAGCCGGGGTCATCTGTCGCAGAAACCCAAAGAATATTGCCTAACATCTGTGTTAACCCACCCACCCTCAGAGACACGTCGTCTTCAGCCTTCCCACTGCCCATGACCTACTTTTCTGTATTTCTCCCCAAAACTCGGCAACTTCACCTACTTTCTTTTGGAGCCCCTACAGAATGGTACAGCTGAGTGGGTGGGACAGGGAAGAAGCTGAGAGTGTGTGCCTGGGCAAGGGTTAGAGCTCTAGAAGATGGTACACCTCATCAGCATTGCTTTGCATGACACTTCTAGAACCTAGAGCCAGTAATCAGAGACTCAAGGGAACCTAATATCCTTCTCAGTCTGCCGCCAACCACCTTCTCTGGCCCCATCCCATCCATTCCTTCCCATCTATCCTACCATTTTGATCCCTGAATATCTTACTCCACAGCTCTGTATATGCTATTTCCTCTCTTACCTGAAATGGCCCCCCTCCCTCTCTCATTAAAAACCCAACTTGTCTGTCACAGCCAGATTATTTCTTGATCTTCTGCAACAGCTATAAGGCATGACTAATTAAAATTAGTTACCCCCATTGATCTTTATGCTTATTCTCCCTCATTGCACTTAACATGTGGTGTTATATCATCTGATTTATTTCATTGTATGTGCCCCCCATTGGACTAGTTGTTATTTAAATACCTCTTCCTTCATAGGATTAATGTTACCATATTAGCCCTCATGCGCCCCTGTACAAAGAGGATTTCTGGTTTTGTTTCCTCTTTTTTTAGTCCTTCCTAAAACAAGAGATGCAGCCTCACGGGAGAAAAGTCTGCAAAGATCCAGTTCTTAAATGCTGAAGTAGAATGTATCGTCAATGCCGCCCTGTGAGCATGCTTGGCCCTGCACAAAACTAAAAGGGAATGTGTACAGAGTGTGAGAGAGAATGGGAGACAGGGAGCTGTGTAAGGGAAGGCTAACAGGAAAAGAAGGCCAATCTCAGAAGATTCTCCTTTTACTGTTAGCCAGCTTCTCTGTGGGCACAAATCCTTTTATAACATGGTCTTCCATCAAGGACGCTCATCAGAATGTCCCATGGACGTTAAGAGAAAAAATATTGATCTCCTCCATACTGAGGAATACTACACAGGCGGCAAAAGGAGGGGTATCTATGTGCATGTTGGAAAGACGTACAAGTAGATTGTTAAGTGAATAGAATAATACTCGTTGTATACAAACTAAGAAACATTTCTGAGTGGTTACAATGTACCAGGGACAATTCTACGTGCTTTACATGGTAATTTATTACATCATCAGAAAAAAACTTGTGTAGTAGTCTTATTATCTCCATTTTACTGATGGGGAAATTGAAAAACAGGGACTAAGAAACTTGTTCAAGATAACATGGCTACTAAGTGGTGGAGCTGTTATATAGGTAGCCTATATACCATGCTATACTACACTGTACTCTATAGCCTGCCTATATTCCATGCTATACTATATGGGCTGCCTACATCCAGACTCTCAACCACCATACTATACCGTCATTAATTGTGTGTGTGTGTATATATGTGTAGAAAGAGAGATTGTATATATAGCTTATACTTATATGGCTGGTATTAACATAGAAAATTTCTGGAAGGCAGCCAAGAAACTGTTAGGCTTCCATGCCTCTGGAGAGTGAAGATGAAATAATCAGATGACTTATTTGTCTCTTTGTATCCCCACTACACTGTCTCAAGAGTTCATTCAGCTGTAAGTAATAGGAAACCCAATTAACAGAGACTTAAACAAAACCAGTTTATTCGTCTGACATAACTAGAAGTCTAGAGGTAGTGGTTTTTGGCTCCCTGATAATAGGCACTTTTGAGCAATTATCCTGGCCCTATGCTCATGGGAACCCTCCTTCCTTGCTTTATTTTTTCCTCCATAGCATTTATCTTCATCTAGCATCTCTATATTCTACCTGTGTCCCTTGCTTATTGTTTATTTTCTGCTCTGGAATGTCAGCTCATAAGAATGGGGACTTCATTTTGTTTACATCTGTCTCCCAGTACCTTAGAATTCTACCTGGTACACAGTAAGTGCTCAAAAAACATTTGTTGAACTAATGAATGAATGAATGCTACCACTTCAGTCATCATGCCCATGTTCAAGACTCAAAAGAGAGGAGAGCTGCCACCACTGCCTCTGTTCTCTTTTATCATAACAACAAATGCTTTCCCAGAGTCCTCTACACAGATTTCCTCTAAGCCTTATTGGCCAGAATTGGTTCACATGGCATGCTCCTCTCCCCCTAGCACAAGGTGCTAGAAAGCCAGGAGCAAGTGGCCATGACTGCACATGGCCACCTCAGACAACATCAGGATGTGCTTAACCAGGAAGAAGCAGAGAATGGGTATCAGTTAGACAATCAGTCATATCTCCCACAGGTAGTTTGGCTTTTTATTATGTGCATTTTCTACTTTTATTTTATATTTTTCTTAAATACAGATGTCTGGGCCCCACTATAGGATTGCTCAGAATCTCAGAGGGTAAGACCGGGCATGTATGCTGTTTAAAGATTCTCAAAAGATTTTGATGCACCATCCATGATAAAAAGAACTTTCCAGAGAGTCCACACTTACAGGTAGCAGAAGGGTTTTGGAGTCCTAGAAAAGGAAATGTGACCTGACTTCCATAAAGATGTAAGACCAAGGGGACTTTATTGATCACTGAGCTCAAGCTCTCCATTTTGCAAATGAGTAAACTGAGGTTTCCAGAGAGGAAGAGGCTTGTCCAAAGTCTCCCAGGCAATCAGTGGCAGAGCCAGGGCTGGATCCCAGCATTACCCCCAAACCAGTGCTTTGCTCTCTTCAGTTCTTGGCTGCCTTCTTCTCCATCCTCAAGTGTTTACAGCCGGGGGCAGGACCCTCCCATTACTCACATTTAACTTTTACAGAGAAACAACCAAGTATCAATTTTCCCTTTCTCCGTTAACTGCGTAATCTAGAGTAATAAATTAGTCCCAGAGCAAAAAGATGCCTTTAATCCCCACACTGCTTTTCCACATCACTCTGGTGTTTATAATGTAAGAGGAGCTTTAGTGGTTAATGTCCACTCTCAGGCTTCCTCTTTGTATATGTATAAATTTATATTTCATAATTATAGTTGCAGGTTTCTCCTCTGCTCTACCCCTGCCCTCGAGCTGGAGAATGACACAGGAAATGGTTTATGTTCTCCAGTCTACACTGACGGTCTAATCCCGCTCGTGTATTTCATGCTGTCTCTGTCGAGTTCATTTTTTCCCAGCCACGAGGTAGACACTGTACCCAATGCCCCCATCTCCACAGAGTCAAAGCAGTGTGCGCCTGGGGCAAACCTAGGCAGCCCCTCTGAAAGACGCCAGCTTTAGGGCAGAGGGGTTCAGAAATGCAGCAAGGAGGCCCACGCCAAGGTCCTGTTGGTGGAGTTATTACTGTTGATTAAATGTCTCATACTCGGCGTCATGCCTGCGTGATTGCTGTGACCACTGCAAACCCTCTTTCTCTTCTGCACTCGTGGGTAGAGCAAATCTGAACTCCCCGAAAGCAGAGGCACGTGTAGCTTTAAAACTGCCAGGAAAAATCCAACTGCAAAACCAAAATGAAAGAGCAAGGTGTGACCTTCCCAGAGATGGGAAGAGCTGCTGGGCTGCCTCTGAAAGCCTATGTGTAAATCCAAGGTCAGACTCGAAGCTTTCTTGCAAAAGGTGCTGAAGCTCGTAAGAGGACCACACAATTCAGATACCCAGTGTTCCCAGTTTGCCTAAATGCCCATCAGTTATGTGACCGGAGCCAGTGGCTTAATCCCTCTGAAACTCAGTTGTTTACGTATGAAAAGAGGGTAAGACAACCTACCCTATCTAAGCCCCAGAGTGACTGGGAAAACAGAAGCGAGCAAGTTAGGAACACGTTCTACAGGTAGCAGGCAATGTAGGTAGATTGGAAGTAACTGAGGCACCAATGCCCTAAAATTGCAACCCAGCTATACTCCCTCCCCACCCCATCAACCAATATTTAAGAGAGATGTATTTTTCCAGTCATTTGGACATTTTATAAGGTGCTAGTCATCAGTTGAAGGAAAATGTGAAAAAATATCAGCTAAGCATCCAAGGTGTTATTGTCCAAGCGACAAAACATCTCTTTAGCTGCCCCAACTTTTCCATTTCTCTGCAGATATTTGGTACTGCATAGACATAAAAGGGTTGGGGAAGCCGACCATGTGATAGAATAGGAACAAAGCAGCTCGGACCGACTACAGATTAGGGAGGAGGTTACTTCTTGAAACTGCCTCATCTCGGCGATTAAGCATTTAATCTGAAATATGTTATTTTCCCCAGACTTTGAAGCTGGCTGCTGAAGCTCAAACCCCAGATTTTCAATACCAGCTCTATTACACTGGGCAAGTTAAGTTCTCCTGGGCTCTGACTTGTGTGAAACGAGACAAATGACATCTAATTTCAGGTAGACATTGCAGCTAAACTATAAACTCCACTGGGACGGAGATATTAACTATCTTTCTGACCATTAAATCCCCAGCCCCTAACTCAGTGCTCTTTGATAGCAAGCATTCAATAAATGGTTAGTGAAAGAATGAATGAAGGGTAACATAAAATGGGCTTAATTTGAAACCAGCCTAGTGGGCCAGTTAAGTTCTCGCTCTCCGCTTTGGTGGCCCACGGTTCGTGGGTTCGGATCCCGGGTGTGGACCTCCGCACCGCTCATCAAGCCATGCTGTGGCGGCATCCCACATACAAAATAGAGGAAGATTGGCATAGATGTTAGCCCAGGGCCAATCTTCCTCACCAAAAAAGAGGAGGATTGGCAGCGGATGTTAGCTCAAGGCTAATCTTCCTCACCAAAAAAAAAAGAAAAATCTTAACTTCATGTATAGAGCCATGTGAACATTCAGTCAACCTTAGGCCACTTTCCCAAATTGTTGTGGTGCTAGATAAGTGATTCCAGGGTGATTTGAAACTATTTAACTCATTAGAATGTAGCCTGCATGAGGGCAGGAACCTGTTTTGTTCAGTGCTGAATCTTCGCCTCCTAGAACCACACCCAGCATTTAGCGGACAGTAAGTGTTTGTTGAATGAAAACTATGTGTTGCTTTTCCCAGACAGGCTGTGTGCTACTGAAAGAGAAGGGCCGGCACCCTCGGATTCTCTTACATCCTCACTGGTACGTGGTACTGTGTGTACACGAAAGATACCCAAGCATTCTAGCACACTAGGACCATGGAGTCTCTGGGGTGCAAGATTGCTTAGAACCACCACAATCTGTCAGTAAGAAACAAGTCTGATGGGGGCCATACAATAGTTTTGACTCCAAAGTAAGAGAAATATCTCTATTGCCCCTGAAACTTTTCCTGCAGACGGAATTTCAACAGAAAATTGCAATAGAAAATATTCACTGTGAAATTCCACAACCTCTGTCATTATGAAAAACGTCACGGAAGGAGATTTTTCTTATAAAATAGCAACATGCAAAAGTAATCAGTGCTGGAAAACTCAAAGATAGATGAAGAAAACAAGAGGAACGGATTGGATAGCTCTGGTTTTATGAATAGACTATTCCACCACCCTACTCATTTGTAAGACCCTCATGAGATCTTTTTTTATGGCAGATTATGAATCATCTTCATGATATCTTTAAATGGATGATCAATACTATATTTTCCCATAAAATATTTGGTTTGAAATCCGATTTTAAGTGCATTAGAGTTTTTGTGCACCGAATGGGTGAATGCCGTAATAAATTGTCATCAAATATGAAAGAAATATAGCATAGATTAATTGCCGTATTTATTTATGAGTCTATAAAATACCTTGTGAAAGTCCTGGCACATTTTTGGGATACCAATTTGAACCTTCAGGAAAGTTAAAAGCATTAAAAGAGACTGCAAGGAGATTTATTATCAGAATGTTTTTAATCGCAGACCCAAGCAGACATACAGGTATTAGAATGGCTATGCCCTTAATGGGCATGTCTCATGTGTTTCTTTCTCTTTTTTTCCTTTAAAAATGATATACTTCCCATATTTTTATTGATTTGCAAAGATCTGCAGTAAATTACTGTGGCCAGCACGTGACATCACAAATGGTCCCAGCTTCCCTAAGGTAGTGGGCCCCAGGTGGCACAAAAATAGAAGTCTCCTGGCCAGGTCTAACGCTCGGCTTTAAAAGTAGGAGAAAACACAGTGAAAGAGAATACCGGAGGAAGGCCCCTAACAAGACAAAAATGTAGATGGCTTGAAGCTGTTCATATTTTAATTGAAGCCTTAAAGTCTACGACAGTGAAATTCTTTAGGGGGAAGAATGACAAATATCACCCCTATAAATACCTGTTAGCAGTGCTCCAGTTGGAGAGCTGTGTGCAAAAATGCACAGTCCCTAGCTGTAGTCAGAGCCAGCACCACTGTGGCTTCCTTTCCCATTGGTCTAGGCCAAGCTTCTGCTCCCAAAATGTGCACTCCAGACCACTCCTAGCCCTGTCACAAGGAGGAAGAAGGACATAGCCTCTTATCCCATGGAGTCCTTATAAGTAGTCCCTTTAAGGTCTTTGTTTCTTACATGCATTTCTTTTCCAAAGACTTTGGCTTCTAAAACTGCTCCCAGGTTTTCAAAGCCATACATTTGTTGTTTACTTTAAATTTTAATTCCTTGAAAACTCATAAGATGCCTTGAGCTTATCATTAGAAAGATGTCACCATTCACAGGATAAAAATCATCAAGAATTTCTATACATAAAAACCACTTTGAAAGTGAGAATAGTGCACCAAACCCCCCATTCTACTGATGTAAAAACAAAGATTGAAAAAAAAAATCCTTTCCCAGGAAATAGTCACTAACTAAATTACATTAATTGTCTTTTTAAACCAGTGTAGATAGATAGACATAATCTTGGCTGGATTTTTTAAAGAGTTTTTTTTTTTTTTTGATTGTTGTTGTTTTAATATATACACTTATCAGTCACACCTGGGTCTGCTTGCTGTTTCCCATTTTAATTAATGATCCACACCAATTTCTAAAACTCCCAAATTATTACATGAGCTCTTTCATAATACAGGTTGATATAAAAGCATGTGGTAGAGACCCTGAACTTGTACACTTACAGTGGTGTTTCTTTAGATATTTTCTCTGCTAAATTAAGCTGTGTCACCCCAGGGCACTAAATGTGAATTCTCTTAGTCCAGTTGGAGTTAGCATCATCTCCTGGCTGTGTCTGGCTTTATATGTGTTTGAAATACGGGCTTGTGGAAAGATCTAGAGTCAGGAGGTCTGGATTCTGGTCCCTCCTCTGTCATCCACTGGGTTATGTGATCCCGGATTTGCTCCTCACTTCTCCAACTTCCTTCCCATGAGCCTTAAATAAGATAAAGCAGGGATGTTTAGGATAGCTCCCAAGCACACTATGAATGCAAAGGAATTTAATGATTAACCAGATATCATTTTTAACTCTAAGCTCAGGTTTGTACCCGGTTTGCTGACACACCAGGATCTCTCTGCATTCAGTCTCATCTTTTACTTTATCCAGAAGAAGTTCATTCTTTCTTTCTATTTGCCACCTTCCTGACAAGCGACATCAACACTCTCATCTGGGAATTACTGCATTTCTATTTTTCCCTCCTGATGCCAGAGTTGCTGTTGACGATATGCATTCAGGCCATGCAGGGGCTCACTGCGTTCCACAATCAGATGCCATGCACACTATTTCCGTCAAAACAATTAGTGTTCATTTCGGCTTTACTCGGGGAGACCTGCGGTGACTGATCAGTATAAATTATAGATGCAACTGTCCAGATGCACTTGTTCATCCATGCATAGATTTGAGGAAATTTCATTTTTCTCCCTTCAAAAATGGTCCCTAAAAAATTCCATATTTAAGAAATAAAATTCAGAACATTTTCATCTATGTTGTTACGCCCATAGACTCACACATTCTTCCTGTGATTTGAATCATTTGAAGTTGATTTGGGGCATTTCTGGGTTGTTATTTCCCTCCCTGTAAAATCTACTGCCTTTATAAATCATTAGGAAATGATGGATATTTAACCCAAAATAATGTAAGATGATTTGTTGTCTTCTTTTTTTTTGGTGGCATCTGAATTCAAATTTATTGTCAAAGTCACATCCTTTACTCTGCCGGTTTCAGTGTATTTAAAGCAAAGCAACATGAAGTTCAAATAAGCAGTGTGCGTTAGTACTCTTTCTGCTCCAAATAAGCCTTTCACTGTTTATTTTGTTTCGTATTTGTTTTAATGAGCAGCTAGAGGAACTATCCGGGCATATTGTGTAATACAACAAAAGAATCTGTCTCAGTTGTTTAAAATACTTTAGATGAAATGACTCCCTTAAATATAACTGGGAGGGTCCGTATTTTATAGGTGTATTTACTTGCTTCAATAAAATTCTAGGTGTATACATATACAATTGGGCTTTTTTTCCGAAACCAAATTAATCAGCGAGGAGCAAAGCGATGAGAAGCCAGCATGGTGGGGAGCAGCACAGAGCACTCAGCTGCCGAAGTGGGCGCCTGTCAACAGCAGGGAGCAGATTCTATAGCAGCATCCCTGAATCAGACTTTCCAAGACGCAGGCTTCTTTTCACTGGAGTTTTCTGCCAGAGAGAGGTTGATACTGGTTTAACCTACTGATTTTGTTTTGCTATAAGGGTCCCAAAATAATGGGAAGAGTAGGGACGCTTCATAAGGACCATTTTTGGAGAACCCTACTAACTAAATGCTCATGGTGGTGACAATCAGTTGTCAGCAGCACTGGCTAGGTTTGCTGTAGGTGCCTCCTCTCCCTGGGAAAGGCGTGTTACATCTGGAAATGGCAGCGTTCCTTCCGGGAAGGCATTCTGATACAATAAGCAACTTTGAAGACAATGGAAAGGTGTCTTAACATAAAAGCTGCTCTTTTGTTTGTTTTCTTTTTCTGTATAGGAAGAAAAAAGCTACCGTCCAATTTACTTCACCACTGTTCTTCATCTCTTTTCTTTTTCTTTTGAAAAATCTTGTCTCTTTTCTCTGATCCTAGAGAGCAAAGACAGGAGGTAGGCCTGAAGGGCCTGCACACACAGACACCACAGAGATCTTATAAATCAGCGAAAAATCAATACATGCTATATGGTAGTTTCTCCTTTGCAACCAGATCGCCAGGGGACAGAACTAATGCTTTTCCTCCACCACCATCCCCATTTTTCTGTCATAAAAAAAAAAAAAAAAATCCTGCTTAAGAACGAATAGGCAATCAAAGTTGCTGAGTAAGTATTTCAACTATCTAATTTTATTACTTTACAATTGACATATCTTCCCTCTGGAAATGTTTGCAATTAATTAATTAGCAGTAATCTTCCCCAAGGGACTAATTTAATGAATTCTCTCCAATTCTTACTTTTAAAAAAATAGCGTAGATGTATCCAAGCTGTAAACGTGTGAATGGCTCCAAAGTGCATTTTGAAAAAATCAAGGGATCTATCTATTACCGTGAATTTTTATCACTAAATCAATCTGGCGGTAACGATCATTCTTTTTCTAACGAGGAGTTTCCCGGGTTGAACACAAGGTTTCTCCAAGGTAAAGACACTGAGTAGCAGCAGCCAGGAAGCCTCGCAGGGTTGGTTAGTATTTAGAACGGAGCTCGTCCTCCTGTTAATAATCTTTTAGGTGGAGGAGTCTGCGGTTTGCGGCTGCTTTAAGCTCCTTGTGCGTTCTGCAGAATCCGTAGAGAGAAAAAAAGAAGCCAGAGATGTTCTAAAGGGGTCGCTGGCTTCCAGGCCTTTAAGTCCCCTCTGCAAGGTGCCAGAGGAAACCTCGCAGATCCCAGGCCAGGGCCCCAGACCTTGCCTGGTCCCTGGGCTTCCTCCTTGCTTCCAAGAATCCAAGGCAAAGACCCGGCTTGTTCCGAACCTCTGGCCCACACATGCTTGCCTGTCAACTAGAAAATAAAACTGGGCACTTGAACCACCCGCCCTGATTCCTCCGGGGAGGTGATGCCAGGGCCTGGGAGAGCGTTTTGTAAACTGTAAAGCGCGATGACCCCGTACGTAAAAGGCGAGGCTTTCTGAGATTTCTGGCCTGAAAACTCGAAAGCCCGAGTTCCACTTGGATCCCGGCAGCATCCCCCGAAAACCTGCCCTCAACAGACTGGCCGCCCCTTTGCGCCGGTAGATGTGGCGGGTTGGAGGCCCTCAGCGCGGAGGCTCCAGGCCTGGGGACTGAGCCTTCGGGTGCGCCGAGTCTACGGTGTTCGCAAACTGGCGGCCGCTTGTCCGGGAGCCAGGCCCAGAGGACGCAGCCCCCTCCCGGGCACCAACGACTCATCCGCCCATCAGTGTCCCCTTGAGGACCCCTGGGATGGAGGAGGGTGGTCAGACAGCTGGGCCTAGCCAGGCGTCCAGGTGGAGCGCCGGGAATGGGCCGCCTCCCGGCGCGCTGAATCGCGGCTCGCCAGCGCCACCCCCAGCGGAGCGCAGAGGCTGCAGCTCGGCCCTGGCGCCTTCCTGCGGTTCCCCCGCTCCCCCGTGGACACAGCGGGCGGTGCGCAGGAGGCAGCCAAGCCTCGCCTGCGGAGGAGATGCCCAGGAGTCTTAGCTCACGGACTGCAGATGCCAAGGGTCAGACTTGGGGCGTTTCCAGAGTCCGAGAGGCTCTGAACCTTGGCCTCGAGGGGGCGCTATTCGGCCTATCCGAGGGCCAGGAGGCTGCAGTGAAGCCCCGGGGTCAAGGCTCTGGAAAAGGCCGGGGCTTGGAGAGCCCGAATCTAGCTAGAGTCCTGGGGAGACTGGGGCAGGGAGAGAGATCCCCGAGGACAAAGACGGGCGGGCCAGTGGGACCCACCGACGCTGCGCAGCGCTGCTCGAAGTAGCGCAGGGCCTGTGGAGCGAACAAACTTTCCTTGCAGGGGAGGGGCGGGGGAGCCGGGCTAGAGGCTTCTCTCCCGAGCCTCGGCTCTCCTCCACCTGCCAGTGCTCAACCTCCGCCCAGCCTTCGCCCACCCCAGTTCCCTCCCCTCCCCCGCGCGCCTCTGTTCACTTAGACTCCTCATCTCTCTCCTCTCCCCTCCTCCTTCTCCCTCTTGCCTTTCTCCCCGACTTTTCTTCTCTTTTTTCTCCTGTCTCTTTTGTATTCTCCCCTCCCTCGCCGCCCGGCTTGCTTCTATCCTCCTCCGCTCCGCAGGGGAGGAGGTAAGCGCGCTGCGCCAGGGGCCTGCGCGGCGCAGAGGGAGGCGTTTCTCCTACTTCTCCCGGGTAATTTGGAGAGATTGTCTGTGCGCGCGCGCGTGAGTTTAAGGCGAAAAGGTGTAAGATCCAGCGCCAAGCAGAGGGTCAGGGTCTTTGACGTTCCTCACCAGCTGCACAACCTCCCAGAACCAGTGTGAGTGCGGGTGACAGTGCGCGCGCGCACGGGCTGGCTGCGCTTGGTACGCTTGGTGGCCCGGGGCCCCAGGGCCCGGGGGCCCGCCTGGCGGCCTGGGATTACCGTGACGTCACATTGAGCCTCTGGCCACCTTGGACTGGGACGCCTCGGGAGCCGCACAGCCCCGCACCGCGCCTCACCTTGCCTCGCCACCGCGCGACTTTGGGAACCCGCATCCTCTCCCTTCCCCTGCCCATCCATGGGCCCTTCTGTCTTCCGGACCACGCCGGCCGGAGGAGCGCCTTCTGGAGCGCAGAGCTCGGCAGCCGGGCTGCCCTCGGCTCTGCCTCCAGTGGCGCCAAGCAGGCGGAGGACGCGGCGCTGGGCACCGGAGGCCGTGTAAGGAACCGAGGCGGCGCGCCGCTGGAGGCTCACAACCGCCGGGCTGAGGCGGGAACTCTCAAGAGAAGAGGGAGGCGGGCCACGGACAGCCACCATGTCCTTCCCGCACTTTGGACACCCGTATGGCAACGCTCCCCAGGTAAGAGGCGCCTCCATGGGGGATGGGGGCAGACTGGGTGGAGGGGGTGCCCAGTGCATGCGCCTGCCCTTGAGCGCCCTCCTCTCGAGCGAGACCCCAGGGAAGCCAGAGGGAGCAGAGACGAGGGTAATGTGCCATGACCCCTCTGACATCCCCAGTCCCTGGCTGAGAACGTTTCACTCCTCCAGTGCAAACTGGAAAATCGTGTGACCCGAAACTTGGGCACTCTGACCATACGCTCAGTGAGGTGGGCGAGATTTCAGGGGTCTTCCACACAGGCCTCCTTCTTGTACCGAGGGGACCGCGAGTCTCCGACTTCCAGTTCAGAACGCTGTCCATCTCACCATTTCTCTGTTGTTCGTTTGTTGACCTCTGTTCTTATCCTCCCCCTTCCTTGGGTCGGTCCAAGCTTTCTGCTTCTGGTTCCTTCGATTTTCCAGACCAGGGTGAGTGTTGTGCAATGACAAGGGTTTCCTGGGGAAAGTCTGGGGACACCCACCACTGTTCTCCAGTTTCTCTCCAGAGTTCGGAGTCTAGTCCCAACTTGACCTCTGACCCGCCTTGTGATCTTGGACAAGTCTGCACTCTCTCTGGTCCTCATTCCCTGTCTGTAAAATGGGAGTAGGAGTGAGCCGTAATGATGGTCTCTAAGGCCAACTTCTAGCTCTGCCTTTGTAGGATCCTAAGATGGGGAGCAGGGAGGGTCGGAGAGGAAACCTGTGGAGCCTGTAATTCGGGTTTCAGAATGTTCCCATCGCCCAGACCCCTGGGGCTCTGGAGCCTCAGCAATGGCTTAGGAGTATCTATAAAGGCAGTTTGGATAAATTAAGTCTTTGGCTAATTCCGGTCCCAGCACCCAGCAGAATGCTCAGCACTCGGTGACATTTAGTTAATGTTGAATGAAGGAGGATCGCGCACTTCCTCCGCTGGCTCCCGCCAGCCCCAGGCGACGGTCTCTGACCTCCGGTGCCCCTCTCTCGCCCCCGTAGTTTCTGGTGTCTGCAAGTTCCAGCGCCACTTGCTGCGAATCTGCCCCGCGCTCCGTCCCAGACGTGGCCTCAGGCTCCACCCCGGCAGCCGCTCTCTGCTGCGCATCCTACGACGGTCGGCTGCTGGGCAGTGCGCGGCCAGAGCTGGGCGCGGCCTTGGGCCTCTATGGAGCCCCCTACGCGGCCGCTGCAGCTGCCCAGAGCTACCCCAGCTATCTGCCCTACAGCCCGGAGCCGCCCGCGCTGTACGGGGCGCTGGTGAGTACACCAGGTGGATCCTGGGTCTGTGCGCTAGAACCCACTCGCCTGGGGACACGAGGGGCAGCAGAGGGTGAAATCCAGTGCGACATCTCCAGAGAAAATCTAGGAAGGACGCACCACTCCGAGGAAAGGAAATGGTTAGGATTGTATGTAAGGAAAAAAGAAAATACATCTTTACAGTGTTTTACAGTTTGCAGAACTCCATACTGTTTAGAAAACATCTGTACCTCTGTTAATTCTGTGAGGTAGGCAAGTCTCAGTTTACAGATGAGGAAACTGAGATGCAGAGGGATTCAAATACTTTACCCAAAGTCAAAGATACAGAGGGTCAGGGAATACCTCTGGAAGGCGAGTAAGGCAAGGAAGTTCCCCAGCTGGTGGGGAGGGGGTTGGGGGGAGACACAAGTAGTAACAGTAATAATAACAGCTAGTCATTAACTACTGCTTATTCTGCACCAGGAATTCTGCCAAGTGCTCTTCTGTAATAATCTATGGGTACTATTGTTATCCCCATTTTACCAAGGGGAAACTGAGGCATAGAGTGGTTAAGCAACTGCGCCCAAGATCACACAGCCAGTGCAGTGGTGGTTGTGGTATTTGAACCAGAGTTCATAGTTTGAGCAACTACTCCACCCCGCCTCCTTCCCAAATGTGGTCCTGAATTATTTCTTCCTCCCCCACCAGAATCCACAGTATGAATTTAAGGAGGCTGCAGGGAACTTCACACCCGGCCTGGCGCAACCAGGAGCCTATTATCCCTATGAGCCCACTCTGGGGCAGTATCAGTATGACCGGTAAGGCATGGGGCCCATTGGTGGCTGGCATCACAAGTCCTTCCCGCTCCCCTGCCCATCTGGGGTGAGCATGGGAAGGGGTTTGTATGGAGGGAGGGGAGCAGAACCTCCCTTCCAGGCCAAAGACTGTCTCCTGCCTGCAGCCCCAGAACTCTGAGCCAAGCTCTCCCCCCAGGTACGGAGCGGTGGAGTTGAGTGGTGCCGGGCGCCGGAAGAACGCCACCAGGGAGACCACTAGCACGCTCAAGGCCTGGCTCAATGAGCACCGCAAGAACCCCTACCCCACCAAGGGCGAGAAGATCATGCTGGCCATCATCACCAAGATGACCCTCACTCAGGTGTCCACCTGGTTCGCCAACGCGCGCCGGCGCCTCAAGAAGGAAAACAAGATGACCTGGGCGCCCAAGAACAAAGGTGGGGAGGAGAGGAAGGTGGAGGGCGGAGCAGAGGAACCACTGGGCTGCCTCAACAGTGACACCAAAGGTACCAAAAATGTTCCCCACCCCACCTTGTGATTTTTCCAGCCATCCAGCAGTTTGATTGGATTTTCCCAGCGGCCCTCGTGGGGGGGGTAGATTTTACAGAGGGCGCTCCCTTCCTTACTCTTGCACTTGCATCCCCAGCATGCCTCAGGGTCTTTGCCAGTGAAGTTCCCTCTGCCTGGAATTCCCCACAGAACCAGCTTCTTATCTATTTTAAAGTGTCACCTCCGGAAAGCCTTCCCTGGCCACCCAAGCCAATGTAGTTTCCCAGTTATTCTCAGTCACATCAGCCTATTTTATTTTCTTTGCCATATTACCACTGTGAGAAAGTACAGACATCTGTCTACCCCCTCTAGGATGTCAGCGACACTAGAAAGTGTCTTATTCGCTGCTGCATTCCCTAAATTCCTAATACTAAATGCCTAAATGATGTCTGGTACATAGTTGGTACTCAGTAAATATTTGCCTAATTAAATAATACACACCAGCCACCTGTGGGTGTTGAAATTGGGTAAAAACTGCCCCCTCGCTTTTTCACAGCGGAGAAACTGCGATCCAGGGCTTAGGCAGCACAAACTGGCGCTTTCGTTGGCCTGGCGACGCCACGGAGAGGAGGCCTCTTCAAGGGGTGGGGGCAGGGCTGGGGGCGGGAATTCTTTCTCAGAGGCAGGCCCCAGTCCTAGGGCAAGTTTAAGAGATGGTGCGGCCAGCCTGGTGAATTACACCGAGAATATCCAGAGTGCAGGGCGCGTCTTGCTAAAAGCTTCTCAGGGATGGGCACTCTTGAGGATTTCCCTTGGGGCCTGGGGCTTTTCTCACTCGCTCCTCTTTTCCTGCAGACGTTACTGCTAGCCAAGAGGCTCGCAGGCTCCGGCTGAGTGACCTGGACGACCTGGAGGAAGAGGAGGCCGAAGAAGAGGAGGCAGTGGCCACAGCTGCGGACAGGCTGGCCGAGTTCCATAAGGACACGCAGTCGCTGCCAGCGCCCTGCGCTGCTGCTCGAGAGGCCCGGCCGGAGCGCAGGGAGTGCGGCCTGGGGGCGCCCCGCTTCTCATTCCATGAGCCCCTCCGGTCGGAAGAAGCTGACTTTCTCCGCGCGGAGCCAGGGGGCCACACATTGACCATGCACTATCCATGCAGCAGCGAGAAACCGCGCATCTGGTCTCTGGCGCACACTGCAGCAGCCGGCGCCGTCGAAGGTGCCCCTCCAACCCCGCCCAGGCCACGAAGTCCTGATTGCCATCTGATTCCCGGACAGCTTCCAGGCTCGGGCGCGCGACCTGCTGTCCCCAGAGACTCCGCGTCCGAAGAGCCTTCCCCAGTAGCCAAAGCCTTCGGAGACCCCACGTTTGCCCTGCAGGGCCTGCCGCTGAACTGTGCGCCGTGCCCGCGGCGGAGGGAGCCGGCAGTGCAGTGCCAGTACCTGTCCGGAGCGGAAGGTAGTGGGCCCCTAAGGGCGCTGGGAGTCTCTGTCCGAAAGACGTGTGCCCGCCGTGCTGCCCCCGCCGTTGCACGCTCTCTCTGCCTCTCACGCATGCCCAGGTTCAGACCCAGCGCGATGCTGTCTCAGCACTTCTTGAAACGGAAGCTTAGAGATAAAAGTTCTAGTTCTCCCTCATTTTAAAGCTGAATAATAGTAATAAGCTCAGAGTGAGACAGTAACTTAACTAGGATCACTTAGAAAATCATGGAAGCGATGGGCAACCTAGATCTCTGCACTCCTGTCCAGTGTTCCACCAACTGTGCCAGGTGGGTGCCATCATGACCCTCTGGCACAGGGGCCCTTGTCCCCTGCCTGCCCTTCAGAGGAGGCCAGCTGGCTCCTGCTGTTCTTGTACCAAAAGTTTGGGCAGGCACCAGGACGTTTCAAGAAGTCTGAGGGGAAGGGCCAGACACAATTGATTTAAGGCCAGTGCTTAAGTCCAGCTTGCAGCCCTCTCTTCTGCCCACTAAAACCGCTGGGGAGCGTAGTCCAAGGTCATTGCCATTCCTGGAGAGCACTCACCCCCCAGAGCTCAGGGTATGACTGCCACTCAGTGTCTCCTGCCCCTGAGTGGTTCTCTGGCTGTGCCTGGTGGAAGGGAATTTCACCCCACAAAGGCACATTCCCCAAGCCTGTGGCAGCCTCCAGCACTTACTGTCAGATTCTGCTCTTTGCAGTGATTTCTCTCAGGATTGGCTACTGGCTTAGAAAATTGGGTTACACTGTTATTTGAATGTACACATAACGGGGTCCAAATGTTACCTCTGGCAAGCAAATTACCTCTAGACCTTGGATTCCCTTCGGATGAGACACAACCAACCTTTGATTTCCTAGGAATCTCCACCAAGCGGCCTCCGGGTTTTAATCAACCTTTCCTCTCTCAGCAGGTTAGCGCATTGGCTGCGATTTGCAGAAGAATCTTGGAAATCTGCCCTACTTTCCCAATTCACCTCCACACTAAGAATCTGGGAGACCTCGCCAGGGACAGGGGGCTCTCACTTCGACTAAGAGACGGACAGACAGACACGCAGAAACCCTCCCAACAGCCCTCCTTGCTCGCTGAGCTGAGAGTGGCTGGCAGACGTGCATCTTGTCAGATCCCACAGAGGAGGTGGCAGGGCACCTTGGGGAAGGCCAAGTGGGAAGGCTGGGCTAGTCTGTTGGATGCACCCACTTGGTATACCAAGGCTCCCTTCCTCCTCTGATTCAGGGTCTGAAGCCGCTCCCTCTCCTGCGCACCCTCACCCCCCTCACTTTGTAACTTCAGCGCTGACCTGGCCCCTAAGGCCGCGTGCGTCTTCGCCCCCTTGCCACTCCTTGTATCCTTAAAAATAATCAAACGGAACCCAAGCTGTGTGGCCTGTCTGTGCCAGGGGCGTTTTGAGAGGTCGGGGTGGAGGGGAGGGTGGAATGCGGCTAGGGGTTCTGGGACAGGGCAGCGTGGCCCGCAGACCTCAGTCCCTTTCGTGGAGGGAGGGAAACTGACAAGGTAACCGCTAAGGCCGCCTCGCCTCCTCTTAACCACCAAACTCTGCGGGTAACCAAGCCTGCCTGTGCTTTGGAGGTGGGGGGCCGCAACTGTGAGGTCGGAGGTGGCGGGAGCTGTCAGGATATTCATCTGGAAGCTGCATTTGCTTCAAGGTTCATACTTGGGTTTTAAGTTTATTGCGCGGAGGGGCGATAGGGATGATCTTGGCCGTCCCTTGGCAAGCGCGAGGACCCTCGCGCTCCTCCGGGACAGAATGGCAAAGTGTGACAGCTTGCCGGGTCGATTTGAGGCAAGAGGGGGTCATTCTTTCCATTTAATCGAGTGTCAGCAAACACTTCCGGTGCAGGCCAACCAATAGGAGCTGACGGGCGGGGAAGGGGGCTCTGTCCCCCTAGCCAGCAGTGTCGAGAGAAGGGCTGGGGGGTGAGAGATTGTAAGATGCCCGCTCAAGGCCTGAGTTCGCGTCCCCGGCCTATAGCGGCTTCGGCGTTAGCAGCGATTGAGCTCGCCGCTGCTCACAGGGATGGGGGGGAGGGAACCCGGGACAGAGCCCTGGGGAGGAGCTCCGAGGAGCTGACGGAGGCGGGAAGGCAGGAGGAAGGGCAGCGGGGGTGTGCGCCTACGCGCTGGACCCCTGCGGAGTGGTGTCTCCACTGCTGGGCTCTACCCGGGGCGCCAGGCTGGGTGACGGCCTTCCACACCAGCGCGGGCACCAGCCGGCCAGTCACTGAAGTCGCGGGCGGGAAGGGTCTGCATCCTCGGGAGGAAATTTTTAAAACTCTTGGAGGCTGCGGATGGATGTTGGAAAAACTGCGGGCAGCAGGCGTCGTGCCACCACCCAGCCCCACCGTGTCCTCTTTTCTATAGAATGATCAGAGTCGGAAGGGGCTTTCGAGATCACGAATTACAAAAATACAAACCTCTTCCTCAGATGAGGAAACTGAGGCCAAATGGGAGGGCAAGGGACTGGCTCAGGGTCACACAGAATCCGTGGTGGGAACGGAGTCCAGCATTCCGCTCAGGGTCCAGTGCCCCTTTCCAGTTCAAGCTCCGCTCCCTCGCGTCCTCAGGAAGTCCCCTCCCTGCTTTCGTTTTCCTTCTGGGCAACAGCTGCTCCCACCCCCAACCTCCCCAGGGACCCTCCAGTCGCCCTCACTGACCCGCGGCTTAGGGTCTGGGAAATTAAACTGCGAAAAGATAAACATTATTTCCAGTCGGCTTTGCGGGATTAACGCTTGTAATAAAGAGCATTAGCTGGAGGTTTCTTTCAAGGCGCTCTCGACCCCACTCCCTCCTGGGGGGCCGGGTAGACCCCTCCGGAGGCTGGGAAGTCAGGCAGAAGCTTGTGCCTAGGGCCTCCAGTTGGGAGTGGGGCTCCTGCTAGCCCTTTTGTGGAGAGGAGAGGGTCCCTTAGCATCACATTGAGTCAGCGTTTGAAGATGGGAAACTGAAGGGCAGAGAGAAGGGACCCACCTAAGCCTGAGGACTGGGATCCAGAAAGAGAAGGATGGGGCGTGGGGGAGGATCTCACCTGCCACTGCCTCCAGCTGTAGGCCTTTTATAGGAAGGGTGGCATTGGAAAACGAGTGCCACTTGGGTCTGCCTGCCTTCCCACCCAGGACCTCAAGAGGCTGTCTCTCCACCTCTTGTCTGGGAGGCCTGGCCTCTCTCCACCTGCCCCAACCCGGAGCAGAAGCCTGTAGCCCAGGGTTGTCCCAACGATCTGCACCTGGTTGGCTGGGCTCAAAAGAGTAGCTGAAGTCCCAAGAAAGGGCTTTACCATCTCAAGCCCATTACTACCTTGCTATATGGGTGTGAACAAGCCCCTTCCCCTCTCTTAGTCTCCCCAGCTGTAAAACACAGGGATGATCTAACTTTCCTGGTGCTCCATCCTGGTGGTCAGAGTCTGCTCCGGAGCTGATGGGAGCTCCAAGAGGATGGGTGAAGGGCCTGAGAATGGCATGTCTGAGCCGGTGATTATCCCAGCCTCAGGCCCCCAGCAGCAATCTGTTCCCACCATCTCTGCCCCCACTGAGAGCTCCTGCAAATCTCCCAATATAATCTCCCAGAATCATATTTTGAATACTGTTTTGATTAAACAGCAGAGCCAGGGGAGGGAGGACGCAGCCCCGCTCTCCTCGGCTGAGCCTGCTGGTGCCCACAAACAGCTGGCCCGTGAGCTCTGCAAAGTGAATGCCAGTAAACGCAGAAAGGTGGCATTCTAAGGCTTGGGAAGTCTGTAGGAGCTGGACCTCCAAACTCCCTTGATGGCTAAAGTGCCCCTTCCCTTGGCTGGAGAGCAACCACCAGGGGGCTAGGTTGAGAGAAGAAGCTGAACCAAGGGAGCCGCAGCACACCAGTGTCTTCTTCCTTTATTGATTCCTCTCCTGCCAGGAGTCACTACATGGACATTGGACTCACGAGATGATCACTTTTGGCTCTAAGATCCTATGACCCTGGTAATGGTCATAAGAGCTTCTGGAGACCTTACCATGTGCCAGACTCAATGCCATGTCCTTTAATGCACTGACTCATTTATATGTCATGACAGTCCCAGGGAGCATTATACTCACTAGTATGCCTGTCTAATGAAGGAGGAAACAGGAGGTCAGAGAGGTTAAGTAACTCGATTTCAGTTATCCCACTAGCAAGTAAAGAAGTCAAACTCTGGACTGATTCTTAACCATTAATCTCTACTGCTAATGCATTGTATTATTTTAAGATTCTTTTATTCTATTACGTATAAGAGCCTATGTTTCTGAGACTCTAAATATCCATGAGTCCATTATCTCATGCCTCTAGAACTCCAACTTGTCCTCCTTCCTTCTCAGGAATGCCCAATGGAAAAAGATTTCTGGTGCCTCCTGGACCTACCCCCATATCCTGGCTGAGAGCATCCCCACCCTTTTTCACTGCCCACATTGCCCTGGGACATGGCTGTCTGAGACATCCTTGGTCAGTGTTGGGCAAAATTTAGCTCACGGATCTCCACCATCAAAATCAGCCCGTAATTAAAGAATCCCACTGGGCTGTGTGCTGGAAGATCTGCCTTTGTGACAAGCACCCTAGGTGGTCTGATGGACCTCTAACCTGAGTAGCAGTGGCTGAACCTCAAGTTACCAGACTCTAAGCTTGCAATGAGGGCTTAGGACACCTGCTGTTAGAGTAAATTGTATCCCAGGAACAGGTGCAAACATTTTCTCCAGGATTTAATCTGGATTCACATTCAATATCCTCATCTAGTTCAACTTTTTTTTTTTCCCCCCCCACATTCTGAAGCTCAAAGGCTTGTTGTTATCGGTCGGGGAGGACATGACCTAGGAGACTTGCCTCTCCCATCTGTCTGGAGACAAACTAGGGTTCCAGGGTTGGAAGCATCTTAGGAGTCCCCTGTACCTCAGCATGTAAGAGAATTCTGTCCCCAAACATGAGCATGAAGTCAAGAATCCCTACACATTTGGGGAAAGCCAACACCAGGAAGGAAAGACTGTATCTTAAGCAAATAAAAGAACCATGGAGGGGGTGGGCCTCTTGCGTTCTCCTGACATAGGAGTTGCAGCCTTGGGGACATTAGAAAGTTCTTTCTTTTTTGAACCAAACTTTTTCTCCATGTAACTTCTAAAATCTGTCTCCTGAGCTGTTGTCTCACTCTTCTCCATGACTCATTCTTTCTCCCACCCTCCATGCCTCCTCTCCCCCTCTCCCCCTCAGTGAGATTTGTCTGCCCCTTACTCTGAGATCAGAGTAAGAATGGAGTGTGAAGGCTGTCTCCTAGTTATGTAGCAGAGGACCCCCTCTACTGGCAAGATTTTCTTCATTAAATGTTAAGTTGGGGGGAGGGGCGGAACAGTGACCAGAGTCCTTGAGTAAGTCACCAAGTGTCTCTGAGACTCAACTTTCTCCTGATGAGTTGGGATCATGTTAAACCATGTGACTGTTCTATAATTTCTCTAGTTTTCTTGCTTAGCTGCCATGAGGACAAAGATTTAGATCAATGTTATTTGAATTTTGGTCAATGGCAAACCAACTCCCAGATTTTTGCCAAGAGTTGGAGAGATGTTAAAGACAAGCTCGCACCACACAGGGGCTTCTCCTTTGTGAGTGAGAGGATTGAAAGAGAGTTGAAAAGGGAATAATTTGGGTCACTCTGAGACTCAGTGTTATTTAACGCCGTGACCAGCTCGCAACACTGCTGGTACACATTCTACCCTTTGCCGAGTTAATCTGTATTAATGTAAAGGGTGATTATTATTTATGAGATCATCAGAGACGGATGTCTTCCCTCATTGTCTGGGACTATCTCCAAAATCCAACTTGGTTTTATTGAAAGTATTAGAGAACCTGCCCAAGAACAATAATGCCAACAGTGATGATGATGACCAGTCCAGAGCAGGAGTTCTCAAACGCGGTGTTGCATAAAGTCAGCCAGGGAGGTGGTCTGTTGTATTTTGATTTTTGGTACCAATATCCAAGCTGTACCCCAGACCAATTAAATTCAATCTCTAGAAGTGGGGCCCAGCAGCACTTTTTAAAGCTTCCAAGTGATTCCAGTGTGCAGCCAAGGTTGAGAACCAGTGAACTACAACCAGGCGGTCCCGCTTTCTAGCCCTAGCATTTTCTAGAAGGTGTGTAGGGGTGATGGGCGGGGCTTGGCAGACAAAGTCTAGAAGGCCTGTGGTTTCTCCTTTGAGTCTACGGATTTCCTGTTTTCCCTAGGGTAAAATGAGCTATGATATTTACATTTACCACATGGCTTATGAAGGACTCCAATAACGGATGTAACCCTGGACACCCCAGGCCAGCGTTGAGCCAGGGGAGACCCGTCCCGGGTCCCAGCCGCCCGCACACGGAGTGGAATTGCAGAGGAAGATGCCTCCACACAGGAGATGCCAGGCACTTGTGCCGAGTCACAGCTAGAGGCGGCTCTGAGCCGGGGTAGAAGCCCTTTGGAAGTGTTTCCTGGTGTTCCGGTATGTATTGCAGAGGAGAAATCACCCCCAAACGTAATGGTTCAAAACAACAATAGTCATTGATTTTGTGCATGGGTCTGCAATTTGGGCAGGGTCAATGGGAATAGTTTGTTTCTGATCCATGTGGTCTAACCCCTCTATCCAGGGTTAGAAGAGGCGGCTGGACTGGAGCTGGAGGATCCACTTCCAAAGAGGATCTGGGGTTCCACCCCTGCAAAGGTTTCCACCCTCTCCATGGGCTGCTTGAGGTTCCTCACATCATGGCAGCTAGGTTCCAAGAGCAACTGTTCCAAGAAACCTGGGTGGAAGTCACGGGTTTCTTAGGACTTATCCTCAGAAGTCCCAGAACATCACTTCCAGTGTATTCTATTGGTCAAACTCATCACTAAAGCTTGTCTAGAGTCAAGAGGAGAGGAATTCAACTCTACCACTTAATGGAGGAGTGGCAGAGAATTTGTAGCCATCTTTACTCCAGTTGGGATCATTGCTGAAGGTACAGTTTTGAACGCACTTCCAGACTTTACTCTCCCATCCAACACGTGGACTTGGGATTCTGTCTTAGTCATCCAGGGCTGCCATAACAAAATGCCACAGACTGGGTGGCTGAAACAACAGACTTTCATTCTCACAGTTCTGGATGCTGGGAAGTTCAGGATTAAATTGCCAGCTGATTTGGTTCCTGGTGGGAGCTCTCTTTCTAGCTCGCAGTTGGCCACCTTCTCATGGTGTCCTCACATGGTGGGGAGAGAGAGCTCTGGCATCTCTTTCTCTTCTTATAAAGGCACCAGCCGTATTGGATCAGGGGCCTATCCTTATGACCTCGTTTAAGCTCTGTCACCTCCACAGAGGCCCTAACTCCAAATACAGTCCCATTAGGAGTTAGGGCTTCAACATACGAATTCTGGAGGGCCATAAGCATTCAATCCATAACAGACTCTAACGCAGAACCCAAGATGGATGAGGCCTGTTAGGAAGCAAGTGACCAGGAAGAGAGTGCTGACTCTCTGGCCAATGGTCTGGTCCAGCCCTTAGCTACAGAGGTGCTGGTTGGGGCAGGCATCTGGCTGTCCATCACATTCCCCCATCAGTGTCCTGGCCTGGCAACCTGTGTCTGTAGCCTCAATGCGGAAGAAGAAGGCAGTGACCTATATTGAAGCATTGTTAAGTGCTGACACTTTATATATTTATAACAGCTCTCCACTCTATAAGTGAGGAAACTGAGTCTTAAGTAAGCAAAGTCCTTTGTTCAAGGCCCAACATCCAGGAAGTGGCCGAGTTGGGGTTCCAATCCAGGTCTGTGTAACACCAAAGCCCATGCCATCCTCCAAGTAAAGGCAGACAGAGGCTGAGTGCACCCACTCTAGGATCATACTGCATAGCAAAGTGGTAAGAACACAACCTCTGAAACCACACTACTAGGGTTTGAATCCCAGCTCAGCCATTTACCAGCTGTGTAACCTTAGGCAAGTGGTATAATCTGTCTGGACCTCAGTTTCCTCATCTCTGAAATGGGGGTAAGAATAGTACCTCCTTCACAGGAATGTTGTGAGGATTAAGCAGTCACTAAGCATTAGAATTGTGTCCAGCCCACGGTTAGCATCATGTAAGATGCCGGCTGTAACTTCTCTCCTAGTACTATACCCCAGCTGCCTCCCCAATAAGTCCCAGAATCACTGCTGTGTCCCCACCCCCAGCAGCCCTGCCTGCCTCGCTTATTATGCCAAGTCCATGTCACAGCTCACACGTGTCCCTATTACCTAGAGCAAAGACATGGGGTCATTCACTTGGGCGTCCACTTAGGGAGAAACCTCACCCAGCAGATTTTATGAATTGCTCACACTTCCCCTTATCAAGATTAATGGCACGATTGCCCACGGTCAGTCCTTCTGTGGTTGCGGCTAATGACTTCAACCCTCAACACGTTTCCTCTGCATTTGCTTCGGAAAATCATTCTGAACAGCAAGCCTGCTTTAATAGCCACTTGGTACTAATGATGCCTTTTAAGTGCATAAAGAGAATCTCTAAGTACCAAACGGGAGGCCCATCGACTGGTGACAACAGCTATTGACATTGACACGTGAGGCAAGGTCAGAAAGCTGGGGACCAAGGGGACAGTTACTGGGCCTACCAGTGGGGATTCTTTTAGTACATTGAAAAACTCCTCATTTTTCCCTCTTGTTCCTCAAACACTCCCACCAGCACCATTTATCAAAGCCAGCTATGTACATTTCAGAGCTTACCAGCCTCTACTAGTGTTCATTTCATCTTCAAGATTCAGGTCATATTCAAACTTGTACTACTTTTCACTTGATTTTTTTCTTTAGACTCACTTTTACATTTTTAAAGAAATGTTTTTGAAAAGGAAATATTGTATTGCTACCTACTCTGTATGTCCAACCTTCCCTTACTGTGTGGCCACCATGACATGGCTTGGTAGTGTGATTAAGAGTGTGGATATAGGAGGCAGAACAAGCTGGGTTCGTATTCTGGCCCCACCACTACTTCGTAAGTAAAATGAGATAACACTAGAACTTAGCTCGTGCGGTGAAGGTGAGGATGAACTCAGCTGATGAATATTAAGTATTTCGCTCAGAGACTGGCGCGCACACTCAGTATGTGTTGGCTATGACTGTATTAACTTGCTCTGCTATAGTTGGGCTCCTTGGGGAAGTGACAAACAGCCTCAGCTTGCCATTCGTGTCCCTGCTGTGATCATGATAGAGACAACAGTCCTCAATATCTCATGTGTCATCTCACTGTGAGGGCCCAATTCTGTCAGCAAAGGGCCACTCTCCAAAGATGGAGTCTGGGCGCATGGTGTCACTCTCAGACCAAAGCACTGTTTCACTACCACACTTTTCTCCTCCTTGGGAATGAACCTCCTCCCTTACCCAGGAGTGTGTTCCTTTTCATTGCCAGCAATTATCTCAACACCAAGCTCCCATCTCCCAGGGATCCAGGTCTAGTACATGGTGTCTGTCATCTTATCTAGTCCTTGATCATTCATCTCTTTCTTTCCAGGAGGACTCCAACCTCCCGTTTCTGAAACACATCAGTTCTTGGTCTCACTTTCTGCTCAGTTGCTTCTTGGAGGTGGTTGGTATTTAGGTCCCATCCGTGAGGTTGAGGCAGAGCAGTGGCTGAGGCTTCCCTCAAGAAGGGGGTCCCTGAGGGCTGGTTGGAACCAGGAGGGGTGTTGCCAAAGAGTGAACCATAAACTTTCAGAGAGCAAGAAGAGAGGAGAAGGAACGTGTGGGGGAGAAGCAGAGGTGGAGCCTGGATTGAGGAAAGAGATGAAATGAGGGCATGAGGATGAATGGGCATGGAGGATACCAGCTCAGAGACTTCAGAGGGTGAGGAGCAAGGTTGGGATGTTCAGGAAATTAAGTCCCTTCACGCTGGACAGCCAGTGGACTTTCTTTAATGTGCAGCACACTGTGTATTGAACACCTGAGGCAGAAAGGAGTGGGGGTATCATTACATTTTTTACAAAACTGAATTCTCAAACATACAGTCAAACTGAAGCACAGATGCTTCTAATCTGGGATGTAGGATGTCTCCTTTGATGGTGGACAAGGGGGAAGCAGGCCCTGGGGACGGGTGCAGAAGCTCGGTCTGCACTTCCTCGCCTACTCCCTTCATCTAATCCCCGCTACTCTTCAGCTCCATCCCATAACTGTGACACTTGACATATGACACCCATGAGTTCCACTTGACCCCTTTGTCGGGTGCCATTAAATGGCCTGAAGTTAAAATGTTAATTATCATTAATCATTTTTTATGAAATGGCTTTGCCAAGCCATAAATTCAACAGAGAGAGGCCTCTCGCATGGAGCTGACAGTTTATGGAAGACTGACCATCAGAGAAGGCACCTGAATCTGCGGATGTTTCTAGAAGCATAAGTGATAAAAAGAAAAATGAATGCCGACAGGTGGGATGTGGACGATAGAGAGTGACTGGGGACAAAAAAGAAAGATGGCGGGATGCAGTCAATCGGGGAGGAGACTGTGAATGTGGCCAGGGCAGCAAGGAGCCGCTTTGTCCCCCTTGTTCCCTACACCAAGCTCAGTGACCGACTCGAGGTAGATGCCCCGAAAAGCAATGTGGAAAAGTGAATGAATGAGGAAAGAGAGAAGAAGGTCAGAAAACGAAAGGAGTAAGGGAGCAAGAGGAAGAAGTTTTACAGGAAGTTGGAGAGTAAATCCAAGTCATATGAGGAGAAAAGACCCCGAATTTCTGCGCTGGAGTTCAAGATCCCAGGAACCTCAGTATTTATGCATGTGCGTGTTGACTTTTGGCTAGATACGCTAAAGTGTGATATGTCTGTCTCATTGCTGTTCAAGGAAAACCTTCCCATCGTGAACATTACTGTATTGTGCACTTAAAAATGTGTTAGGAGGGTAGATCTCATGATGTGTTCTTAACACAAAACAAGGACAAACAAAAGAAGGGACACAAGGAAACAGGGAGGTGTTGGATCTGTCTTATTACCTTGAATGTGGTAATGGTTTCACGGGTGTCTGCATATGTCCAGACTCATCAAATGATATGCATGAAATATGAAAATCTGTATATCAACTAAACCTCAATAAAGCTGTTAAAAATAATCTTTTCATAAGGACAAACATGCATAGAGAAACAGATTGCAAGGTCATGTGCCAAAAAATGAGAACAGTAGTTATCACTGGAAGATGAGATCATGGGTATTTTAATTTTTCTTGTTTTTACATTTTTGTATTCCCAAATTTTTTGCAAGATGGTGCTTTATAATGAAAAATACATAATAAATCTGTGTGTGTGTGTGCATACACAAATGTGAACAGTGAGGGATGGAAAGAAAGAACTGTTGTGCTCACTGGGGCTGTCCTGTTGAGGTGGGTGACAGGAGAGGACCCATTTTTTTGGATCCGTTACTCTGGGCTCAGGAAGTCTCCAAGAGAAGGAACACGTGAGGCCCTGCAACAGAACATCAGAGTCCTAAAATGAGGGCCTTGCTGGGTGAGTAGATGCTGAAGCGGCCTAAAGACATTCTGGAATAATCTCTGCATAAAGACATTCAAAAATAAGAACTCTTCCCTGAGATCCTCAGATGGGCTTCAGGGTCTCTCTGAACCCTCTAAACTGTCTGCAGACCTGTGTGTACACTTGCAGTGTTCTGGGGAGAAGGCATACTTACTTTTCATCAGATTCTTAAAGACAGGCCAGTGATCTCTGAAAAAGTCCCATTCTCTAGACCAGAGGTTGCATATTATTGAAGGTAAAAATTTTTCAAAGGTGCACCCCAATTACAACTGTGTTTTTTTGTTTATAAATTACATGCGTGTATTATGGTGTAAATGTATGCAATATAAAAATATACAAAATATCCATTGAAAAAAAGAGGGAAAGTAAGTGGAAGTTCTAGTACGTTCATCTCATATCCCAAGGGTCATATCCAACCCCTCTGGAAAGCACTGGTCACTTCTTGGAGAAAGCTACCTCTAGACTCAACGAAGAGCTCCCCATGTCCCCACTCCCCAGCCAAACTAACCCCCACTACTGGTTGCCAAATTCCACGAACAGAAAGTAAGAATTCTGGGGTCAAATTTGACATCTATGAAACACTTCACAGCATCATGAAGATACATATGTACTTCCTCCTGACATAGTTTTTCTGGTGCCTGTGGCTTCGTGGCTAAAGTACTCACATCTCCAAAGTTGCACCACAGTCTCAGCTCTAAATTCAAACAGCAGTGGTTTTACCGTTAAGGCTTAATATAATCAAACAGATGGGGGTCACAGCATGGATGATCATCCAGAGTACATTTACCTCAACCCCATCTGAAATGACTGTGGGTCTCCTCTTTCTGACATATGCCAGGTCTCTGTTAATTTCAGAGCATCAGAGAGGCACTGACAGTTTAGTGTCATCCCTCCAGACGCCATCACCAAATGAAAACGCACAGAGATATTACCAGAATGGGTTGATTTGGACCCCTCTGCTTAGGGACCTCTCTGGACTTCATGTTTTGTGGTTTCATTTTCCCTAGGTTTCTGGTACCCACGCCTCTTAGGGAGCAAGAGAGGAGTAAAACCCAGCTGACTCTCATTAGTTGTATTTCTATTTATTTTTGGCGAGTGTCTGATACACATTTAAATCATCTCATTTGGGGAGGCTCCTTATAACGGACAAAGCTCTTTCAGATTCTGGATTTTGGTTGGTCCTCTCCCCATCCATGGGATGTAGGCGTTGGTATATGCGGTGCATGCTGGGCTGCACTGCCTCGATCTCCCTCAGGACTGAGGCACTCCATCCCCCAGCCACTGGGAGAGTTGGCTGCTGGTGGATCTCAGTTGTCAAGGCCAAGCTCCTCCCCAGGGCACATGCACCCAAACACCAGTCTCCTAGGGAGGAGTTACAAAGCCTTGGCCAGCTTGCCCTAATTTTGGACAACTCTAAAAGTCCCTCCCAGGTGCCCGTGGAATCAGCTGAGGTCTTTGTTTCAACTATACCACAATTCAACTTCTCCATCTGCCCGCCCCTGCTTCCTTTGCCCCTCACAGGTCAAGAGCACTCCCCAATAAACCTCAGAGTCTCGGAGTCTGCTTCCTGGGGCACCTGCCCTACACAGTTTGCCCTTTTCACAGGTGAGAAAACTGAAGCCCAGGAAAGTGAAGTGATTTACTCAAGGTTCCATAGGTGGTGGAATCAGGCGTTGGGAATGGAATTCAGGTTTCTTGACTCTATTTTCATGCCCTTCTACAACAAATAGAGAGTGGACTTTTCTGGGTGGTACATGGCAAGGCTCCATCTGGAGTCTTAGGAAGCCAGAAAAACACCCTCTGTCACTCACATAGAATCCTGAGCACGTTGTCACCCTTCTCGGGTAGGGTTTGGTCTCACTCCATATTTCTTTGAAAAACTTACATTTAATTGCACAAGTGATACACGAATGCATTCTTCTTATTAAAAAAAAGTAAAAGACTTCAATTAACACTAAAACCCCAGTGTTAGTTTGGGTAAAACTAGTTCCTAGCACAGATACACACCAAAATCTCAGTGGCTTCACAGAGTAGAAGTCTATTTTTTGCTCTCAAGAAGTCCAATCCAGTATTCCTGATCTGCGGGGCAGCTCTTTCCCAGGCAGAGAGGTCCAGGAACTTAGCTCCCTCCGTCTGTGGCTCCGCCATCTTGAAAGGGCACAGGGAGTTGTCTGTTGAGAGGTTATAATACTCTGCTCACTTTCCATGGGCCAGAATTTAGTCACATGGCCACACTTAGCTGCAAGGGAAGCGGGGAAGTGACGTCTAGCTGGGATACCAGAAAGAAGAGGAAATAAGTATGACATGAGCCAGCCAGTCTCTGCCACATCTCCTTTACCACCCCCCCCCCAAAAAAGAAAAATCCTGGTCTCTTCTTCCCCAGAGCTAAGCACTTTCATCAGTTTCATGTGTTTCCTTCTAAGCCTTTTCTTCGCATTATGCAAATATGGATAAGCCCATACAGATATGTGGCCATAGCATTAGTTTCTGTGTGTTTCTTTCATAAGCGCCACCAACCTCCTGGGAGAGCTGTGCCTGTTCATAAACAGAAATGTAGCCCATTCCTCTTAATTGCTGTCCAGTGATCCTAAGTATGAATTTCTCTTAGTGCATTTAGCCCCTTCTCTATTGATGGACATATGTATACTTGTTTTCAATTTCCCCCCCAAATTTAATCTTTATAAACACTGCCAGATTGAACACCTTATTCCATGCCTCCTTGGGCACATAGGCAAGCATGTTTTTTTTGTGTGGGGTTTAAAAAGTAGAATAGCTGGGTCATGGGGATGTGCTTTTAAAATTTTAATAGATGAAATTGTCCCCTAAAGTGGACATCCTTAGGTACATTCCCTCCCACTGTCTATGATACTGCCTATGCAGTGTGCCAAAACTCGATATTGACAGATGTTTAAAAGGTTGGCTGGTCTAATGGGTATGCAATGGCATCTCATTCTCCTTTTGATTCCAGCTTCCTCATTACCAGTGAAGTGGAATATCTTTTCCTCTTTTGTGACTTGCTTGTCTATATGCTTTGCCCATTTTTCTACTGGGTACTCATTTCTTTCTCACTGATTTGTAGAATCTTTTTATAGTCTCAATACTAACCCTCTGTTTGTTTGATATGTTGTAAATGTTTTCTCCCAGCCTGTGGGCTGTCTTTTAAGTATTGTTATAACGTCACATTCTTCAGAGAGAGAGAGGGTAAGACTGAGCCGGATGCTATGAAACATGGATGTAAGTATAAGCATTTGTTCTTTATACGGATGGTTATTAATCCGGATGCTCCGCACTGTGGATGAAGCATGGGTGAACTGGATATGGAGCCTCCCTGACGTGGAGCCTGTCCACAAAGAGCTTATGATCTGGTGGGTGGAGGAGCGGAAAGTTGCACACAGAGGTGACCCAAGGTAGAACGTGATGGGTGAGGAGAAGGAGAACCGCAGAGATAAAGTTGTGGAAGGCTGAGGGGAAGTGCTCCCACCCCCTAGGGCTAATGATGTGGGAATGGATAACCTAACCACGGATAATGTAAATTCATGCTGAGATGGCTTTATGCAGTGGTGTCACATCTTAACCAGGTCTTAGGTCATAAAGATGGCATTTAAGCCAATTGATGCTTGAAAGTCCCTTATGAAGCCAGCCACCAGCATGGGTCAAATGTGTTCCAATATGTCCAACAAAGCCAGGGTTTCTTCTAATGAAGAAACAGATCACCATTTTTTTTGATTGAGTATTGGATGACGAGTCGAAGGTTTGCATTTAAGGATCGTGTTGTAGGAAAAATAGGTATCTTTAAACTCCAGAATCATACTCAGGCAGATTGATCAAACCATGAGCAACCGAAGGACTGAGGGCAGTTGAAGGGAGAGCAGATCCGTATCTCCCATCATCACTTACTCCAGGGAACACACACACTAGCTGGAACATCCGACAGAATCACAGCGGCCATGCACACTGTTCTTTCCCTCTCCTCACCACACACCAACTCGGATTGGTGCATTTGCATGAACTGGGTATGTATGATTCTACCTGAATTACAGTTCTACAAACACTGTGGTCCCTACTCTGCCCCAACTTGGTTAGAACATAAACTCCTCCAGTGTGGGATGCACAGCGGGTTCATCTTTGTATCCTCCACCCCATGGAGCCCTATACCTGGCACAGAAGGGGGCTGATATAACAGGCTCATTAATGGTATGAATGCTTGACCAGTGACCCAAGGACCAGCTTCTGTTCTGACCCTTAGGGCAGGGGTAGAATGCATGCTAAACACTGGATGTTGGCACAAGTCCACACCTCTTTCTGACTGATGGAGGAAGGCTTCATGGAAGGGGCAATGTAGAAGAACAGATACTATGAGTCAGGAGAATTGGATTCTAATCCCTGCTCTGTCGCCTCTTGTCCCTAAGAGACTTTGTCCAAGTGCTTCCCTCGTCAAGCCTCAGTGAATGGGAGGCTGTGTTAGTTTCCTAGAGCTGCTGTAACAAATTAGCACAAACTTGGTGGGAGGGGAAGGCTACAGAAGCCAGCCTGAAAAAGCCACTGACCAGCCCCTCTGGTCATGCTGCCAGAGGACGGAGCTCCAGGCGTGTGGCTGCTCTGCTCTTGGTTTGAGTCGCGGAGAGACAGCATCCATTTGGACTTGCTTGAGCCACATGTTCCTCTACAGCATCCTCACTTTGGCTGAAGAAAGGCAGGGCCCCTCGATTATGATGTCCCACTAGCTCTGCCTAGTTGGAGAAAGGCAACCTCTCAAAAGGAAATTGCAGTGCTGTCTCAGCCATCAGGTAGCAGAGAGCCCACTTGAAGGGGTGACTGCAGAGAGTTTAATCTAACACTATTTACAGAGGTGCAGATTAAGGGAGCTAATGAGGAATAATGATGCACCCAGAGACCAGCAACAATAGAAAGCCGTTACCATCTCTGTACAGAAGGAGCCAGGAGAGGGAGTTATTAGCAGAACCTGAGAGGGTTGTGGGAGAGGGGCTGCCCTACAGAAGCTAGGGTGGTAGGTAGAGGAACAAGCCACTGCCAAAAAGCAATTCAGCAGGAAGTGTACTGGGGCTTAAACACCCATACCTCTCTCCTCGTGCCCTCTAAGATCCTCCTAGCACGTTCCAATAGAAAGCCAGAGAGCAGGGGGTCCTGTGATGTGGTCTGTAGAAGTCAACCTCCAGGGGCACAGAGCAGGGCAAAGAACGGAAGCATGGATGTGGAGGGGCAGCTGAGAAATACCCAACACAGGTGCCATTATCAGAAGAAGGTAGGACGGATGCCAGCCAGCCTGGATACAGCACAGATCCACTGCAGGAGGTCATGAGAAGGCCAGAAGAAAAGCACCAAGGAAGATAGAAGTTAGAAGAACAGGGCCTGTGGTTTCCTAGCTTGGAGATCAAGAAAAACAGCAACAGCAGAGAAGAAACGTCTAGCCTTATTAGATGAGAGTTTCACCCACATGGAAATAGATGACTTTGCTTCTTATTTTTAAAAGCCTGGCTTCATTAACGTGAGTGTATCCAATACATCGTGGTGCCTTTTTTTCCTTGCAGAGAAAATGAAACCAGGGGGTACAGTTTTTTGAGGCAGTCCCAAGAGGTTTCCAGTTGAGTACCTATGACAGAGAATTAACTGTTGATCTTTGTCAATATCCTGAATATTGAAAACTATAATGCAACCATGCAGCCCATTTTATCACCACCTCCATCTCTAAAGAATAATAGCTAATTGGAATCCTAGTGCAGTAACAGCCATAAAAGCCTGGCTCTTAGCTGAGGCTGAGGGAAAGCACCATTTGAGCAATTACATTTCCTTTACCTGTCAAAGGAAGGGATTTCTGCCCAAAGACTCAGTCCTTGGCAAGTATGGACAGAATTATAGAAATGGGTTCTATAACAATGGCTTGGGTGAAAAAGCATATTGCGTTTTCCAGCCAACGTTATCCCTGTGTCCATTCAATGCTCTGAAGTTTGCATCATGTGTTCACATGTGTTTTGTCACTGACTCTCACAAGGGGCCTGAGTGGGGCTTGTCATCTCCCTTCCACAGTTAGAATAACTGATGTTAAGGAGGTTCACATAGCTAATCTCTTAGGCTGGGTTTCCCCCAGAAGCTAACTCTAAAGCAAGACTTGAATACAAATAGGTTTATTTGGAAGAAGATCTCAGGAAATACCAGTGTGGGGTGGAGAAGTGAGACAGAGAAGGCAAAGAAGCCAGTCCAGAGTGCATTGACAAACAAGTTACCTCGATGGTTGAGTGGGGCTCAGTCCCACTGGGAACCAATAGAACCCAAACTGAAATGTGCCTTAGCGTTGTCCCACTCAAGGGCGAGGAAGCTGGAGTGTGAATCCTCCATCCCCAGTTTGCCCTTGACTCAGGGCAGCTCCCAGGGGTGTAACTCCCCAGCACCAAGGACCTGCCAACTTGCAACCAAGAGAAAGCACTCAGCCCCTCAAAGTAGAACACAATCAGCATGTACAGAAAGGTGAGTACCAAGGAGATAGAGGTTGGGCATTCTGCTGGCAGAACCGGGACCTGGTGGTCACTACATCGTGTGCAGTCAGCAGTATGCCCAACTTCCTTCGTCCTTGCCTGCCTCCCAGCAAAGAGGCTTTCTTAGCCTCCTCTGCAGCTAAGGTTGGCTTTGTTGTGGCCAATGAGATGTAACAGAGCAGCCCCTGGGGGCTTCTGAGAAAGATTTTTCTTTCCTGATAAAAGGAAAGAGATGTATAAGGAGACTCTCACTGCCTGTCCTCCCTGTGTTTCCTGCTTTTGGACAAGTCATGTGAAGTCATGAGATCTGGGGCGGTCGCACCAACTGGGGCCACAGCTGCTACCCTGACATCATTTATATTCTGCACAAGTACTGAAACCACACACCTCCAGAATTTGTGTAGTGTGAACAGTGAGTGTCCTTGTGGTTAAAGCCACCATTGGTTGGAGTTTTCTGTTACTTGCAGCTAAACGTATTCCTAACTGACACAAAATTTGGTTTTGTCTCTGAATAAAAAGTCCACATCATTGTCTGTTCAACTGTTCTTCCTTGTGCTGTTGGTGTTGTAAAATATAAAGACAGTCTTTGCCTTACATTTTTTAATTATCAAAATAAGGGTGGTGTAAAATCTGGGGAAGGAGCAGGAAATACCAGTAAGCGAAGCCAACAGGACTCCTATATATATTAACAGACAAAGGCCTTCACCACGACACCTAGTGGTAAGGCTAGCCAGGGTCAACGACAAAGAAACAATATTAAGGGCAGCTAGACAAAAACAAAAAATAACGTACAAAGGAACTCCCATCAGGCTCTCAGCGGATTTCTCAACAGAAACTTTTCAGGCTAGAAGAGACTGGAATGATATATTCAAAATACTAAAAGACAAAAACTTTCAGCCAAGAATACTCTATCCAGCAAAAATATCCTTCAAATATGATGGAGAAATAGTAACTCTCCCAGATAAACAAAAGCTAAGGGAGTTCATGGCCACGAGACCGCCACTACAAGAAATACTCAAGAAGGCCCTCAGGCCTGAAAACAAGAAGAGAAAGGGAACACAAAGCTTGGAGTAAGGAGAAAAGTAGGTAGACAAAATCAGAGAAATAGTAGATCTTTACCGGAATAGGTTAGCAACCACTTAAATACTAAACTCAAAGATCAAAGGAAGAAATTCACCAAAAATAAATTTAACCTCATCACTGTAAACACACAGCCACAACACAAGATAGAATAAGGTATAACAAGAGCAACTTAGAAGGGGAAGAGGAAAGTGACTGAATTGACTTAGTATAAGGAAATAGGAGGCTATCAGATAATGGACTATCTCATACAGAAGATTTTTCGCCCAAACCTCAAGGTAACCACTAAACAAATAATCAAATTAAAACCACATATGATAAACAAAGAGAAAACTAGAAGAATCATAAGACAGAACAACCAAACTGAATTGGCAGTCCAAAACAAATGGGACAAGAAACAAAGGAAATGCAAAAGAACCAGAAAATAAGTGACAAAACAGCAACATTCAACCCTCATATTTCAATAATTACCCTAAATGTAAATGGATTGAACTCTCCAATCAAAAGATACAGAGTGGCAGGATGGATTAAAAAGCAAGACCCAACAATATGCTGCCTTCAGGAAACACATCTTAGCACTAAAGACAAGCACAGGCTCAGAGTGAAAGGATGGAAGACAATACTCCAAGCTAATGGCAAACAAAAGAAAGCAGGTGTTGCCATACTCATATCAGACAAAGTAGACTTCAAGATAAAACAGGTTAAGAAAGACAAAGAAGGGAAATATATAATGATAAAAGGGACACTCCATCAAGAAGACATATCACTTATAAATATATATGCACCCAACATAGGAGCACCAATGTACATAAAACAACTATTAACAAACCTAAAAGGAGAAATCAACAACAACACGATAATAGTAGGGGATCTTAACACCCCACTTACAGCAATGGATAGATCATCCAGACAAAAAGTTAATAAAGAAATATTAGACTTAAATGAAAAACTGGACGAGATGGACCTAGTAGACATATACAGAGCACTCCACCCAAAAACAGCTGACTACACATTCTTCTCAAGCGCGCATGGAACATTCTCTAGGATAGACCATATGTTGGGAAACAAAGCAAGCCTCAATAAATTTAAGAAGATTGAAATCATAACAAGCATCTTTTCAGACCATAAGGCTATGAAACTGGAAATGAACCAGGAAAAAAAAACTGGGAAAGTGACAAAAATGTGGAGATTAAACAACATGCTACTGAACAACCAATGGATCATTGATGAAATTAAAGGAGAAATCAAAAACTATCTGGAAACAAACAAAAATGATAACATGCCATATCAAACCATATGGGACGCAGCAAAAGCGGTCCTGAGAGGGAAACTCATAGCGATACAAGCCCACCTTAACAAACAAGAAAAAGCCCTAATAGGCAACCTTAAATTACACCTAACAGAACTAGAAAAAGAAGAACAAACAAAGCCCAAAGCCAGCAGAAGGAGAGAAATAATAAAAATCAGAGCAGAAATAAATGATATTGAGACCAAAAAAACAGTAGAAAGGATTAATGAAACAAAGAGTTGGTTCTTCGAGAAGATAAACAAAATAGACAAACCCTTAGCCAGGCTAACTAAGAAAAAAAGAGAAAAGGCTCAAGTAAATAAAATTAGAAATGAAAGAGGAGAAATTACAACGGATACCATGGAAATACAGAGGATTATAAGAGAATACTATGAGAAATTATATGCCAACAAATTGGACAATCTAGAAGAAATGGATAAATTCTTAGACTTATACAACCTCCCAAAATTGAACCAAGAAGAAATGGAGAATCTGAATAGACCAATCACAAGTAAAGAGATTGAAATAGTAATCAAAAACCTCCCAAAAAATAAAAGTCCAGGACCAGATGGCTTCTCCAGTGAATTTTACCAAACATTCAAAGAAGATTTAATACCCATCCTCCTCAAACTATTCCAAAAAATAGAGGAAGATGGAACACTTCCTGAATCATTCTATGAGGCCAACATCACCCTGATACCGAAACCAGACAAAGACAATACAAAGAAAGAAAATTACAGGCCAATATCGCTGATGAACATTGATGCAAAAATCCTCAACAAAATATTGGCAAACCGAATACAACAATATATTAAAAAGATCATACACCATGATCAAGTGGGATTTATACCAGAGACGCAGGGATGGTTCAACATCCGCAAATCAATCAACGTGATACATCACATCAACAAAACAAAGAATAAAAACCACATGATCATCTCAATAGACGCAGAGAAGGCATTTGACAAGATACAACATCCATTTATGATAAAAACTCTCAATAAAATGGGAATAGAAGGAAAGTACCTCAGCATAATAAAGGCCATATATGACAAACCCACAGCTAACATCATACTCAACGGGGAAAGACTGAAAGCCATTCCTCTGAGAACAGGAACGAGGCAGGGCTGCCCACTCTCACCACTCCTGTTCAACATAGTACTGGAGGTTTTGGCCAGAGCAATTAGGCAAGAAAAAGGAATAAAAGGAATCCAAATAGGTAACGAAGAAGTGAAACTCTCACTATTTGCAGATGACATGATTGTATATATAGAAAACCCTAAAGAATCTGTTGGAAAACTGTTAGAAACAATCAACAACTACAGCAAAGTTGCAGGGTACAAAATCAATCTACAAAAATCAGTTGCGTTTCTATATGCTAATAATGAACTAACAGAAAGAGAGCTCAAAAAGATAATACCATTTACAATTGCATCAAAAAGAATAAAATACCTAGGAATAAATCTTACCAAGGAGGTGAAGGACCTATACAATGAGAACTACAAGACATTATTGAGGGAAATCTACGATGACATAAAGAAATGGAAAGATATCCCATGTACGTGGATTGGAAGAATAAACATAGTTAAAATGTCTATATTACCTAAAGCAATCTACAGATTCAATGCAATCCCAATCAGAATCCCAATGACATTCTTCACAGAAATAGAAAAAAGAATACTAAAATTTATATGGGGCAACAAAAGACCCCAAATAGCTAAAGAAATCCTAAAGAAAAAGAACAAAGCAGGAGGCATCACAATTCCTGACTTCAAAACATACTACAAAGCAATAGTAATCAAAACAGCATGGTACTGGTACAAAAACAGACACACAGATCAATGGAACAGAATTGAAAGCCCAGAAATAAAACCACACATATACGGACAGCTAATTTTCGACAAAGGTGCTAAGGACATGCAATGGAGAAAGGAAAGTCTCTTCAATAAATGGTGTTGGGAAAACTGGACATCCACATGCAAAAGAATGAAAGTGGACCATGTGCTATCGCCATTCACAAAAATTAACTCAAAATGGATCAAAGACCTGAAGGTGAGACCTGAAACTATAAAACTCATAGAAGAAAATATAGGCAACACACTATTTGACATTGGGTTTAAAGGAATCTTTTCGGATGACATGCCTACCCAGACTAGGGAAACTAAAGAAAAAATAAACAAGTGGGACTTTATCAGACTAAAGAGCTTTTATAAGACAAATGAAATCAGAATCAAGATGAACAAACAACCAACCAGCTGGGAGAGAATATTTGCAAAACATACATCTGACAAGGGGTTGATCTCCATAATATATAAAGAACTCACACAATTGAACAACAAAAAAACAAACAACCCAATCAAAAAATGGGCAGAGGAAATGAACAGACACTTCTCCAAGGAAGATATACAGATGGCCAATAGGCACATGAAAAGATGCTCAACATCACTAATCATCAGGGAAATGCAAATCAAAACAACACTAAGATACCACCTCACGCCCGTTAGAATGGCTATAATCACCAAGACAAAAAACAACAAATGTTGGAGAGGATGTGGAGAAACAGGAACCCTCATACACAGCTGGTGGGAATGCAAATTGGTGCAGCCTCTATGGAAAACGGTATGGAGATTCCTCAAAGAATTAAAAATAGAGATGCCCTATGATCCAGCCATCCCACTACTGGGAATCTATCCAACGCACCTGAAATCAACAATCCAAAGAGGCTTATGCACCCCTATGTTCATTGCAGCATTATTCACCATAGCCAAGAAGTGGAAGCAACCTAAGTGTCCCTCGACTGACGATTGGATTAAGAAAATGTGGTATATATATACAATGGAATACTACTCAGCCATAAAAAAAGACAAAATCGTCCCATTTGCAACAACATGGATGGGCCTGGAGCGTATTATGTTAAGTGAAATAAGCCAGAAAGAGAAAGACAAACACTGTATGATCTCACTCATATGTGGAATATAAACCAACACATGGACAGAGAAAACTGGACTGTGGTTACCAGGGCAGTGGGGGTGGGGAGTGGGCACAAGGGGTGAAGGGAGTCATATATGTGGTGATGGACAAACAAAAATGTACAACCCAAAATTTCATTTCACAATGTTAGAAACCATTAAAACATCAATAAAAAAAATAATAATAAAAAAAATAAAAAAAATAAGGGTGGTGTAAACACTTGTCGAAACTTCACTCATGCAGTTAAAATAGGAGACAAGTTATTATTTTAATAAATTAATTACCATTTTTTTCTCTCGAAGCTCTTTTTAGCTTTTCTAACTCAGAATTTACCCTGGATATTATAGAATTCCTCCCCTCAGCACACCCCCCTCTCCCTACAGCCCTCCCTAAACACAGCTTATGAATCAGAACTAATACAGGCCACTCATCCATGGTGGGAGGAAAGGATAGAAGGGTAACCTTCGGCTTAAATCAAATCCAAGGGGAATAGAAAACAGTCAGAAGTATATACAAAGTCTTACCAACAAACAGTAGAGGGTTGGTTATTTAAGGAATATAGGGGCAAGCCTTGGAAGGAGAAGGGGCATGGCAGACAGGATAGGGAGTCCTGGGTCTCAGTAGAAGCTCAGAAGTGCAGACACCGGGCTCTTGGGTAAGTCATCCCCCCAGTCTAAGCCCAAGTTCTCTCCCCAGTAGAATGAAGTGTTATAAGGACTGCCTCTGATACACCGGGATTCTAATAATGCCCTGATTTATCTTCATTTTCGGGTTAGATTTTTATGTATCTGTTTTTCTCAAATCTGTAATTAGAAGTTGCAACCAAAGGCATCACATGTCACTCCTAAATCTTTATTCCAAATTAGTCTGGAAAAGTTTCTAGAGACAAAAAAAAAATTTAATCAACCATGCCAGAAATTGCATCCACATATTTTAAAGTCTTTGCATGCTACAAAGAAAGCAGCATGTGTATATGACATTTACAAATCCCCCCCAACCACTCTCTAATTAACTTATTGTGTGCCTTCTCTAAACTAACATAGACAGAATTAGAGGAGAAACACTTATTTGTTCTGTTGCCAAGGAACCAATATAATTTGCATACTGAAAAAAATCATTAGTATATTTAAGCTGAAATTCTATCTATTTATAACAGCCAGGTTTAAAACACGAGATCAAAGTCTCAGCATTATTTTTTTCTCCTTTTGTAAGAAAGCAGCCCAAAGCAGCCATGTGGTTGTACCTAATACATAATATTAGCAAGAAGTTCTGTAGCTCTTTCTGTTACTAACTGCTCCATAGTAGCTCATAGGGACTCACCCAGGGAAGGTCAGATTGTACAATGTAGGGGGATAGGTGGCTTAATCTGACATGATGAGTTGCACAATTCAGCCTTTATCTGGATTCCAAATGAGTTCAGGTTGGCTGATTCGTTTTCAGTGTCTCGAGAAAGATGACTGTATGTTTTCCCTCACTTTTCTTAACTAATTCCTTCATTTATATTTCTCTGGAGATGATGGGAAAAGCACTGGATTTGGAGTCAGAAAACCTGGGTTTGAGTCTTAGGCATTGTCGCTATATTAGCTGGGTGATTACGGGCAAGCGTCATCACTTCTCTCAGCCTCAAGTCTTTGACTTGTAAAGAAAGCCTGGAATTACTAGCATTATTATGAGGAATAGAAGAGAAAATGGATCCGGAAGAGCTTTTCAAAGAAGGAGGTGATTTTTTCCCGTTTTATTGAGGTGTTATTGACAAATAAAATTGTGATATCTAAAGTATCAATGTGATGATTTGATGTAAGTGTACATTGTGAAAGCATTTCCCTCATTGAGTGAATGAACACATTCATCAAGTAGGTAATTATTCATTTAAAATTTCATACATTTTTTGAAGCAACTTGACAAAAGGATATCAAAATTCATATAGAAAAACAATCTTATAAGACAGCCAGAAAAATTCTGAAAATAAAAAATAGTGAAGGGACCTTGCACTACTAGATATTAAAACATACTATAAAGTTGCAGTAATTAAAATAGTATGGTCCTGGTGCAGAGCTAGGCAGGCAGACCAATGAAAGAATTAAAAGAAGTCAAGCTAAATACGTTCTGGGATCTTATATGTAATAAATGCGGCATTTCAAATTGATGGAGAAACTATGGCTATTCAACAAATGGTGCTGAGAAAAGTTGTTAAATATTTGGGAAAAAATGAAATTAATCATTCATGCACTTTTTACAACTATTACAGATGTCTCAAATATTTAGATATAAAATGTGAAACTATAAAAGAACTGAAAAGAAACCTTAAAACTTTTGTTCTATAAAAGGGAAGAAGACTATTCTATATGTGGCATACCTCCCAGAAACTATTAAACAAAAAATTGATAAATTTGACTACATAAAAATATTTTGTGTGAAAAAAAAATCAGAAGACAAACTTCAAAAATATAAATACAAGGGCAAAATACAGAAACATTTCATTTAAAAAAATGAATGGATAATAAAAATATGAATAAATGGTTAAACTTATTAGTAATTTGGAAAATGTAAACGAGATACCACTTTTCACCCACTGCATTGGCAAAGACGAAAAGATTGGATGATACCCACAGTTATGGCCTTTGAACTCACGTTCTCTTTGGAGAGCACATATTTGTTGCAAACTTATTTGGAGTAACTTTGGTAACAGCCATCAAATTTTGACCCAGTAGTTTCAATTCTAGGAATTTTTTCTCATGCGTAAACACACACAATTGTGCAAATATACTTGCATAAGAGTATATAGCAGCATTGTCTGTAGTAGCAAAAAACTGGAAATAACCTAAATATAAAGGGGGCTGCTTAAATATATTTTAGTAGGTTTATATGATGGAATAGTAGGTGACTTAAAAAATAAAGTGAGAGAAATGATCTGATATAGAAAGATACACGCCACCTCTTTTCTACATATATTAACAGAATGCTCGAAAAGCCCTTTGACACAGGTACTTTTACTGTGTTTCCATTTTACAGATTAGGAAATTGAGTCCCAGAAAGGGGAGTGACTTGTCCAAGGTTATACTGCTGAGAAGTTGGTGAGCCAAGGCAGTCTGTCTCCAGAGAGATCCTCTAAACACTAGGTTGCACTGCCTCTCTGCAGAGCCTGGCAACATCATTAAATGAAAAAAAAAAAAAAAAAAACCCAAGTTACTGAATAACACATAGAGGGTTGGAGTGGAGAGAGAAAGAGAAATATGGCATCTGCATAGAAATGTTTGGAAGGCTACAGAGGAACCACAGCTGAGGAGTGGGTAGAGAAGGAGACGACTCTGCTTTTTAATTCTCATAAATCCTAGTTTAGAATTTTTTAAACTATAAGCCATAAACCATAAAACCACTTTTGTTTTACTGGTTTTTAAATTTACTTGTTTGTTTGTTTAACTCACGGTTGCCAGAGACAGCAGGGGCCTGAGAGAGGACCGTGCCACCTACCTCCCATTTCACAGACTGGAAAACAGGCCCAGGAACGAGGAGGGCTTTTCTCCAGGACACACAGCCATTTAGCGGAATCACCAGATCTTCTGAGTCTCCGTCGAGCCCTTTTTCATCACAGTGTGATATCTCAAATATGTTATTTATCACAATCCTGGTAATAAGAAGAAAATTTAAAAAAAACAAAAGACAGCAGCCACAATAACAACACTCCCTCCCGTAAGACATTGGGGCTAAGGGATATTCTGGAACTTGAACACACTTGAGTAGAACCTTAACGATTTTCAACAGCAATTATGGATCTAGGATCCATATTATGGATCTATGTTTTGTTTTTTGTGTTTTTTTTCACACGCGTTCCCAAAAATACCCAATCACGAAGTACTGCCAACCTACCATTTTTTCTGGTTGGGAATAGAGCAGCCATGCTTTTCCCCAGGACGTGAAGACAGTGCTGTGTTTAGCTAACCTCACAGTAAGGCACGGCCAGGTGTAGGAGAGTGAAAGGAGAACAGAAATAGAGATTTGTGTTTGCCAAGTAGACTCGGGGTCTGATGTCTTAAAATGAAACAGCATATTCATATCATCAAGAGAATCGCGTGAGGTGCTTATTAAAAACCCAGATTCCCAGGCCACGCCCCAGAACTACTGAATCATAATCGACAGAGAAGAGACCTTGGGATCTATATTGTTACATGACCACATGAGTTTCTTATTATAGGGTAAGCTTGGCTTAGTGGCCCGGGGTGTGGACTTGGGAGTTATCAGTGCTGGATTTTATTAATTAGGTAATCCTGGGAGAGTTGCTTAACCTCTCTGGGCCTCAACTCCCTCATCTGTACAATGGGAATAATAATAATTAATATAATAATAATAATAGCTACCTCATTGGGTTTCTAAGACTCTGTCTGCTCCAGGTTTTGAGAAAAGTATCTAAAAAGAGAGCTTTCTCAGGGAATTCCTTAGCCAAGACAGCTAAATGTGTTGCTATAAGAAAGGTAGGTTATTATGGAGTGTAAAGGAACAGGAAAATAGGAGAGAGTCTTATCCTGATCTAACTAAGTGCTGGTTTTTCATAGTTGCCACAAAGCTTGCTAAACTGTTGGGTGAAACTGAAGGGCATATGCCAATTGGGAAGAGTGGGCTGTGTGAGAGCCTTGGTGCAGGAGTCTGGAAATCTTAGAGTGAATTTCAGCTCCCACTCTCACTAGAAGGATTCAGATTTAAAAAAAAAATCTCTGAGCCTCAGTTGCATTGTTTATATCATGGGGGATGACAAAGTGTGCTTTGTCTGGACTGCTAGGAGGCTGCAGTGATCAAACAAGATAATAAATGTCAGTATGACTGTTATTTTGAAATAAGAGCCTGGTGCCATAATAAATGCTTATTAAACAAAATGACGAACCCCCCAAATACAGTTTTTAGAAACCGTTACCTATAATCTACCCAATTCAAGACAACTGATGATGTGGGGTTTTTTTCTAGCTTTTTAACATTCATGAATTGAGTTGGGTTTTTCTAATAACAATTTGCATATTCATGTTGTGATCACAGGGTACATATAGTTTTGCATCTTATTGTTTATTTAATATTGTCATGTGAGTATTTTTGTGTCATCAGAATGGCTATACAAGGTCATCATTTACTGAAACAGTCCCCTGTTGTTGGGACTTGGTTTTGTTACATACAAACCTTGTACTATTATAAAAATCGCTGTTATGAACATCTTTGTGTTCTAATATTTTTAAATATATTTTTACTATTTTTTTTCTTTTAGTCATTCCCAGGGAATGTGGAATTACTGAGTCAACGGTACACAATTCCAATCTGTAAAATGCTTTTTAAAACCATAAAATGTAATGCAAATGTAAGGACTGGTTACAGCTCGCATTTATGAAGTTCTTCCCACAGCAGGTGCGGGACTGCACGAAGTGCCCTGGGAAAGCTTGCAGAGCAGCCGGGAATCCTTGTGTCAGTCCTAAAGACACTAAAAAGTTCGTAGGGATGACAGAGTTGAAATCAGCGGAAACGCAGCCTTCAACGAGCTCTCCCTGTGGAAAGGAGAACCAGGTCTCCATAAATCACATCCCCAGATCGAGCCTCTGCTCAACCCTTTGCAAGCTCTGCTACCTTGGGCCAAATACTTCATCTCTCTGGTCCTGTGTTCCCACCTGAAAATGATGATCTCTTAGCTCCTTCCAGCTCCAGAAGTTCTCTGATTCTGCCCCAAATCGTGTTCTGTGTCTTCTGGCAGGAATTCCAGATAGCTTTAACCTGTGCAGACTGACTGCACACAGCTCGAGTGTGAGTCAGGTGGTGCTTGTGGGACAGCAAGCAAATGACCTGGCTGCCTGCTCCAGACGGGACAAGCCGCCCTGCCCTGGGGAGGACACACTTGATCTTCAGACTCTTGGTCCAAGGTCCTCCTCTGCCAAAGCAGGGCTCCGTCCTTGGGAGAAACAAATGTCTCTTTTCTGTGGACATACTGTTTCCTTTTCTAGCTTTGGAAGGAGGGAATCTTACCCAAGTGAAATCAACTTAATTTCATCAATGAAAGAGAAAGAAACACCATCAAGGCCTAAAATAAAAATGTTTCCATCACCTGAGTGTAAACAAAGCTAGCATACTGGAAATGGCATGATATAAATGACTTCATTAATATTTTCACTTTTAAAATACTTTAAAGCAGTACAAATCAATGAAATTATTAACCTTAATGTAAGCCAGTGTTCACGTGTAGCATCCAACTTCAGTTACCGTGGGAGGATGAATCCAAAATACTTCTACAGTAACTTCTTTAAACATTTTCTTGCACTGCTCTTTTAACTCAAGTAAGACATCTTGTTCTCTGTGGAGCTCAATAACTCCCTCACTCACTTGAAAAAAATAACAAGAAAATCTCGCTGATTCTGACCTCTTGATTTTGCAGAGCGAGAGGCGCGCTGGACGGGAGTGGGGAAATCTGGGTCTGCTCGACTCTCTGCCACCCATTCATTCTTTGACCTGGGAAAGGCACGTCCTTTCCTTGGACTTCAGTTTGCTTCATGGTGGAAACCAGGGGAACTGCATTAGATACTGAGGAACGATGACATTCCTCCCTTCTCTAGTTTGATATTCTCGTTGAACTGGAGTGGGGTTGAGATGCTCCTTGTATCTAAGAAGATAAACAAGTAACCAATAAAGTCAGGAAGATGAACAAGAGAGGGATATACCCCTGTGCTTAGAAAGAGAGAACGGAGCCTGTGTTATTGGCTGATTCATCACCCCTCCCTATATCCACGTCCTTGGTCACATATTTGTTGTATATTTCCTTGCCTTTTGACTTTGGGTTCAGGCTGTGGCTTGCCCTAGCCAAGGATGTCCACAGGTATGATGCGACCAGAGGTCTGAAATGTGCTTGTGTGGTTGTGCTGACAAAGATAGGCTTGCTCTTTTGGTTCTCTGCCAGCATTCTAAGATCATCTCCTGGCTAGCCTGCGGGTCCCAAGAGGAGGATGAGAGACACGTAGAACTGAGCCATCTCAGCAGAATCTCTCTGGTAGACCCACAAATGTATGAGCAATAATAAATGATTGTTGTTTCAAGCCACTGAGTTTCGGCATGGCTTGTTACGCAGCATGGCTGTGGCAATTGCTAACCGATACAGAAGGCAGGTGTGTTTCTAGAAGGGAGCCTGCAAACAAAATACCAAATGTAAATAAGCTTTATTTGTTGTAAAATATAGACATTAAGACTTCCTACATGTAGGCAGCCTAAATTGGGTTGTCACCTGTGTGACTTTGGGCCAGTTAACTTCTCTTGGCCTCAGTTTCCACATCCATAAAGTGGGATACCTGTGTAATTAGATTTACTGTGAGGATTAAATATGAGAGCACATGAGAAGTGTTTAGCGCAGTGCCTGCACATAACAAGCACTCAGTAAATGATAGCTGTTAAAAACCCTATGAATAGCAGCAGAACATTGCTTCATACAGCACCAAAAGGTGAGAGGATGGTGCAAAAGACCAGGCAGGGTTCTGTTCTGCTGTCCACACAGTCACTAGGAGTTACAATCAACTTGCCAGCACTAAAAACCACAGTGATTAGCCTACCATTTTCTAAATTCCTGTGGAACTTAGAGTGCATACTACAAAATTCAGCACATATCTAGAAAAATAATACAGATATATAATCAATTCTGATGGGGAAGTATTTTCTCACCCAACAGACAAGCTTCTTAAGAGAAAGACTGGTTTCTGTGTCCAGCTCAGAGGAATGGGGTCACTGTAAGCAGTTTGAATGAAGTCAGATCACTTAATCCTTTTTCATTGCTCTTTACATCCTTCTGATTATCAAAGAGACATTCTCCACTGGTACTGGTATATCTTTAGCACCTTTTTGACACAGGATAATGTCTCTTTTTGTTGAAGAAAGAGGAGGCCTCGGGCTCAGAGAGCTGTAGGCATGCCACAATTATTTTGATGGCTACTTTGCACTGGTGGTAAGTGGTGGTGTTGATTTTTTGGGTTTTTATTCCATTTATGGAAATGATATAAACTTTCTTTTTAAAATAAATTTATTGAATTAAAAAGTAAGTCGGCTTGAACAGAAAACAGATAAATGATAGTACAAGGGGTACTTGGATAAGACCAAAAGTCATAAATGAGTGATGTTTGGAAATCGTTGAGTTAATAAATGAACACAACTGATTAAAGCAGAGTTCTGTTTACAAATGGAAATCAGAAATTACATCTGCTCTGCTAAAGCATTCACTAATTCAGACTTGATACCAGTATTAATTGGCTCTATTTTCCCACTCCCGAATTTAACCCAAATAGCTGAGTCTGATGGTGTTGCTGGTCTGTAAGCATAATGAACACTTCTAAAAACTCAGCATAACATTTCTCATTTCAACACCCAGGGCACTGACAACCAGCCCCTTTCAATAGTCTGAAGGGAAAAAAAATACAGATTTTGTGTTTTCCAATTTGATTGAAGCCGGCAGGAACCATCTGCACACATGCAGACACGCAGGGTGACACCCACGGCTCCAATAGGCTGGCAAATGAGGCCAAGTGTAGCTTTGTGTCTACAATGATCAATTTCAAATCCTGGAAAGATGTCTATAGAATAGAATCAGAGGGAAATGGGGCTCTGTCTCGTGTCTCAGTGCAAACAGCCATTGTTCAAGACCAATTAGCGTGACTGGTGGTCCCTTTTTCTTGACGCTTACACTTCGAGGCTGGGAGCATCTGCCGTACATTTTTGATTTCTTCCCCATTTTGAACAATTTGGTTCCTAAGCTCCGTTTCCTTGTGGCTTCCTGGAGTTCTGATGACAAACCACCATACCACTTTCCTGTCCTTTAAGGCCTGCAGGGCACTGGAGAACACATGAAATTTGTTTCTAATTTTGCGTCTGCCAAAACATTCCTGGAGTAACAATACAAGCCTGTAAAAATAGGACGCACCATCCCTCTAATTCCACAAAATAAACAAATCCAAAAGGAAATCAAACACAGTCCTGGAAAATGCAGCATAAATATCTTTACACCCATGCCCTCTTCCCTTCGCTGGTGAAAACTTGTTTATGAATTATGATCTGAGATTGCATCTTTATCCTTTTATGTTTACAACAAATAATCATGACATAAGCAAATGAAAAGAAACACTGGGGCTTTCTTCTTCCTCTTAGTTTCACGTTTTGCAAAATGAATGTCCCCAAAGACAATTTAAGAGAACGTGGAATCCAATTTCCTCACTGGTGTTAGGAGTTTTATTTTTAACTCAACTACTCAAAATAATAGATGTTTCCCATATATTCTTATCCGTAGTGGAGTACACATACACACAAGGCAGAATCATCTTTCCATTTTCGTTTTTAGATAATTCAGGGTAACATAGAGTTCTGAATTCCTGACTCTTGGCCAAGGTGATGTCATTAAATCTACAATGAAAACAGTGTCACTGAGAGAATTAATTCATTATGGTGGAATTAAGTTAAATCCTTTATCATATGCCATTAAGCGCCCATCCTAACTTGCCTGCATCAACCTGAATGAAGCACATTCAAATACAAAAACGAAAAACAAGTTCCAACCTCAAACCTCAGAGAATATTAGGTAACTTTCAAAGTTAAATTCATTTAACTATGAAAAATATTTATAAATCTCATGGTATTTGAGCATCTTAAGATGTCTTAAACGTTGTAGTGGCCAAATACTTTGTGGTTTATATAACATCTTCGCCTGAGGGTGTATAACTTACTGTATAAATCATTATTATGTATTTTATAAATGTTTTTGCCTTGTTACTCAGTTCCTACAGCAGCCAAATAGCACAAGAATTGCCCAACATTCCAATAATCCTCAAAATATTATTGTCTGAGTCCAGATATGATAAAAGAGTGTTGCCAGAGTTTGAAGTAACTTGATTAAGATTTTAAGGACATTTCTCATCCCCAAATTTACCACGTAATCAACAAATACTTATTTTGTTAGGTCCTGCAGAGAGAAATAAACAAATGGAATCTATTCTCTGTCCTCTAGGATTTTACAGTTCAGTCCGGAGCCATAACATATTTGTGTAAAAATCTATCTCCTTGAATCTGGGCAGAAAAGAAAGAACTACATAGCCATTAGCCAGGCACTTACAAAGGGCTATTTCTGATTCTGACACCAAATTTCTGCTTAGTCCAGGGAAACTTCTCACTTCCTTTCTACATCCTGGCTCACCACATACTTATCTAGAATAATGACTGCTCATGAAGGGGGTTGGGTTTCTTAGAGAAAAAAATTACGATGGTATTCAATATGAAAACTTGGATGGTGATAGTTTTATTTAAATAAAGTTTACTGCTTCAAAAATTAGGTCATTTAATATTGGTGAAAGAACGTGCATCTTTAGAAGATAACTGAAAAAAGTCACAATTTGTGTTCAAAGCATCTTGCTTCTGACACATGGCTGTTAAGTGACAAACGAAAATTTCCTCAGGTCAGTAAAATGACTTGACAATAGGCTGCGTATAGTTTCTACCGAAGCTGGCTGTCAAAAAAGTTGTAGCAATCATGCTCCATCATTAAGGATGACCAGCCCAGCTCTTTGTCTGCAAAGACCACGGATGAAATATTGTCATCGCCTATCACTGGCTGTGCAAGCCTCTTTTGTTGCCACTCTGCAAAAAGAAATTTATTTTTACAGGTTGGCTCTCATTACCACAAATATCACCCAAAACCCTTGAAATAACAAAAAGAATTCCAAGGCCTGGCCAATGACCTGCCTGCTTTGTACAATATTGATAGGACAACCCTGGGCAACGGAGGAATTCTGCTGGTGCCTTGGTTCTCTTTGTAAAGGGATTTGGCCAAGATCAGGAAAAGCATGTATTTATTTTTTATTTATTTAAAATGTGTCCCCTGCCTTCTTCTCAAAAGGTTTACGATGGCTTGCAAAAACCAAAACCAAAACAAAACAGAAAAATCGTATGTATTAAGAGTGGTACAAACATAAAAATAAAAAATTTTAAAGCAAAAAAAAAAAAAAAGAGAACAAACACATTATTAGCCTAGGCAAATACGGCTTCTAGAATTGAGCATTAAATGAACTTAGGTATAGCGTTTCCTGTTCAAGGAACAAGCAGGACAGAAATTGAGGTGGTACGCTAGTAACACTTACCAGCTGTTTTGTTTTCAGCCGGCACGGACTCCAACTGGTTGATGCTCACGCTGTACTAGTTGTTAAACATTTTTAGCATCACCGCAGGAGCCAGGCAGAGAATAGGCACTGGATGAACAGTAGCAGTTTTCAATATTTTTGTCTTGCATTCCTTGCAGCCATATCACCTGCAGCATTCATTTAATACATATTTGAAATACACAGAAAATATATTTATGCTTTGCCTTTAAGCAACTGCCTGAGAAGTGCCCTCTGCCAGCAAAAGGAGGCAAAGTGTTGATCTTCCCTTGGGCTCTATTTTCCTCAAGAGGGGAGATAAGTCCAGGAGGCCACAGCTCAATTGATGTTTGCCCAAACTCTGCTTCTTGTTCCTAGCAGAGACTTTGCCACCACATTATAAGTGAATTGAATACTGCACTGGGGTGCCCCAATTCTGGTCTATTGCTGAAGAGTATGCAAACACTATATGGAGTTTTTCTTAAGTTTGCACAAAGGGCAGGGAGTGCATTTCTCTCCCTTCCTCTAATTTTCTTTATATTTCAGTTTCCCGCCTTAGGAAGGGTTCATGGGGCTAATTGTGCATTTTCTCTTGTGTGAATGAAGGACAAGGTGTCTACTTTCACTTCAAATTGCTTGGCCCTCAATCAACATCACCATAAATGTGACATACGAATATTAAATCCAAATATTTTATTGGTGCAGATAAATATGATTTGTAAAAAGAGTCAAATTAACAATCCATTACATACTAATGGGTTCTAATCAATAAGTTTAATTTGACTAAAAGGAGAGGGGCGGGGGAGAAAAGAGACTCAATTACATCCAAATGGTGCAATTTAAAATTGTAAAGGTGGCTGACTTCTACAAGTTTGGAGCTGGATTCTGACTTGGGGGCTTGGGGACCCAGGTCTGAGCTCTGTTGAAAGGGGGCTTCTGTCTGTGCTTCACACACTCGTATTTCCCATTATTTTTCTTTAAAAAAACATCGCTTTAAATACAAAAATAAGTACAGAGAATAATTAAAAAAGACACCAAGCTCCCACTACCCAGAAAGAAAAATATATTTTTAAAATGTCTTATTTGCTTCAGATTGTTTTAATAAAAATAAGACAATGCACATAAAACTGAAGTCTCTTCTGTCCCCTCCTTGTCTCTGCCCTCTCCTTCCCTTCCTCCTTCCCCACAGGCTGGACCGAATGTTGTGTGTTTCCTTCTTGCCCTCATTTCTGTACTTTCATGAAACACATAGGGACCCACAAGCCGTGCATAGTATCAATTGGTGTGTTTACGAAATTCTACAACTGGCTTTTTCCACTTGACAATCTAACTCATCCCTTTTAATATTCCACCATATGATTTTTTTAAATTTTTTATTTTCTTTTATCTTGCTCATTCATCCCCTACTGATGGACAATTAGAATGAGCTGGCTTGCTATGGTTATTCTGACATCAATTAGGAAAAAGGTGCCCAAGTCCCATCATCAGGGAAGTAGATTTCAAGTCCTTGGACTGGCCACAGCCTGAACTATGGGAACATCTACATCCTGTCCTGCAGGGCTCAACCACGAGAGATCTAACATAGAAAAATATCCGGCTCCTTGCCCGCTGCTCTCGCGTCTTACCCTGGGTACCCCAGGTACCCCATTCATGACAGTTCGGCTCGAGCTGGCAGGAGCCTTTGAGAATGAAACGTGTCCTCCTTCCCTCTGCTGACTTCAGCCCTCTTTCCTCTCCCACTCTGCGGCAATATACAGAGCCTAGATAAAGGAGGAAACAGACAACGCTCCTATCTGCAGGGCTTCTGCCTCTTCAGATGGGGTGTCTGCAGCGTATCCGTAATCCTGGTGTCAGTCTGCTCCCTAGTGTCGCCGGCCGGGTCCAGCATCTGACAGCAGCAAATCCGACGCTGCCGGCAGCTCATTTCTAAGAAGCAGCTCACAGCTCCAGCCGCCCTCCCGCAGAAGAGGAACAAAGCCCAGCGGACTATCTTGCCATCTTCTGGGTGGCAAGGAAATCTCAATTATACACCCAAGGGATGTGGTTTATGAAAAACTAGAAAGAATGTTTAAATTGTATACGTAAATTGTTTTGTTTTACAAGCTGGGGTAAATCAGCACGTTTGCAGCCCATATTTATCTGATCCACTCCATAAGACTCTTTTTGAATGTATGCCATTGATGTGGGGTGGATGCCTATGCAAAACATAACCGACCCCTAAATTCAATTAGGGCATTAGGGGGAAAATGGGAATTTTGCTGTGGGGTTAGTCAAGACTGCTGAGAACTTCTCGGAATAGTTCCTTGGCTGTAACCAAAGATTGAAATCGAAGGATAAAATTTCCAACGGATGCCTAGCAGTCAGAACGTCAGCTCCGGCTTCCCCTTTTAAGAGAAAAACGGCAAATGAAATGCCCTTCTTTTACCTGATTTCTAGCTCATTTTAAAAAATATCTTTTTTGTATCGTCCCTAACATAGCATATCTAACATTGATTGAGCTGGATAGAGGCTTAATTAACCTCCTCCATCCTGATGATAATAAATGACAAAAGATGGGAATATGTAATTCCACAGGAGAAACCATAAATTGGAAAAGGTACCCCAAGAAAGAAAATATTTGAAAACAGTGTTTTATTTTTACACAACTCTTAGCAGCAGAGAACACTCCAGGGATGTGGTTCACAAGAAAGAGTGTTTAAATTGTCTACGTAAACTGTTTTGTTTTGCAAGCTGGGGTAAATCACAGATAGAGGTCACGGCGATGAGCAAAGTTTGTGGCGGCGTGGGGGCCTACACAGGCATAATCTGGCTTTGACCGTGGGCTGCTCAACCCTAATCGCTGATAACAGCCGTCAAGCGGCCAAGACGCTCCACTTCATATCGATGTGGCATTTACTTTTCCAGAAAGTCCGCCACTCAGGTCGGCACTTACGGCAAGATAATTAATAGTCCCCTGAGTTATAGATTCTGAGCTAAAGGTAACGGTACATAATAGAAGTCAAGGTCACCCATAATACAGTAGCTTCTATAACAAAGGGGATTATTACTGCAATTACAGTCGTGTTGGAAAAGATTTTGCAAGTTGCCATCATTTTAATTCTTAAACCTTCTCTTGCTGGTGAAGTTTAAACTCTCCGATTTTTCATGGAGGAATAAAAGGTTCTTCCATACCACCACAAAAGCTTTCTCCTCTGAGCATTCAAGTGGCTTCCAGTGAGGTCGAGAGAGAGGGTGGCGACCCCATTTAGTAGCCAGGCCTTCAAAAAGTCTACACAGGCTGGACTCGTGTCCTTCATGTTGCCCCTTCCTATGCTATATCAAATAGATTAAAATACACTCATATCCCACATTAGATTTTTTTTATTTTTGCTGTACAAAATGAGAATTTTCTGGTTTTGCTTATAACATCATTATTCATTTTCAGTTGATAGTGGTTTCTTTCTCTTTTTGGAGCCGGTGACTTTTTCCCCTAGGTTTCAGACGTTTTCAAAGGTCCTTGACAAGTCTGAGCCTCTGGCCCTCTGCCTGTTGTGTCCAGTGAAGGCAACAGCCCCGTTTGCCAAGGCCTAAACAGGAGCTGAACACAGAGCACGTTTCCCACCCAAACTCTTTAGTGTCTAAATTTGCTCCTGGCTGGAAGAACTCGGGTTCCTGTTGTTTAAATTAAAAAAATAAACAAAACCTGTTTTTAAAAGCTTCTAAAAAAAAAAAAAGGGTTCAGTTCTAAAAATTGTGATTAATTTAATGCGACTTCCTGACTGGAGTAGATCAGAAGCTGGGGGTGCCGTTTGGGCGAGCCCGTGGGCGTGGTGACAGACCGCGTCGCTCCAGCTGCCCCGACTGCTTTCTGAAATGGTTGCTAACTAACACAGCTCTCCTTTTTATGACCTGGACAGTCTTGCTGTCTTTCCGCGCTGGACAAAAGAGCAGGCAGACACGATCATCTTTTGAGAACGACGCCATCGTCGTTGTCTGCATAGCAGGACTGTAATTAACCACCAGAAATAGGACAGCTGAGGATGGATAAAGAGAGGGGAAGGGAGGGACGGTGACCCGGCGTCGCAGTGAGGCCTGAGCAAAGATAGTAGCTGAAATCGAGTACACGCATGGATGAGCTCATCCCAGGGAAGGGTGTGTGTCCAGATGGAAAATATGTGCAGCAGGCCAGAGGAAGGGAGGCCTAGAGATCTGCTTAGTGCTCTGGGCCCAGCTCACATGCCCCCTCCTCCAGGCAGACCTCAGGGATGTCTCTGGGAAGAATTATTCATGTACGAAACATATACACGAATTTGAAGGCCTATTAGGTACCAAGTACTGTTTTAGGTGCCAGACAGTCTCCGTGATGAGTGAGACAAACCAGGTCCCTGACATTGTGTGGACACCTGAGTGTTGACTCCAAAAGGAGCCAGCCATGCAAAAAGTCTGGAGAAAAGCATTCCAGGCAGAAGAGACAGCAATGGCAAAGGTCTCGGGATGGGACTAAGACTGACATGGCCCTGCAGCCTAAAGGAAGCCAGGGTGCTGGAGCAGAGGATACTGCAGAGTGGAGTGGAGGTGAGACCAGAGAGGGGGCAGGGCCTCACCTCGTGGGCTCTGTGGGCCCCGGGTAAGGAGTTTAAGTTTTAGTCTAATTCAAGGGGCCGTTTTTGGAGGGTTTTAATAAAGCGTGAGGCTTACGGCATCCTTCCCTTGCACGGAGTTGTGTGTATTCATAGCAGTCCTCCTTTCCAGGCTTCTCTCCTTCCCCCCTGGCACTTACGCACAATGCACACCCACGGCAGCCACTCATCAATGTGCATGGACCTAAATAACGGGTCAGGACTCAGTTGAAGACAAACTGTGAGTGTCAGCTTGCTCTGGGGGCTGTTCACAGACCTCACTGGTGCTCAGCAGGCTGGTGGATGACGGCAAATAAAACCGGTGCTGATTCTGAAACTAAACTCACCAGGAGGGTTCAAAGAGGATACCAGCAAAACTTTGTCTTTGATTTTTCTCATCTCATGACTGGTGAAGCCGCATAAAAATGTGTTTCTTTCCAGAAATCAAGAGGTCAATAACGAGTCATTTAATCCCCTTCCAGTATAGTCCTCGTGGAGGATTGGAAAGAACACATACTCAAAAGTGTTCATAAGGAATAATTGTGTGAATGAGCAAATGAATGACTAGATTTCATTGTTTGTGCCTCAGAGGTCTCTAAGAGTTTTGGGCCTTGTTAACTTGTTTTGGGGCCTGAAGAAAGAGGACCAGCTTATTCCAGCTCCCAGCAACTCCCCTGAGTTTTTTAGAGATCCTCTTTAGTGAGTAGAATCATGGAGTATCAGAGCAGCAAGTCTAACCCCAACTGGAAACTCTGAGGCACAGAGAGGGGACGTGACTTGTCCAAGCTCACACAGCCAAACCAGGACTGGAATTCTACACAGTGCTCCTTCCAGTGTGCTCTGCTTCTTCCTTTTAGGATCAAGAAGGGCAGGGGAAAAGGCTCAGAACACAGACCATGGGAGCATTAACTAAGAAAGGATGGCCTAGAGGGCAGGTAGAAATCTCTCCCACTTTCTCACTGGTCCTGCTCTGTAGGCTTACCCTTAACAGGGCCCTTTGGCCAGGGAACTCTAGCTCCTGGGTTTCTAAGGCTTTGGGTGGGCACATCCCCTTAGATTCCTCATCTGTGCAGTGGGTATAATTATGATACCTACCTTACAAGGCAGCTGTGTGGTAAGTTAATCTGTGCAAAGAGTTTAGCGCAAGGCCTGGCATGTGATAACTGCTCAATAAATAGTAACCATTGTCAACATTATTTTTTTAATGACAGAAAATACAGAAAAATACACACACAAAAAACACCCATTATCCCAAACCTAGAGATGACCATGGTTAATATTCTGGAGATTATCCTTCTAGTCGTTCTTCCAAGCCTGTATATTGTACTTACATGTATATAATATATACACATATATATATACATACATATATATATACCTATTACACACGATATACACACTGTTTCATACTTTGCTTATTAATTACAGGTATATTATAAACATGTTATCAGATTCTTCCAAAATATGATTTTCATGGCTCTTTTAACGAACTCCCATTATTGGAAATTTAGGTTTGTCAACATTTTGCTGTTTTTCTTCAGGAGAATTCCTAAATGTTGATGTGCTGGGTCACAGGGCATGCATATTTTTGAAGCTTCGGGTAGAAATTGCCAAAGCGCCCTCCAAAAAAGTTGGACCACTTCATACCCTCCTGAGCAGATACAGGAGTGTGCCCACATCTCTACCACCCTGGGTATTATCGCTTTAAGTACCTGGACCCTTTAGATAGGCCCAAAATGTTGCATCTTGTTTTAAATCTCTTGATTGCCATAAAGCTATGAAAATTGAATTTTCATCTGTATTTATTCATTTATGAACTACCTGATTAAGTCTTTTACTTATTTTTCCGCTGGGGTAGTTTTCTTAGTTGAACAAATTGGTCAGAGGATGTGTAATTGGGATGCTCAGGTTTTGTCATTGTATTTACTGAAATATTTCCCCCGTGTTTCACTTTCGGCCTTTTAGTATTTTAATCAAAACGTTAGAAGAGCACGAGTTTGGCCTGACTTCCATCTGGCTCTGACATTCTGTCATTAGTGACTAGACAATCTCATTCCCGTTCCCAAAACTGTTGTGCGGGCAGAGCAGGAGCCACTCCAGCAGAGTTCCACAGTTCCGACCATTTGAGCTCTTTTTACTTCATGTCAGACCACCCCCTGGCGCCCCAGCACCACCCACCTTCTCGTAATGACCCTTTTTAGGGCTTGTTGGTGTTTCCACTTCGACTCCTCATTTCCTATCCCTGTGATAGACACACACTTAGCACCCAAATGCTCCAGGGGCTCCCAGATAAGGAATATTCTCTTGGAACAAAGTCGGGGGAGGGGGAGGAAAGGAAGAGTAGCTGGTGTGGTTTTTTTTAAGCAGCCTAATTTAAGTGTAAAAATCAACTTTCCTTCTGAACAATGTGACAACAACCAGAAAGCTGTGACTGATGGTGCTAAAGCTTGGGAACTTGAGGAAAAGCTTTTATCAGAAGCCCAGGGGAGAAGCTGACTGTTCCTGTGCTTACAAAGGACATTCCTGACCTGCACAGATAACCCACCACAGCGACTCCTTAGCTCTTCAAAAATCTTTTCATCATCCCTATCGGTGACCCCTGAACAAGAGCCGTGACTGTCTTCAGTTGGTATAATGGACATTCACACCCCCAGCTTCCGTTCTCCCTCCTTCTAGTAACAGGACTCTCATTTCCCCCTCGCAAATCCCATTCTCAGTTCATGTGTTCTAGGGTGGAGGTTTGACTCTCGCCTGGATGGTCAGAGCCTCACAGTACTTGGGGCCTTAGCTATGCCTATGGGGATGGGCACATGATCCAATCCAGGCCAATGAGCGTTAGCCTCAGAACTTTGGCGCAAACCATCAGGGACGAGAGCCCTCTCTTCCGCCCGCCTGTGAAAGTCTGTCTGGAGCTTCTGGCGGTGGCTGTCTTGCCACCTGGGAGCCCACAGAGAGAAGCAGAGTAGAGAGATGGAGATAAAGAGACTGAGTCATGAGGACATTAGTGAGCCCACAGATCAAGCCACGCCTGAGACCCACTGTTAGACTTTTCAGTGACATAAGCCAACCAATTCCCTATTTGGGCATTAGCACTTTTGAGGTGGGTTTCTGTCACGGTGGAAGGAGTCCTGATAATACAATCTAGTCCATAAATCGGATCTGTGCTTTGAACAACAGAATTGTAGATACCCATTAACCCAAACCCGGACAAGGTTCCGGGCTTCCCAGGTAAGAGAGGGGGTGTTGGTAGCCCAATGAGCTTGTAGGAAAGGGATGTGTTAGGAATAGTTGAAGAAACGCAGAGGAGGACTCCAGGGAGATGTGACAGCCTGTTGTCATGGAGACTCCACAGAACAGACCATTGGATGAAGGATTTTTAGGGTTGGATCTTAACTCAATATGAGGAAAGGTACAGACTCTCAGATGTGAGGAGATGGTGAGTTCTCTTCCCCAGGGGAGTATAAGAGGAAAGCGCCTAACAGAACGTCATTCGGAAGATGCAAGCATCAGGTGCAGGCTGAACCAGAGACCCCTGACATTCCTGCTACCCATGAACCGTGATGAATCCCTTTTCAAGATGAAGAGGTTCGTGTTTGAATCAGGTCTTTCTCATTTGTGACCCAGCTTTTCCAGCAGGGAAATTATGTTTATGAGAGTAGAGTTGTTATGGAAGTGATTAAAATGACAGATTCAATGCGTAAAGAAAAGAAACAGAAAAATTACCTTTAAGAGTATGGTCCTTACACCCCAACCATAAACCCCTAACCATTTCTCCCGTTACCCAACACTTACACGAACATTGGGGGTCTCCTCTAAAAGGAATGTGGCTCCCAGAGATCCCGAGTTGCAGGCTGTGTAGACCAGGGAACAGGGTTCATATCTGGACACTGCCCCCAGTATAGCCTTACGCAGGGGTCAGGAGGCCTCGGCTGGGGATTCACATTAAAGGTCTTCTCTTGGTCAGTTCCTGCTAAATATGGGATCCTCGATTCTGCCGCCGTTCTCTCCCCTACTCTCATCCCAGAACCACCTGTCCATCTCTAAAACGGAAGCTGTGACGTTCAGTGTCCAATGCTCTTAGCAGAAATGGCCCTGCTGTGTCTTTTAGGTTTCTGGTTTTTTTTGTGAAATATTATAAATCACCATTGTACGTGCATTCATATTCAGGGCATTATTTTGAGAATCACTTAATATTTTAAAATACCTTTTTTCCAGTTAATAGGGTTTTTTTTTCCCATTTTGATGCTTTTAAAGAGTGTGTGTGTGTTTGTGTGTGTGTGTGTATGTGCACATGCACAAGTACAGAGTGCATACACTTTGTTGCTATTGGTAAAGTTCAGTTAAAGTTCATGGAAAAACAATTTCCAAAATACAGATTAGCTGTTTACAGGCTCCTTTTTTTTTAAGGAATTTATCAATTTTGCCATTTCAGCCATATCTGAACTACAGATGATTTAATGACATTCTTGTGGTCTAATAGAGCCATGGGGAGGAAGCTGTCTTTTTACTAAACTTCCTTTAAAGGAGAAATTAGATGCTTTCCCCTTATCTCAGCATCTTCCACCTCTCCTCTTTCTGTTAGTGACTTTTCCTCCTCTCTCATTTGGGTAAATACTTATGCCTGGGACTCTTATGATTTATAATCACAAACCACATATAATCATAAATCATACAGATGATTTATAATCCATCAAAAATAAAATGTACAGATGTTTTTTAATGGGCCAGGATGGACACTTTTCACCTCTCACTCATCAGAGTATTTTATTGTTGGTTTTTATTGAGGGGAAAGGGTGGATCATCCCTTTTGGCAATGAAACCAAAGATATGGCCTGCCTTTAAAAGCTACGTTCTTGTAACCCTGACATGAACAACTTGTGTGAATGGACCTGGTAATTAGGAAACATTTCCTAGAATAAAAATGCCAAAACAACAAGAATGTCATCTCAGGGGTGGGGGAAATACGATTGATTTTTATTTTCATTTTTCTACTTTTCTATGGCTTCTGGATTACCTACAGTGATGGTGTTTTAGTTTAAAAATAATTAATTAATATGAAACTACATATTCCTAGAAAAAATTAAACATTACATATAAAGTTAAAGTCGACTTTGACCCCACCCCCTCCCATCCTGGTTCCCTCTCAAGAGCTAACTACTGTTATCAATTTAGCCTGTATCCTTCCAGAACTTTCTTTTATTAATTTACACATACACACACACACACACACACACACACACATACATATGAATTCACATATTTCTTTAAAAATCAAGGGTAAAAAACAAACAATAAATTTGCTGACAGTGTAGCCAAAAGTTCTTACCAATGTTAGAACAAGAAAAAATGTTAAAGGCTTTGTAGTCCAACCGCCTCATTTAACAAATGTGGCACTCAGTTCTCGAACGCCTCCCTTCCCACAGAACTGCCCTCTGATGTGAGCCACATTTTGATATGTGGGTCTTCAGATGAGCAGGCAGATGTGTAAATACTCGTCTCCCAGGCCTGAGTATGATTTTTAATAATCGAATATGGAGCTCGAGCCAACATTTTATTCAGGCACTAAATTTAAAAGTGGAGCCAAGAGACTTTAAAAAATTTATGATTCCACAAACGCAGGGAATTTTCCCCCACGATCGCTATCTCAGAATTAAAAGCGTAAAACTGGCGCTGTGTGGCTTGGCTTTCTCTCCTGAGCTCCAGCTCAGGGGTGTTCTTGGGTCTCAAGTGAGCTGCCCAGGCTGGGGTCCCTCCAGATGGAAGGGGCAGGGGGGCCTTGTGCCCACTCCCACCCCAATCCCTGCCCCAGGCCCAAGGAGGCTTTTTGGAGTTGTTTGGCTGGGTCATTGCCCCTCTGCCTTCTATACAACCCTCAGAGCGAGTGCCTGAGTGCCCTGTGATAAAGATAGTGTTTCAACTTGAAAGAATAATTGCTGACACACATTACTGTTTCCCCGGAGGAAATCAGTCCAGACAAATCCTCTGCAAACCCAGGACAGCAGACTCGGCAGTTTATGATGGGAGCCTGCCTGCCTTTTGGTCTCCCTTGTGAAGTAGCCCTGACTCCTTTTCAAGACTCATGTCCAAACGCCTGCCACGCCAACAACAACCTCAGTCCTGGGCCTCAGAGGCCTGGGCAAAGCTCTGCTCTCCCTCCACCCCTTTGGAGACTTTGGGAATGCAGCACACTGCTCCTATATGAGGCTCCAAGGACTGGAGGTGAGTGGATGTCCCTCCACCCCAGAAAGAAGAAGCCCATTGGACAGATACTATTTTCATAGGAATTTGTGCTTGCCAGGCCTCATCCGCTCATTCACTCAACAAATATTTATAACCACCTACTATGTGCCCACCACAAACAAATATTTATCAGGCGGCCATAAGCTCAAGAAAGAAAAATAAAACAGGACAGAGAGGGTAGCAAAGGCAGGGAGTGGATCTGCTATTTTATAAGCAGCAGTCAGAGACAACCTCATTGATCAGATGACATGTGAGCAGAGAACTGAAGGAAATGAAGGTGTAAACCATGCAGCTCTGATGGAAGAACAGCCCAGGCAGTGAGAACAGCCAGTGCAAAAATCTTGAGACAAGAGCAACAACAAGGCAAGTCTGGCTGGAGCAGAATAAGTCAGGGAGAAAATGGGAGATTCAATTGGGGACGGTGAAGAAGATCACATATGGCCTAAGGGGCCACTGTAAGGATTTGACTTTTCCTCCAAGTAAGAGGACAAGCCATTGGAGGGTTTTGACCAGAAGAGTGACACGATCAGATTCAGATTTTGACAGAATCTTAGTGCTATGAACAACTATGACAAAAGAATGGATGAAAGGAGACGAGATAGCAGGCCACTGCTGTCACCCATGGAAGAGATATCGGTGGCTTGGACCACGTTGGTAGCATGGAGGTTGTGAGAAGTAGAAAAGGTCCAGATACATATTGAAAGTAGAGTCATCAGGAGTTTGGCTTAAAAGATTGGGAAAATGGAGTTATTTTCTGAGACGGGGCTATTGGAGGAGGACCAGGTGGCATGGGGTGGGGTATTTAAGAATTTGTTTGTGGACATGCTGAGTTTGAGATGCCTTTTAGACATCCAAGTAGATATAGCGTCTGAAATTCAAGAGAGAGGTCTCATCTGGAGATATCTTTTAAGATGGTATTTAAAGCCATGAGACTGGATGAGTAGCCAGAAAAGAAAATCATAAGCAGAGAAGAGAAGAGGGGAAGGGGAGAGGAGGACAGGGAAGGGAAGGAATGGGAGACCAAGGGAAGGAATCTGAGAACTGAGCCCAGGGGTGCTCCAACATTTAAAGGCTGGGAAGATATGGAAGATCTCCAATTAAGAAAGAGTTTCCACTGAGGTAGGGTGAGATCTAGGGGAGTATGATATCCTAGAAGCCAAGAAAAACAGTATTTCCTGAAGGAGAGAATGATCAAAAACGTCACACACTGTGGAGAAGCTAAGTAAGATGAAGTCTGAGGCTTGACAGTGGGATCTAGCAATATGACCTTGAAAAGAGTTTTCTGGGTGGACAGGAGCCTGATTGGACTGGGTTCAAAAGAGAATGGAAGAAGCACAAGTGAAGAAAATGAGAAGAAAAAATTATTTTGAGTTTAGTGTGAAATTCCATAACCTCAAATCTTGGTATGGCAAAGGCACTCAATGCCCACAGGGATTTCCACGGAGGTGCAAGAACCAACTGCTCATTAGGCATTGCATTTCTGCATGCCTACACTTGAGAATTTACCAAGTGTCCCAAATATTCAAAAAAAAAAAATAGGACAGACATTTCTATAAAGTACAGCATCTCTAGTGCCCTCTTTCCTTATCAGTAGAAAAAATCCTATAACACAAATGAAACTAATCATATAGCTGTCCAGTGAATGGCCTCTGCCAGACACATTCCTCATTATTGGAATTTGGAGGATTCTATAATTCTTGCTTAAACTTTTAGAGACTATTGGACAATCTGACTTTTTTCCAAATCAGTAAGGAAAGAAAAATGTCTGGTGTTCAACAATTCATCTATAAAACAAATCGTGGTCCAGATGTAGTACTCAGAACTATGATTTGTTTCATTGTTTAAAGGTTACAAATTATCATATTTTCACACGTATCATCTCATTTGATCTTCACCTCCACGTAAAATGGGCAAGAACAATTATCTCCACTGTACGGAACAAAAGCTAGAGGTAAGAGATTAGAGACTTGTCCAAAGTTATTCAGAAAGTAAATGGTGACCCTTCACACACCACTACATCTTCTGACTCCAAACCCTGGGGGGATTCCAATGCTTCCCCGTGCGTGGGCTGGATGGACACGGTATTGAGTGTGATACAGAGGGCCAGAGAGTTTCTCGCTGGATGTTTCCCCCACACCAAGTGGATTTTTCCATATACTGAAGTGGCTTCCTCTGCCCAAATCTGTACCATAAGCTGATGCTGGGTGAACATGGAAAACCATCTCGAAGTGCCTTAACAGGCTCTAGGACACAAGAGAAGCTCACCATATTCTGAGCACTTCACCCGATCAACTTGTTTGTCCTTGTCTTTCACAAATGTTCAGTGATAGTCGCCAAGACTTCCCACCAACCATTTGGACAATGAGTCAATGAGCAGTTGGCACAATGTTTCAATCAGAGTCTTGCTACACCACTGCACTATTCTCATGGAAGTCTTCCCAGACATGCAAAGTCCTAATGTTAATGGGTCCATGTTGTCTTTGACCTCGCATTCAAAGTTCTCAGTTTTAAATATTATTAATGTGCAGACATTGGGTTTGGATTTATTTTAATCAACCAGCAACTGCCATTGTGGTATTGAAACACGAGAAGATAGACATCCACAGATGAAGAGAAAGTTCAGAAACAAACTCGAATTTACATATTCATTTGGTTGATAAAGGAGGTATTTCCAATAAGTTAGGAAATTAATAATGATTTAATGAAATTGTGTTGAAGAAATTGATTAACTATTTAGAAAATACAAGGTTAGCGTCTTACTTCATTCTCAATGCCCAAATAAATTCCAGTCCCATCAAAGAAGTAAATGTAAAACTAAAATAAAGCAAGAAATAGACCAGATAATAGGGAGATTTTTATCTGACCTTGAACGAGGGAGGATCTTTGCAAATACCCACACAAGGAGGGAAGCTGTATATGAAAATCTTAATGGTTTGACAACTTAAAATATTTCTATGTTTTTATTAAAATAGAGCCCTGCTCCACTTAGCCTTCCCCCATCTTCATGGCTAAAATCACTTTCCACTCCTCCCTGGTCCCTGCAGCCTTCCAGGATCCAAGAAGCATCGCGGGGAAACTACTCACTCATCTTGAAAAAGGGAAACAGAGACCCGGGGAAGGGAAGCAGCTCATCTAAGAACAGACAGCTTGAGCGTAGCAAAGAGCTGGACTGCCTGCGTGTGAATCTCAGCCCTGCCACTTACTGGCTGTGTGACCTTAGGCAAATCACCTCCCCTCTCTGAGCCTCAGTTTTCTCATCTGTAAATGAGGAGTGGCTTGTTATGAGGATTAAATGAGTCAACCTGCCAAAGTGCTGGGAATAGTGCCAGCTCCACAGCAAGTGCTCAGTAAAGGTTAAGCTTATGACCGGGCTGGGGTTAGCCTTCTCTTATCCTGGAGGACAGGGGTTAGATTGTACACATCTTCACTACAGGGGTAGGTGTTGGGTCAGCCTCAAGCCCTCGGCAAGCACTTATCCTAGACAGAAGCTGAGTGATCGTGGACGGTGCCATCCCTCTTCAATCTAGTCTTTTATTTTAGCCTTACAACAACATTGGATGCAAGTGGGGCAAATACAATTGTATCCATTTCAAAGATGATAAAACTGAGATGTGAAAGGCCTTGCCTACAGCCACAGAGAGTTGGGACTAGTCCCAAACATCCTGGCTTCTCCCCTGTGCTTTTACACCAAAATCTAAACCACACTGAAACCTTAACTTTGCCCCCTTCCCGCCCCATCCCCAACCAAGCAATAGCCATGGTGCACTTGTTCTCATCATTGAAAGACTCCATTTATAGAGCTTACGATGTCCCCAGTCCCATGCTAATGCTGCACGTGTGTCATCTCATTTAATCCTTAGAATAATCCTGGGGGATAGACATGATTCTGCACATTCTACACATAAGGAAACCAAGGCCTGGGAGAGTTAGGGAACGAGCCCAAGGCCACACAGGGACAGAGCAAAATCCTATTCAAACGGAGGCCTGTGTGATGACACAGCCCAGGTTCTTTACCACTTTTCTAAACCAGGAGAGGGCCTGGAAAGCATAAGGCCCAGTGCTTGCTTTAAAATAGTCAGTCATTCACCTCGGTGAGATGACACAGCTGGAAATGGGCAGCACCAGGATTCAGACCCACACTGTCTGATTTGGGAGCCTATACTTCAGTTCCCATGTTATCCTGCCAATTAGTCCAAAAATAATACTACTAAAGTACTGAATCACGTTAAAATAATAATACAGAAAGAAGCCACTGTGTACCTACTAAAAACAAAAGCACTGGGCCAGGCTCTTTGGGAATCACGGGTGGATCCATGGGTTATTAATACACCAATGGATTCAACCAACGTATGTTGGAGCACCTGCCATGTGCCAAGCACTGTTCTAGACACTCTGGTGACACAAGCACATCTTACTGAAGAGTTTGCAAAAGGCTGGGGAGAAAAGACATAACTAGACAACTAGATAAGAAGTAATTGAAGATGAAAGAAGCAGTTCAGGAAAAGGGTTGGTTGGCTTCATGGTTCCAAGAGATGGGTCTGTGATCTCTGCCCTCAAACCACTCAAGATTTTGTGAGGAGACAAGACACACAAATCACCAAGAGATGAGTTCAAACATAAAGGTGTGTAGCGAAGACAATTGTAGGGAGGCAATAAATGAATTGCCAAGTGAGGAACAAAAGATGATTTTAGAAGGGTCAGTGGAACTTGGGTAGCTGGTGGAGGTTTCATGCAGGTTTCATGCTGGGGGAGGTTTCATGCTGATAAACTGGTGAATCTGTGGCTTAGATCCATATTTAGTTATTGTTTTCCTGAGTTTAAAGTGAAAACAAAAATCTAAAATAAAATAAAAGAGGAAAGACGTTGCCCTCCTTCCCGCACGGCCCTCCCTCTGCCCCTTCAATCCTGCACATCGTCACTCTTCTCTCTCCTGGATCCCTGTTTCCTCAATCTCCACTTCTGATAGAAATTGAGGCAGGGAGAAATTGTGAGGACAGGTTCCCTTCACCTGGCTTGCCCTTTCTCCAAATCACTTCTGACCCCACTGTAAGGGGACAATATTGAAAATAGTCAAAAATAACCCCCCTAAAAACATGAATCAAAAAGTCGCGGCTCCTGGACATGTTTTTAAAATTGCTTAGTTGCATGCAAGTCCCTTTAGTGTTTGAAGGACTTTAATAAAATTGATTTTCTGAGTATAGCCTTTTAGCAGCTACTGTATAAGCTTGAAATATGAACCCTTCATTGTTGAAAGTGCTTCATTTTTGCCCTGTTACTAATGATGAAAGGAAAGTGTGGGTTCGGAATTCTCCACGGCTGACATTCTCATAATTAAATAGTGTTAATAATAAAGCTTTGCAGATTTTAAACAAACCGGCACAGAGGTGGAACAGTTTGCCGTATTTCATTTAGAGACCACAGCAATTAGCCCTTAATGAAGAGTACACAGCGACATAGAAGGGAGTTATTTCCACACATCGTTTATTTGCCAAATCACAAAAGGCGACATTTTCATTCCGCTGATTGAAAATGATTCTCAGGACTTCTTCTGAAGGCCTCTTAAGTAATTGCACTGTGAAACTTAAAAAAAATAAATGAATAAAAATAAAGAGAAGAACATTAATTGCTTTTAATATCTACAGTCTAATTTCAGCAAAGCTTAGTACACTAATAGCTCTGAATCTCCAGCCATACAACAATGGATTAAAAATAGAAGGCTCATCATGGTTGTTATATTTAGAGGCTGATGTTTTTCTTTTATAATTTTAGGAGAGATTTGTTCCCAGGCACATTGTTACTCATCTCTGTGAACTGACACGGGGGTGTTTTTATAGAGGTCTCACCGGTGGGGTGACTATGAAGTTGTTGCCAAAGGAAAATGACAATATTTATCCTGAAGGTGAGACAAGAGAAAGAACTGTTCCACTGTCAAGGTTGTGAATGACAAAGGAATGCTGATCCTTTTATGGTCTTCCACTACGCTTTTGAAGAGAAGGAGAAATTATTTTTAAAAAGGTAGGTGAGTTCTAGAACTATTTTTACACACTTGAAAATATTATTTCTTATCTTTGAGACTCCGTTTTCTTATCTGCAAATTACATGGAGGAAGGAAAGGCAGGAAATATTGACTCTGCTAAACAAATCCTACAATCACCTGGGTGGTGTTAAACATCCAGATTCCCAGATTCCACGTGGCATCCACTGAATTGGAATTGCCAAGGAAAGGGATTAGGAATCTCACTCTTTGTGAAAGCATGCTAGATGATACTGAGTATCTGGCAAGTTTGGTAAACATCTACTGGGGGTTCTTTGGGCCTCTCAACCCCACAGCTGTTAACGGATCAGGGCCAGCCATGTTGCAAAGCAGGGCATTGTGGGAGAAGGCAGGGGCTGCTGATGTGGGGCCACATGAGGGAATCTCAGGTCCCCAGCCTAAGAAAGCTCTTCCAACCAGTCTACCACAGTGCTGCAAATGTCCCCGTCAAGGTCACAATGTACCCTTCCTGTGACTCAGAATGAGTAAGGTCATGTTGAAATACATTTCTAGGCCTAAGATGGAGCTGCTCCTGCCCGGGGTGCCACGTCATCAAACTTAGAGAACTTTCCCCTGTAAACGCTCCACTTGACCAGAGACATAGTATATTCAGTCAGCCAACCCCCAAAGGCCAAGCCAGCTCTGGGCTCTGCATTTACCTCCTGGTTCCTTATTCTTTATCCTGTAAAAGCTTCCTGTCGTCCACATCTCTTTCCAGTCCTCAGGACCCTTGGGAACAGAGACTGCCTGATTCATGAGGTGTTAAAGTTTGTTTGTACCACTTAAATTCTCTTCTTTAACCATTTTTAGCAGTTGTAAAGAGCGGGACTAGGGAAAAATAAGTGTTAACGAGGACTGGATAGAAAGTCAGCTGAGGACGGGGAAGACAGAGCCCCCCACGAGGGATAGATGCTCAGTGGGGTAGCGTACAAAGACAGATGCCCAGACAATCAGAATATCACAATTGCACTCCGTTCTGTGCCATAAATCCCTAGGTGATGCTGAGGGTCCTTCTCCGTTTCAGGGCTACAGATTCCCCAGCTGGAGGATGAAATGGTTGAACAAGACACCAAGGGCCCCTTCAGGTTCTGATGTTAAAGCTCACAGCACTTGGCAGCTCTGCTGAGGGCTGGTCCTGACTTCTGCTTGGGTAATCTAACCTAATTCTGCCTTGTGGCAAGGGCCTGGCTGAAGTGCCTTGGTTTGGTCTTCTAGTGAATTCCAGACAGGTGTAACGGAAGCAGGGCTAATCCAGGATGGCTAGTGCTAAATTCACTTCCAGGTGTTTTAGGAATTATCACAGTCTTAACAACTGAAAAATAAGGTGGGTTTTTTTCCCTAATATCCTGATCTTTCTAAATGAAGAAAGATTATGAACAGCCTAATATAAATACTTGTCATCAAAATCTGACCCACTTTTAAACATTTTAATCTTTTACTGCCATTTAACCTTTTTCCCTACCCTCCTGCAAGCTCACTGGGAGGACATGGTCCATATAACCCAGAGCACCTAGCACCTTATTTGACACACAGCAGGCGCTCAATATGTGACAAGGGAACTAGTTGATATATTAATAATTTATTTAATGTTTCACTGCTGAATACTTTCTATGTATTTTGTCATTTAATCTTCATAATCATATTTGAGGTGGGTCTGTAGATGTGATGTGATATCTCATTGTGGTTTTGATTTGCATTTCCCCAATGACTAGGGATGTTGAGCATCTTTCCATCTGTTTATTTGTACATCATCTTTGGAGAAATATCTATTCAAGTCCTTTGCCCATTTGTGAGTCAGTTGTGGTTTTTCGTTGTTGTTGAGTTGTGGGAGTTCTTTATATATTCTGGATATTAATCCCCTATCAGATAGATGATTTGCAGTCCCATTCCATGGGTGACCTTTTCACTCTGTTGATGGTGTCTTTTGATGCACAGAAGTTTTTAAGTTTGATGGTCCCATCTGTCTATTTTTTTCTTTTGCAGCCTGTACTTTTGGTGTTATTTCCAACATTGCTTGAGTGATTTTGATGTGGTCAAATTTGGGAACCATGAATCCGGTCCATAGTCTAAACTCTTTTTTAAAAAAATAGTGTAACACTTACCTCTCTTTTTTTTTGTTTGTTTGTCTAAACAAAAACTCATTCAGAAAACCTATCTGTAAAAGAAAGAAGAAATGCTTGGATGAACAATTTCCCTCCACATGAGTAACTGAGCCCAACCCACCAATATCGCCAGCGGTAACTTCTGAAGAACCTCCACAGGTTTAGAAAGCATTGATCTAGTGATCTAACGCTCAACTTGTTTAAACGGGGACACTGAGTCCTAGGGAAAGAAGATGAGTTTCTGGAAGTGGACCGTCCCTCTGCTGCCTGCCCCTTAGTCCTCTGTCTGGGGGCCCCGGAGAGGATCTGTGGAGAGGGCCAGAGGCCATCATCAGCCAGGGTTTATGAAGTGAGAGCCCCTTGATTTCCAGCTGGTCAAGATGACCAGTTGGTGTAAAGATCAGTGAAGAAGATATTTCTGCGTGTATGCAGAGCTTGGAAATAAAGCGCAACGTAAGTTAAAATAAGTTCTCTATCTTTTAAAGAAAAAAACACTCAAGTTTAACTATGTAATTAATTAATTCACAAGTAGGTCCAAAGTGGGAGCGATTACTAAACAATGACTAATGAGAAAGAATAAACCCTAAGGTAAGTGATGATCAAGAAGATGAAGCAGTTTGAGCCTGGAATCCTATTACACTTCTATTTCAACATAAATAAGCTGACACCAGAAGCAAATGATTAACCCCAAAGCCGCTGGCTGTTGATTAGCTAAGGAATAATTTTACATTTCATTATTATTCACGTTGGCTAAATTTCCATTAAAACCAATTTGGTAAACTGGCCTTCTGATGGGCTTGAAATTAAAAGGAGGAAGAGAGGGCAGGGAGGGGAGAAAACAGAGGCCATCATTGGAGCATCTAGGGACGGGAAACTCATGGGGGCAGACTGCCACTTTAATTAAAGATAATGTCTCAATTCACTTTCAAAATGAGCCTCTGGAAAGTGCCTGGGAAATTTTCCCTGGCCAGAGTGTCTGGCTTGTTCACCAAGTGGGCGATTTCTGATTGAAGGGAGGAAGGGCCAGCTCATTCCCAGGTCAGCTTCCCACATCCCCAGCTCTCTGCTGAGCAGTCTCCAGCGGGGGAGAAAGAACCTTGGAGCGCCTCGAAAGCACAGTTGTCCCAGGGCCTAGGCTGGGGAGTCGCTGCTTCATTCTTTGGGCCATTACGCAGGCTTAAGAAATTTTATTTAACATATAAAAGTGACCAAAATACCAACGACTAGCTTAGCTCACATTTAAGGAGCACTCACATTGGCCAAGCCCTGTACTAAGTACTTTCATGAATTAACTCCTTTAATTCTCCTAATCTCTCTAATGAGGCAGAGTCTATTATTATCCCCATGTTATAGATGAGAAAGCTGAGACACTGGATGACTAACTGATATTATTCAGCCAAGATGGCACAGGGCTGAGATTCAAACCCATGTCATTTGACTCAAGACCCATATACCTAACCATTAAACTATACCACCTCTTGAAAAAATACTGAAACAACTTCCTGTTAAGTACATAAAGCAACAGAGCATAAGGTACGAGGTGAGTAGTTAGTGGGAGACAATGCTGCAAAGGTGAGTGGGGGACAATTTGTGGGGGACTTTGAATGCCAGGGTTTGAACTTGACACTTTGAATGGTCCCAGAGCGCAATGCCCAGTCCACTGGGAGTCCGTGGACAGAATTAGTGGTTATATATTTTCAAAATTTATTAGTAATAAATTTAGTTTGCATATACAATTGGGTAAAAAAGATAATCCTTATTTAAGAAAAAAGGAAATTTTAACACTTTACATATAATCTTACCATGTATCAGACTTTGTTCTAAGTGCTTTGCATTTTAACTCGTTTAATTCTTGCCACAACTCTATAAGGCAGGTACTGTTGTTCACGTCACTTACAAACGAGGAGACGGAGGCAAACAGAGATTAGCCTGTCCTAGATTCCAGCAGAGACAGCAGAGCAGGGACTTGCACCCAGATGTGTCTCCAGACTATGCTCTTAACAATTATGCTAAGTGATTGAGAGTATAGGAGGATGGGATATGGCAGAAGTCGTGAAGGTGACTGTCTGGCGTTGGGCGTCTGTTCTAGTTGCTGTCGTCTGAAATGTACTCTTTCTGAGGACTGCCAGGGGATGTCGCTCAGAAACCTGTTTACGCCCATGTAAGGGGAACTGGCAGCAAACCGGCACTTCTCAACCAACAGGCGGGATTCCCAGCACATTTCAAGGATCAGGTGTCCACAGCAGAAACCAACTCAGCTCTAGACGCTCAAGATCACTTGGAGGGGAGTGGCGTTTTCCTTGCGTGTGCCTAGACCAGTACTTCTCCCACTCTGGAAGCCAGGGGCCGTGGGGACTGCCCAGCGCAGCCGCTCTGAAAGTGGCAGAAGCAAGGACAGGTGTGTGGCTTTGGCTGGCTGAGATGCAGAAAGTGTTATGCATCCGCAGGAGAAATAGTCTCGCCTCTTCCCCCGACCCACAAGGGCTCTTGAAGGCTCCATCATCAGCAAGCCTTGGACTGGAGTAGGCCCTCCGCATTGCGTCAGTGGATATTCCGTCTCCATCGGGGACCACATGGCTGGTGAGTCCCCTACTTGGGCCACCCTCACCAAGGATCGCCACTTCCACCCCAACCCACCTGCTTTCCCATAAGCCCCACTGAGGCAGAGAACGTGTCTGGTGCACCTCCCCAGTCCTGTGTGGTCACCGTAAGCCTCTGAGGCCTGATCCAGAGGAGCAGGGTGGTCACCCGCCTAAGCTCTGCCACTGCCTGCTTTTCCGCCTTCTCACTGAATGGCCCTAAGCAAGCCCCCAAACCACTCTATACTCATTCTCTTCATCTGAAAAGGCTGATAGCAGACCCAGGTCACATGGCTGTGTCGTGAGGGTTACCTAGATAATATATCTAAAGTGTTCAGCCCAGTGCGGGGCACGTTAAGTACTAGATAAATAACAGCCATGACTCCTAATAATATTAATACAAGTTTCAAGTTTGATGGCCAAGATCTGGAATTTGGAAACACTCAAGCTTAATTACAAGTCTACCACGCATGTCTGTGTTGGTCGCCAAGTAGCCACGATAACCTCCCAGCCCTGCCGCGGCCTTCCCTTGAATAGATCTGCTTTCCCCTTCTGGCCTGGACAAGCCCTCACTTCTTAAGCTAATGGGAAGAGTGATTCTTCGCCAGAAAAGAGGGAGACATCTTTAGAAAGGCTTCTAAAATGCTGCCATTTTCGGTGCAGAGAGAAAGCCATAGCCACTCTTTCAATGACACATGCACAAAAGCTCTTGTCGTGAACACAAATAAGAAGAGTTGAACCCTTCGCCTGGTGTAATTCACTTCATTTATTGACCAGGGCTCTATCCCCCCAACCCCCGATTCCTTTGCGTTTGTCAGCGGTTCAGAGACCCCTGGCATTCAGCATGATTTGTAATGTAAATTATATAATTGTACTTTCACATATTTTAACATCAAATGAAATGATTGACTACAGAATCGGAGCTGTCTACAGGTGGGGGTCAATTACCATCTGAATAATCACAGTGCCACACAAGAATAGCATAGCCGCTAAGTGTGACATATTTTTATCTCTATGCATTTCAATGAAGTCAGGCTGGTACATAAAAGGTTATCGCCTAGGAAACATATTTTCCTAAGCACAAGTTAAACATGCAAGTGAGATCAGCAAAGATATTCAATTTAGCCAGTCAACCCTAACCTATTAATATTTTAACAAAATCCAGTGAGGATAATTTTTTTCTTTGATCCCATTTCATGTGAGCAGCCGGGAAAGGGAAGAAAAATTAAAAACAAAATAGTGAAGCATACAGAATGAGGTTATGTATTAAGTGGGCTATTTAATGTTTCTGGCATTTCATAGCCCAGGGGAAAGTGTGGATGGATTTAACAATCAAGAGCTGTGTTCCCTTAGCCACAAAGTTCGAGAAACATAAAATAATCTATACTTCCACGCTGACAAATCGTACCTGACACCCAGCTTCATCTCACCGGGCCTCCCCAGATCAGCATTAATCATGTGTTACAGGGAGTAAAGAGAAAAGTAAATCACGCCACGCTGAAAAGTGAGATGGAAGGTCTTCGGGCAAGGATTTTAATCAATAATATGTGGGATGATAACCAGAAGCTATTGTTCTAATCTTCCAATATGAAAAGAAACGCATGCAAAACATAGCGCTACCAAGAGCCAAAGCGGCTTCCGTGATGCCTCATAAGAACGGAAAAGAGTCTGGCAGCTCTGCTTCCCTTTTTGATTCATGACAACACACAAACAATTACATTTTAAGTGGATACAGTCAAGTGCATCCTTTAAGTTGCCTATTTCCAGCCTCAGCTGGTGCCCAGGTCCTGGGCCGGGGGTTCTGGCTTGCTCCGTGTTCCTTGTATGGTAGATGTCTACTGGGTCTTGGTATGCAGCACCATTCATGCTTCTCCTCACGGCACCCTCATTTCCTGGAGACCTTCTCCTCTCCACTCTCAGCCCCTGTGGTTTGGGTTGTGTTGGCTTCACAAACGTGTCCCCGGCCTGACTTCACAGTGATTAAATCACGTTGGAGCCCATGAAACACAGCCTTGGGAGTTCTTGATGGTACTATTATGAAAGAAGCTGTTATGAGTTGAACTGGGCCCCCCAGAATTCATATGTTGAAGCCCTAACTCCTACTATGTCAGAATGTGACCTTATTTGGGATAGAGTCGTTGAAGATGTGATTAGTTAAGCAGAGATCATACTAGAGTAAGGTGGACCCCTAATCCGACTAGTGTCCTTATAGAAAGAGGAAATTTGGACACAGACAGATATGCACACAGGGAGAACGCCATGTAAAGACGAAGAGATTGAGGTGATGCTTTTACAAGCCAAGGACCTCCAAAGATTTCTAGCAAACCATCAGAAGCTAGGAGAGAGGCAGGGAACAGATACTTCCTCACAGCCCTCAGAAGGAACAAACACTGGCGACACTTTGATTTCAGACTTCTAGTCTCCAGAACCATAAGATAATTTCTGTTGTTTAAGCCATTCAGTTTGTGGTACTCTGTTATGGTAGCCCTAGCAAACTAATACAGAGGCCCACTTTATTTTATTCTCATGTACTGGGAACTTTGAAAATTTAAGGTTGGCATGTGCTATGGTCTGGATGTGTCCTCTCAAAGTTTGTATATTGGAATTCTAATACCATAGATGGTGGTATTAGGAGGTGGGGCCTTTGGGGGGTTCCTAAGCCATGATGAGGTGGAGCCCTCATGAATAGGATTAGCATCCTATAAAAGAGGCTCTAGAGAGATCCCTAGCCCCTTCTACCACGTGAGGACACAATGAGAAGTCTGCAACCTGAAAGAGTGTCCTCACCCCACCATGCTGGGACTCTGAGCTCAGACTTCCAGCCTCCAGAGCTGTGAGAAATACATTTCTGTTGTTTATAAGCTACCCAGTCTATGGTGTTTTGTCGCAGCAGCCCAAATGGACTAAGATAGCATGGTTGACATTCATCTTGCCTGGGAATGGAGCCAACAATTGGAAAGCTGAGCAAATACCTGCAGAGATACCGTCCTCAGGCAGTTGTTGCCTGAGTCCCTGGATCCATCCTTACCTGAAGTTCTACCCCTGATTTTGTGGTTATGTAACTATTAAATTCTAACTTTTACTTAAGCTGGTTAGAATTGAATTTTCATCACTTACAACCAAAGGCACCCTAAATGATTTATTCTGAAAGCAGTCAATGTGATCCTAGGATGAATCAATAGACATGAAGTCTTTAGAACAAAGGACATAATCATGTTAATTAGACCTCAGGAAGGTTGCATTCAGTTTGAGGCATCATACTTGCCAAAGGGATACAGATAAATGTGAGCGGAGTGATTGGGTCATGAGAGAACTGGCCAGTGAACCACAGGAGGCACAAGGGATGCTTGTCCTAGGCAAAAAATAAGGTTTATAGAAATCATGATAGATTGCCCCAAATATCCAAAGGAATGGCAATTAAAGGAAAGATTGGAATTTATTCACGTGTCCTCAAGGATGGAACTAGGAAGCCACAGGAAAACAGAAATAAAAAAGTGATTTTTCTAATGCTCCAGGCTATCAGAAAAAGAAATGAGATGCCCTGGAAAGCAGTGAATGCCCTGTCCTGGAAGGTGTTCCAGCAGCAGAGGGGAATTCTGTCACCTGATGGGTACCCATTGAGTGGGTAGATTGGCTGGATGACCTTAAAGCCCATTTGGCTTTACCTTTTAGTTCTATAATTCTTTTACTAAAACCCAGGTGAACCTGGACCTGTCCTTCCTCATTTTTGGACCTCAGTTTCCCCATCTGTAAAGTAAGGAAGTTAGACCTGATGACCTATAAACATTGTTTTGACTGGAACATGCCATGACTTCATGATTCCAACTCAGTACTTTCCACTTTCCCTTCATCCAGAGCCTTGGGAAGTCTTGGGCTCACTCTGAACACACAATGTCGTGCCACTAATCTTTGATTAAAGGAACGGCTAATGCAGTAGGTGTGGGACTGTTGGTGGCAGAGGGACACAAAGCAGGGATCACTTCACATTCTTTTTCCCTTTGCTTTAATTAAATTACCTATTCTACAGCTGAAGGATGATATTAAACTTATAATCAATCTGGCTATAGATTTTTTTATAGATGGCCCATATTAGTCACACACTATACTTGAAATCAATTGGCCAGTTAAGGCACAAACTGGATGAAAGCCTAAAATTGCATCATAAGCCCTCTCTAATCTTTCTTTGGAAGATCCTAGGACTTCCTGCTTAGGAGCAGGGAAGATGGGACATTCAACTTTATCTCAGAGCTCTGGGTTGCCATCTCCATTTCTACTCTTATCCTTGGTAGCCCTTGTCAGATCGACAGACACTCAACTGCCATCTCAGCCAAGGCTTTCGGTTTGATGTTGCAAAAAAGCCTAGACAATGCAAGAGAAAGCATTCTAGTTTTGCCCACCATGGATGTGGGCTGGGCCAACAGGGAAAAGAAATTTCTATTTAAAATCAGGCAAGGAATCAAGAGCTGATTATGGGAGAGTTTCCATCCACTGTGCTGGGAAAAAAGCCCTGAGATTGTGTCAGCAAGATAAGTCCCAGCCATTTTGAAGAGACCCCATGCTGCTCTCCACTATTTGAACATCCCCTTATCGTCTTGGCCTAATTAAGCTCTTCCTTGCTGCTAAATTATTTTTCAAGTCAATAATCTTATTTTTTCTGAAGAAGATTCTCCCTGAGCTAACATCTGCCGCCAACCTTCCTCCTTTTGCTAGAGGAAGATTAGCCGTGAGCTAAAGTCTGTGCCAGTCTTCCTCTATTTTGTATGTGGGTTGCCACCACAGCGTGGCTGATGAGCGGTGTAGGTCCGTGCCCGGGATCTGAAAGTGCAAACCCCAGCCACTGAAGTGGAATGCACCAAACTCAACCACTCTGCCAAGGGGCTGGCCCCACTTTTTTTTCTTTTTTTAATGTAATCTTTGACACTAATCCCCAACATGAACAAGAAAGCAATGTGTTAAGAACATCCACAAGTTGCTGTTATTTTGAGAGCTTCCCCTAGGATAGTAAGGAAACCAATTTCACAGGCTGGGAGTTCTTAGAAACTGAGGAAGTTACAATGCTTTCTCTCAGAAAGCATTAATTCTTCATGAAAATGAATCTTTTGATCTCAAATTCTGAGGGTCTTTTGCCTTAAAATAGTCTTACAGCAGAGGACTCACCAGCGTGGAAACCCAGAAGAGACTGGAAAACAAGCTCCCGAGGTCCCTCATGCCAGCATGGCAGGTCTTGAGCACGTGTGCACCCAGGGTCACTGGAGTCTCCCCACCCCCTGTAAGGGAAGTAGGGCTGAAATTATTATTTTCAGCTTCCAGAGGAGTAAACAGAGGTTCAGAGAAGGTAAATGTCTTGCCCAAGGCCGCAGAGCTGGTAACACAGGGTTGGCCTGGAATCCAGGTTGTCTGACTTGATTTCCACAAGGACTGGCATCCTCTAGATAGTAAGAGCAGAAGGTATTTTAAGGGCAAGCATTTCCTGACTTTTTAGACACCTGTGGGCCAATTTCTTAGAACAGTGGTTCTCGAAGTGTGGTCCCTGGGCCAGCAGCATCAGCAGCGCCTGGGAATTTGCCAGAAATGCAAGTTTCTTGGGCCCTATCCTAGACTTTCTGAATCAAAATCTGAAGGGGGGCCAGAAACCTGCGTTTTCAAGCCCTCCAGGCGATTCCAAGGCACTCAACTTTGAGAACCTCTACCTTAGACGCTGGTGGAGGTTTCTGAGTTTGCTTGAAGGGCTGCTTTGAAATGCGGGCACTGAAAATCCAAACTCATCACCTCTAAATTCCATTTAGTGAAGGCCAGCGTCCAAAGCCCTGGAAAGCTTGTTATGATTCAAAGCTGCCTTACTTGGCTCTGAGAACACAGGAATAAAGATTCGCTCACACTCAGAGGCCTGGCCCCAGATTCTCTGCCAGTCACTCACCATTGGTGCAGAATTGAGCCCAGCTCAGCCGTGCAGCTGATTGTATTCTGGGACCGGGTGACCTGTTACTCTAATCCTGTAATCTTTGGAAAACAAAGAGCCAAAGTCTCCTGGATGTCTGGGGTAAGCAGAGGAGGCCTGAGGGGTTCCGGTTTCATCTGTATTATGCTAACGGACTATGACTGTGTCTGTATGTTCCTTCTGCTCTCCACACTTGCTCCCTCTCAGATTTAAGCATTCTGCTGAGGGACATATTGATATGCAAAGAAAATAAGCAATACCAGAAAGATGGAAAGTACAAAGACTCAGTGATTATTAAAGTTGGGAGAGCAGGAACGAGTTATTTTCCTCGCTATCGATGGACTCTAAGGCCCGCCAAAAAGCAGGCTGAACGGAGAGGATTTGAGTAGCCAAGCCCGCCAGACTCTCCAGTAATGCAACGGTTTGGCACAGAAAATCTATTTACAAGGACTGCTTCCACAGATAATGCTGGGAAAAGAGACAGACAAAAGGAAGAAAATTGCAGTGTCTTCAAAAGGCAGGGCAGTTTGGGACCAAGCTGACAATTACACGCAATGATGTAAACCAAGGATCTTTACAAACTGGTGGTTCTCAGGCTGAACTTGGTCTGCAGAAGAGTTGTGTTTAATCCACACTTGGCCCAGTTCAATGGGTTCATCTTAAAGGTGAATTTGTTGCTCCTAAACAAAAATCAGGAAATTTCATACAAAAATTCCGCATTGCCCCCATCTCAAAAAATATCACAAAATCTGGCCATACTGGGTCTACTTCTCCATGTGGCCATGATGTCCCAGTCTCAGTTCCAGCCAGCTGCCCTTTTTTACGAGACTCACCTGACCTCAGCTAGTATTTGAGTTGGCAAGCCCTAAATTTAAGCAAATTTAGGTTAATACCATTTAGTATCTAAAACCCGAATTGGTTTTAGTTGTAGGCTACCGTAAAACTGTCTCCTGGGCAGTTGTTTCCCAGTGAGCCATCAGCAATGACTTATTGATATCAAATTGGGATCTTTAGAAGACGAGTCATGTGGAAGTCTAAAATCAATGACCCGGTATTCACATTTTCTGCCAATAAAATCAAATGAGAAATGTAATAATCTTTATAATCTTTATAGACAGTTATTAAGAAGAGCTAACCAAATTACTTAAAAATGTTTGTGTTCATTTATGTTTCTTGTCTGCCTCCCTGTGTGACTATAAGCCCCATGAAGGCAGGGACTTTGTTTTGGTCTCTGTTGTATGCCTGGTGCCTAAAACAATGCCTGCTGCACTGCAGACACTTACCAAATATTTGTTGGGCAAATGAACCTAATGGAGACTTTACTTTGGCTAGGCATTGTTCTGAGCACCTCACGAGTATTAAGACCTCAGAGATACTATTTAACAGATGAGGAAACTGAGACAAAGGGCAGTCAACCAACGTTCCCAGTGTTGCCCAGCTGGTCAGTGGGGCAGTGAGATCAAGAGCCAGGCAGCCCAAGTGCCCAACCACTGGTCTATCCTGACCCTCCCTAAGCTCTTACTTTGCTCCATTTCTTGGGCTGGAATTAATAAACCAAGGGCTTCCTGAGCCAGTCCTGGCCTTTGAATCTCTTTCTGGTGCAAAGTAGCTACCCACTAAAAGCTTGGTGAATTTGAGTTATTAAAATTATTATTTCTGTGAGAACAAGAACAGACGTGCTGTTATTAAAGAGACGCTGTCATCTAATGAAAAAGCAAGAAGTTCGGCAGTTAAAGACCCTCTCAGGGCTCTGTTTCTATTTTTGTTTCTGTCTTAAGTCAATCAATCAGCCTTTATAGGTTCCTGTTTTCCCATCTATAAAAATTGGGAAAATACTTTCTCCTATATCATTTTCATGGGGACATTCAAAGGGCGAAATGTGATGAAGGAAAATTCAAAACACGTAAATATTTAGAATAACACAACTTATTTCACAAGTTTAAAACACTGTTTTCAATTCATTATCTGATCCTCTTTCCCATATCCTCTTTCCCATCCTCCCCCCGCCCATGCCCCTGCTCCGCCCCGCCCCAAGAACTCTCGTGGAAGAACAAGGATTATTAGTTCCATTAGATGAGGAAAGTGAGGGTGGGAGCATTGCATCATTGGCCAAACATCACAAACTTCACAAATTGTAGAACTGGGGTAGAACCAACCCATTTCTTCTAGGCCAAGTGTAATTGTCCGACAAGAACTGTGGGAAAATGGGACATCGTTACAGATGTGCTCTCTGAGGTATGGGGGAGGGGGTGCTTCAGACATGCATCCAGTAAAGCAGAGGACCAGGCAGCATGCCCCCCAGTAAAGAGAAGAGTCAGGCTTCCCAGAGCTTATGGCAAGCCATGAGCAGCATAAGAGAGGAGAGGCGAGGGCAGAGGATCCCAGACACAGGGCTTGTGCGAGGTGGTTCAAGGAGCATTCCAGAAATGGTAAGTCAAGGCTGTCTGAGCTGGAGTGGGGATGCTGGCAGATACAAGAAGAGGCAGGGGAGCTGAAACCTTGTACATCAGGCCAAGAACTTAAACTTTTGTTTTCCCCCTAAATAATTGGAAGCCCAGGAGGTTTTCTTAGCGGAAAGAACTTGGGCATTGGAGGTAGCGAGTCCTGGGTTCAAATCCTAAAGCTGCCTCTTTCTGTTTCCATAGGTCGATTTCTTCATTGGTTTGGCCAATTTGAGGTTGGAAAGAGGGAACGTCTGAGAGCTCCCAGGACCTGACACTCAACACACAACAGCTCCCGCTCTGATCCTCCCGGGGCTGGCTGGACAGGGAGCGAGGGGAGGCAGGCAGAGATGAGATGCGCGACTGCGGATTCATTAGTGGTGTGAAATGCTGCGTCACTTCTCCCCTCCAGGTCCTGCTGAAGTACAGAGACGAGCATCTCAATCAGGCAGCGCAGGGGGCGTCCAAGCTCCCGTGTTGATTTGCGTTCCAGTGTTTTATACAAAGAGCTCTCTCTTCAGCCTTGCACCAGGCCCATAATTGGGAAAACACTGCAATGGTCTCGCTCACATGCTGATGCGTTCCACCCTTCGCATCACCTTTCAAGTGTGGCTTTGAGGCTTCTCTTTCGCGATTGTTCAGAGGAGTCTTGTGTGAATAGATCATCGTCTCCCCTCCACCGCGCTGACCGGCGTTATCCATCTGCACAGTTTATAGCCTCTGCGAACCTGGCAGAGCTTCCTCCATCATCTGTCTTCTTATATGGGAAGGACGGCTGTATTGTTTTTATTATTTTTGGAGAGCTATAGTCTAAGAAACAGATTCATTCAAGGGTAAACAGGCCGCTACTAGCCATCAGAGGGAACGAAATAAATAATTGCTTTTTAATATATTGTTTATCACCTGTTCTCACATCTTTCTTGTGGAGCTCAGAACTTCAGCCACATTCAAGGAGGCTCCTGTTTACCCACTGTTGTATAAATGGAGACAATAAAAGGACTTTGATATAGCAGCAGAAACAGGAATTACTCCAGAAGTTTTTGTTCTGCTGTAGAAGTTTTTCATACTCTTCTGTTTTGAAGATTTTTTTTTTCTGTGTCAAGTCATTTCACAGGTGGTAGAAAATAACCTCTTTCTGGGCTCAAATACAGTTCTTAATAAACGGCATTTCCATTCTAGTATGTATGGAGGATGTGTGTTTGAACATGGGCATGCGTGTCTAAATATCCATTGAGGGCTGATGAACTTGCAGGGGATAGAATAGGGTCTGGATGTGTGTGACATGGCCTCACTGAACTTCCTCTGTGGGACTGAAAACTCTCCAAGGCCCCGGGAGGAGGGGGGTAGGAAGGAAAGTGACCGGGAGGTCTCGTGCTGGCTGCCTGGGCTTTGTGACCTTGAAACAATACCGTACCCATGCCCTGCCATTTTCAGAGTGCTCTGACACTCAGCTCTTCATCTGATCCCTACAACCATAGGCAGGGCAGGATGTGATTGCCCCCATCTCATAGACGAGGAAACAGAGGCTGGCCATCCAGTGCTTACTAAATTCCGGGGCTTTTTCCATTTACCATGGCGGCTGGCGTGGAGCCATCACTGTGCCCAGTGACCAGGGCCGCCATTTGCAGAGTCACCTGTTCCAATCTGAAAAAGAGCCGTTGCATGCATGCAAATATATACGCAATGCTTGCAAGCGACCCAGGCAGAGGATCGTTACAGCTGAAAGGAAATGTAAAAATCATCTGATACAGCAGTCGCAAACTGGAGACCAGGAACAAACGCTGGCCCTAGGCTTTTTGGACCCACTGTGTTTTGTTTGGTTATAATAGTTTAAATCAGTTTCCAGCACTTAAGCATCAGAAGAGTTCGCAGTAAAATGTGAATTTCTATTTTTCTTGAAAAGTCAGGTCTGGTCACATTGGTCCTCTGCCTCATGGCCACAGTCGAGTGGGGCTGAGTGACAGCTGGCTCTCTGGGTGGACTTGAGCGTGCCGCTGCTCTCTATTGCTTTCCATTCAGCCCGTTTCAGTCACTTGTTACCTATCTGGCTCTGCAGAAATTTAAAACATTTTAAAAATTAATTTAATTTATTTATTTAACCATGCATGTGGAAAATACTTCAAATCATACCAAAGGAATAGACATTGAGAAAGAAACCTCCCTCCCACTCTGTTCTGCAGGCTCCCAGGCCAATCACTGTTACCAGTCTCTTCTGTCTCTTTCTAGAGAAACATAAACGCATGTAAGCATATTACATCGTCACCTTTTTTAAAAACACAAATGCACACAATATTTTGGTGTTTTACATAACAATTTATTTTAGACACCATATCTCATCCATGTGCAGAGATCAGTCTAATTTTTTCCAAAGGCTACATAATATTCCTTTGCATGGATGCACCAAAATTGATATGACCGGTTCCCTACTGATGGACATCTAGGTTGTTTCCAATCCTTTGTCCTCACAAACAGTGCTAAAATGAATATCCGTGTGCATACTCTTCTGTACAAATGTGGGAGCATCTGAAAGAGAGATTCTTAGCGGTGGAACTGCTGGATCAAAGAGAATGTGCCTCTAAAATTGTGATATTGTCAAATGACTCTGCAAGAAGATGTACCAATTGGTAGTCCCACTAGTAGTAAATAAGAACGCCTCCTAGATTTAGGGCCCCTGACTTCATCCAGTCCATTTGACAGGTGAGGAAACTGAGTCCCAGAGAGAGGAAGTGATGTGGTTTGTAAAGCACACAGCCCAGGCTTGAATTGATCCGGGACCTGTGAGGCTGGGCACTACCCTCCTCCGCCAGGCCCCAGCTGTTCTGCCGTCCCTGTGTGGCCCCCGCTTTGTGGGAAACTAAACCAAAGGCCCTGGGATTAGCTCCAGGCTTTGGCAACTAGACCTAGGCCAGCTCTGGGGGAGCAGATGTTCTGCTAACAAACACTTTCCGTCGCGACTGGCACACATGGTCACCTCGGTGGGCTGGCTCAGCAGCACCAAAGAGTAAATGGACCATGGAAGCTGAATTACCAGCCCAGCCCTTGGTGGTTTTTAAATTATAGATTTTTAAACAAAGCTAAATATAGAGCAATTAAGAAATGGCTCCACATTCTACCCCAAAGAACAAAACAGCTGAACTGGGGCTAACGAAGCACATGCATATGCATGCGAAACAGGAGATGAACAGAGGGAGCGGCTTAGAGTGAAATTCAAACTCCTTCCCTTGGTTTCTCTGGCATTTCCCACACATTCCTGCCTCAGGGCCTTTGCACGTGCTGTTCCCACTGTCTAATGGAACCCCCTCCCCATTCCATTCTTCTCTTGGCTAACTCTTTCTCATTCTTTTGAATAAAAACCTCCTTAGATTTTCCTACTTTCCCAATTCCTATCCAGTCTCATTTTATCCTTTCTCATGGCTTTTATGAGAACTGGCCATTTTTTCGTTTGTCTATTCTTTTTTTGTCTGATTCCCCCAATAGAGCCCAAAGTCTCCGTTTCTTCATCTGCACCATTATAACAATAGTTTCATTCTGCCTGTTCTTGTGAGGACAATTGAGACACTGAAGGCCAACCACCCTCAGGGTCCTCTTCTCCTTTGAATTCAGTAGGACTTCTAGCCTGTGGCATGAAATTCAACTCTTCCTATTGTCATACAGCAGTCCCCCAGGTACACACATGCACACAGAGAGCACATCAGATGATATTAGGTGGGACATGAAGAAACTATTTAAATATCTTTTTATTGCATCTACCCCTTACTGCCACCCTGGTCTAAAGTGCCATAATTTCTGGGATTGTTGCATAATTTCTGTCTCCTCACTGGTGTCCCTGCCTACCTACCCTTGCTTCTTACAGTCTACTCTATACTGGGGAGCCCGAGGGATCCTGTTAAAGAAGTCTGATCATGCCACTCCTCTGCTCTGAACCCTCCCGTGGCTCCCTTCTCTCTCAGAGAAAAATCCCAAGTCTCTTCAATGACCTACAAGTCTGCCTGCACAGTCGGCCCCCTACCCACCCCTTACCTCTTGGACCTCATCTACTTTTACCCCATGCTCACTCATCTCTATATTTGAGGCACATCGATGTCCTCAAATAAGTCGGACATAACTAGCCTCAGCCCCATTGTGTTTCTGTTCCCGGTGCCTGGAACCTTTTACTCCCAGTTATTTATGTGGCTTGTGTCCTCAGCTCCTTCAAGTCTTCACTCAACTGTCAACTTCTCAGAGTGGTCTTCCCTAACCACCTTACTTAAAATTGCTCGCCCACTTCCTGTTCTCTTTCTCTGCTCCACTTTTCTCCAAAGCACTTAGCACCTTTCGACGTTCCATCTACCTTCCTTATTTCTCATCTGCATCGTCTATATCCTCTACTAGAATGTATTCTCCTGGAAGGCAGGACTTTTGCTGTTTTGTTCACAGCTGTCTTCCGCATGCCCAGAACAATACATTCATAGAAGCTCAAAAAATATTGTCAAACGAAAGAACGAATCTGGATTATTGAGAGTAAGCAATGGAAACTGACTCTGGATAGCGTAAACAGAAGCTGTTAGTTACCTGGAAGGTTGTTGGTGCTTGGAGCCTCAACCAGAGCCAAGAATAGTGGACTCAGAACCAGCAGGAACCAAGCAATCTCAGGAGAGCTCGGCTGCAAACCCATAGCAGAGCTTCCTGGCAGAGCTGATGGAACAACTCACCACTATTGGCACTTGTGACAAATGACCTCCTTGAGTTGTAGAGTCACCTGCTCAAGTTTCAGAGTCTGGGGAGCTGTGCCTGACTGCCTAGGTCTACTCGTGTTCACAGCTGTCCCAACCAGGGAGGGAGGGAGGAAGGTGGATCTGGCCCATTCAGCCTCCACACAATGGGACATTCCCTAAAAGGGAGAACGTGCTGCTTTTAGGAAGAGGAGGTTGGATACTGGACAGAACAAATAAATAACAATAATAAATATCTATCTTCTTTATGTTACTATCTCTAGCAAGTACAGTTGTCAAGAGTGTAGTCTTGCTTTAAAAATTGAGGTGGAAAAAGATGAAAACCCAAAAATGGGTATATCTATTTTGTTGTTCGCCATAAAAGGTAAACCAATGGTCTTTAAACACATGAAAAGATGCTCCATTGAACTCATAATAATAGAAATGTTAATTACAACTGGACCTAGACACTGTTTCTCACCTATCGCATTGGCAAAAATTAAAAAAATATATCAACATACTTGGTCGGAGATGCTGCAGGGAAACACGTGCTCTCATGGAAGGCTGGAGGCAGTGCAAGAAAGCGTGACTCCTATGAAGGGGATTTGGCGATATCTAACAAGACTACACAAGCGTCTACTCTTTCCCACAACCATCCCACTTCTAGGAATTTACCTAGAAAATATATCTTTACAAATGTAAATAACATATGTAGGAGATTATGCCCTGTGATATTTTTTGTTACAGCAAAATATTGAAAACAACCTAAATGCCCATTCACAAAAGACTGGTTGAATAAATTACTGTATATCCATACAATAGAGTACGATACAGTCTCAAAAAAGAGTGAGAGAGATCTCTCTTAACTAATATGGAGTGACTTCCAGCAAATATTGTTAAGTCATGAAGGCAGATACAAACAGATGTGTATATAACCTGGAGGACATTATGCTAAGTGAAATAAGCCAGTCACGAAAAGGAATACTGCATGATTCCACTCATATGAGGCATCTAAAGTAGTCAAATTCACAGAAACAATAAGTATGGTGGCTGCCAGGGTTGGAAGGGGAGAGAAATGAAGAGTTGTTTTTTAAAGGGTATAGAGTTTTAGTTGGGCAAGATGAAAAACTTCTAGAGCTCTGCTGGACAGCAATGTGACTATACTTAATAGTACTGAACTGTACACTTAAAATAGTTATATATTTTTATCACAATTAAAAAAATTTAGTGTATATAATATGCTACCTTTTGTGTAAGAAATATGAGGAAGTAAGAACATATATAGTGTTTGCTTATTTTTGTAAAAAAGAAACTCAGGAAAGGTAAACCAGAAGTGAATGAGAATGGTTTTCTATGGGGATAGGCTGGGAAAGGGGAAAAGGGGGAGATGGGAGGGAGACTTCACTGAATACATCCTCTTAAATAAGGTCCTGACATTGGAACCTTGTGAATATTTTAAAAGAACAAAATTAAATTTAAAAATGTCTAGAAAACAAACCTTAACATTCAACTCAAACAGAAATGAATGGACTGAACTGTATATCACAAGGATAAAATAACCACACACCCACATAAAAAGTAATTCTAGCAACTTTTGAACACAGCATTCTGACTGCCCATGTATAGTAGGATATAGTCTAAGAACAAAAATAAATAAAGAAATCTTGAACTTTACTTACAGTGTCTTTGGTTCACAGCAGTATCAATGTAGTAAATCTGAAACTATTTTCTGTATTGTAGAATAGGGCAAGTGAGGAAATATATCAATATTGCTGGGACCCAGTGTTCTCATTGCGAGAGAAGGGAAATGCATACATAGAATGGGGGAGAGTGAAGAAGAACCCTGGGATTTGGGGAATTAAATTGAAGCTAACATTGAAACTCAGGAATTGTAACTTAGAGCAGAAATGACACAAGGTCAAAATTGGTTGGAACCATTCTCCCTAAATAATGCTCCCAGAAGAAGCATTCCGTGCATTTCTGCTACTCGGACTTCCAGAACAGTCCTTGATCCTTCCAGCGCAGCTCTTCCTTTATTCTTGGAACTTCTCCATGCAAATGGCCAGTTTCATGTATCAACTTGGCTAGGCTAGAGTCCCCAGTTATTTCATCAAATACTAATCTAGATATTACTGTGAAGGTATTTTGTAGATGTGATTAAAGTCCCTAATCAGTTGACTTTAAGTAAGGGAGATTACCCTAGATAATCTGGGTGAGCCTGATTCAATCGGGTAAAAGGCCTTAAGACCAGAACAGAGGCTTTCCAGAAGAGAAGAAATTCTGCCTGTGGACAACAGCTTCAGCCTCTGCCTGAGAGTTCCAGCCTGCCCCTCTTGACGGGCTTTCCTGCGGATTTAGGACTTGCCTAGCCAGCCCCTGCCATCAAGGAAGACAATTCCTTGCAATAACCCTCTTAATATACATCTTCTACTGGTTCTGTTTCTTTGATTGAACTCTGACTGATATACCTTCTAATAAATTTCTTTTGTTTCTCCCTTAATTTAGTTAGTTTCTGTTGCTTATCACCACGTAGCAGTGCTCCCCTTCAACTACAGTGTTGAGAATGTCCCCCTCACTCTTCCTCTAGACACTGCTCATCATGGAGGTCAGCCATAACCTCTGCCCCCCACAGACATGGGCTCTGTGTTGGCCAAGGCCTCCTCCTTCCAGATTGGGGAGCCTCACTAGGAATCGATGCATAAATAACTAGTTCTATCAGCACAGGCTGTAAGGTCAGACAGTTCTGGGGTTCCTGCCTCTGTGTTCTGCTAATCAGTCTCAGGATTTGTCAGAGGCCCTGAAATATTCATGAACACCTGTTTCAATGAGTTTAACAGCTGCACAAATAGAGGGGAGGCCCACCGGGGAAGCAGGGAGGCAGGGGACCTGGGGTTTTCAAGTCATCTTCTCACTTATTCTCAATCCCATTAGACAAAGAAAAAACTTGGGAAACCCCAAGGAACTCTGATAGCCAGACAATGCCAGGCTTCAGGCAGGAAGCCATAGGAGCCCACAGCCCAGGACCTCAGCGTGCCCTGAGGATGCTTATTAAGACACAGGTTGCTGGGCCCCCTGAAGATAATCTGACTCAGTAGGGCTGCGGTGGGGCCTGGGATTTTGCATTTTTAACAAGTTCCTGGGGGATGCTGATGCTGCTGGTCTGAGAACGTTGCTGCTCTACAGAGTTAAAGCAACAGATCAGAAAGAGAAAGATGGAGATAGCCGATGCTTTACCTGTCTAAAGAAAGCCAGCCTGGGTCTCATGCTCATCCGAGTCTCTTCTCTGAACTGCAGGGTTTGCACTGAACTGCTGGGGCTGCCTGGCTGTCCTGGGATGTGGTCAGAGGCCCCTGGGTCATCAGTTTGGGTACTATTTTGAGCAAGACCCATCTCCATCTCACCAGAGTCCCCAGATTCCAGATGCTCCTGTAAGACCTGATTCCACCACTTTCTGCCTGTGCATCTTGGCAAAGGATCTAACTCTCTGTCCTCAGTTTTCTCGTCTACAAAATGAGGATAACAATCGTCACCACTTCGTGGACTGTTGTAAGGACTCCATGAGACAGTGTGGGCAAAGTGGTGGCTCCTAGCAAACAGCTGTATCAGTCAGGATCCTGGCAGGAAACAGAATTCAATTCAGAAGGTTCAAATGAGAAATCTTCAATGAAGGAACTACTCATAGAGGTGTGGGCGGGCTTATGGGAACCGAGGAGATATATTGAGGCTCCTGGAGACTAGCAGAATAGTGCCATCCCCTAGCGCCAAAGAGGTGAGGAGAAGAAATTGTGCTACTAGAGGCCAAAGAGGGCCAGGTCTTGGAGGAGGGCCACCCCCGCAGGACCTGAAGCCATGGAAGGGGGAAGCCACTGCCAGAGATGCTGCACCAGTGTAGGGAGGTAGCAAGGAAGAAATACTCCAGTTTCTCTCTCCTCCCACCCTGTGATCTCCTGCTAGGCTTCCCGTTGGCTGAAGCCAGAGGGCAATGAAACCCAGCAATGCAGTGCACAGGAGTCTGCCTCCTGGAGCACAGAGCAGGGAGAGAAGGGCAGAGGGTGTGTGGAGCAGGACAGCGGCAAATGGAGAATCAAGACCACAGTGCTTGAGAAATGTGTGCTGTCGTTAGTGGTAGGGTGAGCATACATTCCAGCTTCCTGGGACAATTCAAACTTCTGCCTGTCATACATTTTCACTCCCACAGGCATCCCAGTTGGAAAGATAAATCGTTTGGTCACCCTAGTTATCAATCATTATCAAAGTATGTGAGAGTCTGATCTGCAAGGGGAAGACAGTTCCAAAGAAATAAGTTTAGTCCTCTGGATACACCGTGTCCAAACTCACATTCTTCCTGCTCATTGATGTAAGTGGGGGTTACATGGGTGTATTCAACTGGTGTACACATGCACATAGAAAGAGGCACATTTGTGATTTACAGAAAATACTTTTGTGTATTTATATTACACTGCAATAAATAAGTTTATTATTTTTAAGTATCCAAGCCACTCCACTTTCAGAAACTGTCAGCTTAGTTGAGGCAAGAGCACAGAGAATAGCTATTTCACTAGAGCATTCTAGAATGTTCTGTAAGAACCCCTCACCCAGGAATCAGGGCACCAGGCGCACCAGGCCCAGGCACAAGAAATCCCCCAAAGAGGCTATGAGGAGCCAAGACAGAATTAAGCTTCTGTCTCCAAAGGATCTGCTACACCTCTCCTACCCACTTGCTTTATCTGTTTAGCAAACTCACCCCACATCTCATCTTCTCTTTGTACCCGATATCCAGCAGGATCTTTGAAATTTATTTTCTCCTTTTAGCCTGTTGTATTTTTAATGTTTGAGTGAAAGAACAAAGGAAAGCGAACACCAGACAAGATCGTTTCATTCCTCCAACGAGCTGTTGTGTAGCCCGGCGCCAGCTCAGCCAACATAAATGTTTTAAAATTCCGCCTTTGCACGGAACAAGTGCTGGTGTAATCACCAACTCCAAAGTCAGGCCCCGTTTCTGCCTTTCATTTGGTGACATAAAAAGGGCCCCACATCAATCATTAACAACTTATTAACACAGGCAGCCCAGAGAAGTTTTCCTGGTCCGGTCAATCGCAGTGGAAGAAATTCCTGTCGCCCAGCTGGCTGGCGATCCGCGTGATCGGCCCATGCAGGCCGTTTTCAGCTTTGAAAAGGGCCTGCTGATTCCTCTTTCATCTCTCTCCGAGTAACAGATACCTGGTAGGCCTGCTTTCCTCCTCCCCCTCTGCAAAATCATCCACCTGCCTCCTCGGCTTCTGGCGTTCAGAGATGCTTGCACAAACACCGACAATATTGATCGCGTGCAACCGGCATGCAGGGCTGTAAGGTGTCCGCTCGGCACGCGGGCCAGAACTCCGGTCTGTTTCATCCACACATGTCAGGGCGAGGAGGGTCTTCAGGGGTCTTGAGAAGGCAGTTGTCTGCCTGGTGTTTCTGACTCTTGGATTTAATTGCTTTTGATTTGAAGCAAAACCAATCAACACGCAGAGTTGCTGCTAGTCAGCTCCAACCTGTTTTTTTAAAAAGCCCACGTGGGTTGGACAAGACACATCTTGGAATCTTGCGGACCTAAAGAATTGGATTCTAATCTTGATTTTGACACTGATTTACCAAATGACCTTGAGGAAGTCACTAGTCTGTGCTGAACTGGTTTCTTCACCTAGAAATGAGAGGTTAGTCTCCTCTGGCACTAGAAACTGACCACAAAGTCCCCTCCCTGCTCTGATAGTGATTCGGGCTGAGTATCTTAATCTCTCAGTGCTTCTGTTTCCTCATCTTGCAAATGGGGACAATAGGACTCACCTTTCCACCCTCAAAGAGCTGCTGTGCTGGTCAAAGATGGGGAAGCCGTCTATAGGACTTTGGAGGACTGGGGAGTAAAAGCACCAAGAACTCAGAGCAAAATGCGTGGGTACTTCATGCAGGCGCTCCATGGACGGATTCCCTCCAAGCATCTTGGGCCCAGGAATGCCAAAATTTACATTGGGTCTTTCTCCCAAAGCAGTTGTGAATTGCCTAAGAGAATAAATCACATTGTAGCTACCTGGTACCTAACCCAGGAGCTGGCATCCAGTAACTGCTCACAATATTCGTGGACTAAATGACCAGAGGAATGCATGAACAGATAAGAGCAGTGGGCAGCAGATAAATTAGCACATTTAAATGAGCCATAAGAAAGGAGAAATATGGGAAAAAATACTGTATATAACACCTGCTGATTCCTCTGCCTCGTTTTATCTCAGCAAAGTATTAATTCTTTTTTTTTTTTTTGCCTTTTTTTTAAACTACCAACCAAGGCACCACTAAAGTCAACACCCTAAAAGCAATATTTTAAACTGTAAACTGCCAATGAGACAGGATTGAGCAGGCACCAGCATTCCAGTTTGGGAACTCGACAGTCTACTTCTACACCCAACCTACCCTTAGCACCATCTCTATGCCCACCCTCACCCCCTTCCTATTCAGTTGACTCACATGATAACTGCTCCTTTTGAAGGTAAGAATTTTGTCTTCATTTATTTATTAATTCAGCAAATAATTATTGAGAGCCTAAAATATGGAAGTCAGGTGCTATACTGGATCCAGAAGCTAGAAAAGCGAATAAGGGGCACCAGTCAGGAGAGGCTGGATCATGCTGCAACAACAAGCAAGCTCACAATCTCAGAAAGGAAAACCTGTCCATGGACTTCTCATCCATGCTACATGTCCATCACCACTCAGCAGGGGGCGCTGCTGTTCCGAGTCACTCAGAGATCCAGGCTGAACAGGTGCGTCTGCCTTTCTGCAGCAGTGGGAAAGGGACATAATAAACCATGCACTCGCTCTTTAAGCAAGTGACACATGTCACTTCTGCTTACGTCATTTCCCACACCTAACCTTAAAGGGGGCCAGGAAATGCAATCCTACTATGTGCTAATAGGAGGAAAGAAACGGAATGTTTGTGATCAGCACTAATGACTCTCCCAGCACAGCTCCTGCCCTCTAGGAGGTTATAGCTGGTGACAGATTCAGGTGTGCAAACCAACAAAACACTGGGGTCTAAGAGCTGGCTCTGGCAGAGGGCCACCCGGAAAGCTGTGGAAGGATGGAGAAGAGAGGCCTGGTTCATGTCTCTGCAGCTGCAGAAGAAAAAATAATCCTCATCCCTCCCTGTTTAACAGAGATCTCTAAAGTCAAATGCAATAAAATCTATAATAGTCAGTGAGAATGAAAGGAAATATTATGTTGGTAATGCAAGCAAAATTTTTAAATGCACTCTCTGTCTTTCAATTTTATTTTCCAACATATTTTCCCTTTTATTCCAAAGTAAGTAAAGCTAAGTTTTCTCTTTTAAGTTCAAAGCAGTTAGAAATTTTGAAGGCCTACCTGGGCGACCCATGGTTCACTTAACAAAGACTTTCTGAGCACTCGCTGTGTGCGGGGCTCTGTGTGAGGACAATGCTGTAAGCTAGACAAACTGCTCCAGGCTTTGCTCCTTGAAGATGAAGAGAAGAGACAGACATTAATCAAAGAAACATGCAAATCGACTTATGATTATACGTTGTGACAAGTGCTATGCAGGCAAAGAATAGGTTCCTGTAAGTTGCGTCAAGAAAAGAGAAGACAATCTCTACCGCTAATTTACAAGGTCTTGGAAAGCTGATTTTTTCTATCATTTATTCATTCAACCAACAGACATTTAATGTGAACTTCCTATGCTAAAGGCCCTGGACAGGGTCGGGTGGGATAGGAAGGCTCTGATAGGGGAAGAGGGACCAAAAGTCAGGAAAACACAGGTCCTGCCCTCTACAAGTTCATCGTCTCATTGGGGAGGCAGAGAGGTAAATAGATGAATGGCAATGTAGTGTGGCTGGTGCTGCAACAAAAGCATTTCAGGTATATGGTTGGAGTAATTAAAACAGAAGGAATTGAATACAGGGAATTGGTTACCAGCGATAGAGGAAATAAGAAGCCAAGCACGGGATTGTGAGGCAGCAGAGGTATTAACAATTGCAGGATCTCCCAAGCTGGAGAGACAAAGGGAGGAGGCAAGGTATGGGCGCTGGGGACCAGGGGTGACCCAGAGAAAGACGGAACTACCGCAGGCCTGCCCAGCGGGAACTGGAAATATGGGGGAGACATAGTTGCTTCTGGAAACTCCACCAGAGGCGGAGGGGAGGGGGAGAAGCACCCCGGCTTCTGCCTTCCTCCCGCCCTCCAGCCCGAGCAGTGCCTGTCGTTGGTTGGATCCAGGTGGGAGCCGGCTGACTCAGGACCTGGGAAGTGTAGCCTGCAGGACTCTGGCCCCCTCTCTTCCTCCCCTGCAGTTCAGAGCAGGGGAAGGATGCAGAATGGATCCTCAGCACAAAAGGTGTGAGTAAAATTCCAGAAAGACTTGAAGGATGAGGAATATAGACTAAGACGCAGAAGAAGAACATTCGAGGCTAAGACACAACACGGATAAAAGTTTAGGTGTAGGAAAACAATCTTCGTCCAGTCACAGAGCAAAGGCATCTAGTTGCCCAAGCAGAGGCTACTCTCAGCACACATCCCTACCCTTGGCTACACGTGCACACATGCTCACGTACACACACGTATGCACCACACCACTGGCTCCCAGTCTTCCTAATACACGCTCCCCAGTCACCACCTTCCCTCCACCCAGGTGTGAAACCTCTCTAGTCCTCACTGGGCTCGTTCATCTCTGCTCAGTCCTGGTACCATCTGTGCTGTTACTGGGTCAGGATGCTGGAGCAGACAGGGCCTCTGGACCCTCTAGTCCTGTCCAGAGCCCTGGAGCAGGGTCCTGAGGTGCCCTGCTGGGCCATGAACTAGCACATTAGTTGCTGGATCTTGGGAAAGTTTGGACAGTTCAAGGAAGGGGACAAAAAAGCCAAGACAGCAGAGGCATTCAGGGCATTCAGCAGAGGCACACAGAGGCATTGTGTGTTGGAGAGTGTGCCCCCTAAAATTCATGTTCACCCACAACCTCTGAAAGGTGACCTTATTTGGAAATAGGGTCTTTGCATACATCATTATGTACGGATCTCAAGATGAAATCATCCTGGATTTAGGGTATGCCTTTAGGGTGCATCCTGGATTTAGACTGGTCCCTATAAGAAGAGGAGAGGACACAGAGAGACACATGGAGAAGTCCATGTGAAGATGGATGCAGAGGTTGCTTGGAGTGATGCCGCCACAAACCGAGGACCATCTGAGACCACCAGCTGTCGAAAGAGGCAAGAAAGGACTCTCCCCTGGAGCCTTCAAAGGGGGCGTGGCCCTGCTGACACCTGACTTTGGACTTCCAGCCTCCAGAACAGGGAAAGAATACATTTCTGCTGTGTGAAGCCACCCATTTCTGCTGCGGATACTTGTTACAGCAGCTCTAGGACACTGACACAGGTGGGCCTTTTACCAACCAGTATTTCAACACTTAACAACTTGGACAGCAGAATCGCAGCATATCAGCCCTGAGCTCGTCCGACCACCTCCTGTTCCGGATACTGAATACTGGATAGCTGGGAAACTGAAGCCCAGCACTAACAACAGGTTGCAGATGAAGCTGGATCTAAAAGTCAGTCTGTATTCCTTCCCTGACACTCGCCGTCTGAGGGGAAGGAACTGAGAACGCAGTGGGAGCATGTCCCTTCTCTGTCCCCTGCTCCTTTCCCAGTCGCCTTCCCGTGCCCACTTCTCCAGTCTGTTTGTGCTTTCCCAGGCCCCCCAGGTCCCCTGTCTTGTTTGGCTGCGGGAATCTTTGCCAAAACCCATATTTAGTTGTTGCAAGTTCCTAGCCTGGGAGCCACTGAAGTTAATTATGGAATCTTTGAAAATGACATTAGAAACAAAACATAAGCAGCAGAAGACATGAAACCACCTCGAGTCCATCTGTTCCAGCATGATCCACCTCGGCGCTCCCATTTCCCATGTAAAACAGAAGATATGATTTATAATTTATGTCTCACCGGTACAACCTCGATTGAAGCAAACCGCTTTGATGACATGTTGGTTTCATGCTAGTGAAACACCATTCCCAATCAGAGAATATTTAGAACTCTAATTCCTCTGCTGCCACTTTGAAGTAGAAAGATTTGTATTTTATGTGCTCTTCCAAAAAAAAAGGAAAGAAAAAAGAAAAATATGTACACTCCAACACGCATGTGGTGGAAATATGAAAACATTTACGTGTGAATCGGCACCAAAATGTAATTACAGCTTTAAAGCATTGGAAGTATTTATAGATTCGTATCTCATGTTGAAGACCTGGTTCCAATAATTCTCAGAAAATTGCAAAATTCATACTTTGTTTTCTTGGGACTAACTTAATTTATTTGAAATCTACAACACATGAAGAACAAAATCAAAGAGGGTCAACTTTCTATCACCTCAACTAATGACCTAATAAAGTTGTTCTGAGTAGGTGCATGGGCATATATGTATACGACTTTGATTGGTGGAGAAGGGGGAAGACAGAGTCAGAGAGAGACAGAGATGGAAAGAGAAACAGATTGAAATTCGGAAGACAATTCCTGTTATTCTTATGGGAACCACCAGAAAATACCTGTTATAATAAAACTAAAATATCAGACAATCAAATTAAATCTCTTATTTTCCCCAGTGACAAAACCAGTCAGTTAGTTGACATCATAATCAAGAATCATTCATTCGCAGGTGTTCATAGATCTGCTCTGCGCCAGAGGCTGAAGATATTGTAATAAGCAAGACAGATGGCTCCTACCCTTATAGAACATACAGTCCAGTGAAGGGTCAGAGAATGAACAAATAAATATATAACATGCCTTTATAAAATCTATAATGAACAATTTAAAAAGCAGAGAACAATTTAAAAATAGAGAGGAAAAGAGGTATACCATTTTCTGTTGGGAAAGTTTTTCTGGAGAGCGGACATTTGAGCAGTTACCTGAATGAAGTGAGGGAGACAATGGGGGAAGAGCATTCCAGGCAGAGGAAACAGCCAGTGCAAAGGGCCTGAGGTTGGAACAAGCTTGCATTGTTTGAGGAAGAGCAAGAAGGCCCCTGTGGCTAAAGAGGGATGAGTCGGGTGAAGAGGAGGAGATGAGGATGAGGTCAGGGAAATGGGCAGAGCCAGACCCCATGGGGTATGACAGGGACATCATGCACACTTCATTCTGCATCACAACCAGAAAGGGTGAATTCAGCTACTTCAGGTCAATTTAACAACCAAGTTCTACGTGTCTATGATGAGTGATACTCCGATACTTGACACTGCGGGAGAGGAAAAGACAAATTCACAATGATTGTAGTACGAGGAAGCATGTGACAAACCTCACAAAGTAGGGACATTCAAAGGTCTTTGCCTTTGACCTGAACCCTGAGGTGAGTTGGATATTTGGGCAAACATAAATGGGAGAAGAATTTAAGAGAAATTCCTTCATTCATTCACTCATTCAATCAATACTTACTAAGTGCCAAGCACTGTGCTATTAGGCTGTGGGAATACCAGCTGAACAAAAATAACACAAGGTCCACATGCTTGTGGAACTTAGAGTCCACGCATTGTACACACAAATATAGTTCTGACAGCAGGGAGTATTACACAGGATAGGCTCACGGTGGCATTGCAAAGGGTCATCACGGAGACTTACCTGGAGAAGGCACGCCTGACTAGGAGCTGAAGGATGATCAGGTGTTACCTGGGGGAAAGGGGATGGGCGTGGGGAGAATGGCAAGGGAAGATACTCTGCGGTTCAAGGACTTAGAAGGAGGGTGATGGGAATCGTGGCCTGAGATGAGGCTGGCAGGGGGGTGCCAGGTCTAGTCGTGCTGGATGCTGCAAACCACACAAAAGACTTGGGTTTGTGTTTTAAGAGCAATGGAAAGCCAATGAAACAGTGTAACCTGAGGCGAGGCCAATGAAATAAGGTTTGCATACTGAACATTTCACTCTGATTGAGCATGGAGAGCAGATTAGGGGAAAGAAACAAGAGTGAATTTAAAGAAATCAGATGGGGGCTTCTGCAGAAACCTTGCAGGGAGAGAAGCTGGTGGTGGTGGCGATGATAGGCATGAGGGGAAGAAAAGTGATCAGGTTCCAGAGAGAGATTTAAGAGGTCGTGAGTCTATGATAGATGTGGCCATGTGGCTTGCTTGCTAATGAAGTGTGAGCAAAAGTGACATGTGACAATTCCAGGTAGAAACTTTAAGTGCCAGTGGGTGAGTGACTCCTCACACTCTCTTATCCTTTGCATTTGCACGTGTAAATATGACATTTGTCATCATTTCAAATGGTGGCCACTTATACATCCTGGGTCCTTTGTGCAAAGGAGACATGGAGCAGAGCCCCAGCTGACACACTGGATATGTGGCATTAGTCGGAAATCAACTCCTGACATCTTAAGCCTCTGAGATCAAGGGATTGTTTTACAGCAGCATAACCTAGCCTATCCTGCTGAAAAAAAGAAATAAGAAGGTATGACTGGGACACGATTGGGAGGAATTGGAACAGCAAGGACAATTATCCTGAGACCTCGCCAGCACTTATTCTCAGGCTGTTTCCAAGCACGATTCAGCATTCCAAGGGAGGCCCCTGCTCCTTGTCCCCTCCACATTCAGTCTGATATGATTCAGTGTGACACAAAGGAAAGTGAATCTGTCTTCAGCAAATGTGGCCTTTAAAGGTAGCAAAGTGCTTTGAAGATGAAAAGTTCTCTGCGAAGGCTAAGCATTATTATTCTGTATCAGATGCCAGTAGGCATTTAAAAAAAAAAAAAGATTCAATTAAACTGCCTTGCCATTGTTTTATGATACAACCGTCAGACATTTTCAAAAGGGTCAAGTCATGACAGGAATATTTAACTGAGTAATTGGAGTAAACTGGAGGCTGGTAATTTAGCAGTGGAATTTGTGGGCAAACCTGGCCAAATGGAGCCAGTGTACTCATTTAAGGATCCCGAGGGTACAGAACCTATGGGGGGCGGGTTGAATAGGGCCGAGGCCTCAGCATCTCTGTGTGGACAGGAGAGGCTGAGACAACCCACCTTGGACGTAGAGAAGCGTGATGGATGCAGACACACACACCGTGGTCACTGGTGTTTCCTGAGGATCAGTCGTTATCTCAGACAAAAGAGTCTGGGGGCAGGGAAGCTGAGCTGGATGACTGGGAAACTCTCTACCTCAGCCCCTTGACCCCCACTTCATGTTTGCCACTGGGCTATTGCAGTCATTCAGCACTGCGTATCTTCATCACAAAAGAGATGGCAGAGGATGAGGAGGAAAAGGACAACACGGAGGAGAAAGAAAGCGTGCTGGGCATTTTGGGGTGGCTGGGTTGGGGTCAAGAGGCCAACATCTAAAGGTGTAATATTAAGTAGTCTGGGCCTAAGGTCCTACCACTACAAGGCATGGGGGGCGGGGTCACAATTGCAATCATACTACTACTTAGATGGACAAAGAAAACGTAGCTCCTTTTTTTTCTGTATTCGATCTTCTTCTCTACCCAAGGCTCTTGCCACTGGGGATGTATGTTGGAGGGTAGGTTCAGAGTCAGATACTGTAAGCTTGCTAATTAAAGATGACTCTGTTTCCTCAGTTTGAAGCATCTCCTTTCGGTTAACGTAGTCCCTTCCAGTCCTCGTATTTATGACACTGCAAGGACGAGATCTCTTACCACACTGTGCCCTCCGAGTACTCGCTGGTGCTGGCGGCAGAGCGGCTGCTGGTGTCTGCTTTGCTCCCGGGAGCAGAGCCTCCCAACGATCTGTCCCATCCGGAGATTCAAGCTGTTGCTCACATGGAGAACATGTCCCCAGCACTTCCTCCCCAGGAGGGCGGTCCGAGCTCCCTTAGCACATTGCTTGCTTCCCCTGTATGTCAATGTCCTTCATTTCCTCTCCCCTCTCACCTGCCAGGAAGGGGCTTCCCACTTCCTCTTTCTGCAGAGCGTGAGCTTCTCCCACCTCATATTGTATTCCTTCCCGAGGTGGCATTCACCCTTCATTGGAGCAATAATGGCAGAGTAGCTGCAGACAACGCTATTTATAGTGGAGTTGGATGATAACCACAGGCATTTAACATTTTTAAAATACTTCCTCCACTACAAGAGGTGCATTCCATTAGCTTAAAGTTTATTCCATCTCATAAACTGCAGATATGCCTAGGAGATGTGAAGGAAAATCTCTTCTTTCTAAAACACTGTTGGATAATATGAGTTTGTGGGTGGCTCATCCAACCCCAAGACTGAGTAACCCTTGCCCATTCATTCATTCATTCAGCAACTGTTCATTGAGCACATGATGTGCTGGCACAGCTCCCGGCACTGGGGATCATAAACTACTGAGGGGGAGAGACAAGGACAAGAACGAGTAATTCATGACAGCCGAGAGAAGGGCCGCCCGGGGAAAGTGCGGGATGCTCTGAGAGTCAATAACTTAGGCAAGGCGATCTGGGAAGGCCACCTGAGCAGGTGGCAAGGTGACGAGTGACGTGTAAGGATGAGAAGGAGTTAACCAAGAAAGGGGCTATGGAGGTGGGGCAAGATGGAGAGGAGAGGCATTCACAACAAAGCAGACAGTATGTGGAGGGCCCTTGAGGTGAGAAGGAGCCGGAGGGTCCTTTCCAAGGTGACCTCTGGAAACAGGCTCTAAAAGAGAATGGAGAGAGGCTCGTGGAGGAGAGAGGCTGGGGACGGGGCTCGAAAGGAGAAGGGAAACTAAGGCAGCCAAAAGGCACCTCGAGAAATTGATGGATAACATCACGGGCCACTTTTTCACTGTTCATTGTAGAAACCCCACAAGTTTCTTAAGCCACTTCTCACCCGTTCCAAACTGAATTTTGATGTCTCTCCGCTTCGGCCTGTTCTGTTAGTTTTCGGATTGTTCCCTCCTGACTTTCTGGAGAAGGACTGGCTTGAAGGGACCCTCAACACTGCCCTGACCGGCACCTGTTGTCAACCAGGTCAGGAGTCAGGTGGGGGGAGGAGCTGGCCGTGGTGCTTACCTTCAAGGAGACTGTTCCTGCAGATCACAGCGGGGGACCTGCCGAGGCTTCCGCCCTCCTGCCGGCACTCTGGCCACCCTTCACCTGGAGGCACAAATCCCAAACCTCACAGACATTTTGATGCCTTCTTATCCCTTATGTCTTATGGCTAATCTTCCTCCAAGTCCTCCCAATCCTGCCTGCAATTATTTCTAGGCTCCGTCCACCTTTCTCTGGCCTCCGTGCCTCCACTCTTAGCAAAGCAACTATGATTGTTCAGCTTGATAACTGTGATAACCTCCTAATAGGTAGCCCCAAATCCATTCTGATTCCCCCTGCTCGGGGACAGCCGAAGCGATCTTTTCCAGTTGTGTATCTGATCATGCCATTCCCTGCTCTAGCCACTTCAGAGGGCTCCTTGCTCTCAAGAGAAAGGAGAATCCCTACCCAGCCCGCAAAGCGTAGGGAGACCCAGCCAGTGCCCACTGCTCCAGCCTCACATGCCCGCCATGCTGTCCCTCTCTCTCCACCTTCCAGCCACACCGGCCTTCTCCAAGCTCCTAGATGGGACCATGCTCAGATCTCTTCCTCACTGTTCCTTCCTTGGGCAGGCTTCCCTGATTGCCAGATTAGGTCAGTTTCCCTTATAGCCTCTTACTCTCATCACCCTTCAGGGTACTGGTCTTATTTTTGTGTGTTTATTGAATTAATAACTCTCTACCCCCACTTGATTTTGAGCTCCTTGAGGGCAAAAATGACAGCTTGTGACTATAGCACTGTGGCAAGAATGAGGTCTGGCACAGAGTGGGTCTGCATGGATATGAGTCAGATAAAAGAAGAAATGGCTACAACAAGAATAAGCAAAGAATCTGTCTACCTCCCCAGCATCCTTGTACATGAAAGACCTTACAATGGCTGACAAGGCCTGACATGGTCTGCACCCCTTCCCCAGCCTCCCTTCTTCTCTGGTATCTGTTCTACCATCTCCTCTAGTACACTTGGCTGTGGTCTCACTGGTGTTCCTGGTGTTCTGCTTTCCTTGGTGTTCCTGTAACAGGCCAAACTGTTCCAGCCTCAGGGCCTTTGCACATACTGCTTCTTGTGCCTGGAATTGTCTTCCCCCAATATCCACATGGCCAATTTCCTCCCTTCATTCAGGTCTTTACTCATATAACACCTTCGCAGTGAGGAATTCTTTGATATCCTGACAAAAAATAATCAGTCCCCCTGCAGCACTTCCTAACCTTCTCTACTCTGCTTTATCTTTTCTGATACTCCTTGTCACCTTCTCACATATTAGGTGTGTCTTTATTTATATGTGTATCATCTATCTCTCCCACTAGAACATCAACTCCTTGTGGGCTGGAATTTGGTCTGTTTTGCACTCTGCTGTCTCCCTAGTTCTTGTTACAGTGGCTGGTATGTTGCAGACTCTCAGTAAATGTTTGTGAGTGAGTGAGTGAATGGATGAATGGATGGATGAATCCTGGGCCCTGTGCTCAGTGACCCCTTCTCCATTGACCCTGCGGCAAGAACAATGAAGCTCTATCCCCAACTGAGCTCTCATCCAGGCAGGCCCCAAATTCCCAGCTGCAAATTAATAACATTAATAATGATCATTATTCAGTGCTAACTATATCCTAGATATTCTGCTAGGTGTTATACCTGTATGTATAATTCTTACATACCACTATGAAAACAGTAGTTACAAGCCCCATTTGGTAGATAAAGAAAATGATAATCAGAAGGGTTAAATGACTTGCCCAATGTCACACAGCTAGTAAGTGACCGAGCTGTGATTTGAACACAGTTTATTTCTAGAGCAGGGGTTGGCAAACGGTGGCCCACAGGCCAACGCCAGCCTGCTTAGCCCATGAGCTAAGAATAATTTTTACAATTTTAAATAGTTGGGGAAAAATATGAGACAGAGACTCTGTATGGACCATATCCTAAACTGTTTACTAGGATAAATATACCAAACGAAGAATTCCCTGGGCGCTTGCCATGTGTTGCAGGAGGGGTGGAGAAGAGATGCACATTTAAGGAGCATTTACTGGGCTCATCTTGCACTCCAGGTACCAGCTAAGCCCCTTCGTGGTTCTTGTCTACTGAGTCACCCCTCCAGGCCTCCACTGTAGAGATGAGGCCAAGGAGGCCTAGAGATTAAGTGACGTGGCCAAGGCCGTATTGTAAGAGACAGAACTGGGTGTAGAATCACAAACTCATGGCTGGAGAGTCCCCTAACACTCATCTGTTCCAAGCTTCTTGTTTTATGGATCCAAAACAGAAAGCCCCACGTCCTGGGGAGGCCAGGCACCCCCAGGGTTAATGCCACTGCCCCTCTCCAGTCCCTTGACCAGAGGTTTACCCCGACTGTGTCGGCCCTTCCCTCCCTGCTCATTCCCAAAATCCTTCGGAGTCTTTAGGAGCTGGCATCCACCCTGTTTCCTCTCCCTCTCCTGACCTTCCTCCTCACCCACCACGGCCGTCCTGCAAGGACGACTCCAGCTACAAATTAAGTGAAGGGGAAAACTGAATTGATGTGTTGTGAGCCAGGGAGACACAAAGGCTCCGATTTCCTCTCCACATTATACAGGAAGATCTGGGCCACGTGGGAAGCCGGCGCGGGGCCTTTTGATGTTTGCCTTCCTGCGAGTAACAAGCAGAAGGACATGCGAAGCCTTCAGCTCCTCCGTGCAAACTCACAACAGCAGGTTTCCAATCAGGCTTGAAACAGATCCAGAGATGAAAAACGAAGACAGGAAGTGAGGGAGGAAGAGAGAGATGATTGTTGTTTAGAGAGCTTTAAGGACAAGGAGACGCTTTAAAACTAACTACAGGACATGTTAAAGAGCTTACACACCCTGCAACACCCTCTAGGCTGAGCTCCTGAAGGTGTATACACAGGGGAATCAGCCTGAGCTGGGGCCCTCCCGAGGTGCAGCTGGGCCCATCAGGATCGGGACACGGGACCCATCTCTGCTGACCTGAGCTGGGGTTTCTGAACCCCAGGCCAGGATGCTGCCGCCCGCCAGGGTTTAGACTCCAGCTCACATGGTCACTTTCACCAGCCGGGGCACCTGGTCTGTAAATATCCTCTGAGACCCTCATGCCCAACTTGTGTATTTGTGCTTCACTTCGTGACAAGTCGCAGAAGTTACGGTGACATCTAGGTCCTCAGGGGAAGCACCTGTCGATCAATGTCTCTCTCTCTCATTGTCTCAAACTTTTTATTGAAGTGAGGTGGGAGGCTAACGTATGGATCCCTGAGATTTTTGCCTAAATCACCTTGGGCTTATTCTACAGCACTAACAGTTGTGGGACATTCGAAGGTGCCACCTGTAGATCAAAGCTCTGGTATCATTGGAACACCTTCCTGCCTTCACTTGGCCATCAAAAATTATTTAGGAGCCATGGAAGAAATATATACAGACAAGAAATAGCAGTAGCTTTTTATCATCTCCAGAGAGCAGGGGGAATTAAGTAAGATGCATTAGTCCCTTCTCTTAGTTGAATCATTTATGCCATGATTTTTCTTTTTAATCTTGTCATTCCAACAACTCTATTGTTATTATTTTACAGATGGTAGAACAAAGGCTGAGAGAAGTTAATTGACTTGCCCAAGGATGATGTGTTGTTAAGTAACAGAGACAGATGTCTAGCCCTGAGCTCTGTCAGCGAATATCCTCTCATATCTGTCTTTAAATAGCCATGTGGCCCCCTCACCAAGAGGCTGTCCATCTGTGAAAGCAGAGTCATGTTGAGCCTGGATGTTCCTTGAAAATGACATCAGAGTAACCTGGACTTGGCACCTGCCTGGACTTGTACTTGTCAGCGTTGTCCACTCTGCTGGCAGGAAGGCAGAGTCAGAGGGTGAAGGTCTCCTTCTATTGACATACATAAATGCGAGCATGCTCTGTACTCAGATTTATTTCCCCAGCCCTGACCTCTACCCTCGACCCCTAGACTTGTATTTCCACCTGACTACTCAATAGCTTGCCTTGAATGGCCAATAGACATCTCAGACTCAACACGGCCAGATCTACAACCTTGACGTACTTAGGCAAGAAGACCCCTCTGTGGGAACACGTGCCCTGTCGGGCAGGGGACAAGGGAACTTCAGAGGGGAAGCATCAGCCTACAAGACACAGAGAAGCCCAGGTTTGGGTACTGGGGCCTATGAGGCAGGAAAGCCTCCAAGAGCATTAGGGTCTTGGAGGTGAAGGGAGCTTTTAGGGTCTTGTGGATGGATGGGCACTCAAAGTGGAGTGTTAGTGCCCAGAGGCCAGGGGAAGCCACTGGAAGAGGGGGAGGGCCCTATGAGCAGAGGAATCTTCTTGGGAGTGTGAGGGCATCACGGGCAGGGCAGGGGGAGTCTGGCTAACAGACTCCTGGGTGACAGGAAAAACCTCTGGGGCAGTGTGAGGGACAGCGGGAACCTCGAGGAGGGGAGGAGGTTAGGACTGAGGAAACAATGAGAGCATCTTAGAACCCATTGGGCAGGGGGGAGTCTTGGGTGGTGTTTTGAACCTCATAGTCAGGGAGAAGTCTCCAGGGCAGTGCTCAGTCCTGGAAGAGCCAAGAGGGGGAATTTCCTGGGGGAGTATTAGGCCCAGGCAGCAGAGGAAGGCTCTGGAGGAGAATTAGGGCCTTGCGTAGGAGAAAATTCTAGGGAACTGTCAGGCCTTAGGGACAAGGAGGAAGCCACCTTGAAGGGGTAATAGATCCTACTAGGATAGGGGAGCCTCTGAGAGGGAGAGTGTGAGGGCCCAGTGGGCAGGCAGAGGCATCTGGGCACACTGGGGACATTGGAACCCTCTCGGAGATTATGAGGGTCTCCTGGGTAGGGGTGAGCTCTGGGGCAAAATGAAAACTAGGGAACAGGGGACACCTCTGGAGGAGGGTGGGATAAAGACAACAAGGCAATGCCAGGTGATCGGTATAAGGGCAGGGTGTACGTTTGCGGGGGATGACTTGTGCCTCCTGGCAAGAGGAAGCCTGTGGGGGTGATGGGGCCAATGGGGAGTGGGGAGCTTCTAGGGAAATACTGGGGCCTTGTAGACAGTAGAGGCTTCTTGGCGGGGGGGGGCGTGTTAAGGCCCCGGAGCATCAAGGACAGAAATTGTCAGAAAGTAACAAAGGCAAAGAGGCAATTAAACCAGGCCTGTTCTCTCTCTCTTTCTCTCTCATTCTGTCTGCTTTGATGTTCACTGGGTCGCAAGATCAATGGCATTCTCCCTATCTGACATTGTTCATGGACCAGACAGATTGAATTAAGGTTAGGTTTCGGATTAGGATCAGCTGCAAAGGACAGGACCCCCAAATAGCAGAGGCTTCAGCGAGATAGAGGCTTACTTCTCTCCCAGGTAAAATTTCCAGGGTTGGTGGTTGGGGTTTGGTTTGGCTCACCTCAGTGCCAGGGACCCTCATGCCTTCTACCTTGTTGCTCTCATCATCACTGCATCATTCAAGATGGCTGCTGGAGCCCCAGCCTTTATGAACAGTTCCCACCTGCAGGAAGGAGGAAGACGTAAAGAAAAGAAGATGTAAGAAAGTCCCCCTAGTAAGAGAACTCTCCAGAAGTTACACATACCACTTCCATGTATGGCCACCAGCCAGAATAGAGTCACATGATCACACTCAGCTACAAGGGAAGATGGACAATGTATTGTTCTAGGCAGCCAAGTATCCGTTTAAAAACTAGTGGTCTCAGGCAGGCCCCATGGCTTAGCGGTTAAGTGCGCGCACTCCGCTGCTTGTGGCCCGGGTTCCTATCCCAGGCGCACACAGACGCACCGCTTCTCCGACCACACTGAGGCTGCGTCCCACACACAGCAACTAGAAGGATGTGCAACTATGACATACAACTATCTACTGGGGCTTTGGGGGAAAAAAAAAGGAGGAGGATTGGCAATAGATGTTAGCTCAGAGTCGGTCTTCCTCAGCAAAAAGAGAAGGATTAGCACGGATGTTAGCTCAGGGCTGATCTTCCTCACAAAAAAAAAAAAAAAGCTAGTGGTCTTTCTTATGGGGGGAGAACTGAAAATTCATATTAAGGGACAATAAGGGAGCTCTGCCACACAGATAGAATAAGCCGACCTGGGACACTCCAGAGAGCTTTGGGACTAGTTCACATGGCATATTAGTCATCTATCACTGCATAACAACTTACTCCCAAACTTAGCAGCTTAAAACAACAAATGTGTTATCGCACATGGTTTCTGAGGGTCAGGAATCCGGAAGCAACTGAGCTGGGTGGTTCTGGGTCTCTCACAAGGCTGCTGGGGCCGCTGTCATCTGAAAACTCAACTGGGGCTGGAGAATCCACTTCTAGACTCACATGTTGTTGGCAGGCCTCAGTTTCTTACCAGCTGTTGGCCAGAGGCTTCAGTTCCATGCCATGTGGGTCTCTCCACAGGGCTGCTCACAACATAGCAGCTTGCTTTCTCCAAAGCAAGAGATCCAAGAGAGAGAAGGCGGGGGAACGGGGGAGAGAGGGTGAGCAAACACACAAGATGCAAGTCACAGTCTTTTATTTCCCGTTCTCAGAAGAGACACACCGTCACTTCTGCCATTTTATTTTGGTCATATGGAGCAACCCTGGGACAGTGCGAAAGAGGACTACACAAGCAGGTGGGATCCCTGTGGGCCACCTTGAAGGGTAGCTACTAACCACGAGTAGATAAATGAGAGCTAGAAGTTAGATACAGATCATCAGTGGAGAGAGTTCCTCGAAGCCAGGGAGACTGCACAGGCTCAGGAACGCTGGCTGGCCATGGACAGCCGCAGGTCAAACGTTAAGGAATGCAACAGAATGTTCCTGTGATTGCCTCCTGGTACCTACCCAATCACCCCTAAGGGATAAACCTCCCACCAACTCAGAGAGAGAGATAGTTTTACTAGCTTGAATTAATCAGCACCGTCACCACAGTATACACAGCTCAAGCCTCCCCAGAGGCAAGGCCAAGTCCACTGAGGAGGTAAATATCCTGGCTACAGAAGGACACAGGGCACGAGCAGGAAGTGAACACACAGAGGGCTTGGTCAGCTCCTCGCAGACCATTGTCCACCTTTAGAAGTCACTAATGCATGCAAGCTGGTCATTCCAGAGACTACCAGTCTCCACTGGCTCGATACCTGAAACTGGGGACCCAATACCATGTGGACGGTCTGAGTCATTACAAAGGCAATTAAACACTCGACTCCATAGCCAAATGCCAACATGTAGGCCTTTGTGCAGGGATAACCTAGGTCTTTCAGCAAGGAAAAAAATCTTTAGTCTTGTTTTCTCCCAAGCCTAGGGTTACTCAGGAAGCCAGCTTCAGTGACTTATACACAGAGGCTAATTTGTATGTCCGTTGCCCAAAACTGGAGGGGACAATGGCATGCAAAGCACATTGCTGGAGACAGGCAGCCATTGAATTCGATCTTAATATTCTAGTCCATGAGCCAAAAGTTGCACGAGAGCCTGGTTAAAAAAAAAAAAAAAAAAAGGCAGGAAAAACCCACACACATTCTTTCAATTTCTAAAGGGAAATTTGACTCGAGCTATAGAACAAAGGACGAAGAACTAGAAGTAAGAGAAAATCAAAGAAAAAGTGATTTGGATTCAAGGGGATCAGATGTTTCATTTATTGCAGGTTGGAGACTTTCAATCAGTCAAATGAAAGGAACATTTGTATTAAAATCCTATGAGGCAGAGAGAAAGCCTTGATCGAGTGCAGGAGAGTTAAGTTACAGCAATCTTGCTGAGAGATATGAACCCACCTTCGAGGCTATCTGTTCCCAATATTGAAGGTTTTCTGTGTTACAAACCTCAGATGAAAGGTAGTTGTTTTGACGTCTGGGTCTGGAAGCCAGACGCTGAAATTAGCAGCGTTCTCAAAGTGTGTGTGGTAGGGACGGGGAGCCCAGGATGGGGTGAAAATGTAGCTACTTTATTAACGTGAAAAGATGTTAATGTAACACTGAAGGCCCAAGTCACCCGTGTGGGCAGGGTGTGGATGGGAATTATGAAAACACCTTCTACCAGGTGGGAAGGGGCAAGGACGGAGCACTAGACAAGAGTCAGAGGACCGGAGCACAGTCCAGCCTCTGCCCCTAGGATGAAGCTCCATGATGACCAGGGCTTGGCCTGTCTGGTTCATAGTGTCAGGCATATAGGAGGCAATGGAGAGATAGATGTCAAATGCATGCATGAACGAATAAATGAATGTGACTTTGGGTAAACCCTTCTCCTCTTTGGGCCTACGTCTTGTAAAATAAGGGAGTTGCACTAGCTGAGGACTTTCCCAATGGGGTGGATACCATGACAGTTGGGTACCATATGGATGGATTTGGGTGATAAACGTGAATATGGCATTAAGTCATCCTGATGCTCAGAAGGAGAAGGGTGTCACTTTTGAACGCTCTTTCAAGTTTTCGGATTCCCTTTAAGAGAAAGTCTCAGTCCAAAACTACTATGTCTTTCACATCTCTCCCATGGTCCTAAACCTCTCTTCATGATAATAAGAGGCGAGGTCCCAGGCTCCCATCCCTCTGCAAGGAAAGGCATCCAACTAAACTTAATAACATTATTTCTTTCCTTTGTACTTATTTTTACTGTTTCCGACACGGGGCATGCGGTAGTAGTTTTTCCTTTACAGAACTGATTTTTTAAAGATCTCTTTGTCAAACAAATGTATATAAGTAAACATGAATCGATGTAAACAAATAACGGTTCAAGAGGGATGCAGATAAAGCAAACACCTTGATGAGACCCGAATGCCTTTGGTTCGGGAAAAACTGTCCCCGGTGACCTCCAAGGTCCCTTCTAGAAACATGACCATCTGAAGGTGAGGATCACATACCTCTGGTTTGTGTAGAGAGGACCAGCTGTCCCAGCAAAGAGGCAGCCGTGGCAAGAACTTTAGGAAGAAGTGTCCGTTCAGCCATCCATTTATCCATTCTTTCAGACAATATTTATCGAGGGCATACTATGTGCTCGCTGCTGTTCCAGGTACTGGGGATACAGCAGGGGGACAAATAGGCAAAAAAAAAAAGAAATCTCTGCCCTCATGGAGTTTCTATTTTAACGGTTTGAGGCAGGACAGGGACTAGATGAGGTAAAAGGCACTGGGGTGCAAAATTTAAGGAGGTACGCGGGCTTAGGGTCATGCACAACCCGGCCTTGCCTTGAGGACAGTGCCCCAGCCTAACCACAACTCGATCATCATTATGGAGGCCTCAGACTCTGCCTCCAGAGGTTCTGGTGTTTGGTCAGGGGTGGGCCCCTAGAATCAGTATTTTGCCAGGGTTCTCCAGATGATTCCATGCACATCATGAATGAGAACCACTGAATTATAAACCTAGACCAAGAAATCTTTAAAATGTATAATTTGGCATTTTTCAAAGGCATCTACCTTCTTAGTCAATAAATTTTTACCAAACCAATCAACCAGTAAGTGAATAAATCAACATGTTGCCACTCACCATAATGACAAAAATAGCTCCTTTTTCTGTGCTTTTACTAGGTATCAGGTGCTGCTCTGAGCTCTTTACATTTCCCACTTCATTCAGTCCTCACAACCACCTACAGGATAGGTATGATCGTGATCATCACCCCATTTTGCAGATGAGGAAACAAAGGGAGAGAGTTTAAGGAACTTGCCCAAGGGGTCACCCAGAAAGCCATGCTGCTAACCACTGTGCCCCACTGCCTCTGTGGGATGGGCCTTGATGCCTGGGTCCTTGGGCACAGGAGTCACAGGGAAAGTGAGTGAAGTAGGGGGTCATTTGCACCTTAAAGAAAGTGCATAGGAATAGTCATTACTTCCACCAAAAAATATGTCCTCTCTCATTCTCCAAACATGGGGCCCACTCCAGCTTCATTTTGCTTCCATGTTTGTTAAAGCTGTGACTATATAATAATGTCATTCTATATAGGAAAAAAGCAACAGTGCAAACACAATACTACATAGCAACTGTCCTCTCACCCTAGTGTTGGGGGATCCTTGGGGAATGGTGGAGAGTGTGGAAAATTGGGAAGAGGAGCCTGTCCAATGTCTCCAGATCTTCTGATTTATCAAAAGAAATGAGAAATTCAGACTTATTTTTGAAGTATCCCCATTTCCATGTGGGCTCTAACTCACAAATAACTGTACAGGACAAATATGTGTTTTATAAAATATGAATGTGAAGCCTCCTGGGAAAGGCAAAGCTGGAGGAAAGTCCCTTGGGATCTAGTCTAAGACCATCGCGTGATCTGGGACAAGCACTCTGTGCCTTGCATCTAAAGCTGTAAGAAGGATATGAAAATTATCACTTATTTGTTCTGCAACTTTTCATGACAATTTCTATATATTAAACACTCTGCCAGATGGTGGATTTAAAGATTAAATCAATATGCTTATCACTGAGAGAGAGAGAGAGAGAGAGAGAGACAGGAACAGTGAACTCCAGGTCCACGGGGTGAGGGCTGCTAGGAAATAAGACACAGGAGTACAGGGAAAGTCAGTAGTTCTACCTGGAAGAAAGGACACCTCAGCCAGGCCTGGAAGGCTGAACATGATTCTCCAGGGCAGCAAAGGCAGAAAGAAAATGGCTTTTCCTTGATCCCAAAGTGCTCTGTATACCAACACAGCATGAGTCTTTTATGAGTTCACAAAACATGCATGCACGCCCATAAATAGTTTGTAGAGTGTGCAAATTGATACTACAAACCCCAAAATGCATCTCTGTTTTGCATATTAATTGCTTATATACGTGTAAAACCAGACCCATTGGTTTTTCCCCTGAGCTGTTCCGTTCCTTCGTCTTACTGGAGCCACCAGTCTCCAGGAGCCCAGGTGAGGCATTTTGGTGTCATCTCCAACTCTTCCTCTGCCTCGTCCTCCACATGCCACCCAGAGAAGCATCCCCCAAGTCAAGCGGGTGTCTTCGCTCTCCACCCACAGTCACGTCACACTGCCACAATTCAGTTCAGCCATTTGTCTCCTGTGTGGACTCTCGCTGTTGCCTTCTCTCTGCTCCTCTTGTCTCTCTCCCAGTCAATCCATCGCTGTTTCCAAAACCCAGATCTGACCACACTTCTCTGCCTTGAAATCTCCAATGGCTCCCAGTGACCTCAGGACAAAGTCCAGAATGGCATCCTCCGTCCTTGGCGCGCTGGGCCCCACCTACTCGTCTTTCCTCACCATCCAGTGGTCAGCATTTCCCTGAAGCAGATGTTCACAGATGCCTTACATTCCTGCCCACCAGGTACTCCCCAGAACATGCCTGGCGCTACCTCCGTGGCCTGCCACAGGCTCTTCTCGCTTCCTCGCACGACTTTCCTGCCCTGTTTAACTGTAGACCCATGCCCACACCCAAGCACTCTTTCCTCTGGAAGGCTTCTCTGGTTATCACCCCTCTCATTCCCCTCCTGCCCCCACTGGAGCACAGCAAGCTGGGGATACAGCTGGAGAGTTAAGATGGGAGAGGAAGGCGGGGTCTTGAAAGCCTGGGAGGGAAAAGCCTTTCCGAAAAGTCATTTTTGCAAAAGCCTCAACCCCAAAAGTCATTTTTGCAAAAGCCTCAACCCCAAAAGTCGTTTTTGCAAAAGCCTCAATCCGCAGAAGCCTTTCACCAAGCACGGAGACCCACCCGCAGAAAGAAAGAGAAAGCAATTTCACACATTGGAAAAAGGCCCCGGGGCAGAAGAAATGAAAAGCCACCAGTTGGCAGTAGGTGCTACGGAGGTTGAGCAGGAAACCCAGATCAAATGGGAGGTTGGGATGTTTCTGGGAAGCAGATGGGCCCCAGCCCTTGGCAGGCTGACACTCGCTTCTGGGGAGCGGGGCAGCCAGTCCTCCAGCGGGCTCGGCCAGCCATGTGTCCTCTGCCTTGTTCAGGTCAGCGAGGGGGAGAGGATGCAGGCAAGGCAGGTAGGCTGACCATTTTAAGGCAGAGCAGGCCCATGTGTATGTCTGTATCAGTCACCAAGGAGGTGAGCACACTTCTAACAGGACATCTCTCTTTCTGCCTTGAACATCCAGACATTGTCCTTGTAAAGCAGAGTCTCAAACTCAAACACCTGGGCCGGGCAGGTAACAAGAGAGAATAACGTCACCTAGTAGGGACCAGGATGAGCAGACTGTGGCCACGCCAAGCAGGAGCGGTCTGCTCAGCTCCAGCTAGTGTCTCCATCTCTGCCGATTTTTCTAAAGACATCAGATATTGGAATTTTCATGGGAAATATTTTATTATTAAAATGCTTGCTTGGTTTTAAAAAATACCATATAGTACAAAAGAAAGAAGGCCACCAGTGTCTGAACTCTGATGTATGGGTTCAGGTTAAGCTCATTAATTCGGAGCAAATCAACATGGCCTTATGTCTGCATGACTCCATCTCTTTGGCTGATACTTGAGATTCCATCACTGAGATGGATTTTTCTTAATATCTAGGGCTTTTTCAGGCCCAAAGAGCAAGTCAGAATGTTCGTTCTTGGGCTCCTCCTCTACCCTGTCTTTACACACCCCGGGTGTGTTTATACAGCGTGCACACCCACTCGCAGCTCTGCTTGTGTTTTCCTTGGTCCTGACGAAAAGGCCCACCAGGCTGCCAGATGTGCCGAGCTCCAGGGAGGAAGTGGTTTGCCAGTCATGAGAGGCAGGCGCGGCCTGGGGTGTAATCTGGCCGTCCCATCAGCCACGCCTTTCCGCCCACAGGAGATAAAAGGCCACAGCGGAGGAAACAACGGATGCTCAGTCACGCACCGCAGGAATGGTTCCCGTTTCATCCTCTCCTCCCATTTCTCCATATCCCCTCTTTCCTGGGGTCTCTGTTGAAAGAAAGCCCTGGAAGCATGCATTTTTGCTTTATGTGTCAGCTCTTGCATTTCTTAGGGAATGTCCAGGAGATATGCCATGTCTAACTCACAGGCACGAGGTCCTAATGGTGGAGCGACAGGCCATTTGGCTGAGAGGGACTTCCTGGTACATGTCACATGATAACTCTTGAGGGATCCTTACTCCGGCTCTGGTAAGGTTTCCCTCAAGCTCACAGGGGCTCTATCTGCCTGTGTCCCATTTATTTTCATGTCAGTGCAGACCTTGGCTACAAACTCCCTATTTTTGCTTTAAATAATACACACACATAGGTGTGCTCTCATGTGTATGTATGAGAGAGAGAGGGGAGGAGAGGGGAGGAGAGAAGAGGGAGAGGGAGGCACCTACTGTGTGCTCGAGTCCTCCCAGTAGTCACCCATCCGTGAAGTAGGTTTTATTAAACCCATTTTCCAGATGGAGACCCTGAGGCTCCTCTCCTCCTCTCCACCCCTTGCTTTCATTTCCTTCCCCTTCCGTCCATTCCTCCTTTCCTGCGTCGATGTCATCTTCATTGGCTGAGTCCGAGTTGGTCTAGTGTTGCTGGCTGATGCACATTGCTGTCACACATGTGCGGGGCTGCAGGCCTGGAGTGCATCTCACTGTGAGGTTCCGTAGAGTGGAGTTTCTGCCTGGATGGACATCTAGACTCAGAAGCCCATGGGGATTCACAGGATGCTGCAAAATGCACTTTTTCTGGGCAGGTGTGGCCGCGGAACAGAACACCACTGCGTGGTCAGGCAGCCCACAACTGGAGGACAGGAGTCTCAACTCTGGAGTCAAAGAGATCCCAGGTGCCCCTTCTGGCTGTGCCACGTCAGGCTAATGGAGTAGCCTCTCTGTACCCATCAAATGAGGTAGTACTAACTAGTACTACTATTAATTAGTACTAGTACTAACAATATAGGGTGGTTGCGAGGATGAAATAAGATAATGGAGTGTTTGGAGATTTGCAGAGACCACAGGTGATACTTAAAATGATTTTCGATGATGCTCAGACAAGACATTCACTAGCATCGACTCGCACAGTAAGTACATTACGTCCTTTTTAACTCTCTTTGGACCCTCCAAATTACATCAAGAAACTCTCCTTTTGGTGCTGGTGTATGCTTAATGCCTAACATACGCTGATTATTTTTATTGTTTTCTTTGTGTTTTTGAACAAAGTGAGAGAAGCCTTCAGGCTCAGAGCCCGCTCCAGGCAGCAATAACCGGGGCAGAATTAAGAAACATTTTCTTTTTACTGAAGTAATTTGTATGGTTACTGGTTTTCTATTTATAGTAGTGTTATAAAACTTGCTTTGTAAGTAAATGGATTTAAGTTTTAAAAGCAGGTCCATTTAAAGGAAATAAAAAATATCTAAGTCGACAATAAGTAGATAAGTTTCAATAACATTCAAATATGGCCAGTGTTGTAAAGGGGCCCCACAAGTGATGGATGTTTTGGAATCATTGAGGTAATCCACATCAAGGGGTTAGCACAGTGATTGTGATGGCTGTTTTGGTGTCAACTCAAGTGGTGCCATGGGTCCTGAGAGGCAGCACATGTTCCAAGTCCAGGCCGTCTCCCAGACTCCCTCCGGGCTCAGATTGAAGCTCAGATTGAAGGCTCAGATTGAAGAAGAAGCCAAAGTTTTCACAACATGGGCAAAGTCAGAAGGTGTACCAGCACTTGAGTAGGTGTCAGGGTCCTGGGGCACAGGAGCTCTGCCCTCAGCCCTGCTTCCTGCTCTCTCTGTGCCTCTCTTTCCTCATCTAAAGCAGGTGGGACAAACTTGATGGCGCTTCAACTGGGAGGACCTGACATCTTTGCTTCTCCAGTTCCTCATTTTTCTCTATCATGTTCAAAGCCAGATTCTCCAACAGGAAGCAATCATCTGATGCAGCCCTGGGTTTTTCTTAAGGAACATCGCTACAGGAAGGTGTCTGATGCAAAAAATCTCTAGGGTCAGACAAGTTCACCTTTCTGAGCCTCACACCTAATCTGCAAAATGCTGGTCCTGATGGTACTAACCTCACGGGTCTGTAGATTCAATAAGATTACGTAATGTCTCACAAAATGTGGGAAGGTCACCCTGAGATGTATCTCGATGGCGTATGGACAAAGCATTAAGTAACATTGACTCATATGGCAAATTTCCCTATTGCACCATGGAGGAAGTCTCAGTTTTGTACTAACATGGCCTAACCACGTCTCTGACACTTGCCAAATAACCCTTTCCTTAAGCAGAGAGCAAGGCCTCAGGCTCTTGGCAGTCAGCAGGGTCCAGCTGGAATACTAGAGAGATGCTTAGCGGGATCTGAAGAATTTATCCCCAGGTGAGCCCTGCGGAAAAAACAAGGGCGAGAGGGACAGCAGTATTTGACCTGGGCCCTGAAGAGGGAGAAAGCTTCCTCCAGGTGGAGCAGGCCTGGAAACATGAATACTCATGAGGAAGAACAATTCCCCAGAATCAGGGGGTCTTAGCATGGTTTTGACATGGACCCCTCCAGGGAGGCCTATGAACCCCTTTACAGAACAATGCCGTTTTTTCCAATGCAATATGAAAATATCCATATTGTTCACATGGATTTTTAAAAATTGTGATAAAATATATACAACATAAAATTTACTATTCTAAGCTTTTTTTTTTTTTTTTGCTGAGGAAGATTTGCTCTGAGCTAACATCCATTGCCAATCTTCTTCTTTTTTTGCTTGAGGAAGATTAGCCCTGAGCTAACATCTGTGCCAATCTTCCTCTATTTTGTATGTGGGTCACCGCCACAGCATGGCCTGACAAGTGGTGTAGGTCCACGCCTGGGATCCGAATCCGCAAACCTGGGCTGCCGAAGCGGAGCATGCAGAATTTTAACCACTTGGCCATGGGGCTGGCTCCTATTCTAACCATTTTTAGGTGTACAGTTCGGTGGCATTAAGTGCACATTGTTGTACAACCATCACCGCCATCCATCTCCAGAACTTTTTTCATCTTCCCAAACTGAAACTCTATGCTGATTAAACACTAACTCCACAGTCCCTCCTCTCCCAGCTCTTGTCAACCACCATTCTACTCTCTGTCTCTACGAATGTGACGCCTCTAGGAACCTCATATGAGTGGAATCATACAGTATTTGTCCTTTTGTAACTGGCCTATTCCACTTAGCAGAAAGTCTTCAAGGTTTATCACAGCATAATGTTTTTACAGACATAAAATTAAAAACTAAGATTACAAAGAAAACAAATTATATTAAATGACAGTTATCCAAAGAATTTTAAAAGATGTAGTAATTCATGTGTTTTTATTAACCTTTAAATAACGTGATAGAGAGGTGGATCTAATGGTTATTAAAATTTCAAGATAGTAATGAGTCTATTTCAAGACCGCCTGTAACAACTCTAACGTGATATTACATATCCTTGATTTCTATTGATGATAAAGGCACAGAGTCACATGGAGAGCTGATACAGTTGTGGTTTGTTGCTTGCATTCAGAATGGAAGGAAATGATAACTTTCACTTAGAAATTAGCAAAATAGAGCCAGCCCTGCTGGCCTAGTGGTTAAAGTTCCATACGTTCCACTTCGGCCACCAGGGTTTGGTTCCTGGGTGCAGAACCACACCACGCATCTGTCAGCAGCCATGCTGTAGTGGCAACCCACGTAGAAGAACCAGGGCTTGCAATTATACACAACTATCTACTGGGGATTTGCAGGGGTAAGAAAAAAAAAGGAGGAAGATTGGCACAGATGTTAATGTAGGGAAATCTTCCCCTGCAAAAAAAAAAAAAAATTAGCAAGATACGTGTGTATATATACACACATATATATGTAAATTTTTCTCATCCAAGCTCCTAGACTCCCTAACTTCTCCCCTGTGGATCTTTTAGGAGGTTTCTGCTCCGTGGAGACCAAGTTAAGGAGCCCCACCCTAGAGCAAGGGTGTTTTTATTCCCTACCAGCTTATTTCCATCTTGGCACAGAGGTGGGGCAAAGGCCAGATTCTCCCAGCTTCTACTTGGCTCCAAAAACTGACCCACTGTCGTGGATGGTAGGCTGGTTTCTGGACACCAAACAACCTTCATTAACCCCCCATCCCCACCCAGGCATTGTGTTTGTGCCACTGCGTGTGAAAAGGAGTGATTAAAACAGAAGACAAGCCCGTCTTTGCTCTGAAAGCTCTTCCGTTTAGCCTCACAGCTCATTTCTATTTCTTGTGCAACAAAGGACTCTGATGAAGACGAGGGGACAGCCTGAAACACAGGAGACCCTCCACAAGTGTAGACGGTGGTGTTCTAACCAACAGAAGAGACACACAGCCCCGTTCATAGTAGCTGTTTAATTTTTCTCATCTGCGAACAGGCTTTGGATCGCCAACCTTTAATTAAGATGCAGTTTTCTTTTCAAGAGCAATGTGTTCTAATAAATACCATCTGAGCTGGGGTGGGGGTGCTACAGAAATTATAGCTGCCGCTGAAAAACCGTGAGACTTGCAGCGAGCTAACCATGAAGGCCTTCTGGAAGGGAATAGTTTCCATGTGCTTCGGAGAGGAGGATACGCCTCGTGAACCATGTTCCCTGGCTTCAAAGCCAAGCCACCGTGCCATGGGTTCTGCCTTCTTGTGTGGAGCAAGGACAGAAGAGGGAGGGCATTGGCCCAGATGACCTCGGCCCTGGCATTTGACGACTTTAGAATCAAGAAAGGGGAGAGTTTGGAAGTGTTCTTTCTGAAGCTGAGACCCCATTGGCTTTGGAGAAGGGAGTTCCTAGAAAAGAGTTTCTGCAGATTGAAATGTCTTAGTATCCCTGTGACCTCCTTCTCACCTCCTGTTTGGAGTTGCCAGATGAAATACAAGATGTTCAGTTAAATGTGAATTTCAGATAAATAAGGAATAATTTTTTAGTGTGGGTATATCTCGTACAATATGCTAAAAATATACAAAAACGTTATTATTGTTTATCTGAAATTCAGATTTCACTGAGTGTCCTGTATTTTTATTTGCTAAATCTGGCAGCTCTACCCTCCCTCAAACCGGATTCTGGACCCTCTCCTCAGGATCTTTGTAAAGAGATGCTGGGCCAGCCTGCGACATACTGAGGTCAGCTTGGAGACACCTCTACAGTCAGCGCGATGGTTAAGAATGTGAACTTTGGAGTCTTAAAGACTTAAAGTGGCTTCCCATTCAGGCCTGTCACTGCCTAGTGGGTTGACCTTGAGAAGGGTACTTGGCCTCCCAGAGCCTCATCTTTGCCCTCTGCAGATGGGGAGGCTGAAAATCAGGGCTGATGTTCAGCCATATGCAATGGTACAGCCTACACTCGTTGTTTAAAAATTAAAGTGCTCTCCAGGCCAGTTGCCAAATAGCCTCCCAAGCCCCCCTCCATCTTGCCAGCCCCCCTGGCTCTTTCTCTACCTCCTCCAACCCCCACTTGTCTTCATCTTGTAATGAATACCTGGCACAGACGAGGGCATCCAGTGCCGGGCCCTGTATCCTTTCTGATTGGCAGGTATCGTTGCTTTATTGATAGTTAAATAAATTGACTATCATTACTGTTAGGGATGCCCACCACAAAACGTATTGTAAGGTACAAGCCCCATGGCCTAGTGGTTAAGTTTGGCATGCTCCACTTAGGCAGCCTGGGTTTGGTTCCCATGTGCGAGTCTACACCACTTGTCGGTGGCCATGCTGTTGCAGCGACCCACATACAAAATAGAGGAAGACTGGCATAGATGTTAGCTCAGGGCAAATCTTCACCAGCAAAAAAAAAGGTTGTTGCAAGAGTTAAATGAAATGATGGAGAAGAACCGTGTGATACAGGACCTGGCCCATAGATCACATACACAATGAATGAATGAGTGAATGAATGAATCCATAGGCTACTTATAAGGAAGAACCTTGGTTTTCTTTGTATATAGCAAAGTTCTCTCTCTCTCTGTACATATATATGTGTGTATATATACATACGTATGTGTGTGCATGTTAGAATTACCAATTATACTGGCTTTAAGAAATCTTAAAGGTCATTCTAGTTCTAGTTCAATTCCTTCCACTTTACACAGAGGAAAACTGAGATCTGGCTTAATTTACTGACTTATCTAAACAAGGCCATCTCTATGCATGGGAGGACAATTGTTTTGAGGATCGTTGGAAAGAGTTTTTTGCTCAAAAATATCCCATTCATCCAACTGCCATAAAGCCTGAAAACCCGCTATTAGCATTTTAGCCATCTTTTTAAAATTGAACTAAGGCTTATCAAGGTATTTCTCAAAACCCAGTTCTTTAAGCTGGAAATGACCCAGTGTCATCCAGAGAGACTTAAGCGCTGGGTTAGTGGGGGTGGTAGAAAGGAAGTTCTAAAAGAAGACCTGGGACTCACGAAAGACACATGTGGCCAACTTGAAAACTCTGTGACAGGCAGGCTATGCGTTAAATTATCCCAGTGTGACAGTGGTACATTTGTGCTGTTGCATAATACAGAAGGACAAAACGCATAAATACTAACTGATCATTTCATTCAAAAGAGCTCCAACAAGAAAGCCAGACCCCTTGGTGCTATCTTATGCTAAACAAAGCTAAAAGTCTTTCTTATATTGTCGGTCAAGGGTTTTTCAACTGGATGGATGGAAATGTTTTTCACAGATCTACAAAGCCTGGGTGGTAAGACAAAGCTTCAAAATAACCAGGGGCAAAAATGTAGCTGGGACTATATCTGTTCGCACACACAAATTGGTCCCGCCAATTGGGTTGATGCTAACTGTTGGAATTCAGCATCCCTTCATTTGGATGTGTCTGTCTCTGTTGTCAGTTGAATTCAGTCCACCTGCGTGTTATTTTAGGGACAGTTAGTGAGAGCTAACCAGTGGCTGTTACAGATTAGACTGTTTTCTCCAAAATGTAATGAACACCACCTCCCATAGTTTGCTTAGTTTGGAAGATCAGAGTCAAAGAAAAAGAAGAAAGAAACTTCTAGGAAAACAAGGGTTAAAATTCTGGCATTTTCTTTCAATATCAATATTTGTAACTTATTAATTACCAATGGATGATCACTACACGAGGAAGGATTTTTCCCGTCAGAGTCTAATTAGTTTCATTGTCTTTTCTCTGAATTCTATTGTATTCCACTCTACCCCTCTCCTGCCTGTTTTAATTAATTTTGCACTGCATTCAAAGGTTTTGCTTTTGTGCCTCTCTGTTTGATTTAAATTCCTTTTTGCAAATAAATAAATAAATAACTATCAAAGCTAACAAGACTCTGAAGATTTGAAATGTAAATATCATATGCAGACTCTTTTTTTGATCCCAGCTAAGCAGAAGACCAAAAATAACACTTGGAAGTTTGATTAAGAAATCTCAGGCTCACCCTTCCAGGCCTCCCTCTGGACAATCTTTCTGCTGGCAATTTGAGTTATTTGACAAAAAACTCATGCCCCACACACTCAAAACCCCAGGAGCAGGTTCCTTTCAAGAACAGATCAGATGGGCACAAGACTGTGCCGAGCTGCTATTGAAGATCCGTCTCCAACCGACTGTTCCATGTCTCCCCTGCAAGGTTTCCTTCTGTGTGAGTGTCTGTGTACACACCCACACACTCATAAAAACTCACACCTCTCCTATACACACACAGATACTCACATGCACCACATACACACACAAACTCTATATAGAGTTTGTGTATATAGTGTATATAGACACCTTCTATATACACACACACAAATACTCACATACAACATATGCACGTGCACACACGTTTACGCACACACACAATCAAACACACTCTCACACACAAACTCACCTGTATTCATATGCACAATCACTCTCAAACACATATTCTCTTTAGGTTCCAGTCTCACAAAACCAAACTCAAAAGACACATTTTCGCACACATGCACACAAACTCACACTCACATACGCACTCTCACACATGTTCATCCACACACACACATATTCACACACAAATCCATACACACACAAACAAACTTCTCTCACACACCCATCACATGTATCCGGCTTTGGACAGTCAAGTCAAACTATGTCTCCAGCATCCTCCTGAAAAACATCTCTGCAAAACATCCCGCGACCCCCTCCTCTGGGGGGCATCATGGGGCTTCTGGGGCCCAGTTATTAAACTGTAGCTGAAGAGCTCCGACATTGTGCAATCTGCTTTTGCCCAGGCTATTTTGTATCCTTTACTGAGAAAGTCTGATTCATTTCCCAGAAATGTTCATCTGCTATTAATCTTTCAGGATATAGTTAGTGTTGTGATATTTTCAGATATTGTTTTTGGGGGGCAGGGGACAGGGAGGGTGGATTTCATGTGGCTGTCCCCTGGCGGTTTCCGAGATTACTCAGTGTTTATAAGCAGCTCAGAACTGTGTGACAGCATTCCATGCAAAGGACTTACAATCATGTTTCATTAATTCGACGTGAATGAAGCCTCATTGCTGGCCTTGAGGAGCTTAAGATTTATGTGAAATTAATAACAGAACAGATGTCTTCACAATTTGGTTCCTCTGGGGGGAAAAAAAAAGGAACCTGATTACTTTGAAAACTTCAATGCTTGAAAATGCAGACCCGGGGAGTTTTTCCTCCGGGGTAAAGAGTTATGCCTTGATATCGTCCACATCTCAGAACTAAGCGGAATTTAAATGTCAGATTTATATTAAATAGTCATATTCCCCATTATGACATATAATAAACAACAGCTTATTACTTTCATTAATAAGATGTGTTGGACATTTAAACTAAAGCTTCCGAGATAAAGCCGGCACCTCATAAGGAGGAGGCATTGGGGAGGGGTGGGGAATATGCACGCAGCCTGGTTTTCAGCTTGCTTTCTGATAATTTAATCATCCAGTCCTCCTAGGAAAATAAAATACATCTGTGCCCACACAGAACGCGCCACTTTCTAAAGGAGTTGAGTCATCTCCCGTGGACGTGTGTGCCGGGAGCCACATGCTCTCCATTTCACAGGACATTTTAAGTCTTGCCTCTTTATTTTATTTTTTCCTCTTGCCTGAAATCCCTTGCCTTTATCTAGGCTTCTGTTGCACTCTAGGTGCCTCTCCAGCTGAATTTTAACTCTGCCCCGGGCTTGAGTGTGGCTGCATACCAGTGGGGGCTGGGTTTTTACTCCTCAAAGTCTAAAGAGGGGAAGTGTCGTGGAAAGACGACCCACAGGCCATGTTGTTCTGGAAGAGGGGCTGAGAGAACAAAGACCCCCAGGCTCCTGCCAGGGGTTCCCTTCCTCTGGCAAAGCAAGTCAATGAGGTTGCAGGGGGTCGGGGGTGTTAAATTACAAAGCCCAGAGTTGAGGTGCGATGAGGTTCCAGGATCAGGCCCCTACAGCCACTGTGAGGGGCCTTTTTTTCTATTCCAGACCTACTGTGCATCCTTGAACTCATCACTTTCCCCACCACCCCCACGGGGACAACGAGAGAATTGAACCAAATCGTATGAAAGCTCCTCACTTGAACATTGTCCATCTACCCCAATTTTTGGCTCCCGACACTTTCTCTCTTCTCCTCTCTGTACCTCCCTTCTTTCAAAACTGGACAGTGTCAGGGTCCCACACTCCAGTCCATTCTGCTGATTGACGCATCGACATTGGTCAAGAGAAGCTCCCAGGAGATTGTACCTGACCCCAACACTTCCTAAGGTTGTGGCCTTGGGTAAGACACAGGGCATGCTGAACCCTCTGTCTCCTCATCTGAAAGGGGATGGAATAACCTCCACCCAGGGCTGTTGTGACAGTGACGTGAGCTGCTTTACAGAGAGTGCTCAGCACCAAGGAGCTGCTCACAGTATTTCACAGCTCCCCGGGGGATGAGCAACAATGGGCCTTAGGGAGACAGAGGTATCCAGGAGTGACTTGAGGAAACTCTAGAGGCTGCTAGTCTCCACCGCCCCCACTGAAAGAGGATTGAGTGAATCTTCTCTACTCTTGGCTGACATCATGCTGTGAGTGCACAGCAGTGGGGACCGGGCTGGAATGCAGAGGGCAGGCCCCATCTAAGGGGGCGGGGCAGCCCACAGTCAGGCAACTGTCACCCCCGGGGTGTATACCAATGGCACTGTGGGGCAGTGGCAGACCTTCCACCTCTTCAAGAAGCCGGAAATGTGGAATTTTATATGAAAATTTTCTGGGTTTTGAGTAGATGTCACTATAGGGCCACAAATCCTTACCTGAAACTGTTGAGGCCAGGTGTATTTCAGTATTCAGAAATTCTCCGATTTAAAAAGATTAGACAATGCAACTGCCCTTTATTACTTGACACTCTTGAGTGGGGTCGGGGGCAGCATGTCATAGTCTAACTGATTAATATCTTTGCATCATAGGACTCACCATCACTCCCTGCTCCCCGTGGGGCACCAAGACAGGCAGGCCCCCTCCATGCCGACAGAGGCGGGAAAGCGAATGACCCCCCTGGCTGAGTCTTCTGGTACAGTGGGACAGCCTCGGTGGAGGCCTGGTGACCCAGTTTCCTACAGCCAGCCCCGCCCGCTCTAGAGAGGCTCATAGGAGCTCAAAGGTTTGGGATTCCCAAACACAAAGTCCCATGATGACACTCAGCCCTAGGTGACAGAAACCCAAATCAAATAGGCTTAAGCGAATAATAGCAATAACAATCAAGTTTAACTAGCTCACGTCCCATAGAAGTACAGAGGTGTCTGGTCTGGATCACCTGGATCCAGGTGCTCTGACAACGTCCCTAAGACTCAGTTTCTCCTCTCTGCTTCACTTCTTCTTCTTCTTCTTCTTCTTTTTTTTTTTTTTGGTGAGGAAGATTGGTGCTGAGCTAACATCTGTGCCAGTCTTCCTCTATTTTACATATGGGACGCTGCCACAGCATGGCTTGATGAGCAGTGTGTAGGTCCGTGCCTGGCATCGAACTTGCGAACCCTGGGCTGCCGAAGCGGAGCATGCAAACTTGACCACTATGCCACCAGGCCGGCCCCTCTCTGTTTCACGTCTGATTGTGTTGGTTTCGTACTCAAACAGATGCTTTCGTTGTGGTGGCAAAATGGCTGCCAGAAGCTCCAGCCACACACATTTCTAAGGCTGGGTCCCACGGGAAACAGCATCTGTTTCTGCCCAGAAGTCTCAACAACATCCACTGGGCCTCTCTATGGCTCTGATGGGGTCGTTTGCCCATCCTGGAGCCAATCACAGTGGCCAAAGTTACATGTCCACCTAGAACTGAGGACAGAGTCCCCTTGGGCCAGTCTACCTGGACTTGAGAGTGAGGGATTCTGAAGGGAGGCCCAGGTGGGGCAAGACAGCAGATGTCTGTTACGATGGTGACCTAGCTGAACCGACTCTTTTAAGCAGAAAGGATGGGGGAACGAAGTGAGGTGGTGAGACCTGGCCAGCATCACACAGCAAGGCCCCAATAAAGCCAAGACTCTGACTCCGCTGTCTCACAGTTTAGGAATCCCATTACCACACCCCAAGGGCTCCCAGGAGAAGTGGGGGGTGGGACTGAATACCCAGGACCCCCACCACCCTAGGCTTCTCAACGGGGTCTGCTCCCCACTTCCCAGGCATCCTCACCTCTCAGACCGTGCTGAAGGGGGAAAAGATGAGAAGAGCCAATGCTCTAACAAACACACACACACACGCACGCACGCACACACTCGTGCACACACACGCACACATCATGAAGGAGAGTCAGAGCCCTCTGTCGGCAAGTTTATTCTGAAGTAGCCACAATTTATCTTTCCTTATTCTCTTGTATCTCCCACACCTCAGGGCAGGCCTCTGCTGAGACTGGCACAGTTAGCACTCAATACATATCACTATTATTATTATTGTTGTATTGTTATTATTATTTCTAGTACTATTATTCATTCTCACCCACACTTTCCTTGCCCAAATCTCTTCATTTGCCCTGAGGTACAAATGATTAAGAGAGAGGGAGCATGAACAGGCGAGTAGAAGGACCAGAGAGTTGGCATTTTTGACAGAAGCCAAGGCCTGAATTCATCGAAAGGCGTGAAAATCCTAAGTCTGAATGTGCATAGTTCTTTGCACTTTCTCATCCATCACCTCACTTAATTCTTAAAAAACAAAACCAAAGACAACTCTGGGAGTGAAATCAGGGGGAAATTATCTCTATTTACAAATAAATAACTGAGACCCTTCTCCCCAAAGAAACATTTCTCTAAGGTTTTTCAGGTACTCCATAGGGGAATTTAGATAGAACCTGAGTCCTAGTTCAGAAGTTTTTCTACTAAATACACGTGTATGCGTGAGACACCCGCACACATCCATACACGCTCATACTACTAGAAATACAGAGATGGAGATACAAACAAAACAATGGATCTAAAAGCCTACGAAGTCACAAACACTCACAGGGCCTTACGATACCCATAAAAGCATGAGAAACTCCCCGGACCTAAGCCGAGTATAAGATACACCCCACTCCCTACGTGCATCAATATTTCTACTCTCTGCCTTTCTTCCGTCACCCACCCTGGCGCCACCACACTGACCCTTTCTCCTGCCTCCCGTCTTTATTTATCTCAATTGTGACCAAGGTGTTTCCCTTCCCTTTGCTAATAAGAACTCTATTCAGTTCAGTTAGCATTTATTGATCCCCCTAGGAGGTAGATAGTATTAAGTCCATTTTACTGACCGGCAAACAAAGACTTAAAGAGTTTAAACAACTTGCCAAAAGTTGTACAGCTAGACCCAACCATTTCCGCTGGCCACCGTCTGGCCCAGGTGGCCTGTCATTAGACTCCACCCAATTTTTTTAGTTTTGAAACAGAGAAGACACGGTGTCGTGGTCCTACCCTTGAAAAAAGTGGGGAGAAAGTGGTTCCTCCTGGTCCACCTTCAGCCAGACTCCTGTACATTTGTTCATTCAACAACACTTACTGAGCTCCTACTAGGAGTTATTCTCTTAGGCATGAAGTTGTGAGGGGTTTGGAGGGCAGGGGAGGAAGGAGAAGGGAGAAAAGTCCTTCTGATTGAAGTATAATAGGTTCCAAAATGTTTGCTCTTGAGCTAGAGCCTATCATGGCAATCACTGATGGAAAAATGGGTTCAAGCATCAAGCCAGCGGGATGTAGATGTAGATGTAGTTGTGGATGTGGACATGGACGTGGATGCGGATGTGGATGTGGATGTGGATGTGGACATGGATGTGGATGCAGACGTGGATGTGGATGTGGATGTGGACGTGGACGTGGACGTGGATGTGGATGTAGATGTGGATGTGGATTTGGATGTGGATGTGGATGTGGATGTAGACGTGGATGTGGATGTGGATGTGGACATGGATGTGGACGCGGATGTGGATGTGGATGTAGACGTGGATGTGGATGTGGATGTAGACGTGGATGTGGATGTGGATGTGGATGTAAATGTGGATGTAGACGTGGACGTGGACGTGGATGTAGATGTGGATGTAGACGTGGATGTGGACGTGGACGTGGACGTGGATGTGGACGTGGACATGGATGTGGATGTAGACGTGGATGTGGATGTGGATGTAGACATGGATGTGGATGTGGATGTAGACGTGGATGTTGTAGACGTGGATGTGGACGTGGACGTGGACGTGGACGTGGACGTGGATGTGGATGTGGATGTGGATGCAGATGTAGATGTAGTTATAGATCTTCTGTTTTAGTGGTTAGTACATACAGATGGTAAAAAATTTTAAGTTATGAAAAGTCTCTCACATACATCACCAGCCACTCAGTTTCTCCCCTTAGAGACAATGACTTTAGCTCTCATAAGCCCATCCAGAGAAGGTGAAGTGTGTATCAATGAAACTACTTATTTCTCGAGAACCTCCCCTAAACAATGTTATCAAATCCTGTGATATTTGCCACTCTGATCAATGAAACACAGTATTTCATTTTTCTTGAATTGCCTGTTCATAGTCTTAGAACAGTTTCCTGTTCAGTTGTTTGACTTTTTCTTATTCATTTATAGGAACTCTTCATATATTCAGTAAATTCATCTTTGTATGATATGAAAGCTGCAAATATTTTTCCATGTTTAAGTTTCTTTTAATGTTTATTATTTTGTTATGCAGACTTAAAAATATTTCTTTGTAGGCAAATTGATCAATGTTTTCTTTTATGCCCGCTGGTGTTTCAGTCATATTTTGAAAACTCTTACTCAGTTAAGGTTATTTTAAAATTTCCCCATATTTTCTTCCAGATCGTTTACGTTTTGCCACGTGTATAAAAACATGGACTCATCTGGAATTTATTTTGTTATAAGTTTTGAGATAGGGATGAAACTTCATATTTTTTCCAGATGAGTACCCAGTTATTCCAAAGAGTGACATTTATGAAATAAGCCATCTTTCCCCCCACTGATTTGAAATTCCCAAAGCTTGGTGGCAGCTGCTATTTCAGCATTTTCCATTGATTGCATTGTTTGGAGGCTATATAATTATTTTGGATTGATAATAGCACTCACAATGCTTGTGGGAGCTATTCTGCACACAATTTAGGTGACATCGATGAAACGATTTTGATAAGGAACCAGACCTGTAAGCTCACCCCAACTGGAGAGCTACATCAAACTGATGCAGTGAATAAAAGCATGGTGGGAATACTTCGCATTGTGAATCTCGGCTTGCATTCAGGTTTCAACCATGAAGAGGAAAAAGTTGAATACCAAACCAAGACATGAAAGCGCCTAGCTCTGGAGACAAAATCTAGTAAGGTGAGGGTTGAGGAGGTTCTCATGTGAGATGCAATTCCTGGTCCACACAGACTCGCCCCCAGCTAGGACAGCTTCTGGAACATGCTGTTAAGTTAAGGTTGTGACTCTACAGCCCCGACTACACAACTGCCCCCTCCGCTGGTGCCCACCTCACCCTTAACTATAAAAATTTTAACTCTCGGGGCCTGCCTTGAGCTTGAAGTGATCCTGGGATCTCCTTCCCACCACGGGAAGGCCTGGGTGCCCTTTAATCTTCTTAGAGCAAAATCTACTGAGCAAAATTATAATTTGATATGGCTGCACTTAGCCAATAGAAACTCATAAACCGTCTTAACATAATACATTGTGAAATAGAATTACTAAGTACCATGAAGCATATGAGAACCCCAGGCCTCCATTCATCTCTAGCTTTATGCTAGGGCAGCATATTATAGTGATTTCAGCTCCAGAGCAGAGCTCCCCAAAGAGTGCTTCAGTCTTAATTAAAATGTCAATGAAATACAAAAGTGCATAAGGGACATTTCCAGGGATCATTCCCTGTTTACTTCCAGCTGGCTGGCTGCTCCTTCCCTCTAGTCTGCCTGCTTGTCCACTCAGTGCACGCGCTCGACCCATCCTTCTTCTCTGTCCTGGGGGAGCCCTTCTGCAGACCCTCTGCCAACCCCATGGGAGACTGGAGGGACGTGGACTGCAGATGCCTGCTTGAGGCATCTCTGTAAACGGAGCTGCCTGAGTTAGAAGGCATGGATTAGCATCACCTGGGTGCACAGCCCAGAACTGCAGAATGAAGGGTGAGGTGGAAGGGTTGGGGGAAGTAAGAGGAGAAAACTCCAGCCGCAGACTGGCTGGGTGCAGCATCAGTGAATTGAGGGACACAGGAATTTTTTTAACTCAGCAATTGAAAATGCAGATACCTGTGGGGCTAGACAACTGATGTAACTGAGGATGTGGGGCAGGTGCAGGGTAGCAGGGAATGGTGGGGGTTGTGGTGAACTAGAAATCATTCCCCCCTCAAAAGGGGCAGTAGCTACTCAGCTTCAAGATTGTTTACATGTGGGAATGTAAGCCTGGTGTCACCATGTCTTCTGATTTTTTTTCCCAAGAAATCCTATAAATATGCATTTTTTTCAAATGTGAAATCTCCTGTTTTTGTATTGGTACTCATTAAATATTTATAACCCTTGTGTGGGTCAACTCAATGACCAAAATAAAATGTGTGTGGACGAACTCTGGCCTTCAGTCTTGAGAGGGGACTGTTAGGCCTCAGCCTTGTTCTTTCCTTAATTTCAGTATCCATCTATCCATCCATCCATCCATTCATCCATCCATCCATTCATCCATCCATCTATCCATCCATCTGTGCCTCCATCCATCCATTGAATATTCATTAATGCCTCCAGGTGCAAGAGAATGTGATAGAAATAGGAATGAGTCTAACCCCAAGTCCAATCTTATCTCCAGCCTCATTCTGGTCCTATCTTGACTTTACAGAGGAAGGCAGCCAGATATAGTTTTTAAATAATAGTGTGTTTGTGTTTTAAGCACAGACTAGGGGTCAAAAGTGAAGAACTTTAGACCTATCCTGGCTTCTAAGTTGCATGTGACCTTGGGCTAATGCCTTCCCCTTAGGCTTCTCTTTTCCCATAGCACAAGCTGAAGAATCTTGGATGAGACTTTAGGTTGTCATAGTGACCACGTCTGGTCTGGTTCTTAACCTCGTTTTAGGCCCCAGGCCAATGCTAACCTTTGTGTTGACATCACCTCTGTCTGGTGAGCTGCTCTTAGCAGGCTCCCCTGTCTGACTCTGCCATGACTTCGTCCCTGTGCCCTGCCTGGACCATAACCACAAGCAATGCCTCCATAATTACTGAAATTGTTGCATTTTATGCTTTTAGCTGAAGGAGAACCTAGGAAAGTGGCATCCATCACCTCCTCAGAGAGAAGTGACTGTCTGGAAGAGCTCTTGCTAAGAGGGGCACTTCCTCCTATGTCCCCCGGCACTCCCCCCTGTTCTTGTGCGTGGTCGGTGGTGGAGGGTGTGGGAGTCTTTTAATGACATGTGCAAGGCAGGCCTGGCTCTATAGGTGGTGGCCTTCCCTGTTGTTGATGTAAGGGCCCTGGGAAGATGCCAGCCCAAATTATCCCCCACCTGATGCCAATGAAACCTTGTGAGAGCAGGGAACTTGACCTGTCACTTCTATATCCTCATCCAGCAGAGACTGCACATAGTAGGTGCCACATTTGCAGATGAACTGACGCACTGAGCAAAAAATCATTTTGCTGGTGGGGAAGTAGGGACCAGAGAAGAGAAGGGACTTGCCTGAGGACTGTTCCTCTCTTCTCCCTCTCACTATCTTCATACATGGACATACACACACACTCAGATGCCAGACATACACATCCACATCCACGTACTGACAGACACACAGACACATGCGCACACACGCTCAGACTCCAGGCATCCCCATGGACAGATGCACATGCACACAAACGCATGATTACATACTTACATGCTTACATACATGCTAACACAGATAGACACATGTATATGTAGACACGTGTACAGAGACGCAGATACACACATACAGACACGTATTCATGCACAAACAGATGTGCAGACAGATACACACTCACACACCGACACAGACACGTGGACACACTCACACATGCAGACACACAGAGACACACACACACACCCTGACGCACACACACATGCCCCTCCCTGTGGTTGCCGGAAGCTTCTCCTGCGACAATTCACCCAGGCCTCCTGCTCAAACTCCCTGACCCGCGTGAAGAGACGCCCTTTCTCTCACACCTCTGTCAAAAGGTAGCCGGGTTCATGCTAAATATCTGATTCATTCAAGTTGCCCCCTCAGGACAAATGATCACTTTAGCAGGCACCTCCTGGGCCTCAGGCAGAGGACTAAGCCTGGGAGGACATTTCCACTGATGGGGAGAAAATTCCCCGTCATTCTCGAAATCCCATCGCTGAGGAAGCGTTGACTTCTCTTGAGGCAGGAGGAGGGAACAGGCCCATTCATGGTGCCTGCAGCCTTGACCTCAGGCTGGGTGACAAAACCTCAGCTCATTTATGTCCAGAGATGCAAAACTGCAAGATGCTTCTAGCGTATGCTTTATTAAAGCCCAGGATGGTACTGTAGACCACGAAACCTGCTCTCTCTGTGTCCGTTTCTCTGAGGTCAAGGCTCCCATTTTCTTTATCTGCTTATCTTTTCCTTTGGGTCTGAGGCTGTGGGTCTGTATACATCTCCTGCTTGTATTTTCTGCTTCGGGGGTCTCTTAGTTCCCGTTTTCTGATCATCCAGCCTGGCGCCTTCATCCGATTGCTTTTCAAAATTTATGGGTCTGCCTCTTCTCCAGCAGATAATTTGGCCGTAATTTAACATTTGTGTTTTTTCAACTATTTCCAACATTCTTCTTTCCTGGAGCTGGCCGCCCTTCGGGGAGGCAGAGATTGGAGAGACACGCTCAGGTTTATTCTGCTTTTGTTTGAGCTTGTTGCTAAGAAATAGTGTATATATTGGTCGTCTTGTCGGTCTTTCCAGCTTTTGATCAATAGTAGTGTGTGTTTCTTGTATAAGAACCTGCCAAATTTATTCAACAGATTGTACATTAATTTTACCATCATGACATCATATGAACAGATAATCCACACAAAAAAAAAAACACTTCGGATTTCTTAAAAGTGAATTTAATTATAAATAGTAATGGATGCTGGAGAATTATAATTATGAAAAGTCATGTTCTCTAGGTCTGAAATGACAGATTATATTTCAAAGGCTTATTGCAGAGGAATTAAAGGACCCAATTTATTAGTTGTAAATGTATGATTATTGCAGCTTTGCTTAAAAAAAAAATACACACGATCACAGCATATTCTAGCTGGATTTAAGATGCCTAATCCTTTGGACAAGAATCGTATTTTGCACCAAAAGCTGCCACTCCGTTAATTTGTTTGTGAGACAGAGACAGGCAACTAATCTTTGTCTCCTGATCCCTGAATAGCAATAATTTCAAGTATTTTGTGGACATATTTTGCGTTCCTCCCTCCCATCCTAGCAAAGTGATTAAGAAGTTGACATGGATCAGAGAATAGAAATAGTGTTGTGGGGAAGGAAATGGAGAGGGTCTCGTGGATTTTGGTGGGAGGGGTGGGATGGGAGGTGCAGAGGATGCAGAGGACCTGGGACTGGGCTAAATTTATTCATGAAACAAATATTTACTAAGCATCTGCTACGTCCCAGTTCCTGTACTAAGTATATTCTCTGTGTTATCTCAGTTAAGCCTCTCAGAACAACCCCTTGAGAAAGATATATTGTGAATTTATTTTACAGGTGGGGAAACTGAGGCTCAGAAAGATCATCAAGCAACTTGCTCGAGGTAACTGAGTTCATGAGTGGTGGAGACAGTACCTGAATGGAGGTCTGTCTGGCCCCGAGGAGTATGTTGCCACATGGCCTCTCCATTCCTCGCCCATATGGGACTCACAGCCTCCCTGGAGAGAAACAGCGTGGTAGGAAGCGGGCGTGTCCACGGGGGCATTAAGTGGGGTGAGAGGGCTGTGCTTATGGCACTCTCAAAGACGGAGGAAGGAAGGAGGAATTAATTGTGCTGCATCAGGATGGGGAGGGTGGCATAGAAGAGGCCCAAAAGGATCAAGCAAGGCCCTGTAGACATGACGCTGAGCCGGGCCCTGAGGACGAGCATGTTTCTCCAGGCAGGGGGACATCATCCCCAGCAGAAGGAACAGCCTGTGAAGCAGACAGATTCTGAAGGGCACAAACGAAGCGTCTTGTGTTTGCAAATGTGGGATGAGGGTTTAGGGTGTGAAGGGGAGCAGGGGAGAGGGACACGGAGGCAGAGGCAGGAGATGAGCCTGGAATAGTCATGATAAAGAGCCTTCAATGCCAAGCCAAGGGGCTTAGACTTTCTCCTGTAGACAGTGGGGAGCCGTAGATGGTTAATGAGCATGAGATGGTGGTATTGACGGAAGAGGCCACCAACTCACGTGGGGCCAGGTGGGTCACACAGGCCTGGAGAGGTTGCATAAGCCAGAGAAAGCCCAGCCTGTCTAAGGGGGTAGCCAGTCCACCGTGGACAGTGAGAATCCAGACCTCCCAACTTAAGAGAAGCTAGAAACTTGGTAGATTGATTGCAAAAAACAGCCCCATGTCCTTATCTCTCCAGGCCCTTTCCAGTGGGACTCTGGACTGCCCCCGTCTTGTGTTGGAGTCTGTTCCCCACCCATTGAATCTGCTTTGACTCATCGAATGTGACACAGTAAGTGTGCCTGTCCTGACCTGGGCCTCAAGTGGTTTGCTGTCCCCCTTGGAAGGCTGTCTCCACCGCGAGGACAAGCTGGGCCAGCCTGCTGGAGGACCAGAGACCACGTGGAGTGGAGTCACGTCACGCCAGCCTGGCCCGCCTAGCCCAATCCACCTCCGGCTGAGCCACCAGCTCTGCAGGAAAATGAGAGAGCCCCACCAGAGCAGCAGAACCAGCCAGCAGCCTGTGGACTAATGAAAAATAAGAAATGTTTGTTGTTCTAAGCCACGAAGCTTTGGAGTCATTTGTTAGGCAACGATAGCTAACTGATACAGTAACTAATTCACGCTTTAAAAAACAAATCTATGCTGATGTTTCACACACCGCCACCCCGCAGAAAACTGGAGGGATCAGAGACTCAAACGGCATCTCCGGTTCAACAAGCATCAGAGTGTTCAGTTCTAAGTTGCTGGGATGGGGCGGAGGAGGGGAGGCCTAAGAACATTCCAGACACTGCCATCAACCGTGGAGTCCACTGTGGCCTCAGTATCCCCCACTCAAGCAGCGCCCAGCCTTCACCCAGCTCCCGCCTGCCGTACCTGCACTCAGCAGGACCCGTCTGTCCCTCAGCCTGACCCCTGACTCCACTTGTCTGGGGCTGTGACACCCAAGAGCTCGGGGCCCTGGGCATTTTCATCTGGAATCTCTCCCTTTTTAGATCCAACATGGTTTGAGCACTCTGGACCCACAGAGCACTCGGTAGGCTGCATGCGGTCCTCCGGCTCTGGGGCACCTGCAGGCTGAGTTCTCACTCCAGGGCCCACATTTGGGGTTCAGGAGGCAGCGTGGATCCCACGGCTGGATCTTCCTCTGCCACAGAGGCTTTGTTGCTGCCTGAATTACAAACGGCCTCTCCAGCAGACACAGGCCAACGCAGCATGTCGGGGGCTTGTCTTAGCTGGATGTAATCTCCCCTCAAGCCCTCAGGCAGGACCCCTGGTTCAAGGTTAAACATGACACACATCAGAACTTCCCCACCCTTGTGTTCCAGCTTGGAATGTTCTTCCTCCTCCTCGGCCCTCGAGGTTCTGCTCCAGTGATGCCTCCTCTGGGAAGTCCTCCCTGATCCCCTGCCCTTACAGAGGATCCTCCTGAGCCACTTGAAGCTCTGGAAGTCCCGCTCATCAGCTTCTGCCTTGCCCTGGGGGGTCTCTGGGCACCTGTCAGTCATCCCCAGCAGGCCACAGTCTCCTCCATGGGCAGGGAGGGGTGCTCACCTGCAACCCACATGGGTGGCCATGGCTGTGTGGTGGGAGCCAAGGAGGAAGGTGGTGCCTCTGAAGGAAGCTGTTGGAACTCCCCGTCCCCCTCCCCCTCCCCATCACCCCCTCCACACACACACACACACACACAGGGCCAGTGACAGGTCCCGGGGCAGGGTCCTCTGGGAATCTGAATCAAGGGGAACCTAGAGGCTTAGAAAGGAGGCCAACTTCCCTCACTCTAACTTTGCACAACTCGGGGTGATGTGCCTGGTGAATATTCCTTAAGGGGGCCATGGCACTGCCCACAGGTGCACTCTGGAAACCCCCCACCCCTTTCCCAGGCCTCCATAAATCCCTCCCAGCTGCCCGCCTGCAATTCCCCCATAAGTCCCTCTCGGATTCTGCGACGGGGGCACTTTATCCCAATGAGCCTCCACCGTGTGAAGGAGTGGCCAGTGGCAACCCTCAGTGCTGGTCCCCCGAGGGGAAGGCAAGGACTGGTTGAACCTGACAAGAGTGGGCACGGGACACGGAGAACATCCCAGAGCTGGAGACTGGACATCACAGTCGAGGCTCCAGGAGACTCCAGCCTGAGACGGGAGTTTGTGGGTCTCTGGGCTGCGGCTGAGAGGGCTGTCAGTCAAGCTCTGATGATTTTCCTGTCTGAGTGGAAAGCGGGAGGGGAAGCTGAGGTACAGGGAGCCTTGTCCCCACTGACCTGGGGGCAGGATGGGCTGGCGCTTACAGGAAAGGGGATTGCTTGGATTCCTAGAAAAACAATAGCCACGGCTTGTTGCTGGGGCGGAAGGATTGGGGTCACCAGCTGCTGTTTGATCCTGTGACTGGTTCCCGATGCTTCGGAATTCAAGGGGGACCCGCTGACCCTCGGGCTCCCTAGCCCCTCCCGCTCGCCCTGGGTCCCACAATACGTAGGATGTTCTGATTGCCCATTCCTCCTTCCTCTCACCTTACTCTTCTTTTGCTGGAGTGTGTGGTGGGGTTCAAGTCTTAGAGGCATTTGTCTGAGACCTCACGGGGAATGTGCAGGAAACAGACTAATCATCTCCAGCTCGACGCCACTGGCTTCCTGCTCTGCCTGGGCGCCTGCTGAGGGACTGCTGGCTAGCTGTGGAGTGGAGGGGGTCAGGGGCCTGGCTTGGGTGGAAAGGGAGCCATTCTGACGGGGCTCACGGAATAAGGTCATCCCTGCAGGTTGGAAGCCACCTACGCACAATTGTAGGATCTCAGAAGGGCAGGGCCAGGAGAATCCACAGGGGTCCCATTGTCCACAGAACAAAATCCAACCCCTTAGCCCGGCCAACCAGCATGATCTGGCCCCGCTGACACCCCAGCTTCATCTTTCTTTATTCCCACACTGCGTCATTAGGGTTATTTGCATGTAATCAACAGAAACAAATTCTAGCCATCTTAAGCAAATGGGGGTTCGTTGGAGTGATAAGAGGGGTGCAGGAAAAAGCTACACAACTGGGGCAGGTGCCAAGGTGAGAACCAGGCCCCTGGGGCCCCACAGCTGCCGTGCTTGGGCTCCCAGAGTTCTGTTTTTACTCATGTCATTCAAGATTCCGTGAGCATCCCATCGGCTGAGCCCAGATCACAAGCCCACTCATTCAGAGGAAGAGCCTGGCCCAAGAAGGCTCCAAGGACCCACTTGGTTCCTGAAGAGGGAAGGCAGGTATCCTGTTCTGCCTTCCCAGCAACACTTTTCTCAGTGGGAAGGAGGGAACCTCCCCAAAGGAGGGGTCACTGATGCTTGGTGACCAAGCCCACGAATGTGCATTGTGCCCTTCACCAACTCTGCTCCAGCCAGCGGCCTTCTCTTCGTTCCTCAAATACAATAAGCTTGCTCCTACCACAGGGCCTTTGCACCTGCCATTCCCTCTACCTGGAACACTCTTCCCTGGTTCTGCACATCTCTGGTTCCTTTTCCACCTTCAGGCCTCAGGTCTAACATCAGCTCCTCTGAAAGGCCCTCCCTGACATCCGTTCTCAAGCTTCCCCCTGATCATCTTGATCTCACCCTTCACAGGTCTTCCAACCATCTAAAATTACCTCATTTATTAATTTGTCTGCTTTATATGGCCTATCTCCCCTCAATGGGGTACAGGGCCCCTGAGAGCACTGACTGTAGTGAATCACTGCTGTATATCCAGGGCCCGGTACAGGGCTTAATAAACATTTACCAGCACAATCAACGAATTGGAGCAAAGAGACCCAGACAGCGAGGGAGGCTGTGACGTCGTCAAGGAGACAGAAGCCAAACTTTGCCTACTCTGGAGCATGGGGTGGCAGCGGGCTGGGAGAGGGCCTGGAGCAGATCGCCTGGGTCAACGCTCACTAACCGTGCCTCAGTTTCCTCATGTGTAAAGGGATAATCATCTTAAGAATACATTTTCAGGGGCTTGATTTAGGCTCAGAGGAACTAATACACATAAAGTGCTTAGAACAGGGCCTTCTCTCTGATTGACAGGTCAGCACCCCACCCCACCCTCACCCCAACCACGAGAAGGACAGGCAGGCAAGAGAGTTAGAGCAATAATCAGACAGACAGACAAATGAAGGGCAGTATCACACGACCAGAGGCCAGGAGGTCCCCCAGTGACCCCATCTCACCTTTGCACAGCCCTTGATGCGTAAAGTGCAGGCACGGGTCTCCTCACGGCACACGAGCCCCCTTCCTGCTCTCGCACCTGCCCCAGAGCTAGGAGGGAAGGTGCCTGCTGGCTCGCTGTGTGCTCGTGGGTGCGTGACTGCCACTCCCTGGACCTCAATTTCCTCCCCTCTCATTGGAAACGAGAATCCCAGATGTGAAGTGGTGACGGTTTTATTACCGCACAGGTGGGGAGCAGGTACACATACATCGGGAGAAGTCCCTTTAAGGTCGTGCTTCTCAAACGTCAACTTTCCCAGACTTAAGAAGAACCCGGGAATTTTGTCTGAAATGCAGGTTCTAGGGATGCATCTTCCCTGCCCAATTCTGCTTCAGGGGGTCTAAGGTGGAGTCCTGGTATGTTTTAAGAACCTCTTCCGGTGATTCTGAGGTTGAAGCCAATAGAGTGTAATTGCGCCTTAGTGCCACTAGATGAAGCCACGAGTCCAGAGAATGGTCTGACCCAGGCGGCTCCCAACCCTAAGGCTGCGTCACCAAGAGTGGCCACCAGATGGCGCAGCCCGCCTGCAGGAGGAGCCGCTGCCCTGATGTGAGGTGGGGCCGGGACAGCCTCGCCTTACAGAATCAGTGGTCGGAGGGCTACGCGTCCTTCCCTGCCGAGGGGGGTTCTAGCCCCAGAGAGGAGCCCTGAGCCAGGGGAGGCCAGTTCTATTTCAGGGTGATGGGCATCCAACCCCTGTCCCCATCAAAGCCCCATCCGCCAGTGGTCTTGGTACTCGCTCCTAGTGTAAAGGCTTTGCACTTCAGTAGGTGCTCAATAAAGACTTTGAACAGATACACACACACACACACACACACACACACACACACACAGGCCTGCTTGGTGAGCCCTGCAGGAAACACAATTATTATAAAGGTAGAGATCAACCAATTATTAAGTGCGTAGTGCATGCATGCCAGGCGCTGTGTTGTGTTTGATAAACACTAACAGCTTCTCCCCCAGCATGAGAGATGGTTATTATGAGTGTTGGACAAATAAGGGGAGTGGGGTTCCACGAGGTTGTCACCAGGGGTCACACCGTGAGTAAGCTGTGGTTGGTACCCAAACGCGGTGGCAGAACAAGGGCTCGGAATCAAGGAGGGCTCCCTGGAGGTGAGATCTGAGCTGGTTTTAAAAGTCGGGTGGAGTCATGGATCAGCCAAGGTGGGGCATCTAGAGAACATTCCTGAGCAAAGGGGAAACCAGTGAGCCAAGGGCAGCCGAGGGGCAGGGGGGTGTTTGTCTGCAGGGGTGCTGGAAGGGGGCAGAAGACAGTGGGGCTGGGGAGCTGGCTGACAGAGGGCCCAGCAGCAGGGGAGGCAGCAGCTGCTGCGGGGGAAAGACTCAGTCAACTCACGTTTCAGCACCACACTTACATGTTGTGTGTCCTTGGTCAAGCCACTTCACTTCTCTGGGCTCACCTTTCCCATCATACTCAGAGCCTAGTCACAGGTTCATGGGGACGACTGAGTAGCCACCTGTGTGAAGGTGCCGGCCACAGTGGCTGGTTCAACGTGAGCCCCTGGAGGTGCTGGTTTTCTTCCCCTTACTGTGTGGCCCGGGCAAATCCTCCTCTGTGCCTCAGTTTCCCCATCCCCCCAGGGCAGTCGCGTAGAGTGGTGGTTGAGCAAGGGCTGAGGGGTCAGGGAGCCCCGAGAGGCATCCTGGTGCTGAGGCTGGGTCCGTGACATTGACCAGGTCTGCCTCTCGGTGCCTCAGTTTCCCAACTATAAAACGGGGATCCTGACAATACCACCTACTTCAAAGGAACACAATGGAAATTCACCGTCCATAAAAGAGCTAGCGGGGGGGGGGGGGGGGGGGGGGGGGGCAGGTGGCTTAGCGGTTAGGTGCGCGCACTCCGCTACTGGCGGCCCGGGTTCAGATCCCGAGTGCGCACTGACGCACTGCTTCTCCGGCCATGCTGAGGCCGCGTCCCACATACAGCGACTAGAAGGACGTGCAACTATGACATACAACTATCTACTGGGGCTTTGGGGGAAAAAAGGAGGAGGATTGGCAACAGATGTTAGCTCAGAGCCGGTCTTCCTCAGCAAAAAGAGGAGGATTAGCACGGATGTTAGCTCAGGGCTCATCTTCCTCACAAAAAAAAAAAAAAAAATGAGTTAGCGCTGCGCCCGACACGCAGTGGCGCTCAGGCTCTCCCAGGGGTGACCGTCATTAGCAGAGCGGCGTCCGCGGACCATCTCCAGGCTCCATCCGCGCGCTGGTGAGTCTTGAGTGAGCAACCTCGTGCTTCCTCTTCTCGTCCTTCCCAGCGACCCCCGCCTCTCGTCTGCCGTCCACCATCAGTGCCCCAAGAGCTCGGGCAAGCCCCGTGACCTCCGGCTGTGCCCCTGGTCTGGGCCTCCCTCTCCCCAGACCGCGGGTGGCCTCCCATTCTCCAGGGAGGCCAGCCTACAACACAACATACACAACACAACAAACGCATGGGCTGCCCAAATGCTCCCCCTCCTCCGGAAAAGCATGGTCCCCAACCCCAGCCCACCCAGGGGACAGCGCCTCACCGCAGAGGACCCCGCGGCTCTGTGGGGGATGCTGGCAGGATGGATTGCCGGGGACGCCCAGCCTGAGGTGGGAATTAGGGAGTGGGAGGTCTGTTAAGGGCTGCTGTTGGGACCACCACCCGCGCAAGGGGAGGGGAGGACGCGGACGGGGCAGGGGGAGGAGGTGGGCTGCGGTCCAGCTGCTGTGCATCTCGACAGAGGCCTCATCCGGACTCGGGGGAAACTGGAAACCCGGGGCGCCCCGCAGAGGAGTCCATCTGGGGCCCGGGGACAGAGGCTTTATAGCCCTGCACCAACCAGGCGTGGGCTCGAGAGAGGCCGTGCGCTCCGCGCAGGCCATCCCCGGAGGGCGGCCAGCCGGCCAGCAGCACACGCCCGCCGGGGGACAGGTCCTCCGGCCCCCGGGGCCCCGGGCGCACGCCACCCCGCCTGCCGCAGACCCCATTTCTCTGGGGGAGTCCTCTCCGCAGCCTCCCTGCTGCGCCCCCGCCGGCCTGAACGCCTCCCGGGGCAGGGAGCCCGCTGCTGGGTTTCCATCCGCCCCCCGGGCCCGCGCTGCCCGGCGGCTCGCGCAGGCCGGGATGTGGCGCCTCCTCCCGCTGCTCTGGGGCCCGCGGGCCCGTCTCTGCTCTGACAGCTCTCCCACCTCGCGGTGCCCCGAGGAGGGCTCGGCCCCCAGGAGCGGAGGAGGGGGGGTCGCTGCCTGCAGACAGACAGACACACGCCGCCACAGACGCTGACTGGCGCAGCCTCGTCCCCCGGGGACTCGGAATGCCGCCCGAAGCAGCTCAGTGGGGCCTTTCCCAGATATCACAGGTCCCACCCAGCACGCTTTCAGCGACAAGTAACAGAAATGCTGCCCACATCGGATTAGAACAGGGCCTGTTAGAACAGGGCTCATGGAACTGAGAAATCCAGGACGAGACTGCTTTCAGGTAAGGCTGGATCCAGGGTCCCAAACAGTGTCCCCGAATCTGTGTCTTCTGCTTTCCCCTCACTCTGCGGCCGGTGTCACCCCCCCACTCCCAGACAGAAGCCGGCAGGAAGCTCCTGGGCCCGAGAGCTCCATGCTCCTACGGCCCAGGCCTGGGCCACAGCGAGGAGGTGCGGTTTCCCAAGGAGAAGGGAGAGTGCTGTGGACAGAAGAACCGAGAGTGGGGGCTGACAAGCACAAACCACAGCCCAGCCAGAGGCCGTCCATGTGGGCAAACCCAAGGCTAAGAGCCCAGCAGGGAGAGAGAGGGCAGGTGGGCAGGGGTGGAGGCTGGGGGAGGCAGGGACCAGAGACTCAGAGGCCCCACAGGGTGTGGTGGGGACAGGATGGAGGGCCAACAGGCAAGGTGGGGGCGGCCAGGAAGGAAGCCATTGGCCCACCTGTCCTTCCCAGCCCAGCCAGGATCTTTAAGCTGTCTGAAGGTCCTTGTGTCCACCCAACTAGTCCAGGCAGTTGTCTCAGCCTACTTTATGGAGCCTTTAAAGTCTCATTCCTTCGTGTCACTGTTGGGAAGTCCCACTTGAAGTCTACCCTAAGTTTCTCCTGCTGTTGATTACAAATTAACAGCTCTGTCCTCAGACCCTCCAAAGTCTAAAGTGGTCAGTTCTCACCTGACCTCCACATGACAGAAAGGGAAGACCTAGGATGGAGTCTGTGCGTTTATAAGACAAAGGAAGCCCCAGAGTTTTGAGTCATTCAAAATGACTCCTAGATAACCCAGGTCAGAGCCCTCCAGTGCTCATTCTGGCCTTTCCTCCTACTCTGGGGACCACCTTATCATCCCCACCTCTGGCTACTGAGCCTGCCCATCCATCTTCCCACGTCTAGGGGAGAATCACTAATTTTATTCAACTATTTATTCAACAAATTATCGAGTACCTACTATGTGCTAAACCCTTCTAGGTACTGGGCCACAGCTGACATTCTGGAGGAATGGCAAGTGTCAATAAACAAACAAGAAATTAAAGTAACAAGATTGTATCTGCGGGAAGGAAATAACACAGGGGGCAGATCATTTGGGGTCAATCAAAGAAGGCTTCAGTGAGGAGGTGGCATTTGAGCTGCAATCTAACAGACGGGAAGCTTTGCAGGCCAAGGAGCAGGTGTATTGGTTAGGTCCTCTGGGAAGTACATTCGCAGGGGGAGTGAGGAGTTCTGTCCGCTCCTCCACACAGCCCTCCACCTCCCACCCCACCGGGGACAAAATCCTCAGCCCCTGCGCCCCGGCTCCCCCCACACCCCACCCACAGGCTTTGGACTTAATCCCTTTGTCAGTAGCTCTCTCGGAATTAGCCTCATCCGGGAGAGCCATCTGCTCCCCGCTGGGTTCCCCACTGCTATGGAGAGGTCACGGCAGGTCACGCGGGGCTCTGCGGGGCTCTGCAGGCCGCGGCGAGCAAGTGGGCTTTATTCCAAGAGTGGGTTGAAGTTGGTAAAGGGTTTTAGGCACAGGGTAGCCGGGCCTGCTGAGCCTCTGAGCCTGGAATCCATAAGCGTGGGCCCGGGGCTGGGGTCCCAGCAGGAAACCTGAAGGTCCCTGGGTTCCCTGCCCCCAGAGAAGGTCCCGCCTCACTCCTCTAGGACTATTAGCGCTGGCACACTCGTGTGCCCCCAGGAGTGCTTCTCAGGTGTCCCCGAGACAAGAGGCAGAGACAAAATGAGGGAGGGCCGTGACCTCAGGCAGGCCGTGACTGGTCCTGGTTTCTCAGCTGAGTCAGGATGCTCAGGCTGCAAGTGACAGAAACTCAACCCAAACGGGCGTAAGCAAAACACAACACCAAGTTGGGAGGAGGGGATGTATTGGCTCACAAGCTAAAAAGCTCAGGGTACTCCGGCTGCAGGTAGGGCTGGATCCAGGAGCTCAGCTGACGGCAGCAGGAGCTCAGTGTCACCACTTCTGCTCTCTTTACTGTAACTTCCTCTCAGGAAGCCTCTGTCCCTAAGGGCAACTCCACCAACTTCATTTAGAGCTGAAAGTGTAGGCTGCGCCCCAAATGCCTCCAGCGAAAATCCCAGAATTAATTCTCATTGGCTCCAACAGACTCTCCAGCCCATCTCTGAACCATCACCTAGCCAGCAGCACTAGATCTGCTTTTTAGCCAGGCTTGCGTCACATGGACCCAGGAGCCAGAAGGTAGGTCACAGCCACTGAACCTCATAGACCAAGGGTTGGGGAGAGGAGGCTCCCCAAAGGAGAATTAAGGGGCAGCTACACAGGCAGGAGGACAGGGGCTTGGAAGGCATAAGCCACAGACGGCCACTACCTCCCCCAGCACACCGCCTTCGTATGCTTGGGGTCTCGCCTCATCGTCTTCCTTCTTCGTCAGTGCAAACTTCATCTCGATGCTGCTGTGCCACAGCACAGGGAACAGTGTTCACTAAAGTTTTCCTGAATGAATGAATGAATGACAGAAATTTATGCCATATTCTGGCATCTCCTAATTGTAGCCTGTATTCATTTCCCAGAGCTGCCTTAACAAAGTAGCACAAACTGGGTGGTTTAAAATATCCGAAGTTTATTCTTTCGCAGTTCTGGAGGCTCAAAGTCCAAAATCAAGGTGTCGGCAGGGCCACGCTCTCTCCGAAGACTCTAGGGAAAACCCTTCCTTGCCTTTTCCAGCTTCTAGGAGCTCCCAACAATCCTTGATGTTCCTTCCCTGTATGTCTCCAATCTCTGCCTCCGTGGTGCACGGAGTTCTCACCGTGTGTCTCTGTGCAAATTTCGTCTTCTTATAAGGACACCATTCCCTGGGTTAGGGCCCAGCCCGATCCACTATGACCCCATCTTATCTTGATTATATCGGCAAAGACTCTATTTCCAAATGAGGACACATTTACAGGTACTGGAGGTTAGGACTTGCACGTATCTTTTGGGGGGACACAATTCTACCCACTGTGCCGACCATTTACACCTGTATTAGGATGCCTAAAAGATGCTGCAGTAATGACCGTCTCCCCAGATCTCAGTGGTTTACCATGGAAAAGTCTGTTTTTCATTTACAAAGTCTACAGTGGGTCTGGTTGCTCTCATTTTATGATTCTCCCACATCAACATGGGGCTCCCAGGGTCACCCTGCTACGTTAGCATGGCAGAGAGAGCTAAAGGGATACAGGGACCCCGAAGTGTATCGCATGTGCTCACCAACAAGTCCACTACCACTAGATACTGTCTATGCTCTCCCAGTCCCTTGTGCCTCTAAATTGGCACCAAGCACCTTCACTGGACACCAACGCCCTTGGAATGCCAAATCTACACAGGTTGTTCAGAGGTGCTGTCAAAGCTGCCCTCTGCCAGAGGAGCCCCAAAGCTATGTTGTTTAAGCCCCAATCTCTCACAAAGACTTTTGGGAAAAGATTAAACCTGAAATGGGGCAAGTGATACAAATGAGCTGAGTGAGTCACATGCAAGGCAATAGAGAATGGTGGGGACTGTGGCAAACCAAAGTACACGCCTCATCTAAAGGGGGCAGCTGCTATTCAGCTACAGCTAATTGTTGCCATGTGGCAACTGGCACTCAGTATTGCCAGATTTGGGGGAATTTTCAAAAGAAAACCAGAAAGTCAGATTTTTACATGAAGTTTCCCAAATTTCAAGATGCTATTCAGGCTGGATTCAGCCCACAGGCCACGAGTTTGCAAACCATGCTTTAGTGAGGCAACTTTTTCCGTTTTCACTCCCAGCTCTTGGCTCTCCAACCTGGCTCTCTGGCTATCCACAGGACATGGACAGGAGCCAAATGGGGCTGAGCCAGGAGGCAACCCCCTTCCCCCACTGACCTCAGAGTCATCTTCCTGCAAACAGCCAGGGCCTCTCCCCGGGTCAGGCCGATGGGCCCTGCTCCCTCCTGAACGGCAAAGTACCTCCCAGGGGGCCCCTTCTAGACGGACTCTGGCAGGTCAGCTGCGCACGCCTGCCAGACAAGCCTGTACTTGCCCGAAGCCCACTGAGGCCCGAGCTGCAGAGGCTCTTGGGTTCTTAGATAAAGACCAGACTCACCACCACGACCTCCACGGCTCTCACGGGCAGCTTGTTGCCGACCCTTTCAGCCCATGACTTTGCTCCTCAAATCCATCCCTGCTGACCCCCGGTCCCAGCTCCTCCCCTCCCAGGCTGGTCTCTGCTGACCCCCGTCCCACCTCCTCCTCTGCTGACCCCCAGTCCCATGTCCTCACCCTGCCCCCACCCTTTGCAGAGAGAGGGAACTTCCTTCTCCAGTGCATCTTGCTGTCTTTCATCTTTGGACCTTTGTGTATGTTGTTCCCTAGATTGTGCCTAAAACATCCCTCCCATCACCCCCTACCCACCCAGCAGTCCTATTCAGGTCTCAGCTCAGAAGCCACTTCTTCCAAGCAGCCTTCCCTGACCATCTTTACTAGTTTAGGAGCTGAAGTCAGGTGTCCCCATAGCCGCTGGAGCTCCCCATCACAGTTTAGCGTGTAATTAATTCTCTTTCCTGAGAGACGGAGGGGACGTTCCTCAGAGACAGGGGCCATTCCAAATGTGTATCTAGCACCTAGCACTATGTCTGAGGCCAAGAGAATGCTTAAATATTTGCAGAAGGAGGAAAGAAAGGAGGGAAAGAGAGGAGGAAGGAAGGGAAGAAGGAAGGAAGGGAGGAAGGGAGGGAGGAAGGTGGAACTCTCCCCTTTATCTGTTTCCATCTCTCTGGCTCTTTCCATTTCTGTCCATCTCTCTCGTCTCTGTCTCCATCTCTAAACATTTAAAATCTCTGTCTCTGACCATCTATCCGTGCAGCTGATCATCTGTTTCTGACCCTTCCTCCCCATCTCTGATCCCTGTCCCCGGGAGTGCAGGACGTCCTGTCCTCCGGGCGCCCCTCCGAGAACCGCTGCTGTCCAACCTCAGGACGTCAAGCGTCTAGAGGGCCGCACCAGATGTTTCCCCGCAGGGGGTCCTTAGGCTCGGCGCCCGGATTGGGGGGTAGGAGTAGAAAGGTCGCGCACTGATGGTGCGCGCAGAGGCCTGGAGCCGCTGGCAGGGGGAGGGGGGCGGGAAGAAGCGGAGAGAGGAAGAGAGAGGAGAAAAGAGGAGGAGGGCGAGCGGAGGAGTGGGGCGGAGAGGGGCGGACCCGAGTGCGCCCCCCCTCCCTCCCTGCGCTGCCAGCGCCCTCCCAGCCCAGCCGGCCACATCTGGCGGCTGCCCTCCCTTGTTTCCGCTGCATCCAGACTTCCCTCCGGCGGCGGCTGGAGGCTGCGCATCTGGGGCTTTAAACATACAAAGGGACTGCCAGCGCCGGCGAGAACGGGCGGCGGCGGCGCGGGCTGGGGCGCGGGGGCCGGACCATGCGCCGCTGAGCCGGGCAAAGCCGAGGCCACCGAGTCGAGCGGCCCCTCGGAGCGCAGGCTGCGCGGCGGAGCAGGCGCCAGCCAGGCGGCGACGCGGCCACACACACCGAGCCAGCGACCCCCGGGCGACGCGCGGGGCCCGGGAGCGCAATGACCGAGGCGCGAGTGGCCCGCGGCGCGCTCGCCGGCCCCCTGCGGGCGCTCTGCGTCCTGGGCTGCCTGTTGGGCCGCGCCGCCGCCGCGCCGTCGCCCATCATCAAGTTCCCTGGAGATGTCGCCCCTAAAACGGACAAAGAGTTGGCTGTGGTGAGTTGCTACGCTGGCCTCAACCAGCCAAGTTTAAACAAACTTCGGAGGCAAGGGATGGGGGTCTCCCCGCCACCCCTGCCCCCACGCCTACGTGGGGCACACAGCATGGGGGAGGGCCTTCAGTAAACAGCTTGGGGGGTCCTTGGCAAGCTGAAGGAGGAATCTCTTTTGCAACCCGTGGGGGAGCTTTGGTAAGTGGAGAATGCCTTTGATAACAACTTGGCAACTTTCAGGACACGGCAGGGAGGCGAGAAACAAGCGGGGGAGGGGAAGGAGGTGCTTTGGCAAACAGATGGAAAGGACCCCTTTTGTAAATAACGGGGACATTGTCTAGTATCTGGGGGATCTGGCAAGGGGGGCGGCTTTGTAAACAACTTTTGGACACATCTGGGGGTTGGCTAACAAGGCCCTTGGCAAGCGTCTTGGTAGGCCTTTGGCAAAAGGCCTAAAGTGGTCTCTTTTGCAAATGGTAGAGGATCTTTTTAAACTCCTGTGGGACTTTGGGAGGAGGGTCCTTTGGCACACAATTTGGTTAAACTTTCGCACACGTGAGGATGGGAGCTCTGGGCAAAGCGGGACTTGGCAAACCTTTGGAACCTTCTGGGAACCTTTGGCACACATCTGGAAAGAGGCCTTGGACAAACCACGCGAAGGACCTTTTGGCAAATATTTGGGGCAGGGGAGAAGCAGAGAGTGCAACTTTTCCGCCTGGCTCAATGGACAAGAGGTTCCAGGGTTGGACCTCGGAGAGTTTCCTTGAGCTTCTCCAAAGGGGTCGGAGCACAGAAGGAGAAGGAGAGAAGCGGCGGGCGGGCGAGGGAGGGGCAGGCACCGGAGGGCCCCGGCGCGTGGGGCGGGGGCGGCCCTAGCCGGCGCGGGTCGGAGAGCGGCCAGCGAGCCCTCCCTCTTGGCGCGGCTCCGAGCTGCGGCTCAGAGGTTGTTTTGCGAGAGCGCGCGCCTGGCTCGAGGGGCGGCTCGAGGGGAGCCACGACCTCAGTGCTGCACAGGCGGAGCTGGGGGCAGCGGAAGGACACTGCGCCTCCCCCTGTAAGCACCTCTGGCTCGGGACGCCCAGCGTGTACCTTCCAGCCCATGAGGCATCTGCCCTCTTATTGCTGCAGCCACCCTAGAAACCCCCATTTTCCTCAGCCTGGTCCCCAGCCTGCCCAGGACAGGACTCCCAGGCCCTCTGGTCACCCTGGGAACCCCTTCTCAGGATGTGACACCCCCCCTTTCCAGCATCTAGGCCTCTGCCCTCTCTGGGTAAATGGGTTGGGAGACCTTACATTTTTAGGGCGCCGCTTTTCTCCAGGGTCTGGAGCTGGCCGGCTAGTGATGTGGCCCTTGGTTGGGGGTGACAGTAGAGCACTGACAAAGTTGCCTGGGTCCCCACACCTTCTGCACATTGTGGAAGTCCACGTTCTCCAGAGGCAGTGCAGGGGGGTGCTTGAGAAGAAGGCTCTGGACTTGGAGGGCCAGGCTTCAAACCAGAGAGCACACTAACCAGCCGGCCTAGTGATCTCGGGCAGGTGACAACGTCTCAGTCTCAGCTGCTTCTGCAGACTGAAGATAAAGATGCTACCTGTCGCAGGGTTAAAGGAGCGGTCACCTTAGACACTTCGAAGGGTCCATGACACATGATAAGCACTCGGTGTTAGCCATTATTATTATTTATGTCATTGTTATTGTTATTATACCCTCTCCTACCTTCCCCCCCAAACGAGGTTAGGGCCTCTGCAGTAAGGTCTCCTGGCTCCTTTCACCGTTCCGACACAGTCCCCATCACGTATTTAATTTTGCATTCATGTGTGGTCCGTCAGCCTGCCCACCTGGGGATTTGAACCCTAGAGGCTAGAAACATCTGTCGTGTTCACCGGTTTATCCACAGCGCCAGTGCAGGGCTTGGCACATGATAGGTGTCAAAAAACATTTGTGGGACAAATGAATGTGTTGGTTGGTCCCTGACGCTCTGCAGGGGTCTGTTTGGTTTTGGCCTCAGTTTAGGCAGAGCCAGCTGTGCGGCTCCTGAAGGAGAGGACCATTTTCTTTTTGGAGATGGCAGATCCGGGATTTGAACCCAGATCTGACTGCTGCTGCAGCCCGGGCACATAGCCCTTGAATCTCCTTATAAGAAAAGTGAGGAAAATCATCCGTGTGTCATCAGCCGTTAGTAGATTAAAAGAGGTGATGGAGATGAAGAAGGGTGGTAGAGAGTTACAGTTCCCAGCAAGGGCTCTGGAGCCGGATTGCTTGGGTCCAAATCCAGCTCTGATATTTGTGAGCTGTGTGATCTTGGGCAAGTTTCTTAACTTCTCTGTGCTCTGCGTATGATGGAGACAGTAATCATATCTACATGATAGAGTTTTCGTGAGCATTAGATGAGTTAACACTTGCTGACTTCAGTGCCTGAGCATATAGTAAGCACCCTAGCTGTGCTCTCTACAGTTTTTATGTCACTCAGCTAGCGGGTGACAGAGCTGGTTTGGGAACCCAGCGCTCCACCCAGTGCCCTTGGGTCCCTGACTGCTTTGGTCAGAACTGTGCCATCCTAACGTGGCTGCTTGCCCCGGGTGCTCGTCTCTTCCAGCAATACCTGAACACCTTCTACGGCTGCCCCAAGGAGAGTTGCAACCTGTTTGTGCTGAAGGACACGCTGAAGAAGATGCAGAAGTTCTTTGGGCTCCCCCAGACGGGTGAACTCGACCAGAGCACCATCGAGACCATGCGGAAGCCGCGCTGTGGCAACCCCGACGTGGCCAACTACAACTTCTTCCCCCGCAAGCCCAAGTGGGACAAAAACCAGATCACGTACAGGTGCTGAGGCGGGGCGGTGGGGGACCCTGGGCTCTGGACACTGGGTCTCCGTGGGCCCCGGGAGGTGTCTTATGAGGGCTTGGTACCTTAAGGAGTTTGCACACAAAGTTTTTAGGAACTGGAGTCTCACAGACCTGGACTTCAGTCTCACACTTACCAGCTGAGGGGCTTTGGGCGACTTGCCAGGGCTCTGAGCCTTGGCTTTTCAATCTACAAAATGGGGCTGAAACAAAACCTTCCTCATAGGTTAGTTGGGAACTAAGCTAGATCGCATCTATAAAGGGCTTTCACAGTGTCCAGTATATAGTAAGAGTATAGTAAGTACTAGTCATTATTGTTATTAGATGGGGTCTTTGGGGCAGGCAGAGGGAACTCGACGGTTGGTTGCTAATTGGGTTTTATATTATATTATAGAGTTGTTATCATTGGTTGTTAGTAGGGTTGAGAGCTGTGTTCTATATGGCTCATGAGGGATTCCAAAGATGAGGTCTCTGCCCTGTTTCCCATAATGCGCTGTTTATGCCCCTGCCTATGTCCCCCTCCCCACCCCCAGCCAGACGTGAAGGATGAGACTCTTGAGACAGGGCCTGAAGATACGGGCTGGTCTAGGACTCCACGGGACATCAAGGCGTTCTGGGCCGGCTCTTCTCCCAGTGAGCTCTGCTCAACATGCACACACATATACCTGCACATACATGCACACTCATGCGCACACATTTGTGCATACTCACATGTTCATGCACAAACTCATGCACCTCTCACATGCTTTCGCACACTTGTGCACATGCATGCACCCTTGCACACATTTGTGCATGCTCACATGCACACAGTGGCATATACACACTTGTACACGTGCATATGCACACTCACACTCCGTGGCACACCCACACACACTCACATGCATTTCTACCTCCTCCAGGATCATTGGCTACACGCCTGATCTGGACCCCGAGACGGTGGATAGTGCCTTTGCTCGTGCCTTCCAAGTCTGGAGTGATGTGACCCCACTACGGTTTTCTCGCATCCATGACGGAGAGGCTGACATCATGATCAACTTCGGCCGCTGGGGTAGGCAGAAGAAGGGCCACCAGGGGGTCCATGTAGAGACAAGGGGGTGATCTGGCCATCAGAGAGGCACGGGGGTCCTGAAGGCAGCTTAGATAGGAGAGTAGGAGATGTAGACGCTGCAGTAGTGTAGATGGAAGCAGACAGCGGAGAGCCAGCTTGATGTGGGGCAGGTGACGTGACACTGGGTATGCTCTGGAGGCAGTGTAAACCAGAAACCAGGTGGTCTCCCGGCACCGTCCAGCATGGTAGCCGCTGGGTACATAGGCTATCCAAATTTAAATTAGTTAGAATTAAGTAAAATTTAAAATTCAGTTGCTTGGTCACACTAGCCATATTTCAGGCGCTCAGTAGCCTCATGAGGCTACGGGCTATTGAATTAAACAGCAAAAGAACATTCCCGTCGTCACAGAAAGTTCTATTGGATAATGCTGGTATCACTGAGGAACTCTAGATATGAGAGTGGGTCAGAAACAATGGAGCAGTGTAGACATGAGAGCAAGTGGAATAGAGCCCGGGGTCAAGGGTCTCATGTTGGTTGTTGGTATGAACACTGGCAGTAGTGTAGACATGAAGGTAGGTAGTGTAGACATTGTGAATGGTGTAGTGATGTGGGTAAAGGGCAGAGGAGACAATGGAGACAGGTAGGTGGGTGGTATGGACCTGGGTGGCAAAGTAGGCATGAGGGTTAGTTTTGTGGATATTGCTGATCGTATGACGTGAAGGTAGGTCGTACGGCTAAAAGGGCGGTGTGGACGTGAGGGTAGAAGGTGTAGACGCTGGGTACAGTGAGGGTGAGTGGCGAGGACACTGGTGTGGCAGTGTACGTGTGTGGGTAGGTATAGTGTCATCAGTGGTAGTGTAGACAATGAAGGTAGAGATACTGGGGCCCTGTAGACTTGAGGGAGTAGTGTAGACCCCAGGATGGTAACAATCAAGTCAGCAACTCTCTACTGACTCGCTGTGTCCCCAGTCCTGGATAACCCCAGCAGGACAGGGAAGGGGACAGATGCTTGGTGGTAAAGGCCCCCAGCCATGGATTAGGGGGTGGCTGGGCGTCAGGGCCCAGCTGGGGCAGCTGAAAGCTGAGACCCGGTGTGTTTCAGAGCATGGAGATGGATACCCCTTTGATGGCAAGGATGGGCTGCTGGCTCACGCCTTCGCCCCGGGCCCTGGTGTTGGGGGAGACTCCCACTTTGACGACGATGAGCTGTGGACCCTGGGAGAAGGGCAAGGTAAGAAGGGACCATCCACATGCCCCAAGCCTCCTCTCCAGTCCTCTGCATGCCTCCCTGTCCTCTAGCAACTAGGCCTGTGGCTTCCCTGGCAACCTCGGGCACCTCCATCTGCTCTGATGGGACCAGAGAGATGGGAGAGGGAGGGAGGCCACGCCCCTGGGTGAGTCGGAGTCCTGGTCTCCAAAGAAAGGCCTGGAGGGGTTCACCTCCCCCGTGTTGCCCCCAGTGGTCCGTGTAAAGTACGGGAACGCCGACGGGGAGTACTGCAAGTTCCCCTTCCTCTTCAACGGCAAGGAGTATACCAGCTGCACCGACACGGGCCGCAGCGACGGCTTCCTCTGGTGTTCCACCACCTACAACTTCGACAAGGACGGCAAATACGGCTTCTGCCCCCACGAAGGTGAGCGTCCACCTCAGCCTCCACGTCCCCGGGCTTCCCACCATACCCTGCCCTCCGTGCTCCCCAGGCCTGGCGCTGCCAGTCAACCAGCGTGCCCTCAACTTCCTTCAGGCCCCACCCTTCCCATTGGAGCCACTGCTGCGTCCTGTCACTTGTATGCCCGTTTACTTAATACTTTCATTAAATCTATTCCATTTTTTTGAGGTCTCACCATTAGCAATAATATTTGTGAAGTCACAGGTTTGATGTGCAAATTATTTTGTTCTAACATGCGTTAGAATGAACTTAGAACTATTAAAATGCCCAGTGGTTCTCTCTAGAACTGCTCTCTACACTCTGGCCAGGATTGAGGGTTCATCGGTGTGAGGAGAGGGTTGGGGATGCATCGGAAGCCTTGCAGTGGAATTGGGAGGCAAGAGTTGACCCCCAGGCTGGTACCCAGCCTGGCTTGGGGACACCGACCCTGTGAATTTTAGCCATCACTCCTGGTTCTGCTAGTGTGTATGTATGTGTGTGTGTCTGTGTCTGGGCATAGGGGCTGTTCCATCTGCCTCTTTTGATCTCTGTCTGTCTCTCTGTCTGCGTCTGTCTTAGCAAAGGCATTAGACTTAACTCAGTATTTGTGTGTGTGTTTTTGTCAGTCCTTGAGACATAAAATTTTCAGATATTTTGAAGCCATATAAAGGGAAAATTCTTAAAAAGGGGTAAGGGTATTGACATACACACTCAATCCTGTTTTAATATATCCTTGACACTTCATACTTGTAAATCATAAGAAGACAGTACGTATAACTTCATACTCGATCAGGTCATCATATTTGATGGTTTTAGAGATGGAAAGCCCAGAAAATTTGGGGGAAATGGGAGCCAGTCCAAAAATTTTTCTAAATACTCCTTTCTTCCCCATCCCACACAGACTGCTTGATGCACATATGCCTCTGTCCTTCTGGCCGCAATTTTATGTGTTTCTGAATCTCTCTCACCCCGCTGCACCTGAACACTGAACACCAGCCATCTTGTCAGAAGGAAAGAAACAAATAGCGAGTTAATTGTGTCCTTGTTTACGCTTCTAGTACCGAAGCTCACGTAATACTTTGTATTAAGTAAGAGTGCAAGCCACTGACCATTAATAAGTTAGAAATTTTTAAGCAAAAATATTGAACAATTGCATTTCCCAGTAGAGATTCAGGTGGCGTTAACGTTCTGTGTCAACCCCTGTGACTGGAACAGAATGTCTTGATAATGAAGTGGAAACAGCTGTAATTTCATGAGTTTGGGAAGGGTTTTTCCCTGCCTTGGACACTAGCCATTGACTTGGTCTTTAGCCAGACACAAGTACGCACAACACGCACGTGTTCAGATCTCGGGGCAGAGGTTCTGGTTACTCAGGCCCTCCTGACTGCTGAGTCAGTGTCTGCTGCTCTCCATCCTTGTTGGGGGCAGAATCTAAGAGAAGATGGGGGCTTCCTGGGTGGTAGAAATACATGGCTGGGAGGTCAGAGGCGGAGGCTGGCCTCCGTTGAGGTTAACACTTTGCCTTTCCCCACGCCGAGGCCACCAAAGCATCTGGCCTCAGTTTTGCCTCTTCCCTTAGTCTCCTTGTTTCTGGCACTGCAGGAGAAGGTGTCTTGGTTGGGGAGAGGGGAGCTGTGAGGATATGGGGCCCCGAGTCCTGCGGTGTGGAGCCAGGGACTGGGCTCCATTCTGGCCATGGTGGAGTTAACGGGGGGCTGGTGAGGTCACCTCTGGCGCTGGCGTGCACAGATGGTCCTTGTTAGGCACTTGTGGTTTTGCTAGTTGGCAATTCCAGAGGCGCACCATTTTGTAGCTTCGAGGTGGGTGAGGGGACAGGGGAGCTGGGGGAGAACCCAAGGCAGACAGGCCCGGGCTCTGAATCCCACTCTCTCCCTGAGTTCTCCTCATGGTCCCTGTCTTGGAGAGAGGAGAGTGGGAGCCCAGGGTGTGTATTAAAAGGTTCCCAAAGACCCCACCTCCCGCTCCCTCGCTCCTCCTCCTCTCCTCTCTCCTGCAGGGACCACGGCAGGGCCATCTTGGAAAGCGCCTGGGGTTGGAAGGAGGTGAAGCTTCCTCTGTGCGTGTATGTGTGCATATGTGTGTGTGTGTATGTGACAAAGAGAGTGAGCAAGAGAAACTGAGATTAGTGTGTTTTGTAGCTTTCGGTTACAACCCTCATCCAATTCTTCCATTTATGTGACCATGAGCAGTTCTGGAACAGCTCTCTCAGAACCTCAGTTTCCCTGTCTGTCAAATGGGTAAACTCTTGTGGTCCTGCCCATCATGGAGATGCAGTTAGCCATCTGCATGGTGTGGGCATCCAGCAGGCAGAGTGGACAGTGACTTCGGGGCTGGGGCTGGGTTCTGGAGGCCCCCTGCTCTGCGTCAGGTGTTAACTATTTTATTGCTTGGGGGGGTTCCATGAGATTCTGGGGGGTATCAGCTTGGCTACGGAGGCAGGAATACTCCCCAGGAGCTCAGGGAAGCAGCAATTTACCGAGTATGGATGGTTTTCAATATATGAACAAAGCTACAGCTTCACTGGCGTGAACCGTCCGATGGGCGGCCAGCCGGCTCTGTGCCCGCACGGGCGCCCAGCTGATTCTCAGGTGGGCAGGTGGGTGGTCTCTCACATTCGCACTCCCTCTCTCCTCCACCCCAGCCCTGTTCACCATGGGTGGCAACGCCGACGGACAGCCCTGCAAGTTCCCGTTCCGCTTCCAGGGCACATCCTACAACAGCTGCACCACCGAGGGCCGCACCGATGGCTACCGCTGGTGTGGCACCACCGAGGACTACGACCGTGACAAGAAATACGGCTTCTGCCCCGAGACCGGTGGGTGTTGCCGCTTCCCCTGCCCCTGGGGGCCAGCACCCTGCCCTCGGATAGAAAACCCGCAAGAGCCCCCTCCACTCCGCCTTTCCCCAGGACAGGGGTCCTAATCAGAACACTTAGCAGCTGGTCCGGCATGGGCACCCAAAGTGGAACAGACATTGGGCACCAACAGCCAGTTCAGCCGAATTGATGATGCCTAATGTCCGGCCCACCCAGGACCCTCTCTGAATGACCCCCACTGTCTCAGCCTCCCTGACGGTCGTTTTTCTCTCCCTTTGTCTGACCTTGGAGCCTCTCTTCCCTGCCTTTCTTTGTCCTAGTCTGTATCTCTATCTTTTGGTCTATTTTTCAATAAAGACTCCCTTCCTTTCTTCCTTCCTCCCTCCCTCCCTCCTTCTGTCTCCTTTCCTTCCCTCCTTCCCTCACTTTCTTCCCTCCTTTCCTCTCTTCCTTCCTTCCTTCCATCCTTCCTTCCTCCCTCCCTCCCTCCCTCTGTCTCCTTTCCTTCCCTCCTTCCCTCTCTTTCTTCCTTCCTTTCCTCTCTTCCTTCCTCCCTCCCTCCCTCCCTCCGACAGGTGTTTAGTGAGCACGTGCTTTATGCAGGAGACAGGTACGTCTTCTGCAGGACCCTGCGTGATGGAGCTCCTGGTCTAGGTGCGTTGGCACCATCAGCTCAGCCCAGCCCCTTCACCTCTGGCCCCTCTGTCCCCATCCACGGGAGGCTAATTAAACCTCTGGAATCTGGCTGCCTGGGTCTGAATCCCAGCCCTCACATTTCCTAGCAGTATCTGCTCCGGCAAGTTTCTTCATCTCTCCGAGCTCGTCTTCCCATCCATGAAATAGGGGTGACACACAGTCCCTACTGCACAGGGTCATTGTGAGGGGGTGAGACGTGTATTAGGCACTTGATCTGGTGCCCGGGACTGGGTGAACCCTCAGTAAGCATGATTGTTCATGTCTGCATCATGCATTGTCCCTGGTGGTGGCCTCAGATCCCTCGCTGCCCCTGACCCATGTCCCTAATCCCACAGCCATGTCCACTGTTGGTGGGAACTCGGAAGGTGCCCCCTGCATCTTCCCCTTCACCTTCCTGGGCAACAAGCACGAGAGCTGCACCAGCGCGGGCCGCAGTGACGGGAAGATGTGGTGCGCGACCACAGCCAACTACGACGACGACCGCAAGTGGGGCTTCTGCCCCGACCAAGGTACAGGGCACTGGCCAGTGGGCGGAGACACCAGACACCCGCCCCACACACACAGCTGGCCTGGAGACCCTCCTGAGTCCTCACCCATCTCAGGCACAGACACTGCCTCTGAGACACCCACCTACCCTGGGAGGGACACTGTCTTGGCGGAGGCCCTGCCCGTCCGTGGCGGGAACACTGCCTGCTCTAGACCCACCAGTTGGCAGAGACACTGCCCGTCCCTTGTGGAGGCAGGTGCCCTGCTTAGGCCCTGCCCACTCGGGCAGAGACATGGCCTCCAGCATAAGACCCCATCCACCCTGGTACCTGCTTCCCGGGTGGGAACCAGCCCTCCTGAGGAGATACTACTCTTCCCTTCCTGCTCTACCCCGCTCTGGGTGGGGATGTTACTACTCCAGAGTGTCTCAGTGCTGGGCACAGAGTACCCCGCTCCAGAAACAGGATTCTCCTAAGAGGCATGCCCACTCCAGTGGAGAGCTGCCTTCCAGGAGCTGGGTGGGCAGGAGAAGAGAGGAAAACAGAAGTGGCCTCATCCTTGCTCCAGCACCTCCCTCCACGCAGCACAGGAGAGCCCCAGAGCCCTCCCTGCCCCATCGGCACCATGCTTTGCCAAGTTGTGGATGGTGGTCCTTGGTCAGTGCTGAGGGAACAGCCGGCTGGGGCAGCTCTCTGCCCTCCAGGACTCCCGGGCTGGGGCGAGAGAGGGACCAGGAAACAGACCATGACCTTACTGTGTGGTCAGTGCAGTGAGCAGGTGCTCGGGGCACTGTGCCTACTCCAGTCTGCAGGGCCCAGGGTCATTGGGCTCGCCGACGGCCCGAGATGGCCAGGTGAGAGGGCTGGTCCAGGGCCGGCCTGAATTAGGTCAGCCCCTCTTTCTGCCACTTTCCTTCTTTTTGACTCATAATGCGATGGAATTTGGAGAATGTCAGCTGACAGAGCCTGGCCAGATAAGTTTTTCTTATTTCCTGCCAATGCCACACTAGGACATATCCTGATGTTACCTTCTCTGCTCCAGCTTCTACCCAGAGGTGGGCTCTCCATCTGCCTGAATGGTTTAAGGCTCCAGAGTTGGCATGGGGCACCGGGGGTGTATATTTTCCTCGGGCTGCCCTAACAAAGTGCCACAAACTGGGTGGCTTAAAACAACAGAAACTTATTCTCTTAGGCTTCTGGAGGCTCGAAGTCTAAAATCAAGGTGTCGGGAGGGCCCCCTCTGGTAGTTCCCTCTGAAGACTGCATCGCTCCTCTCTCTGCCTCTGACGCTGCACGGCCTTATGTGTTCGTCCCTATGTGTCTTCTCTTTTATAAGGACACAGGTCACCTTGGATTACAGGCTCACCCTACTCCAGTATGACCTCATCTTAACTTATACCCTAATTACATTTGCAAAGACTCTGTTTCCAAATAAGGTTACAGTCACAGGGACTTGGGGTTAGGACTTGAAGACATCTTTTGCGGGGACACAATTCAACCCATGACAGGGTGTGACACAGGGTTTGCCCGCTGTCTGAGGGAATGGGAATGGTTTTATTGCTTCCCTGGGGCAGGAATGGTGGACTCGCGGGGCCAGGCTGTCCCCTCTCTCTTACCTCTTTGGAGACCCTGCGGAGCAGGTTTCACCTGTAGTCTTTATACAGAAACACAAAAAGCCAGAAAGCATGATTTTCAACAAATGGGATTTCAGGCAGGGGATTTGGAGGTGCTACTTGTTCTCCTCCTCGATAGCACACGTGCAGCCTGCCCTGGAAAGGGCCCAGGGGACTGTGGCTGACCCTACTTGAGAGCAATGGGTATAGTCTGTTCATTCCAGAATGAATAAATACACGCCACTTCCAGGGCTCTCAGCCCCACCGTGGGGGTGTCCTCAAAAGTCTCCATCACCGAGGCCGGGTCCTGAGTCCTCTTTCATCTCTCTCCCTCTCTCTCTGCCTCCTCCCCTCCCTGCGGCCCTCAGGGTACAGCCTGTTCCTGGTAGCAGCCCACGAGTTTGGCCACGCGATGGGGCTGGAGCACTCGCAGGACCCCGGAGCCCTGATGGCGCCCATTTACACCTACACCAAGCACTTCCGCCTGTCCAACGATGACATCAAGGGCATTCAAGAGCTCTACGGTAAGCCTCGGCTTGGGGGCGGCTGGGCGGGGGTCTTGGGGGGTCATGCAGCCTGGGATGGAGGCCCAGGGGGCGGAACCAGGAAAGTCCCATCTATCCAGGTTGCCAGGAGACCAGGGCAGGAGGCGGGAGAGTTGACCTGGTCCAGGGGTGTCAGAGCAACACTCCAAGGGGACCCTTGGGCGGTCCTTTTCCTTTCCAAATAACACCAGTATCCGTGCCCCTCTTGGCTCCCCAGAGTGAGACCGGAGGGGCAAAAATGGGCTCTTCATTTCTAAACGAGTAAACTGAGGCCTGGGAAAGGTAACCCTTCTGGGCCAAGGTCACCCAGTTTAATAACCAAGTTAGGTTTAGAATCCAGGAGAATTAGCTCAGTACAGGATAGAATTTCCCAGCGTGTGGAGTGACCTTAATGATACAGGGGTGAAAGTTTCTGGTTTTCATAACGATTCTTTTTATTTTAATGTGTAATAGACACGATACGACTAGTGCTTGAAACCAATGATTTATTTATTAGTGCTTCCAATGAGACTAGAGTGAGTCTGCTTTTTGAAAAAGTAGATATACGATGGTACAAGCGGTACCTGGACCAAACCAGAATAGTGAGGGGGTGCTTGAGTGACGAGGCCTGGGGACACGGGACTTGGGAAAGAAGCTGAAATCGAGTGAGAGGCTGCAGGTTTCAGTGCCGCCTCCATCACTCACCAGCTGCGACAGATTGAGCAAGTCTTTACCTCTCTGGACTCAGTTTCCTTATCTGTAAACTGTGGCTGGTTATCTTGAGGAGGACAGGAAGGAAGACTTGAGAAAGTGCCACACCCCAGTGCTGGACACACGAGTGGCCTGACTGCCCTGACTCTCCTGTTGGCTTGAGAACCTGAGCTTTGGGTTTGAATCATTGAGCAAGTCACTCAGCCTATCTGGGCCTCAGTTTCCGCATCTGTAAAACGGGAGTAATAATGGTGCTTACCTTCCAGGGGTATAGAGAGGACTGGGGTGGGTGATGTCGATGAAGAGCATTTATAACAGTGCCACGGGATTCCGGTGTCTCTTCACTCTCCTCTCTCCGTGTCCAGGCTTCGTCCCTATCTTACCCGGGTTCACACTAAAGCCAGAATACTGTTTCTTCTGACTCTTAGCAGGTTGGGTGGGCAGCCCTGGGGATTCAGCCAGGTGGGGAGAACCCCTGGAGCTGGGAGGAGTCTGAGGTCAGGTGTCCTCCTCCAGGGGGCTCCCCTGACACTGGCGCTGGCACTGGCCCCACCCCCACGCTGGGACCGGTCACTCCTGAGATCTGCAAGCAGGACATCGTCTTTGATGGCATCTCTCAGATCCGTGGGGAGATCTTCTTCTTCAAGGACCGGTGAGTGCGGGAGCTTGCCTCTTGCCCTCCTTGCCCTGTGTCCTCTGCCACTGGCCCGTTATTCTTGTGCCCTTACCCCTTGCTCAAGGACCCACTGGGGGCTTCTCAGAATGGCCTGAATTAGACCGTTTTTGCTGCATATCAGACGGCCTCCAGATCTCGGCGGCTTACCACAAAAGGCATTTCTTTTGCTCTCTCCTAGTCTAGGGGTCTTCTAGGTGTCTTGGCTTGGGGCCGTAGTTTGGGTTCAAGTATGCTCTGCATGTCACTCCTTCTCCTGGGATTGGCGGCTGCTTGCAACAGATGACAAGCACAAGAGGCCAGATCAAACCACACAAGCACGTTGAAAGCCTCACCTTGCATCATCTGAGAACACTCCCGTGACTGAAGCAAATCACATGGTTAAGCGCAGCACCTACTCTAGGGGGCGGTAGTGCAGAGTCACATGGAAACGCATGTGGATGCATAACTCAAAAATAGGGATGGAGAGAAGAATTGGGGACAATAATCCAGGCTGCCGCAGGCCTTCTCCTGGAGTGTTCTTGACCTCAGATGGTCAAATTCTTCTATAATATATGGGGAGCAAGTAACCACAGGGTAGAGAGAGGCGGTATCCTTTGTGCCATAAAGACCCCCACTCAATCAACCAAGGGCTGAGACTCACACAACTGGCCTAGCCCTCCTGGAGAATGGCAGATGGTATCCAAGACTGCATTAAAGGGTCCATCCATCATCTCTCCATACATACATGCGTATACCCATCCATCCATTCATCTATCATCTATCCATCCATTCGTCCATCCATTATCCATCCATCCCTCCATTATCTATCCATCCATCATCCATCATCCATTCTCCATTATCAAGCTATCACCATCCATCCATCATCCATCCATCTATCCATCATCTTTCCACCCATCTGTCCATCCATTATTCATCCATCCATCCATTATGCATCATTCATTCATCATCCATCCATCCATCCATCCATCCATCCATCCTTTCATAGAGTGTGGTAGTTGACAGAGTGGGCTCTGGAGCCAGATTGCCTGAGTTAGAATCTTAGACCTGCTACTTGCTAGTTGCATGATCCTAGGGAAGATAATTAGGGACCTTCTTTGTACCTCAATTTCCTCATGTATAAAATGGGACTAATATTCCCACCATCTCATAGGGCTGTTGTAAGGATTAGATGAGCTCAGTGCTTAGAACAATGCCTGACGCACAGAGTATGTTCAATAATACTAGCTATTATTATCGACAAATCATTATTTGGCATGTACTGTGCTAAATACTTTGCTAGGCTTTAGGAGCTGGGGGTGGGGGTGGCATGCTGGGGGCAGAGGGGCTGCTTAATGCCTAGAGCAATATTGTCAAAGGGAGGTCCATGGACCTCCTACCCCAGAACCACCTAGAGTGCAAGTGGTAAAAAATGTGGGTTTGTGCACCCACCCCAAGGCCCTCTGACTGGAATCTCTGGGACTGGGCCCCAGAAATCTGCACTTTAGCAAATTCCTCCAATGATTCTGATGCGTATTAAAGTTTGAGCATCCCTAGCCTGGTTTGGGAAACAGAGGCATAGAGAGCTGACAGTATACACGGCAGAATGGAAGAGACGTGCTTGCAGAAGCACGTGCAAAATGCTTTTATGAGCACATCCAAGTCAAGGAAGGCTCCACAGGTAAAGCAGCACGTGAGCAGGCCCTTTAAGGAAGCAGATTCGGATGGACAGGGCTGACAGGTTGGGAGGGTGTTTGAGACAGGGAACTGCAAAAGCAAAGCCATCGAGTTGTGAAAGTTCCTGGCTTACACAGGGAGGAACGGAGAGCCTGGTGAGGCTGGAAGATGTTCTGTAAACTTTTGTGAAGGGCCTCCTCTGCTCTAGGCCCTGGGCTAGGTGCTGAGGGGCAGATGCCAGCAGGGAGATGGCAAGAATGCAGAGAGAAAGATGAGACTCAAAATGCAATGAGAAGTCAGGTACCACCAGGCCTCCAAAGCCCAAACCAGGATGCGTAACAATAGATCCCGATGCTGTCCTGCAGCCCTCATCACAGGGATGGGGGAGAGGTGAGTCAGGGGGCCTCCTTCCCTGCACCGTCCTCAGCCTGGAGCACTTCCCATCATGGAAGCCCTGACCACACGTGTGCATCTGAGACTTGTAGACCCAGGAAGGGGTGCAGAGCCCAGGCCCAGGTTGGAGCCCTCCCTGGCCTGACAAGTCACACTTTCAAAAGGAAGTTGATGCGTGTTTAATGGGCTCATTGAATTAATCAGTAAATATTTAAGCACCATCCCTGTGCCAAAATTAGTGCAAGGCACTGAGGGGATGAAAAAGGCAATACAGGAAGATGATTAAACTCAGACTTTGGCATCAGATCTGGATTCGAATCCTGATCATACTATAATCCCTCTGAGTTTCATTTGCCAAATAAGGATGGTGATACCTTCCTGTGTCACGATGTTTTGGCTCCAAGTAACAGAGAACCCCAACTCAAACCAGCGTAAACAATGGAGAGAAATTACTTTCACGTGGTCCAGGGGTAGGGCTGCCTCCAGGGGCAGAAGGAGGGTCAGTGACTCGATGAGGTCTTTGTCCGCTGCCATCCTCTGCCTTGACCTCATCCTAAGACTGGGTCCCTCATGGTCACACAATGGCTGCCGGTGGCAATTGAGGCTACAGGCTTCCTTGCCTACATCCAGCAGGAGAGAGAGAGAGAGAGATCTCCAGATGTGAAATAGATGTGAACAGGTCTATCTGTTCAATCTTATTGTGCCAACATAAATCACATGACAAGTGGTGAATCAGTAACAGTTGCCAGGGAATGCTGAGCTTGGCCAGGCTTAGACCAGCGGTTCCCAAATTTGGCATGCATTAGCATCATCTGGAAGGCTTGTTAAAACACAGATTTCTGGGCCCCAAGCCCAGAGAGTCTGATCCATAGGTCTCACGTGGGCCCAATAATTTGCATGTCTGAGTTCCCAGGGGATGCTGGTGCTGCTGCTCTGGGGATCCTACTCTGAGACCCAGTGGCTTAAGCTAATCCCACTGGGGATTGGGTCCACCGGTGGGGAAGCATGGATCATAAACATGAGAGTTCTGGGAGGCAGGATGATAGGGAAATAAATAGGTAGTAGATGCTGGGTAGACCACCAAGAATGCTTATTATCTTACAATATTGTGAGCATCACATTTCACAAGGCACATGAAGTACTTGGCACTTAGTAGGCCCTCAATAAATGACAGCTCTGACTCTTGACAGAGTGCACAAATCCATTCCATTCCAATTCAGGAAGTGCTTTTAAGTGCCCTTAGCCCCTGCCTCAGTTGGCTTCTAAGCTAGTAGGAGAGATAAGACACTTAGGAAACAATCAAACAAACTACTGTTCCAGCTACTCAGGGTTGTCGATTTTGAGAGGCTCAGAGGAGGGGGGAGCACAGTATGGACAGAGGGTAGTTAGGGAAGGCTTCCTGGAGGAGGGAGCAGAAGAGGACCAAAGAAGTTGCTTCTCAGCTGTAGCATCTTGCAGAGGGGGCTCTGCCCATTCTGCAGTCCTTCTCCAAACTTCCTTTGATCTCAACTCCCCATCCCAGGGCATCCTCGCTGGGATGTGTCTGACTGGGCCTAGAGAGGCACGTGTGGTTACAGCTGCAGAGTGACTGAAGGTGTGGTTTCCTGTGTCCCCTTCCGCCCCCAGGTTCATTTGGCGGACAGTGACACCACGTGACAAGCCCACTGGGCCCCTGCTAGTGGCCACATTCTGGCCTGAGCTCCCGGAAAAGATCGATGCTGTGTACGAGGCCCCACAGGAGGAGAAAGCTGTGTTCTTCGCAGGTGTGTGGGAAGGGTCTTTTCTGGCCCCAGGCCCCACGGGGCTCTGCACCATGGTTCCTGTGCACCTGTGGGTGCGTCCTCTCCTTTATGGATCCATTCTTTCAACCATCATTTCCGAAAGCGTGGGATTTGTCTGGGAGATCGGTTCAGACACTCAGCATCAGATAGCACTGACTCACAGAGTGAAGGTTTCATTTCCTTTTCGTTCTTTTTTAATTCTTCTGACTCCTCTTCTAGAAGGAAAATTACAGTTTAGTGCTGGTGTCTCTTTCTAATGCTAGAGCCTTTGGTACACAACATTTTTAGTTAGAATTTTTTAAAAACTTGTTTTCATTTCTAATGTTTAAAATAAATTTATTTCTATAGCTTTCAAAGTGAATTCCTTGACAGCAAAATACTAAGTAAATAATAGTCCAGGAAGTTTCCATAAGTGGTAAAAATCATCAAGGTAGGGTCATATGGCTAATGTTTGGGAAACCCTGGTCATTCAACATTTATTTGAGCACCTACCAGGGATCCAGCCCCTGCCCCCCTGGAGCTCACAAAGTAATGGGGGAGACAGAAAAGCAGGCTATTAGGAGGGAGGGCAGTAAGGGCTGTGATGGGGGAGGGAGGACCCACAGCGTCCCTGCCCTGGTCTGAGGTGGGGGCACAGGGGTGGCTTCCTGGAGGAGCTGAAGGCTCGGCCAACACTGTGGGCACATGTTCCGCCATCCGGCCCCCTATCTCCTCCAACCCAGAATCATCCTGGGCTGTGGCCAGGGAAGCTACTGGCCCACAGGTCACCTTTGTGCAAATTAGAAAAAGATGCTTCTTCATGGCAGGCCTGACACTTAGAGTGCATGGCTTGGTGAGTGGAGCAGGGGCTGGATTCAGCCCCCACTTACCTCTTGGGCCAGGCACCTTCTATACCCAATTGTAAGACCATGTATGTGAGCCCTGTTCTGGGCACTGAATCCAGAAGGAGCAGGAACTTGTGTGCCCGTGGAGAATGGCCACAGTGGGGTCCCTGGCGCACGGGTGATGGGAGGAACAGGCCGGCCTGGGGAGTTCAGCACCAGTCGCCAACACGCCTTTGCTTCCACTGCAGGGAATGAATATTGGGTCTATTCTGCCAGCACCCTGGAGCGAGGGTACCCCAAGCCGCTGACCAGCCTGGGGCTTCCCCCCGACGTTCAACGAGTGGACGCTGCCTTTAACTGGAGCAAGAATAAGAAGACGTACATCTTTGCTGGAGACAAGTTCTGGAGGTAAGGGAGGGAGGTGGGAAGGAAGGCAGCACAGCCGGCTTCAGGGACATAGAGGCCCGCCCTGGGTCAGGGTCGGAGGACTGGGCCATGGATGCCCCTCTCTGGTGTCTAACCTGCCAGGGCTGCAGCCCCTCCCAGAAGTCACCAAAGGATGAATCATCCTTGTGTACGTTGCTGTACGATTCTGGTTAGAACCTCCTTTCCCTTCTCAGAAATCTTTTGGTCAGGCCCCTATCTGTCTGATCTGGAGCCTCACATTCTGGGATGACTCACTAAAGAAGGAGTAATAAAAATAAAGATAATAGCTGCTACTACTGACCCTATGTGCCAGACACTATTCCAGGGCTTTATGAGGTGGGTGTTATTATTATTCCCACTTTACAGATGAGGAAACCTGCATTCAGAGAGGTTAAAGTCACACAGCCGAATCATGGCGGGTTGGGATTTGAACCATGGAATTCTGGATCCCAGAGAATGTGCTATTCTTCACTATTCTACACTGTACCTGAGATAGCGGGGTCCCAAGAGATGGGAATGGAGGCAGGGGTGGCAGAGGGCAAAATATGATGAAGACTGAAAGATGGGGGCACCAGCTGCCCACAGGAGCCGGCATCCCATTCAGGCCCCACTGGCAGCAGTAGGCACTCTCAACAGGCACGTCTGCAGCAGGCCCAGTGGCTGTAGGCGCAGGCTGGCAGGGGCCCAGTTTGGAAGCAGGTAGCTCTCTGCTCCAGGTCATCTAAAAAGGGTTCAACTCTGAGAGGCCATGATCAAGGCTAGGGGTCAGGGAGCCCCGTATCCAGGAATGGTCAGCGAGAGGCAGCCCAGACCTCAGGAGTTTGATTATAATTCTTCCCATTTCCCAGAAGAGGAAACGGAAGCCCAAAGAAATTAAACAACTTGCCTAAGTTATTTATATGTAAGTGTGTTGCCCACAGAGCAGGATTTAACTGCGTCCCCTATCCTCTAACCCTGTGCCCCCACACTGGACCCTCCAGGGTCATTTGGTCAGTGGGGAAGGAGTGGTTGCGTGACTTCCACCACGCTCCCTCCTAGCGTCCCACGTTCCTCCTGTGGCTGCCACTGCATCTGGGCCCCTCGTCTGCCATCCCTGAATCAATCCTGCCTCCCTCCCAGGGCCCCTCTCTTCTCCCCCTTCCCTCCTCTCACCCCTGGCTGCCCTGCATTCAGAAGCTGTGTCCGTCGCAGGCCGCCTGTGTCAGGGTGGAATTCCAGACATATTGCTAAGATACTTAGCAACTTAAGCTGATTGATATCTCAAGCCTCTAGAAAGAAAACAGTCAGCCAGGAAACCATGGAGCGGGCTCTCCACCCACAGGCTCCGGAACATTCCAGGCACACGCATGTAGTGCGAATGGCATCTCAGCATGGTAGGCGCTCCGATCTCTAAATCTTAGAATCGTGGACAGTGAGAGGTACAGCTTCTCAGAAAAGTGGATCGTAGAATCAAAGAACCCTAGTGTCTTTGAATCATGGTGTTGGAAGGACTTTTATGATCACCCTCTGATGCACCTTGTGTATGTAAACATACAGGAACAGACGTGTCTGTGTGTGAACATGAGTGCACACACAACACACTCACACACACACACACACTCAGGCTGTAGCAGTGTCTTGCTGAGTTTCGGGCAGAGTTGTCTGCCTCCCAGTCCTTTTCTGCAACAATCCGCGTCCCAAAGCCAGGGTCCGAGAGGGATAGATTGCTCTACAGAGGGAGCTCTGTGACACTTCCTTAAAAGCAGCAGAGCTGAAGGCCCCATCAGAGGCTCTGGGCTGGGTTTCCAAAGGACACAGACCTCTCTCCCGGGAGAGGTGGTTAATGAGCTTGAGATGCTGGTCCTGGGGTACAGTCTGCAGAGGCCCCAGAGACCTCCTTGCTGGAGAAGGAGAGAGAGCCCCAGAGTGACGGAGGATGAGCAGCTGCCTCCAGCCTGGCCATTCCCTAGTTTGTGCCAGGGAGTGCTCAGCCTTTGCTTCTGGAAGCTTCCACTAAGCCCTCAAATATATATTCACTATCTCCTATGTGCCAGGTACTTAGCTAGGTGCTGGAAGACTGGGGTCAAGAAACAGTCACTCCTGCCTTATGGAGCTTACGGTAGAGGCAGGGAAAGAGTGTAAGCACATTTGAATAAAATATTGATGGTCTCCTGACAGGCCTTGTACCACATCCCAGGCCTGAGGCTGTGCCTTTCACCTGTATTTCTCATTTAAGGTAGATACTATTATTAGCCCCACTTTCCAGATGTGAAACTGAGGCTGAAGTGCCTCAAGGATACACCCGTGGAAAGCTGGGACACAAATGTCTGTGTTCTTAACACCTGCTCTACACTGCACTTTGTGCAGCCACAGAGAAGTACAGAGTGTCACAGAGAAACCGTTCAAAACAGTGTCCCAGTGAGTGGGAAACACTGTAAGAGGAGACTTGGGACACAGAGGAAAATGAAGAGACATGGTCCCCTTCAGAGCCAGCATCTTCTGATGCCACGATGTTGTGTTCTTCCTGAAGGAAAAGAACTTGGGAGCAAACGGGTTCACTTCTCTGAGCCTCAGTTTCCTCATCTGTGAAATGAGGTTGATTCCTGCCCTCCCCCCCTCCTGTGGGTAGAGAAAGAAGTGAGGGCGAGTTCAAGGACACGGCTCTCAGCCATCATCACGCCCACACAGAGGATGTAGTTTGAGCGGTCAGTGGGGCTGATGTGGATGGAATGCTGGGTATTTGAGCTGGGAAACCTGGTTTTGGTGTCCCGGCTCACGAGGAAGCACATCAGGTTCTGTAAGAAGTCTTATGAGGGAGCTGGGATTCAGGAAGGCTCTTCTGGCAGTTCTCAGGGTGAGGGGCAGAGGGGGAAGAGCCTGTAGAAGGGAGCTCCTAGGGGAAGCTGTTGGCCTCTAGGGTGGAGGTCATTGGACTGGCCATGGGGAAGAAAAGCCACGACGAGTCACTGCAGAGGAACTTCTGGCTGTCACCAGGATGGCATTCAAACACAGACCTGTCTAGAAAATTAGCGCCACAAAGGCAAGACTTTATCTTGTTTACTGCAATATCCACAGCTACACGGTGGGAGTTCATTAGATATTTATAGAATAATGAAGAGGGTGAGAGTAAGTGGAGAAGCGAAGGGATCGAAATGACATCAACAGTTAAAAAGTTCTCCCCCAGGGCCGGCCCCGTGGCTTAGCGGTTAAGTGCGCGCACTCCGCTACTGGCGGCCCGGGTTCGGATCCCGGGTGCGCACTGACGCACCGCTTGTCCAGCCATGCTGATGCCGCGTCCCACATACAGCAACTAGAAGGATGTGCAACTATGACATATAGCTATCTACTGGGGCTTTGGGGAGAAAAAGGGAAAAAAAAAAAAAAGGAGGAGGATTGGTAATAGATGTTAGCTCAGGGCCGGTCTTCCTCAGCAAAAATAAAGAGGAGGATTAGCATGGATGTTAGCTCAGGGCTGATCTTGCTCCCAAAAAAAAAAAAAAGAGTTCTCCCCCAAATTAAAAAGACAGAGGTATTGCCAGCCAGGAAGAAGAATATGCCAACTAATACTCAAAGTATGAAGTCAGACTGTCCATGTCCTGCCAAATTAAAGGCAGGACCCAGGATAACCGTGTGCCCTGAGAGCTGCAGCCAGCACTGCTGTGGCGGGAGGTTCATCCTGGGACTAACAGGACATGGGCTCATGCACCACCTTGCACGGCCACTTCGCTGTCCCAGCCGAGATCATCTCCCAGCACGCAGACTGTCATCTCCACTTGGTAGACGAAAAAGCAGCCATTTGTCCAAGCCCACCCAGTGAAAGAATCACAGGCAGGACCCCGTCCCTGGGCTCCTAGTCCAGTGTTCCTCCTACTGCAGTGGGGATCAGAGTTTGTAAGGGAACTAATATTTCCCAAATGCCTACCAAGTACCAGATATGGGGGTAGGCACTTTGCATATGTTATTTTATTTCATACGTACATTAATTAATAAATTAAATACAACCCCATCTTACAGCTGGGAAAACTGAGGCTCAGAGAACAACTTGCAGCCCTGGAACCAGGCAGGCCTGGGTTGGACAACCACTGAGAAGCTGGGTGCCCCCTTTAAGCCTCTGGTCTGTAAAGTGGGTTTTACGGTAATAACTGTGTCATAGGCTTGTCTTAAGATTGAATGAGAAAGGACATACGTGGAAAGTGGTTAACACACTGCTTGACTGTTAGCAGTAATTGCACGTTTTTACTAGACTGTCCACAGTTACATAATTAGTGAGTAGTGGAGTTCGGATTCAGACCCAGGTCTGAGCCCTGCCCTTCCACTCCAGCCGGCTGCCTCCCTGAAGGGCTAGGTCTGGTTTCCCAGGCCCACCCAGGAGCCACCAGCTGGGCCCTCCCATCCAGGTTGGGTGGCTGGCCTTTAGGGAGGCCCTGCTGGTTTACCATGTCCGCTTCCTTGCAGATACAATGAGGTGAAGAAGAAAATGGATCCTGGCTTCCCCAAGCTCATTGCAGACGCCTGGAACGCCATCCCTGATAACCTGGACGCCGTGGTGGACCTGCAGGGGGGTGGTGAGCTACCCAGGCCTCGTCCGCTTTCTAGGACTCCCCGCCCCCAGCCAGGGCCCTGCTTCTCGCAAGCACACACTCCCTCATTGTGCAGGAAGGCATGGGGCGCCGGGGAAAACAAACCAGCCCCTTCAGCCCAGGGCTGGGAAGGCGTCCAGACCCCTGACCTCTGCTCACTCAGCCGGCTCCAGGCAGTAAGACCCAGAAAGGCCCCTCACAGCTGCAGGGCCTAGAGCCAGGGAGGGGTGGGCGGGAGGCCTGCCCGGGGCTTGGAGCATGGGCTCTGTGCCCTGGATTCATTCTGGGGTTTGATCCAGGTCCTTTTGGGTTCCACAAGAGGCCTTGTGACTGCCGCCCATTAGCAGAGCGATGGCTCCATTTGAGACAGGACAAATTGTCATGCCCTGTCGCTGATATGGCAGATCCCCCACTGAACTCAATTTGCCTCTGGTCCTTTGCTGAATGAAACACAACCAGTATCATCAAGGGGTAGAATTTAGAGTTTGAAAGCCATATTCCTGAGGAGGCTTCTGTGAGCTCTTTAGGGCCCTGGAAATGAGTCCAGTCTGGCTTTTTAGAGGAAATGTCAATTAAATTCCACAAAGACTTTTTTGAGCCCCTCTCTTATGCTAAGCACATGGCCCTAACTTCCAGTGGCAAAAGGTCTTACATGTGCAAGAAAAAGCTCTGTACAATCAGGTGCTAGTTTAAGGGTTATCTTCAGGAATAAACATCTTGAGCACCTACTATGTACAAGGGTTTCAAAGGAAGTAAATGAGATCATGTATATCAGGAGTCACAAATTCCAGAGCCGCTAGGGGCCAGGCTAGTAGCACAGATGAATGAAGCATGCAAGGCAGACAATAGGCAGTGGTGGGGTTTGTGGTGAACCAGCGAGCACATGGCTCATTTACAGAGGACGGTTACTTCTCTGCTTCTGATGATTGCTGCCCTGCAAGAATGGGGGCTGGGGTTATTAGATGTTCTAGCTCTTTTAAAAGGAAGTGAGAAATCTGTATTTTTATGTGAAATTTCCAGATGTCTACATGTTGGCAACTTTATTCAGAATTCAAAACAAAAAACTTATGTGAGCCAAATAAAACCCCGCTATGGGCCTGATAGGGCTAGCAGCCCCCAGGTTTGACACCTTTGGTAGATGGAGAGTGCTTAGTTTGGTGCTTGGCTCAGCAGAGTACTGTTATTTATGTTAATAACAGCATATGTTATCTAATTTAATCCTCATCACAAGCCCTAAGAGGTTGGCATCTTTATCTTCATCTTAAAGATGAAGAAACAGGCAGCCAAAGAGCTTCATCCACAGCCATTTCCCTTCCTCCAGCCTCAGAGAGGTCTTCCCTCGTTTAAAAGCTTCTTCCCCATGGCAGGCAGACTCTCAAAGCTTCCCAAGAACCTTCCAGGTGCCATAATGTCTGAGCTTAGGGTGGTCACAGCCTCTCCTCTTTCTCATCCCAGGTCACAGCTACTTCTTCAAGGGTGCGTATTACCTGAAGTTGGAGAACCAAAGTCTGAAGAGCGTCAAGTTCGGAAGCATCAAATCCGACTGGCTGGGCTGCTGAGCTGGGCCCGGCTCCCACAGGCCCTGCCTCTCCATCGCCTTCTGCACACCGGGCCCTGAGCACCAGGGCAGGACCCGGATGGGCCTGGCAGCCTTCAGCTCTGTTAATCAGCATTCTCATCTCCACCTGGTAACTGAAGATTCTGGAGAGTGGCTCTGCCCTATGTCCAAGGAAAGGTGCTGACTGTACCCCTCCCGGGGGCCCCTTCCCCGTATCCCAGTAGCCCCCCAGAGCCACCCTGAAAGAGATGCTTTGATATCCTCCACGCAGCCCTGCCTTGGGCTGCCCTGGTGCTGTCACACTTCAGGCTCTCCTCCCTTCACAACCTTCTGTGGCTTACAGCACCCTCGGAGCCAACAGAGACTGTCTCAAGGCACTGGTGGCCCGACAGCATGGCCTGGCACGGGGCAGTGGGACAGGGGCATGGCCAGGTGGCTGCCCCAGACACCTGGCTTCTCACTTCGGCTGCCTTAGAACTTTCCCTCCGTTAGCAGTTTGCTTTGTATGCACTTTGTTCTTTTCTTCTGATCTTTTTTATTTTTCCACTTCGAAACTGCATTTCCCGACAGGGGACTCGGGTTATCCAAAGTCACTGCACGATGCATCTCAGCCCACGTAGCGAAGGTTCCCTTGTTCACTCTATTCAGTGTGACCCCACCCCGTCACTTCCTCCACTGGTTGGAGGAAAACCAAGCTGTGGCTCCTCGCTCAGCCCTCCCTTCCTCTCATTTCAACAGTTCCCCATGGGAAATGTCAACAAGTATGAATAAAGACACCAATTGAGTGGCAGTGTTTGCAGGCTGTTATCTGAGAGCCAAGAGAGATGCCATAGTCCCACCCAGAAGAGAAACTTAAAACCTCTAAATCTCGGCGCCCTACAGGGCACAGGTGACATTTGCTGGAAATGTCAGAGCTGCCAAAATAAACAGCAAGAGCCCTTCAGGATGGGTGAACCAGAGAGTCCAGCTGTCCTATGGAGAGAGCCCGGCAACAGCAGCGAGGCTGTTAGTTTAACTGCAGGGTCTTGTTAAGGTTCCCTTCCTCCGAGTCTCAGTGTCTTCACTGACAATGGTACCGATTCTAATGCTACTACTGTTGACAGTGAACCACAATAATACCCCCTCCTTTAATAGAGTGCCTACTATGTGCCAGGCACTTTACATGCATCACTTAAACAACCTAAAGAGGGAGAGGCTATTATTGGCCCAATTTTTATTGATGAGGACACTTAGGCCCAGAGAAAAGTGATTTGCTCAGGGTACCAGAGCTATTAGGTAACAACCAGAGTCAAGGTCAAAGATGACCTAGAGGAGGAGCTTTCGCCCACAACCCAGAATCTCCATCAGCAGCATTACCCACCACCACCCCCAACGCCACCCTAAATAAACAGAGATGGGGGAGAAATGTGTGTGCTTTCTAACACAGCTTCTATTACTGGGCAGGCCCCTTGCCCCTCTTTCCCTCCAGATGGCCTAATCCCCTATCCCCTCCTATGCAGAAGTTCTGGAGCTGCTGCAACACACGTTTAAAGCCTGGGAGTGTTTCAGAGGCCTCTTCTGGCTCTCACAGTCTGTTGCTTCAGGCCTCTTGTGGTGGAGCTGTGGGAAGGGGATGAGGAGTGGACAGGACTCTGGAGGTGACCTTGGTGGGCCCAGAGTCATCTTTTCTCCTCCTGTGGCCTGCCCAATGGCTCAGGTCCTCGAGGACCCTGGAGAGGCAGCCTTCTGTGCCTGTTTCTGGCTAAAGAGCCACAAGGGTCTGCCAGCGCCTCTTTGAAGATCCACGAGGCTGGGGAAGTTTCTATCATGGCTGTAGTACACTGATATTAAGGCGCTCTGTTATACGGAGAAAATTCAGCTGCTCCCAGCATAATAGTACCTAAAAGCTGACATTTTTTTGAGTGCTTTTCTGTGAACACTACGCATGCATTATTTTATTTAGTTACTACAACCCTCTGGGGTAGGAATTTTTCCACTCCTAGATGAGGATACAGGCTCAGAGAGGTTAAGTGAGTAGCTGAAGCCACACATCTATCTGGTAGGGCTGAAAGATTCTGAGATTCTACAGTGGAAAGTTTGAAGGAGGCGCTGTCCCAGGGCCCAGACTCAGATCCTCACTGTGGCCTCCAGCCTGCTGTGAGCAGTGATCAGTAAGGATATGTCATTCATCATCTCCATCCTCTGACTCTCAGCTGCTCAGGGCTTGACCAAGTGGTCTCAGGTCCTGGGAAAATCCCTATCCTTCCCCTGCCCCTCCCCCCCATATAGGTCCAGAGAGGCCCTTGAACTTCCTCAGAGGGAAATGGAGCCACAGCCCAAGTCATTTCCCTTTTTGGGGCCAGGTTCCTCATCTAGCATGGAGGGCAATAGCTGTTTTTGCCTTTTTCTAGTAACAGCAGCTCAATTTCCCTTTGGAATCTCCCCACCGTCAGTCTATGTTTTGAGTGGAACAGATTCTAGTCCTGGTATCAATTTCTGTATTAGTCAGGACTCTTTCAGCTGTAACTGACAAACATCCAGCTCAGACTGGTTTAAGCAAAAACAAAACGTACACCAGAAATCAAACACATAAAACACCCACCCTGAATATATTAACTCCCTTAATGGAACAGCCGAGGGGTTGCTCCTAGAATTGCTGGATCCAAGTTCTGTTTATCCCCATTTTACAGAAGGGGGCAACTGAGGCTCATGGAGACAGTGACTTGACCAATGTCACAGAGCCAGTAAAAGAGATTGGTAATCCTAGTGGGCCTGATCCTAAAGCAGAGACCCCTGCCTAAACTGTCTGTCAATGGGGCACATTGCTCTGTGGGAAAAACATTCAGTTCCAAGGGGGCGGAGCTATATTAGCAAAGAGGACAAGCCGACACCTAAAAGGGTGGGGCTAGCGCTCAGGGGTGGGGCCAGAGCCTGGGTGCAGAGCCAGAGGGGGCGCGGCGAGACCAGGGCGGCTAGGTAACCCTGGCGCCTGCGCAGTGGCCCCGCGGCGGAGCCTCGGGCTGGGACTGCTGTGCGCGCTCAGCCTGGGCAGCCGCGCTCGCTCGGCGCTCGGCATCGGTCGCCTCGGTCCGGTCCGACGCCCGGCTGGGCCATGAGCCGGTGCGCAGAGGCGGCGGCGGTGGCGGCCACTGTGCCGGGCGCGGGCGTGGGGAAGGCGGGGCTGCGGCCGCTCATGGTGCCCCGCCAGGCGTCCTTCTTCCCGCCGCCCGTGCCCAACCCCTTCGTGCAGCAGACGCGGATGGGCACGGCGAGGCGCATCCAGGTGAGGGGCGGGGGTCTGAGAGAGGAGGCAGGTTCAGGTGAGGGGCGTGGGTCCAACAAGGGAGGCAGATCCAGAGGAGGGGCGTGGGTCTGAGAGGAGGCAGATCCAGAGGAGGGGCGTGGGTCTGAGAGAGGAGGCGGCCGCAGGGAAAGGCATGGGTCTAACAGGGGAGGCAGGTCCAGGTGAGGGGCGTGGGTCCAAAAGGGGAGGCAGATCCAGAGGAGGGGCGTGGGTCTAACAGGGGAGGCAGATGCAGGAGAGGGGTGTGGGTCTGAGAGAGGAGGTGGCCACAGGGAAAGGCATGGGTCTAACAGGGGAGGCAGATCCAGGTGAAGGGCGTGGGTCTGAGAGAGGAGGCAGATCCAGGTGAAGGGCGTGGGTCTGAGCGGAGGCAGACACAGGGAAAGGCATGGGTCTAACAGGGGAGGCAGATCCAGGTGAGCGCCTGGGTCTAACAGGGGAGGCAGATCTAGGGGAGGGGCATGAGTCTGATAGAGAAGGTGATCTGAGGGGGACATGGGTCTGACGGGAGAGGTTGTCTGAGGAGGTATGGGTGTCTCAGGTGGGTGTGACAGAGGAGGTGTCTGAGCAGGGCGTAAGTCTGGGACGCAAAGGCTCTGAAGAAGAAAGAGATGTAGATCTGAGAGGGGAGGGCTTTTGAAGGGGCCATGAGTCTGCAAGGGGCAGAGATGTGGGTCTGAGAACTGAGGGCACATGGCGAATGGTCTGAGGGGTGTGTGAGAAGAGAAGATGCAAAGAACATGGGCTTCTGAGAGGAAAGTCCTAGATTGGAGGAGGCTGAGCAGGCCAGTGGCAGAGGAAGCATTCCATGCTGAGAACGGGGCATAAATCTGCAAGAAAAACTTCAACTTGAGTTTGTCAGAGTGTAGTGGAAAGCCAACCTACTCCAGGAGAGTGGGTTTCGGAAGTCTTTTTCTTTTTTGCCTTAGGGAAGGAGAGGAGTCAGTCTGGAGTGGGGAGAGTGAGGGAGAAGGCAGAGAGCCCAGGTCTGAAATTAGAACAAGAAGTAAGGCTGGGATGATCTAGCCGAGCAGGGGCATCAAGGGTAGGAAATCAGAATCTAGGAAAAGGGATAATGTGGGTCCGCCTGAGATGTTCAAGAGTTTTTGGTCCTGAATCGTCTTTACCCAAACACTTCTCCTCAGTTCAAGGATGAGAGGTAGCCCAAACTTTCTTCCACTGTTGAAAATGGCTATATGCAAAAAGGAAGTTTCTTTTCCTTTCCTTTTTCTTGTAAAGTGCTGCTTTTACCATTAGCAGTTACATTCACTTTTTGGACTTCCTCTTTGGTGAAGTTAGTGATCAGAGAACAAGATAGACTATGCAGGCTACATTTGTCCTGTGTGTTCTGCATGAAAACATGGTTTGGTGTTTTCCTGTCCATCTCACACATTTCTTTACTTTGGATTTGAGATAGTGTAATTTTTGCGCAGCCTATGTGTATGCAGTGAGACCATTGTCCTCTATGGTGGAGGTGGGTTAAGTGCTGGGCTAAGCAGTGTGGGGTGGTGGTTAGAGTGATGGTAGATGAGTGTCTGGTTGATGAAGGGTGTGAGAGGGAAGGAGGAAGATAATGAATGCAGTCATACCTCTTTGTAAAGAAACTAAATGTTTAAAAATTTGACCTTCATGTCTTTAAGTGGATAGATGTTCCCTTTATGTCTTAAAACTTCTGAAATATTTCTAAATACATTGATTATCATTCAAGATTAATTTTAGTCTGATTTAGTCAAATCAGTCATACTTCAATGAAAGTATGTGCATCTATTTGGCTTCATATTTTGGAGGAAGGATTAAAGTGGCATATTGATAAGTATTGTACCTAGAGTAAATTAAGTTTTTTTATAGCATGGCCTGTTATTATTTAGAGAGCACCTCCAAATAACTCTTTAAGAGATGTACTATAATGGAAAGATGACTAGAGAACCCGCTGTTTATTATATGGCTTTAGCCAAGTCATTTAATCTCTCTCAACTTCACTGTCCTCATCTGTTAAATTGGAATAATAATACCTCAAAGAGCTAAAATTAAGTGAGATAATGTGTGAAAGAATGTGGTATTGTTTGCTGAATACTAGTTAATATTGATAGTTATCTTGTACTATTTGTTGTCTACGAATAGTATACTGTAATTAAAATTTACTACTTGGATTGAATGGAATTGAATATAGTGTGCTTATTTTTTAAGAAATTGAAAATCCACGTGGACCAGAGATACCAAAGGGGTTTTAATGGCTTGAATGTTCCGGGTAAAGAGAAGATTTAAATAGACGTGATTGGAAAACAACGTTCTCTATATTATCCAGTTTAAAAGATGGATGTACTTTCATTGAAGTATGACTTAATATGATTAATTCAGACTAAATTTAATCTTGAGCGATCATCAATGTCTTGCTTAAGGACTGTTGTCACTTTTGCATCTCATTATAGGACTTAGCTTTGCCCCTCCCCTTCTCTTTTTGACTGTTTAAGGGTCTGCTACTTAGTGACGTGGAAAAAAGTAGCCTTTCGTTTCCACAATAGAATATGGAATTGAAATGTTTGGTTGTAATTGTGGGGTCATTTACCATACCAAAAATATTAGTTGAATGCCTACTGTGTGCCAGGCACAATGCGAATCTCTGGAGATATAGCAGTAAACAAGAAAAATAAGGATCCTGCCAATCTAAAGCTGATATTTCACTGAAAAAGTTAAACAAGTACAAAAATATATAATTCCATGTTTTAATAAGGGCTATTAAGAAAATCCAGAGGAGAGGGTAATCCTGATAGAGTGTTAAAAGAACACCTCCCTACAGAGATGACATATTATCAAATGGAAATATGATGGAGAATCCTCTTAATTTGTCAAAGAGTTACTCAAAATTGGTTTATTAAGTACTGTTATTTGTTGCAAACCTGGAAATGGCACAGAAAAAGAGTGGCCTGATATTTAATATTAAACTTATTTAATTAAAATCCATAGTAGCTGCTTGTTGTGAATATGTGTAAATCTTATATGAATATGTTATAACCTCATTCCAACTCTCTCTTCAAGGTCTATGCTGTGGTCCTTTCTTGCAGTCAAGATTATTTCTTGGTTATTTGCTGTCTTTATGTGACCTGCCTTGGAGCTCACCCTCTGCAAATAGTCTTTCCTCCAGGGATGTTTGTCAAAAACAATCCAAGGCAAATGCTTAAAATCACAGCTGTCTGAGACAGTGAATAATGATTGGAGCAAACAATAGGCTAACCAAAAAGTTCACAAGAAAAAGCTAGCGAATGAGATGTCCATAGGGGACTTTGAAAAGCTTTGACATATTCCTGGGAATCTAGAAGGCCATCCAAATGCGTAGGTCTGTGTGCATGCCCATGGCTATACACATGCCCTGAAAACATCTGAGAATACCCTAAGCTCTCACCTCTGGCTAACCTTCAGTCTCTGTACAAACAGGAAGTAAAAGCTAAGGCAGAGTTGTGAACTTCCACCTGGCTGTGTGTTGAAGGTATGCCCCAACATGCGCACAGAGACCCTTTGCAAACACTGGGAAACTTATTGGTTCCAGGCACTTAAGGAACTATCTAATCATTAGCTGACTAGTAAGCTAACTGATCAGAGACTTCAGTAGCCACACAGGATGAAGAATACAGACTTTACATAATTAGTTCATAAAAGTCATTGAGCAAACAAACAACAACAACAAATAGCAACAACAACAAACCCTGGTGTTCGAGGAGAGTCTGATTTTCAGAGTTGCTATGTTGTATTATTTAAAATGTTCAGTTTTCAACAAAAAATTGCAGGATATGCAAAGAACAGTTAAAAATCTCCCATAAATAGGAAAAAAAAATCAGTCAATAGAAGCTATTCCTGAGGAGGCCTAGATGTTGGACCTACCATCCAAAGACTTTAAATCAGATATTTTAAATATGTTCAAATAACTAAAGTAAACTATGTATAAAGAACTAAAGAAAATTATAAGACAGTGTGCCACCAAGTGGAGAATATCAATAGAGATAGAAATTATTTTAAAAAAAGAACTAAATAGAAATTGTGGGGTTGAAAATTACAATAGCTGAAATGAAAAATTCACTATAGGGACTCAGCAACAGACTTGAGCAAATAGAAGAAAGAATCAGTGAACTTAAAGATAGGTCAATTGAGCTTATCTCGTCTGAGGAACAAAAAGAAAAAAGGATGAAGAAAAATCGAGAGAACCTCAGAGACCTGTAGAACACTGTTAAGTGTACCAACATAAGTGTAATGGGAGTCCCAGAAGGAGAGGAGAGAGAAAGAGACAGAAAGAATATTTGAGGAAATAATGGCTGAAAACTTGCCAAATTTGATGAAAAACAATCTACATATCCAAGAAGCTCAATGAATTCAAGTAGAATAAACTCAAAGATATCTGCACCTAGACACATCATAGTCATACTATTGAAAGCCAAAGAAAAAGAATCTTGAAAGCAGAAAGAGAAACAACTCATCATGTACAAGGAATCCTCAATAAGATTAATGTCTCATTGTTCATCAGGAACCATGGAGGCCAGAAAGCAGCATTCAAAGTGCTAAAAGTAGAGATTGTCTACCAAGAATTGTATAGCCCGAAAAACTATCCTTCAAAAATGAAGGAGAAATTAACAAAGCCAGAGAATTTGTCACTAGCACACATGACCTGAAAGTGATACTATAGGGAATTCTTCAGGCTGAAATGAAAGGACACTAGAGAGTAACTTGAATCCACATGAAGAAATGAAGAGTACTGGTGAAGGTAACTACATGTGTAAATATAAAAGCCAGTAAAAATATAAATTTTTGTCTTTAAATCTTTTTTTCTTCTATATGATTTAAAAGACAGCTACATAAAGCAATATTTATAGGTACGTGGATGGACATACAGTGTCTAAAGATGTAATTTATATGACAATAATGGCAAACAGGAGTAGGGAGGGAATAGAGCTATAAGAGTATAATTTTTGTGTACTATTACAATTAAATTGATATTAATCCAAACTAGATTATTATAAGTGAAGATGGGAACACTTAGGGAAACCACTAAGAAAATAAATTTTAAAATATAGTAAAAGAAATGACAAGTAAATTAAAATGGTACACTAGAAAATATCTATTTAATGTAAAAGAAAGTGGTAATGGAAAAATAGAGAAATAAAAAAAGACAAGCTATACAGAAAGAAAATAGCAAGAAAGCAGATGTAATCTTACCTTATCAGTAATCACATTAAATATAAATGGAATAAACACTAATTAAAAGGCAGAGATTGGCAGAATGGATAAAAATACATAATCTAATTATATGGTGTCTAAAAAAGAGACACTTCAGATTCAAATACCCAACTAAGTTGAAAGTAAAAGGAAGGAAAAAGATATACCATGCAAACAGTAACCAAGAGAGAACTGGAGGGGCTATATATATATACATTTTGTGTGTGTGTGTGTGTGTGTGTGAGGAAGATCAGCCCTGAGCTAACATCCATGTCAGTCCTCCTCTTTTTGCTGAGGAAGACCGGCCGTCAGCTAACATCTATTGCCAGTCCTCCTCCTTTTCCTCCCCAAAGCCCCAGTAGATAGGTGTATGTCATAGTTGCACATCCTTCTAGTTGCTGTATGTGGGACGCGCCTCAGCATGGTCCGACGAGTGGTGTGTCGGTGCGCACCTGGGATCCGAACCCGGGCCACCAGTAGCGGAGTGCGTGCACTTAACCACTAAGCCATGGGGCCAGCCCCCTGGAGGGGCTATATTAATATTAGATAAAGTAGACTTGAAGACAGAAATTGTTACTAGAGATTAAGGAGGACATTTTATAATGATAAAAGGGTTGATGCATCAAGAAGATATAACAGTTATATATAACCCTAACAACAAAGCCCGAAATACACAAAGCAAAACTGACAAATTGAATGGGGAAATAGACAATTCAACAATAGTAGTTACAGACTTCAATTCCCCACTTTTGATAGTGATAGAACAATGAAGCTGAATGTCAACAAGGAAATAGAAGACTTAAACAACACTATAACATACTATACCTCACAGATGTATGTGAAACAGTTCACCCAACAGCAACAGAAAACACATTCTTCTCAAGTGCCCACAGAACATTCTACAAGATAGATAATTATATTAGGCCATAAAACAAGTCTCAATAAATGTAAAAGGATTACAATAATACAAAGTATGTTCTCCAACCACAATGGATTGAAATTAGAAATCCAAAAGAGTAGAAAATTTTGGAAATTCACAAATACGTGGAAATTAAATCACACACTCCTGAATAATCAATGGTTCAAAGAAGAAATAATAAGAAAAATTAGTAAATACTTTGAGATGAATGAAAATGAACACACAACATATGAAAACATATGTGGCTAGCATTACCTTGATACCAAAATCTGAAAAAAATGTTATAAGAAAAGGAAATTGTGGACCAATTTCCTTCATGATCACAGGTATAAGAACCCTTAAAAAAATATCACAGGTCAAATACAACAATATGTGGAAAAGATAATATATCCTGTCCAAGTTTGGTTTATCCCAGGAGTACAAGATTGGTTTAACATACAAAAATTTCTGTTTCAGTATAATTCACCACATTAGCAGAACTTACAATGAGAAGCATACAATGATTTCAGTTGATGAAGCACTTACAGCTAACATTGTAATGATGAAATATCAAACCTGTTCCCCCAAAGTTTGGGAACAAGACAAATATCTTGTTCATCACTTCTCTTCAGCATTGTACTGTGGGTCCTAGCGAGTGCAATGAGATAAGAAAAAGAAGTAAAAGACATACAGATTAGAAAGGAAAAAATGTAACTCTCTTTATTCACAGATGACATGATTGTATATGTAGAACACATACAATCTAAAGAATCTGCAAAACAATGAACTGCTAGAACTAAGTGAACTGGGCTGGGTAGTAGGACACAAGATTAAAATGTAGAATCAATTTTATGTCTATATACTAGCAGTAAGCAATTGCAAAGTGAAATTAAATAATCTCATTTATAATAGCAATAAAATAACATTAAATACTTAGGAATATATGTAACCAAAAACATGTAAAACCACTGCACTGAAAACAACCAAACACTGTGGTGAGAAATTAATGAAGATTTACATGAATGGAGAGATATACCATGTTTATAAATTGGAAGAATCAGTATTATTGAGATGATAATTCCTGCCAAATTGATCTATTGATTCATTGAAATCCCAATAAAAATCCCAGGAGGATTCTTTTGTTTGTGTGGAAACTGGAAAATTAATTCTGAAATTTATGTGGAAATGCAAAGGATCTAGATTAGCCCAAAAATAGTTTGAAGAAAAAAAAGTTGGAGGACACACACTACCTGATTTCAAAACTTACTACAAAGCTACAGCAGTTAAGAGACTGGGGTGTTAACAGAAGGATAGATGAATAGATTGATGGAACAGAATAGAGAGCCCACACATATATGTTCGATTGATTTTTTTTTAAAGTTGCCAAGAAAATTCACTGGGGAATGTCAAGTCTTTTCAACAAATGGTGCTAGAACAACTAGGTAAATCTATGGATAAAAATGAACCTTGAGGGTCAGCCCTGGTGGCTTAGTGGTTAAGTTTGGCACACCCCGCTTTGGCAGCCCAGGTTTGGTTCTGGGCACGTACCTACACCACTCGTCAGTTAGTGGTCGTGCTGTGGTGGTGGCTCACATACAAAAAAAGGAAGATTGGCAGCAGATTTTAGCTCGGGGTGAATCTTCCTCAGCAAAAAAAAAAACAAAATAAGGGGGCCAGCCTAGTGGTGCAGCAGTTAAGTGGGCGTGCTCTGCTTCAGCAGCCCGGGTTCACAGGTTCAGATCCCAGGTGTGCACTGACACACCGCTTGTCAAGCCATGCTGGGGCGGCATCCCATATAAAGTAGAGGAAGGTGGGCATGGATGTTAGCCCAGGCCAGTCTTCCTCAGCAAAAAAAAAAAAGAAGATTGGCATCAGATGTTAGTTTAGGGCTGATCTTCCTCACAAACAAAACAAAACAAATCAGATAAACAAAAATGAACCTTGATCCCTACTGCATACTACACACAGAAAGAAATTTAAGACAGATCATAGATTGAAACATTAAAACCACACAGCTTTTAGAAGAGGAAGGAAATAATAAATCCCTTCATGACCTTGAAGTAGGTAAAGATTTCTTAGAAATGACACAGAAAATAACTAAACACAAAAATTGATAAATTAATCTTCATTAGAATTAAAATTCTTCTTATCAAAATATGCCATTAAGAAAGCGAAAAGGCAAGCTACAGAATGGGAGAAAATATTTTCAATACATGTATTGATAAAGGGCTTGTATACAGAACATATAAAGAACACCTACAAATTGATAAGAAAAAGACTAACAACCCAATACAAATAGTCCAAAGACTTGAACAGACACTTAACATAAGGAATTAAAGGAATGATCAATAAGCACATGAAAAATGCGCCCAACATCATTGTTCATCAAAGAAATGTGAATTAAAGCCACAGTGAGATTTCATTTTACACCCAGTTGAATGGCTACGAAGACTGACAACACAGAATGTTGGTGAGGATGTGGAGCAGCGGGAACTTTCATGCTTTGTGGGTGGAGATGTAAAATGGTACAGCCACTTTGGAATATGTTAGAAATAAAAAATCCAGCAAAGATGCTCCCAATTAAAAGATGTTTAATGGGATTAATTAGAAATAGTTTGCAGTTTCTTGCAAAGTGAAGTATACCTTAACCCAACAATTTCACTCCCAATGAAATGAAACTATATGTCCACACAGAGACTTGAACATTAATGTTCACAGAAGCTATATTCAGAGTAGCTAAAAGCTTATAATAGGACAAATGTCCGTGAACAGATGAAAGGATAAATGAACTGTGGTATATTCATACAATGGAATAAAACTCTGCAATTAAAAAGTCTTTACTATTGATACGTGTGACAACATGGTCGAATCTCAAAAATATGAAGTGAAAGAAGCCAGACATAAAAGAGTACATACTGTGTGATTTCATTTATATGACAATCTAAAACAGGCAGAACTATGGTGAGAGAAACCTATCAGTGGTTGCCAAGGGCCAGGGAGGGCGTATTGACTGTAAAGAGGCATGAGGGAACTTTTTTGGCTGATGGAAATGTTCTATATCTTGATTGTGGTGGTGTTTGCATAGGGGTATATATTTGAAAAACTCTTAATCTATATACACTTAAAATAGGTGCATTTTATTTTATATAAATTATGCCTTAATAAAGTTGATTTTTTAAAAAGGCTACCAAGACCAAACATTGGCAAGGATGTACAGTGACTGAAATTCTCATACGTTACCAGTGACACTAAAATGATACTTTGAAAAACTGTTTAGCAGTTTCTTATGAAGTTAAACTATGTCTGTGACCCAGCATTCCACTTCTAGATATTTACCTGAGAGAAATGAAAACGAATATCCACAAAAAGGCTTCTACAAGAATGTTTGTAGTGGCTTTATTCATAATAGCCCACAAAACAACCCAAATGTTTCATCAACAGGAGAATAGATAAACAAATTGTCATGTAGTCATACATAGAATAATACTCTGCAATCAAAAAGAATGAATTACTGATCTATAAAACAACATAGTTGAATTTCAAAAACATTACGTTCAGTGGAAGGAGCTGGACACACAAGAATGCACAAGGTATGATCCCATTTAAATGGCCTTTAAGAACAGACAAAACTGGGACCGGCCCAGTGGTGTAGTGGTTAAGTTTGTGTGCTCCTCTTTGGCGGCCCGGGGTTTGTGGGTTCAGATCCCAGGTGCAGACCTACACACCACTTATCAAGCCATGCTGTGGCAGGCGTCCCACATATAAAGTAGAGGAAGATAGGTACGGATGTTAGCCCAGGGCCAATCTTCCTCAGCAAAAAGAGGAAGATTGGTAACAGATGTTAGCTCAGGGCTAATCTTCCTCACACGCACACAAAAAAGAACAACAAAACTAATCTATGGTGATAGAAATCCAGCATTGGTTGCCTAAGAGGGTAAGGATTGGCTTGAAGAGGCACAAGACGACTTTCTGGGTGGTAGATGTGTTCTGTATCTTGATTGGAGTGGTGGTTACAAGAGTATACATTTATGAAAACACTGGATTATACATTTAAAATCTGTACATTTCCTCGTGTATAATTTTACTTCACACGTGCATACAAATAATTAGATTAAATTATATGTCAGAAAATTTGACAGATAAGTGGAATATTTTTGATGTTTCTCACAAATTATTTGATGATGCTCAGATTCACATTAGGGGCCAGTAGAGACAGAAGAAAGACAGCACTGAGTGGTGTAATTGGCTAAGAGAAAAAAAAAGACAATCTGATATACATAAGGACAGTTAATTTCACTTAAAAGGCAGTATGGTGTAGGATTAAGAGTAAGGTCTTTGTAACCAGGCTGGGTTGAAATCCTGGTGCTGCCGCTTAGTAACTGTGTGATCTTAGGCAATTTAACTTAACTCTCTCTGTGCCATACACTTGGTTGTACATAACACAACTTAAGGTTGTAAGAATCAAATAAGTTACTGTGTACCAAGTGCTTAGAGTGCCTGGTACATAGTAAGCATTCACATATTATTTGCTATTCTTATTTATTTAGTTTTCATTCTTATTCTTATTTTTTATTATTTTTATTTTTTCCTCCCCCATCTCCTTATTGTTATTACTTATGAAAGATAGGCAGGTATATAAAATGATTCATTTACTTCTTCACACTCTAATGCCTTTATTAACACCCCTCCGTCGACTTATAGCTCTCAAAAAGCAATTTCCCCCTCTTAATGTTGCTAGCTGCTACTTGTCTTCCCAGACTATTCAGCTTCGACTCCTCTAGGAAGCTCTCCCTGATTGCTAAGTCAGACATACCTTTTCTTTGTTCCCCCAGCATCCTCTGTTTACTTTCATTGATCAAGTTGTCTTACAGTATTTGGTTTTCTTCACTGTTTCTTTTGCTACATAGTGGGCTTTGTTAGACTAGATACAATGTCTTACTGGTCTTTGTGCTTAGATCCTTGTCTGGTATAGAGTAATGTTCAATTCATCCTTGTGTGAACGCATGAATACCACCAAACTTTCTTCTTGCGTGTTTCTGTTTGATAGCTACAGTATTAAAATAATATCCATTCATCTATTTTTATCAACTTTGACTTTCAGATTTTCTTTCTTGGAATTATCCTGCTTCCAATTCGCGCCTTGTTGGTGGGGTTAATTTTATTATTGGCATGGCCGTTTGCTGCAATTTCAACAGCATGCTGTCCTGAAAAGCAGACCCACCCAGTAACTGGTTGGAGGAGGTAAGAAGTGATTATGTATAAATATTAGGTAAATCAAGATGAAGAAGGGTCTATCATAGTTTTATCTAACTGCTACCTACTCAATTTTAATCATTTATTTTTCTCAGATGAAACTGTTCTTAATTTATCGGTTGAAGTTGTAATTTCCTAATATCGAAATATTTTGTTTTCTGACTTATTGACAAAAAACGATAGATCCCCAGTTCCGCAAGACCCAATTAGTATACCTGAAACCATTGCAGCTGAAAAATACCTGGCTTTCTTTGGCTCTTCCTCAGTTTTCACATTTGATTTTGTCCCCCTGTAGTAACTACATATTTTCTGCAGTGGTATAATTAAGTGGATCAATTATACAGGGGTTATTAGTAGTAAAAATTTAATTATTAATATAGCCTAGCTTTTTTAAACATTAGCTTGGAGGCAGAATGGAACTGCTTCTCAAGCATTATCTAGTTAGCATGATATTAGAGAAGAGACTGATCATGAATTAACAGAGTTACTGGTAAAAGTTCATTCCTATTGGGCAAAACCAGCTTGTCACCATCTGTATGTCCTGAAAGTGGGAGCTCTTAATGTGGACTCCATGGATTTCACAGAAATCCGTAGATGGGTTTAGGGCACTGTTGAACTCTCTGAAATTATGCACTTTTTTTTTTTTTTGTACACAAAGTTCTATTCCTTTCATCCAAATCTCAAATGAGAATACATCCTCCATAAATTTTGAGAAACACTGTTCTAAAAACTTTTTAAGAAATGTGCAGTTTTCTGTTCGATTCATGTTCTAGTAAACAAATGTCAATATTAAACACAAGGCTAGTTTGAAGTGAAACTGAGTCCAGTGCTGGCAACGCCCCCAGAGAACTAATGCCATCTCAGTCCTTGCCAATCGTACTCCTTTGTTTCTTCATAACACTCAAGTTTTCATGTTGTAAAAAAATACTTCAAGGGATGTTTTCATGACCCACCAATTCCTTTCAATTATTTCTTTGGTTTCTATTGTTAATGGCCTATGAAAACCTATGGTGATGGAAGGAATAGTCTAAGAATCCAGACGACAGATATAACAACTATTAGAAAAGCAAGTTCTACTTCTGTTAATAAGCCAGTCTCTCTACCTCCTCTCAAATAGGTCACATTGGAGTTACTATGCAACGCCAGACTTTTAGTCATTTTTTAAACATTTAAATAGAAGTGTTTGTGGCCCTGAATATGGGATATTTTGGAATGTAGTTGTTAGAAGCTACATAACTATAAATAAAAAATAGGAGCTATGGAAATTCTGTGAAGGGGTGAGCTTTTTATGCTTACATAAATAGAGATGTCAACTCTCAACTACAGGGCAAGAAGGGGAGATACGGTCATTTCCCTGTGCCCTCTGGAAAAGTCCTCTGGCTTTCTGGGTCTCACTTCTCCTTACTGTGAAATAGAAGTCAGAGAAACTTCCTCAGCAGCTAGTTGCTTAATAGCTCCTCACTGTGTTATTACAAGAATGTTGAGAGAATTAAATAGGAAGCCTATTTTTAAAGCTCTCATTAGATATCTTATGGGAGATATACGTATTTTATTTTTCATGCAAAGTTTATGCTTAGTTACATACTAAGATGTCATCCCATGTTTGCATTTCTACGAGTATGTTTTTGTTTCCATACTTGAGTTTATCAAGGATGGAGACTGCATCTTACTTGTCTTGTGTGTCCAGCACAGCTCCTGGCACAGTTTGATGAATGAATTAATTTTTAATGATAGATTCTTTTTAAAGAGTAAACAATTAGATTTCTGGAATTAAGTGCATCTCTGTTCTAAGGGAGTGATTTGGTGAATTTGCTTCTTAAGATTCTTGATGATATCTAAGAGCTATGATGATATAGATAGCAAGGCTTATTTTAAAAAAATTATTCCTGGGGCCGGCCCGGTGGCGTAGCGGTTAAGTGCGCGCGCTCCACTGCGGCGGCCCAGGGTTCGGATCCCAGGCGTGCACTGACGCACTGCTTGTCAGGTTATGCTGCGGCAGCATCCCATATAAAATGGAGGAAGATGGGCACAGATGTTAGCCCAGGGCCAGTCTTCCTCAGCAAAAAAGAGGAGGATTGGCAGATGTTAGCTCAGGGCTGATCTTCCTCACACACAGACACACACACACACACACACACACACACACACACACACAGAATTATTCCTGAAATAACTCTAAGACAGTTACAAGATGAGAGTTCTGAAAGTGTTTTGGGAAATAGCTGCATCTTTAATACATGTGGAATCCCAAGGTGACTCCTTTGAAGGGCAATACTGATGGATTTCTCAGTGGGGGATGTGTGTTGAAAATTCATTCTTACCACTTTATAGTCACAAAATAATGGAGCCACTTATTAGCCATATGTCCTTGGATAAATTACTACTCTGTGCCTCAGTTTTCACATCTGTAAAATGAAGATAATCGTAAGTAATACCTATTTCCTAAAATTGGGCTGAAAATTAAAGAAATTAAAATACGTGAAGTATTTAGAATAGTGCCTGGCAGTGAGAGCTCCATGTTAAGTCTTAGCTGTTTTTCTTCTTAGCTACATTTTAAAATAAAGTGTTCTGACATGTGTTTGTTTTCATATTGTGTTTTAGAGTAACGCCCTGCTGTTAGCTGCAATTAGCCAAGCTAATAATGTCTTTTTTATATTTATTTCCAAAGGACAGTTACCCAACCAGTTTTGAAGTTTCTGGGTCGTGCTTTGTTCTTTTCGATGGGATTTATAGTTACTGTGAAAGGAAAGGTCGCAAATGCTGTGGAAGCCCCGATTTTTGTGGTGGCCCCTCATTCGACGTTCTTTGATGGAATCGCCTGTGTGGTAGCCGGGTTACCGTCTATGGTATCTCGAAATGAGAACGCGCAGGCGCCTGTGGTTGGCAGTAAGTACTTGTAAGATAACATAGATAAAATATTTTCATGCTCAGGGGCCGGCCCAGTGGCGCGAGTGGTTGGGTGCGTGCCGGGGTTCGCCGGTTTGGATCCCGGGCGCGCACCAATGCACCGCTTGGCAGGCCATGCTGTGGCGGCGTCCCATGTGAAGTGGAAGAAGATGGGCATGGATGTTAGCCCAGGGCCAGTCTTCCTCAGCAAAAAGAGGAGGATTGGCAGATGTTAGCTCAGGGCTGATCTTCCTCACACGCACATAAAAATATATATGTATGTCTTCATGCTCATGCTTTGAATTTAAAAAAATCGTATGTAGTTTATTGGTAGACTTTTTTTAAAACTTGAAAATAATAAAACATTTCAAACATATTCCCGTTCTTTTAATGAGGTACTATATTGAAAGAAGGAATTTATGAAAAAAAAAAATAGAGACTTCCCTATCGGTACCCTTGTGATTTTTTTTTTAAATCTTACCTTTATTACTGAACCATCACCTCTTTCTCTTCTTATATATATACCTGGTCAGAAAGACCAGGTTTTAAATGCCAAACATGCTTGATTTTTTTTGAGAGAGAACTGAACCGAAGAATTTGCGAAAACACAAGTTACGTGCTATTTCATGAATTTCTCTTCAGGATATTAGGCTGATAAACAAGCTGTGTCTTTTCTCCTAACTCTGTTTTCTTCATTACTGCCCCCAAATCTCCATGAGGGAACAATGTGTGACTCCTTGAAAATTATGGTGTGGAACAATACATGCTTCCTGCCATAAAAAATAATGAAGCAAGTGAAATGTTTTTCCCAGCAGATGCTTGGGTCTCTCCCTAAGGTATTAGTCTCCAAGTAACTGCTCCGGGTTGTCCCAAGGTTATTGCAAACATCAAGAGATGAGAGAGTGGGCGTGAAGCTGCCTGATGTTGCCTTGGTGCTCTGAAGAAATAATAGGAGTTCTTGCAGCTTTTGTCATTCAGTTCAGAAAGACACTTTTTTTTTTCAGTGTAACCGCTTTGCTTTGTGTAATATGGTGTTTTCCTGAAAACTTGTTTAGCAATAGCTTTTTGGTAAATTGAAGGTTTATTTTGCATAAGGAAGCTACCCACTTAAAAGACTGTTGTGCTGAAAATTTTAGTAAAATGAATAATAATTGCCCCCTGTTCATGTGTACTGTGAATTCACTATGAATCAGTTTTCAGGATATTCTTAAAATAAAACAAGATAATCTGGTAGTATATCCCACAGGTTTAATGTCAGTTGAGGAGGAAGACATTTAGGGAGTAAATTGTATTTGCTTCTTTACATATTCTTTCTGCTAACTCCTATTAAATCAATGAAATATTTTTTGTCTAAATGTCCACCTCTCCTTTTGAAACCGGAAGCTAAGTTCTAATGAACTTTGCATTAGAATTTTTTTTTGTTTGTTTTTAAGTTGACCTCTTTGATTTGCTATATCTTGAGATTTTCCATAAAATTTGTGTCATGATTTATCCAGTATCATTGCTATGGTAGCTTGAGCGACAGGACTGACTTGGTTGTGACTGTTCATTTGTTTTACAGGACTGTTACGAGCTCTGCAACCAGTGCTGGTATCCCGTGTCGATCCAGATTCTCGAAAAAACACAATAAATGAAATAATAAGGCGAGCAACATCAGGAGGGGAGTGGCCCCAGGTGAAAAACAGTAGATGTTCATTTACATATGTTGAGAGTTTATTTATTGTACGTTTGTAAACATGCTCATTTGGATCCACAGATAGCAATATCTGGAGACACCTGTGCTAGATGTCTTTAGCATAATAGAAGCAGAATAAATGAGTGAATATTAAGACGTTCTCTTCCCCATGAGACATTCTGTGGACTTAAATGTATCATTCTTGTTTATTCTTCAAACTCTTTGAACCAATTTTTACTTTGTGTCATAAAAAGTAATTCTCTACCTCTGAATTTATTTACCATCTTAAAGATGAGATACGAAAGCTCAATTATACTCAACAATATGGTGGGTTTATTGAAAAAGTGATTACAATTTTTAATCTTATCTGATTAAATCTGAATTAAACATCTGGGATGTTTAGTTCAGGGGGCATATAAGAATCACCTGTAGAACTTTCTCAAGCTTTACCATCTCACCACCCCTTCTTCTGGAATGCCTTTTGAAGGTGAGGGAGGGACAACATTTATTGGATAAGGAAAGCCTCATGGGTGCTTCTGATAAGTATCCCTCTATCTGTGCCTAGGTGAAAACAAGCGATCTCTAGCAGAACTAATGTCTTGCAGTGATCTGGCCACCCATGATGATGTATAGATGTCAAAGTAACCAGAGGAGTATGACCAACCAGGAGGTTTTAGAAACTAAGGCATGAGAAGAATGATTTAAAAAGTGACTGGGGAGAAATGGCATTTGGAATAAGTGTTCAATTTTTCTCTTTGGATCCAAGGAATATATCTAGGACTGGGAGCTGAAAGTTAACAAAGTAAATAGATTTCAGCTCTTTTTGCTGATCCTGAGGAACTTTCTGTCCGGAGGTACAATGGTCTGATTTGGAATCCTTTTCTGGAATTTTTAGGCATTGGCTAAGCAACCACTTGAGGGGGATATTGTAGAAAGAATTCAAGCATTAGAAATCCTAGATGACTTTTAATGCCCCTTCCAGCTCTGAGATTTTATGATTTACTCTATATCCATTCATTGTTAATAGTGTAGCTATAGAATTTCCACTGAATAAATCATATTTGATATTGTATCTGATCGTGATAGGAAACTCATTTTTTTTTAATTAGAGGATGGAATTGAACCTTCATAATTTTTATGTTACAGGTAACCTGTTTTTGTGGCAATTTAGCCTAATGTTTTCCCTCTCCATTATAAAATACACATATTAACTGAATACACATACTAACTACAGTGAGTGCAGAAATTTTCTTATTTTATTTTGTACCTAACAGTTTCCTCTTTGCTAAATTCTAAAAGCTTCAGAAAATCAAGCCATTCAGTTAATGGGGAAACTAACTGTACTGCAATCTTTCACATGGAAAACGTGAAGGAGTATGTTAAAACCTAAACATACTTCCTCAAAGAAAGATGCTAAATTGAATTCCATATGTCAACTAATTCAAGTAAGCATAAGGCGTATTGTCCTCCATTTTCTCCCATACATCCCTAAACTATATGTTGTAGGAGTGGATATCATTTAATGGGAAAATTGAAACAAAGAAAAGTAGGAAATGATTTGTTTAAGGATGTATAGCAGTAGAAGAAAGAATTTAATGTATACTTTGACCATGACTTAGTGTCTGCATCTTCTTTTAAATTTATTCAGATCATAGCATCATCATTAAGAAATATTTACTAAGTGTATTCTCTATTCAAAGCCTTAATCCATTTTCTAATTATCTTAATGATCAGACTACACTTCTTTTAGAGGAGAACCAGATAATCTGATTCTAGCTTTCGTTAGAATCAAGTGTTAGCCTTTTATTTCATTTCTGTTTTACAAGACCTGGCAGCTATTTGTGAAGTCATAAGAAAGCAAGTAAAGAGGTAATCTATTAATTAGACTGAAATATTAAATCTATTCCTTTTCTTCCAAGATGCTAGTTTTCCCAGAAGGTACTTGTACTAATCGGTCCTGTCTGATTACTTTTAAACCAGGTGAGATAAATTAAATTATGTATTGTGACAAAGTAGTATGGCAGATTTCTCAAATGATTTGATAGTAATACACAAAATAACTCGTTAGTTTGCTCTGAGCATTTCTCCTTTTCTGATAAAAAGTTTTTAACGTTGTGAATCCACTCTTTTGCTTTCTCTTTTGGTATCATAACCCCTTCTTCCTTGGAGTGTCGCGCGCGCGCGCGTGTGTGTGTGTGTGTGTGTGTGTGTTGTTTGAGCAGAAACCACTGGCAGATTTTTCTTTTCCTCCAAGGATCCCCTCACAGACACCTGGGGTCCTGTGTCATCAAATAGAAAAGCTGTTTCAATTATCATGATAATGCCTTCAAATGCCTTCTAAGGTTCACTCCTTTTTTTCATATTATGAAGTCGTGAATTTCATAGTAATGTGTAATTTCATAGTAATTGATAATGCTTTAAAATATTTTTGTGTTGGCTGCTAGAATGCTCAGAGCCAAAATTAGAGCTCACTTCTACCAAGTGTGGTAGTTCTTGTTCCAAGCACTTGGTTTCATCTAGATTTTCTTCTTATTTTCTCTGTGTCTTGGTTTTATCATTACTTTCTTTTAAATCCTGTTTAATAATAGGTATTTGGAAAACAAAAACAAGTGGAGTTGTAAATAAATAAATATTTTAGGTGACTTAGGCACAACGTTTAATATTTTGCTTACATAATTCTGAATTTTAAAAAATCTCTCATTTTGGTGAACACTAGGGATTTACCAACATACAGCGAATAGTTGATGTGTACTCTTAAAACATTCAGTATATGTGTACCATTTATTATTAATGTTGTCTTTATTGTGAAACTTGTATTCATATAAAGAACGTGTCATAAAATTTCCATGTGGTTATAGGAGCCTTCATTCCAGGAGTTCCGGTTCAGCCGATCCTCCTCAGATACCCAAACAAGCTGGTAAGCATGGTGTTTCACTATGGGAAGAATTTCAGCGTCCCAAACAGCACCAATGCCCTAGGGCATCTTTTCACATTTGAATAAAGGTGTGGATGGGTAAATGGTGGAAGTGGATGGGTAGACCCATTCTCTGTGCCACATTTAGTTTTTTAAAGTTTTCAAGATAGGCATATATTTGTTGATACCAATGTTACATACTGTTTTGGCTTTTACTCAGCTACAGGAAGACATTCCTGAGCTGCTACTCTGTTGTCACTATGATGGGACAATTAAGTCTCAGGTTCAGGGTCTCATTAGACTGGACATTAGAAAACTTGTGTAAATTTGTGATTTTCATTAAGCTTAGAAGGAAATGTTTCCAGATTCAGTGGTCATTACTGGGGGAGGAGGATTTAATTAGGATAAATTTGGGATAGATTTGGTATTTAATTACTAGCTCAGTACTTGCTAGCTATGTGACCCCTGGCAAGTAGCTTAAGCAAGAAACTATCTGAAAAGAAGGTAACATCCTGTAGAAAGTCCACAGTTGGCTCAGGAGATAGCCTCTACTGCTCTAGCTAGGTACATTGTTACCTTCTGGATATTGATTGTGCCGCCATTTTCCTAAATAAAGGTTTCTTGGAGGATGTTTTGGTTCTAAGAGGAACTTTCTTTACTAGAGAATTTACATAAAAAAGGCAAGAGGTAATTTTTAATTATCTATGTGTTGAAGATTGAGTTCTTGATCAATTCAACTTTCTATTCAGTGGCTGGTTTCTCAGCCTGGGACATCTATGGTTAAAAAAATTAAAATCTATCAAACTTTTACTCACTGTGTTTCTGCCTATGGGTTTGCATTTTTCATTTATTCAAATTCTTTCACTATGCACTGCTTTAATCTTTTTTCCTAAATAACTCTTTTTTTGGAGAATGATGTAGTTTGATTTTTCTAAGCAAATTAGTTATCGGATATGTTCCTATGGGGAGAAAAATAGCTAAGCATGCATAATAGTTTAAAAAAAAATTCAGAGCAACTTAGTTCCATAAAAAGATAGGTGGAAGATAGATAAGGAAGATGGATCTTTGCTATGTAGATATATAATCCAAGAATTCATAGATCAGTTCACTGTTGTTTAACAATAATACTCTGTTTGCTTTATTTTTTAACATATTGTTTTAATTCAGAAAAAAGTACATGAATACCAATATTAAAGTAAGATTTTTGTATTATTGGGTAATTTTTCTCTGGACTAACAGTTTAAATACTTTTGTTATTGTAGGATACTGTGACTTGGACATGGCAAGGATATACATTGTAAGTTGCTTATATCTATTATCGGTGTATATAAATTTTATTCTAGTGAAGGAAAAGAAAGATAATTTCTTTAAAAAAAAAAACAAAACAAGCTTGTCTTTATAAAAGTAAAGATTTCTAATCAGCTCCTTAAATCTTGTAACTGATAAGTCTCTATAGAGAGAATAACTGTCTTGCCCATTAGCCACCAGTGTCTCCCATGTGCAGAATTCGAGTTGTCTGTCATGTTCTAATGAGTCTCAAGTGTTTATCTCCAAATTCTTAAGAAACATTCCAGTGACCTAGTTTGCATCATACTTAGCATTAATTTTGTAGTTTCATTTCCATCGCAGATTTACCATTATCCAGTGTCTCCATCGTTGTTTTACTCTATTGATTTAAGCAGCCCAGAGCAATTCAGTCATATGGCCTGAAATAGTTGTGATGTGTCTGACTTGAGTTGAGAAAATAGCTAGCCAAGCTTTCAGTTCCATTCTTGGATTTTAAAAGTCTAGCAATCAGCAGTTTCTGTAAACATTTAAGAGAGGAGAGGAATACAGTTTCACTATTAAGCAAGCTGAAGTGAAATAGGCCTTTAAAAAGAACAGAACACGTAGACTCTTACTTTCTATCAAGAAGGTCTTTTGTTTAGGTTCCCTGGAAAAGTCTGAGCCTGTTTTCATTGGTGAGAGTCCTCTGAAACACCTGGGTTTGAGGCTTTGCCCTGGAGCCCACCAAGTAGTGCATTTTGATGCTGTGATATACAGAGTTCAGGTAACATTGTTGATGCGTAGGAGACAACCACTTGGAGAAATCATTATTTGCCTTCAAGTACATTGTGGGCTTCCTTCCATACCTTTTAGATAATCCAAACAACTTCTGAAAGTCAGATTTTTTTTATACTGCATACTTATTTTCTCCATTTTGTGTGTGTGAATTGCTTTGAAATAACAATTTAAATCAGAATAGGTCATTGGTGGGCCAGCTACGTGTATTAATGTTTATTAACATGTGAAACATTTATGTTTCTGTTATGCTTCAGTCCTTGGTAATTCAAATTAAGTAAACCCCACCAAAAATAAAGAATATACATTGTAAAGAGTATCTAGATGTTATGTTATCTTTAACTGTTCAGGAAATCAATTTATTCATTTGGCTAGAACACATGTGTTTTGTCATTACTGATTTTGAATTCCTGGTTTTCAGCTTTTATACAAGGGAAAATTAGGAGAAACAAGTAATATCAGAGCATTTGAGAAAAAGAAATGCCTAAAAATTAGGTGGATAGTGTATGTTTCCTGAGGGCTGTCATCCGTGTGGCCTTTACAAGTTAAGTTCCTTATGGAGATGGTGGCTTTGGGTTCACTGTGCAGTCAATGTGACTTTTGTGGTTTTGCAGTAGTCTAGGTAGATGTGAAGGTCAAATGGGAGAAGTCTTTTCTGGAAGGGGGATCAGGGATAGAAAATAGAGTGGTTTAGTTACTCTAGCCTTCTAACCCAGGAAGCATGTGATGAAGGGAAAAAGAAAATAGGAGAGGGAATTCAGAAAAGAAAGAGAGGAAAAAAGTATTTTCAGAGTTAAAGATTTCTTGGGATGTGTAAACAAACACAAAATCTTCAAAAGGCACAACTTTGTTTTGTCCAAATGCAGTTACCTATGGTAACTCTCACTTGCACCTTTACCTTCTGATCTGCTTCATGACGTATTAGCACGGTGTCTGTTCCTTCTAAATCAATTTTCTCACTTGCCTTGCTCCAAGTGCTGCTCTCCGCTCAGATTCTAAGGAAGAGATTCTACACCAAAGCAGATACCCTAAGGGACAGGGGGAATAAACTTCGAGAAGGGGCAGCTGTGAAAAGCTGTTTTGTGTCAGTCTAGAAAGCGTTGTTTGGTTTGTGTGTAGTGCAGACAACACAGGTTGAACGAGATCTTATGTGTGGTTTCATTTTTTTTTTTACAGCATTTCAGAATTTTCAGAACAGAATTATCTATTCAAATCCCCAAATTCCAAAGCTCAATTTAAATAATTAAAGAACGATTTACTCTATGGTAGATAATATGGATTGACTTTATTTGTTTGGGGTTGGTAGTAAAAGATATTTCCCTTTCAGATGGAAGGTTGGAAAACTGATACTTCTTTTAACAATTTATAATTAATTATGGAATTGGCAAATCTATTTCCGAAATTCCTTTTTTTTAAACTAAATCTCTTGTTCATATTCCTAAATTCCTTGTCTTAAGTAAATCCTTTCAAGTAATTTTTACAGATAAATCAGATTTTAATTTCTTAATAGCGAAAAAAGGTTGGTTGGTTGTTTTCTTAGACATGTTGTCTAATCCACTCTGACAGATTTCTGGGTCATCTGTCTAAATGAGGCTAAATAAAAATCCCATAGAAATCTTATCCAGAGAGTCTAAATATGTACTAGAAAGCTGCAAGTAGGAACAACTATTCCGAAAATTATCTTTGAGAGGATTGGTTACAATCATTTTAAAGAAAACCTTTGTCTAGCTTTACAATGAAATTTAAAACTCTTCAGAAAATTTCCTCATAACTGAAACACTTATTGGTAACTGGGAAAATTATGGTCAAGTTTCTGCTTTTAAGGATCTGCTTTTAAGGAAAGGCCCACTGATTTTTTTTTTTTTTTTTTTTTTAATATCAGAAAAGAGTTTAGGGGCTGGCCCAGTGGTGGAGTGGTTAAGTGTGCGTGCTCCGCTTCGATGGCCCAGGGTTCGCAGGTTCAGATCCCAGGCGTGCACCAACACACTGCGTGTCAAGCCATGCTGTGGCAGCATCCCGTATAAAGTAGGGGAAGACGGGAACGGATTGGCATTGGATGTTAGCTCAGGGCTGATCTTCCTCACAAAAAAAAAAAAAGAGTTTAGTAATGTAGTGTGCCACTCAGGAGTTTCCTATAAACACATTTACGTACTTTAAAATGTGGCCCTGGGTACTTTCTCTAGGGACTTAGGCCTATGAGCCTGAGTTGTCAAGGAGACTTCAAATTTGGGGTTTAGTCTGCAGCTCTGACTCACAAATACGTATTTGGTATTGCATTTGGTGATTTAACTTTAGAGTATCAAGAATAGTTTTCTAAGCCCAAGAAGTGTCCTAGCTGCAGTGTGGCATTTATAAACACAAAATACATATGAAGTGTGGCGGGGAGGTGCTGTGTAAAGAAAGGATTGTTGAGTAATATTAGATGGTACTTGTGTTACCATATAAAGGTGCCCTTCTCTTTTTTTTCTCTTCAGCATTCAACTTTGTGTGCTTACTTTCTGCCAGCCCTTCACAAGGGTGGAAATTGAGGTAAGTCATTCAAAATGTAGCCTTGGCAACGGTCCACTTCGGTGGCCCGGGTTAGGTTCCCAGGTGCGGAACCACACCACCCGTCTGTCAGTCGCCGTGCTGTGGCGGCGGCTCACATAGAAGAGCTAGAAGGACTTACAACTAGGATATACAGCTATGCACTGGGGCTTTGGGGAGGGGAAAAAAAAAAAAGGAGAGGAAGATTGGCAACAGATGTTCGCTCAGGCCAAATCTTTCCCAGCAAAATGTAGCCTTGGATCTTGAGATTTGGCCTTTCCTTTTATTTTGAATTTCTAGTCTAGAGAGACCAGATATATAAAGGTTAGAAATTAAACCCAGCCCCTTTAAAATGAGCCCTTTAAAATAATCTGCGTGTCTAGACCTAGGCTGTTAGATCAAGCCCTTAGAATGACACCAGGAAACACCTCTAACTTCCAGGAACTTCTAATGTGTAACAACCTGGCTTGCCAGCTTTGCATCACCTGTTCTGTCCTTTTATTCCTTTTAATGGTGACCCCTGCCCAGCTGGATGGTATGTCTTCCCATCCTGACAGAGGGAGCCGCTGTAGCTGAGGGAGCCCCACAGCCCCTTGAAGAGTATGTTCTGAGGGGCCAGCCTGGTGGCGTAGCAGTTAAGTTCGCACGCTCCGCTTCAGCGGCCTGGGGTTCACAGGTTCGGATCCCGGGCGCGGATCAATGCACCGCTTGTCAGGCCGTGCTGTGGCGGGGTCCCATATAAAGTAGAGGAAGGTGGGCATGGATGTTAGCCCAGGGCCAGTCTTCCTCAGCAAAAAGAGGAGGATTGGCAATGGATGTTAGCTCAAGGCTAATCTTCCTCACACACACACAAAAAAAGAGTATATTCTGTGAAAGCTGAGAGGTACTACTTGGGGTTGCCAGAGAGGCACAGAGGTCAGAAGCCCTCACTTTTGGAATCCCTCTGCACGTGGAGAGCCTGAGGAAATAATATCTGGGAGGCAGCTCATGCCATCCTTCACAGGACAGGCTTTTGGTCTGAGTTGCAGTGGCAGGTGGGGAGTCAGGGAGTAATTAGATCATTCTGAGAATTCTGACCAGATTTTTAAGACTCTGAAGCTTGGTTCCAGAACTATTCTTAGATTCTAGGAATAATGCAGAATTGACCCCTGAATTCAGAATCTAGTTGGTTTTAGTAATACCCTCAGGTAACCTCTGAAGAGAGAGGGTCAGAATAATGGGTCCCGAGGTCTTGCCTGGATTTTCCAATGGCATCCATGGATTGTGTAATGAAAACCTTAGGTTTGCATATGTAATTCAGAGTCCCGAGTGGGGGCCAGTGCTCCACCTGACAGGACTGTGGAATTTAAGTGACAAGAACACGATTTTACCTTGCTGAGTGGCCTCGTCGTCCAGCCATTTCGAGATTTTCAGCAATACCAAATGACAGGAGGGCAAATTATATTTCAGAATGAGTTTATAACTTGAGTGAAATTTTTCTTGAGACTTGCGGGTTGTCTGCCTGCCTTGAAATATCTGTTTATTAATTATATGCCACACTGCCCCACCTATAAAACCAGCTGAGAATCTCTCAGTGTGACCAAAAGACACTAGTTCTTGGAATATACTTAGATGTTTCTAGAGGAAAGACTCATCTATGTCCTAATAAGTTTAGGAAGTACCAGGGTAGACAAAATGAATCAGATTCTTTCCTCAAGACGTCTCAGTGCCTTTGAAATGTTTGACTACAAAACCCCCTTTCCTCTGGTTATCCCCTGGAACCACTGTTGCATAGAATACATTTCGGGAAGCACTGTGTCGTATTATTTCTAAGTACTCCAAGCACAGCTCTTCCTTCTTTGATAGCTGCTCAGAGAGTCGAGCCCTGTTTCCTTTCTCTAAAAGAGCAAGAAAACCCACACTTAGAACAGCCATGCTATATCTTCTCTGCAAACTTGGAAGATAGTGTGTGTGTGTGTGTGTGTGTGTGTGTGTATCTATATAAATGCACATAGAATGTGCATAGAACTGTCTGTAGAATGCCCGTGGAACTGTACTTTTTTGTCTAGCACATGTGTCAGTGGTCAAACTGTATTACAACAGAGGTGTGCAAATTCCTCATTTTTTTACCCTGATCACTGTTACCACATTTCCTTTCTGTATCATGGCTGGCTTTCTTTTTTTTTTTTTTTTTTCAATTACAATATTTACATTCTCCAGCCTATTCTTAGACCTGTTTGGATAATATTTTCTGGCAAAGAAAAGAATGTGTCCTTTGTTTGATAACTTCACAAACAAAATGGCTTTTAACCGGTTTAAAATAGCTGGCCTGGTAGGGATCTGATGTATTAGAATTGTGGTACAGAGCAAGAGGAGGAGAATTTGTGGGCTTCAAATTTAGTATTCTTATTTTAATTATATTTATTTTCGATCTATGATGCTACCTGACCCCCCAGGGGACTCCTAGCTACTTTATTATTTTGAGATATTTTGATTCCCCACTGTTGGGATGGAACTAAGAAACGTACCCCCGCAGTCCTCTGGGACTGGGTATATCCACATCCTGGCTTAAGGGTCTCAAGAGCTGGGTGCCGTGTCTGAGGCTCCAGCTTTTCCACCACATCCGAGGGGGCCCAGCTTGAGCTGCCCCACGTGTACCTTAGTCAAATTCTCGGTGCATTTAGTTGCTTCAAATTCAGTTGCTTTGGTTGTTCAGAAGCACCCTCATCTCTTTCTTTTTTCTTGAAAATTGATGGAAATCCTAGTTATTATTTTTAAAATATGTTTTTGGAACTTCTTGAATATTAATTAGTTAAACCTGATTCAAGATGTATTTTTCAAGAATATGGTCTTAGTTTTATGGTTTCTAAAATGAACTTTGAGTGGATTACTAAAGTGCCCTCTTAGACACTCTGCTCTCGTGAGTCACCAGACATCTCAATATGTTGACTGCTGTTTCTTTTAGTTTCACAAGTCTCCCTCATTAATGATGATAATCAGATTCTTTAATTACCAAAACCATTGGATATCTAAAATCTAGAAAATGTAATATTGAGGAATATTGCCTTAACACCTCTCTCCTTTCCCTCTCTGTTTCCGCAACACAGAAACTTATTTTTTGAAAAGGTTATTATTTTCTTGGCTCTTGGATTTTAAAAATACAATAAATCCCAAACCTCATGTCCTATGTAATTGGTCTCCTGGCATCCTTGAACGATGATGTCATGTGGGTCTACAGAATGGTTCTAACTGAAAGTTACTCTTTGAATGATAATATGGCATTGTGGGTGTACTTAGGGAGTCTTGTAGTGATTACTTTTATCAGCCAGCTGCATCACAAGTATCCTTATAAGCATATGGCTTAGGGGCATAGGAAATAAGATAACTAGTAGGAAACATCTCAACGTATGGTATAAGTGAAGATCCTGCTAGTTTATCTCATGAGAGAAAGTAACTGCAAAGCCACACTGTATAGCACTATGTGGGCTCAGCTAGTTTATGAATGGAAACAGGGCGTTCACATTGACTGTACTGTCAGTTTCCTTCTTCATACACTATATCTCAGTTTGCATTCAAAGCATGTTGACTCTAAAGCCATCCATTATAATACAGATACATAAAAATGATTTGTCTGTAGGCATAGAGGCATATTTTGCTTTAGGAAAATTTCTTTGCAAAGCTTATAGTGAGCTTCTAGTGGCCAGCATTAGACCTACAATACTTTATGGTGGGCAATTCGTTGCCTCAATCATAGAAAGAGATTTTTTTCATTAAAAAAAATTCTGATTTAGAAAACGATTGTAATTAATAATGAGTGTTATGATCAATACCTGTAGATTTATATCACTTTTAAAATCGCCAAAGAACTAGTTACTTAGGGAAGGTTCAAATGTGTTTATATACTTTAAATATCCAAAAACACTAAAATGTTTTGTAGTTTTGAATCTCAAACGAGCCATTTAGAAAACTTCCATCGCACGAGGACACACACACACACACACCCACATATGTACTTGTTCTATAACAAAGCTAGTGTCTTCAGGAACCTGGTAGAATTCTGGAATTTGTAATTAGTAGTAGGGAAATAAAGTGTTTTGAAAGAGTATTAGCTGGGGCTTTTGTTTCAATTCTGCTACCACCTACCTGTATGTGCTTGAGCAAATTACTGAAACTTCTCTAAGCCTGTGTTCTCACTGGTAAAATGGGGATAATAACAGCTATTGTATAGGGTTGTGAGGATTTAATAAGGTTACTTATGTGTTGATGCATGGTAAGTGTTCAGTAAGCATTAACTTTTATTTCCCTTATCATCTAGATTTTGGGGAAGGAGGCAGCAAATGTTGTTCATAAATACCTTCCTTCTTCTGCATTTTCTCTTTTTGAAGACCTACAAGAATAATCCTGGGAAGTGCTAGAACGGCACATTTGTTAAGACTGATCTGTTAAAATCCTTTTCTGCTACTTGGGAAAAGAAAAGATGGATCATGGTATCATCACTCATCAATCTTTCTCCTTCTCATCATCATTTCTTTAGTAGAAAGGAATATGCCTGTGGTGGTCAGGAAACAATGAATAAACCAGTTTTACTGGTACTGAGTCTTCTGGATCCTTTACAGAAGGAAATAGGAGGCTCTGGGACCTATGCTTTACAGAGATAGGAGGCTCTGGGACCAAAAGCACAAACAAGAGGTGTTGGTGTGGGAAACATGTCAGTGAGTCTCCTCCTGGACTCTATGTGGTGAAGGAGGAGAGAATATTGAAGGGAGGCGGGGGATGGATCCGTGGAGGCAGTCCCGGGGGCAATGGAACAGGAAATTGAAGTTCACATGGGCTGTTGTAGGGAAGGAAAGACTTCCCTCTACCTGTCTGGGTTTGATAGTTGGATCTATGGAATAAACTGACCACAGGCAGATCAACAGAGGAAAAGCATACAATTTTATTAATTTTTAATATTATATACACAAGGGCATCACAGGAATAAAAAGTGAATACATAGGAAAGTGGTGAGATTTGAGAGCTTATATACTGTCTTTTTTTTTTTTTAATTGCAGTAACATTGGTTTATAACATTATATAAATTTCAGGTGTACATCATTATACTTCAATTTCTGCATAGATTATATCATGTTCACCACCCAAACACGAATTACAACCCATCACCACACACGTGTGCCTAATCATCCCTTTTGCCCTCCTTCCTCCCCCCTTCCCCTCTGGTAACCACCAATCCAATCTCTGTCTCTATGTAATTGTTTGTTGCTGTTTTTATCTACTACTTAATGAGTGAGATCATATGGTATTTGACTTTCTCCCTCTGGCTTATTTCACTTTGCATAATACCCTCAATGTCCATCCATGTTGTTACAAATGGCTGGATTTCATCGTTTCTTATGTCTGAGTAGTATTCCATTGTGTATATATACCATATCTTCTTCATCCATTCTTCCCTTGACGAACACCTAGGTTGCTTCCAAGTCTTGGCTGTTGTGAATAATGCTGCAATGAACACAGGGGTGCATGTATCTTTACCCATTTGTGTTTGCATGTTCTTGGAATAAATACCCAGCAGTGGAATAGCTGGATCGTATGGTAGTTCTATCCTTAATTTTCTGAGGAATCACCATACTGTTTTCCATAGTGGCTGCACCAGTTTGCACTCCCACCAGCAGTGTATGAGAGTTCCTTTCTCTCCACATCCTCTCCAACACTTGTTGTTTCCTGTCTTGTTAATTATAGCCATTCTGACTGGCGTGAGGTAATACCTCATTGTAGTTTGTTTTTTTGTTTGGTTTTTTTTTGTGTGTGTGTGAGGAAGACTGGCTCTGAGCTAACTTCCATTGCCAATCCTCCTCTTGTGGCTGAAGAAGATTGGCCCTGGGCTAACATCTGTGCCCATCTTCCTCTACTTTATATGTGGGACACTGCCACAGCATGGCTTGATGAGCAGTGCGTATGTCCACACCCGGGATCCGAACCCACGATCCCTGGGCTGCTGAAGCAGAGCCTGCGAAGTTAACCACTATGCCATCGGGCCAGCCCCCTCACTGTAGTTTTGATTTGCATTTCCTTGATAGTTAATGATGTTGAACATCTTTTCATGTGCCCGTTGGCCATCTGTATATCTTCTTTGGAGAAATGTCTGTTCGGGTCTTTTGCCCATTTTTTAATTGGGTTGTTAGTTTTTTTTTGTTGTTGAGATGTATGAGTTCTTTATATATTTTGGATATTAAGCTCTTATCAAATGTATGGTTTGCAAATATCTCTTCCCAATTGTTAGGTTGTCTTTTCATTTTGTTGATGGTTTCCTTTGCTGTGCAGAAGCTTTTCAGTTTGATGTAGTCCCATTTGTTTATTTTTTCTATTGTTTCCCTTGCCCTGTCAGACATGGTCGTTGAAAATATGTTGCTAAGACTGATGTATACCATCTTAATAGGGGAAGGGAGGGAGGATATAGGCCACTTAGGGGAGAGTAAATGATTTTTAGGAAAGATGAGTGGGCCCTTAGAAGAACAGATGGGAGATATGATAGGGGGTGATAAAGTTTGTCTGGGTGTGATGTCGACTCCTCGTCTCCTCTCCTCTGATAAGAGTCAGTCTTCTCTGTTTGAGGCAACTCCCCAGGAAGGGGTTTATGATAATTGAGTTCCTCTTGGAGGATCTGACTTTAGGCAGATAAAGGGAGTTTAGAGAAAGCCTCTCCCTGCATTTGCTATTCTTCAAGCGCCTTCAGCTCAAAATAATCCATTTACCAAAGTGGTGTAATTTGGGGTGGCTTGTCCTGAACCCCTTCACTGTCTCCTCTCTAAAGTGGAAAGTAATGCGCCACTGAGATGGAAGTAGAATTGCAACCTGAGAAGCATGGATCATGTTTGAAACAGTAAAATATGATGCCAGCAGGTCAAAAAAGTTATAAAAGGGATGCCAAGCAGCAGTGAGGTTCCATTTAAGGAACTTGATCCTCTCCCATCACGTAGACAATAAGGAAATAGACTCGGTATTAAGATCACATATTTTGGCACACCTGCACAATTTAAAAAGATAAAGGAAGATCTTTGGCAAAAATAAGACAGACAAAAAACTATGTTTGGAGGCAGTATGGTCACCTTGGGAAATAAGGTAATTTTCAAGTAGCTATGAGGAACCCTCGGGAAGTGAACATGAATTTGTAGCAGCCTCAACCAATAATGTTTTGTACCTTTGTTCAGCGTCCCTCAGTGGTCTCTAACAGGAGTGGGAAGGCAGGATGAGGAGAGGTGACTGAGGGTTTGGGATTGGCACCATGGAGGTGACAGGCCGTATGGAATTGTCTGACTCCCAAAGTCCAGTGGGGAGAGTCAGCCAGAGGTTGCCAGGAGGGAGTGGATAAAGAGGGACCAATAGGTTCTGGGAGTGACCATCAGGTTCTTGCAGTTTATGCAAGACCAGGTTAGGGGAGAAGTAAACACTGATAGATAATGAGGGGAAACGCTGACTAAAGAACTTGTCAGAGGAGGAGGTTAGAGTCGTGTTTGTTTCCATGACCGAGGTGGAGTTGAGAAGACTATCTGTGGGCTGACAAAGGGACTGTGAAATCAAGATGTCAGATGCGTCATCAGTGTGGATACAGGGGATCATGAGAAAAGATGAGGGTGGGAAGGAAAACATGGGGTCCTGAAATCACTGTGGAATTCAGATGCATTAGGGGACAGTAATAGATAATGGCAATCGTATTCCCCTCTCTTTAGTTGATCGACCTTCCCCAATAAAGGGTGTGTTCATGCTGTGAGCCTTGAATGACTTCATACAAAATGGAATTGTATTATATAGGGCAAGGTCTTATCCAAGGAGAGGTCACTTTTTATTAGAATTTCTGTTGAATTGCTTCCCAGGAGGCCTATGGCCTCCAAGGCCCATGGGTGTCAAATCTAGGCTTTTAATTATTTTGTGCCCTCAGTGGAATTTGTTTCCTCAAGAGTAAAATACCATGCCGATACAAAAGTTATTAAAAATCTTTTTATGGAAAATATTACCTGCACTAAAAGGAACCAAGCCCATAGTTCATTGAATTATGTTTGGTTGACAGTGTAGCAGCCATTTATTTTTCAGGGTTTTCAGTATGTGCTTTTATGACCTGCAAATCAAGTGTATTATAAATGATCATTTGACTTCTTTTAAAAATGAAGAATGATATGGCAATTTAAAACTTTATTATATTATTTTGTTAGAGGTTTTATGAACCTATTTTCTTCCTTGGATTTCATACTAAGCAAATATAAGAGATTTTACTAGAACAGAATGGAGAGACTTTTTAGAAATATTCATATGCAAAGCTAGCTTGTTGCCGTGGATATATAAGTGATGTGGGGACCTCTGGTGGCCTAGTTTATTTTTCCATCTTAAAGAATAACAATACGAAATGGAAAGCTAGACATAGAATTCCAGTTGGAAAGGACCTTAGAGATCATCTAGTCAGACGTTTTAATTTGACAGGAGAGGGAACTGAGGTCCATAAAGGCTGTAAATGACTTTGCCAGGACCACACAGCAGAGCAGAGGCAACAACCCAGGCTGAGTGCTCTTTCTGCAGCATATGCCACTGCTCCCTTGGAAAGGATGTTAAATAAATGTGGAAAGTAAAATGACGTATAGCACGTTATCCTATAATTCCCATCCATTTTACCCTAAAAATGCCACGTGCATCCATGCTGTCCTCCACGTCCTCACCCCCTCTACTCATGGTCTGACCATCTCTCACAGGGTGACTGCAGTAGCCTCCAGGGCCTCTCCCTGCTCTTAGCCTCTTCTTCTTGGGTCTGTCCACTCCCTACCAGGGAAGTTACTGCTCAAAAACTTGGACCTGGTCACGTCACCCACTTGCTCAAACTTTATCTCTAAGTCACCGTTGCCCGTAGGCTTCTTAACATGATTAACAAGATTTGAAAACAGGTCCACGTGAGTCCAGAAGTGGTGGTATTTATACAAATCTTTCTTTTTCTTTCGAGCTGTGGCCCTGCCACTGGTGTGTGGCCTTTGCTATATTGTTTATTCCCTTCTAGCCACATTCTTCACTTACCAAATTGAAATGGTAGAACTTGTCTCAAGGAATTGTTGAGAGTTAATCATATAAAGTACCCAGTACACAGTAGGTGCTTAATGAGTGATATCCTATTGGTGGACTGAGCTCATTGTATCATAAATTTCTACCTCACCGCATAGGGAGCTCCTTGAGGGCAGGGACTTCATGGTCACATCTTCAGGGCTCAGTGCGGTGCCTGGCACATAGTAGGTGCCTAAACAGTACTTGTTGAATGAAAATGAGCCATGAATCTTGAGCCAGTGATTTCATCTTTGTGAACCACGATTCCTTATGACTAAATTGGGAGGATTAATGAAATAAAATAGTGCCTATAGAGCATCTGGCATGGTGCCTGCTTCATAGTTATAATTCAACAAACAGCGGCTATTGGTGAAATCATGTTTATCCTTAAAAAGCCAAGAACAAGTCTTAGCTCTTCTGTAAAGACTCTTCTCTGCCCCCTGGACAAGTTAGTTATTTCCTCGCTTTCATACTCCGGGAAGGATGGTTGAGTAGGGAAAACAAGAATTTAGAATCTGATAGACTGTGGGCTGTGACTGTGACCTGTATGACTTGACGTTAATGAAGCCTTTGAGTCCTCCTATCATTTGGGGTAATAAGGGTAATGATACTCAGTGTGTGCTGTATTGTCTATCCTATGAAACCTACCTGGATCTCCTTTAGAGCAGGAATAGGGTCCTGTTAATCTTGCCTGGTGTAGAGTAGGTGCTCAAAAAATACGTACTGACTTCAGTGTGGCACCCCAACTTTATTCATAGAAAAACGTAAATAAAAACAAGGTCAGTACAAATGAGGCGTCACAGAATACCAACTGGAGAAAAAAGTACAATTTTAAATGATAATGCAAAACGTGGTGTTAAGCAAAAGCTAGAATGCCATTACAAAGGGTTTTTAAAAAAAGCAGAAGACATGACAAAACAAAGTTTGATCAAATGATAAAAGTATGGCTGATATGGTAATGGATGGACAAGATAAGCTATAAAAGACAAAATAATAACATTTTCACACAAAGAAGTGAGAGGGGTAGAAAATGCAGCTCTGAGAATAAGATCTTAGTTACTACAGCTTCCAGAATTCCAGACATTGGCTCATTTCATCCTCACAACAACCAGGGAAGTAGCTGATCATAGCCCTCTTGTTGTTTTTTTAATGAGGTACTCAATTTTTTTTTTTAATTTATTCTTTACTTTTTTAGCAGTTGTCATGTTTATTTTTAAATGATACATTGGACAACATAGTCAGGTCTTTTTAACTCATTCTGCAGACACATACCCTAGGATTTTTGTACTGACTATCCCAAACTGTTAAATCCAGTTCCCTACATGATTTATGGGATAGTAGTTCGTGGTTAGAACAGTAGGATCCTAGCCCTCTTTTTAGAGCTGAGACAGTTCAGAGAAGTCCAAAAACATACCAGTTAACACACAGACAGACCCAGGGCTTGGATATAGTTTTCTGAGTCCACGCACAGCGTTCCTTTCCTGGCGTCATACAACCTACGCACTAGGAACACGGGATTAATATGATGATACAGAGGTTATAAATTAATATTTTTAGCATTTAATGTCTTAGACTTAACGATTGTAATGGAAAGGTATATTTGTCTTTCAGTTTCTGCCTGTTCAAGTACCAAATGATGAAGAAAAAAATGATCCTGTCGTTTTTGCCAATAGAATCCGGAATTTAATGGCAAAGTAAGTGTCTATACGTCATTATAATCAGTAAATAGTTTGAACATGGTTGGTAAATGACGTTTAACATAGTTTTACGATTTTGTTTGTTTGTTTTTTTCCTGAGGCCCTCATTCCCCAAGTCATTTTGGTAAGTAAAATAATGTGCCCAGGAATCTCGTCAGTAAGACAATCTGTAAATATTTTCCCCAGCTGCAGCCCCAAACTAATGGAAATCTGTCTTTGCCAGAAGAGGGTCAGGGAAGGTACAGTAATCTGAAGAGACCAGCCAGTGCCTTCCACAGGGTGGATTCTCCCAAGCTAGCCCATTGCTGTCAGACAAAGCCTCGTGATGGTCTGCCCGCTTCTTGCCTTGGCCGCCTACTATCCCCTCAGCCTCCATGTAGCTGCCAAGTCTGGGTGTTTCAAAGGCCTTAATGATTATAGCACCAGAAAGGAGAAAGTTTGCAAGGAAATGCAATAGATGCATAGAAAAAGGAAAAAGTTGTGCCAGTCCTGTGGCGTGGTGGTTAAGTTCATGTGCTCTGCTTCGGTGGCCTGGGTTCGCAGGTTTGGATCCCAGGCACAGACCTACACCACTCGTCAGCCATGCTGTGGCAGTGACCCACATACGAATTAGAGGAAGACTGGCACAAGTGTTAGCTCAGGGCTAATCTTCCTCAAGCAAAAAAAGATAAAAATTGGCAGCAGATGTTAGCTTGGGGTAAATCTTCCTCAGCAAAAAAGAAAAAAAAAAAAAAAGAAAAAATCATCCCCATTAACGGATGGCTATCAATTTAGGATTTAGAAACTACAAAACATAGGCAAATATTTTCCTACATTTAAGGGAGTTTTAACTGGCTATTCGTCTAATTAGATAAATCACTTCTCGTCCTGTAGTGAAGGAGTGTGTGTTGTACTTTCCCACCACCCAGTCAGCCCCAGCGCCCTCCAGGTGTGCACCCACCCCCAGGCACCACCGCCCTCAGTCATTCCCAGTAGTAGGTTTGGAGCTAATAGGCCAGCAGTAGTTACTCTCATAGTAAAAATTCAATGAGAACTCCGAAGTTAGCTTCATAGCTGAATTTGGCTTTATGGCAAGAATATGTATTTTTTCACATAAATGTATGCACACATATTCATATTAATATATATGCATATATACAAGAATATATATTCACCTATATACACACATATATATCATATTAATATCTTACAGCAGAATAACTTTATTTTCAAAAAAGAAGAAGTGCTTAGCAAAAAAAATTTTGTTGCTGTGTACCTAGGTTTGCTTGTTTTATCTAGTTCTAGACCAGCGACAAAAATTTGCTTTTATATTGATTTCTTCCTTATGTTTTCATACCAGCTTGTGTCCAAAAGTTAGGAATGAAGATAAGTCTTAGGAACTGAGAAAACTTATATCAGATGTTTTGACTTCCCCAAATGTGCCTAGAAACAGAGGAGAGACTTGTTTGGCAGGCTTTTTCTGAGTTTAGAGGCATGGAGGTCCAAGGGCCTGGGATAAAGAGTACAAGAGACCTCAGTTAGCTGCACACCTTTGGACGAACCCCTTCAAGGCTGGTTTTCCTCGTGTAAAGTGGGAATTATAATTCTTCCTTACCTTTCTCGTGGTTGTGGTTATTCGGAGACTCAAGTAGGAAAGTATATGATAAAAGCATTTGAAAATGGTGAGGAGTAAAGTCGGTGTAAGATAGTGGTGGTGCTACTACTACTAAGGATTTACCAAGTGCTGTGCTAACATAATCCTCACGGCAACTACATGAGGCAGGCGAGGAAACTGAGGCTCAGAAGGGGAAGTTTTTGGCCCAAGATCATAGCGGGTAGAGGGGGTCTGGGCTGGGACCCAAATCCACATTTCCTATGACCTAAGCCCAAGCTCTTAACTATTATGCTCTACGTTAAATTTTATTTTCCTGAAACATTTTTAATTTTTACTTTTTCCTATATATTCTTACACCAAAATATTTATTAATCAAAAGCAGCCTAGTTGCAGACAGAAAAAAGTGATTTATTCTTGCACTCATTGAAGATTTAATGTTCTTAGCAATGATTCAACAAAATCAAATGTAGTTGAAGACATAATTTTATGATTTTCATTGAATATTTGTAAACAAAACTTTTGTGGAGAGGGATCTTCAGAAAATGATTTTATGTCCTGCACAGCCTTTCTTCTTGGGTACTCAGTGTATTTCCAAGTTCTTATTAATGTATGTTTTTTCCAAATCTAGTTCACTAGTATTAGATCTCTGAGCAGGAGGGAGGTATAAGGGGTTATGCTCTCCTTTGAGGATGGAGGATGTTTAGGTTTGGAAGAAATATGAGCTTATTATCAGTTCTCTTCAGTATTTTTAGAAGATTGCTGTGTAGCAGGAAGGTGGTCTTCGGTTTTAAAAGATGTAAAAATGCAGATGGCTAGTGATTTGAATAAATTGTTCACTTATAATATGTACAGATGCCATTTATCTGTTGTAATGGTACTTCCACCAGCATTCTGAGTTTGTCATTACAATAGCCCTGTGGAGTGAGTAATTACTCCTATGTACAGCTGAGAGAAGGGAGGCTTAGGTTAAATGCCAGAAGGTACATAGCTGGTAAAAGACTCTGCTAGGACTTGAACCTGAACTTGAATCTTCTCATGACTTTCCCTGAGACTGAAGTCAACTATTATTGTTATAGTTAAAACACAACACAAAAATGATCAACTGACAGAAGCATGCAGACATAACAAGATTAACTCAGCTGCAGTAAGTCTTGGAAAGTAGAGAAATATGTCTCTTTGGCAATAATGAGCCAAAGTGACTGGTTTAAAGAGTAATAAATACTTTTCCATTTACTGTTGTTTGTTGACCAGTTCAGGCCTCATGAAAAATCATTACCTTTTTAAAAAAATTGAATTTGTTTGCTTTTTCATACTTTTAAGAGCTCTGGAGATTCCAGTAACAGATCACACCTACGAAGACTGCAGACTGATGATTTCCGCAGGACAGCTCACGTTGCCGATGGAAGCTGGGCTGGTGGAATTTACCAAAATTAGCAGGAAATTGAAGTAAGCGTATTTTAAAATTACTACACTATCATAAAGGTGTCCAAAAGAGATCTGAAATCCCGTATGTTTATTTTCTCTGGTTTCATTAATGCTCAGCTCTAGAATCGACGTGGTATTTATTAAAGAAGCCAGAGTTGTGAATTTATCCCCCATTTAGTTCATCTAGTTTTGTTTTTTCAAGAACAGTTGACTCAGAAATATGTGTATTTGTCACAGGAGGAGACCAAGAGAAAGTAAATGTGGATCAGCACAGATCTGCCTCCCTACTCAGGAATGTCTCAGAGTAATCAGTCCTGCTACCTTCTTGGAAGAAGGATGGCATCACTAGATTATACTGGCATATTTCACTTCTCATGTGAAATATGAATTGACTTATAGAGTACCGATTCTGACCATCACTGGATTTTAAATACTTAAACCCTCGATCTACCTTTCTCTTCTGGGTATGTAATTTTTAAACAAAGGCAAAAACACTCCTTTGTGCTTTTATGATCTAGTTTAAAACATTTAGAACATTCCCTTTGAACTATCTGATATGAAAGGTATAACCCCCAAGTCCCCCTCTTATTACAGTTCGTTCTGTTTTCAGCCCTATTAGGGATGTGCAGAATTCATTGATTTAATAGACCTCGGCATCCTCCCTAGGAGGGAGCTGCAGAACCAGTTACTGTATTAAAGGTCAATATTAAAAAATAATATTTTGATAACTGATAGAGCAAATATCAGTTATATCTTCTAGATAACAAAAATGTTTTGCTGTTGTGTTTCACAACATTTTGTGAAATGTGAGTTTATTGTCATCCTGAAAGCTCCTTGAAAGCAAGAATTGTATTTTTTTAACTCAGTAAGTACTATTGACTTACTAAGTAATATTTACTGGAAAATGTGATTGCTTATTTTCTTCTCATGAGTCATTTATTATTCTACCACATTGTCCTTCTTCTCACTTTTCTTTCCCTCATTTATTTGAGATAATTACAGTTATACTAATAACCTTTAAAAAATTTGAAGTCTGGGGGCCAGCTGGATGGCGTAGTGGTTAAGTTTGTGCATTCTGCCTCAGCAGCTCGGGGTTCTCAGGTTCAGATCCTGGGCACGGACCTACTCACCGTTCATCAAGCCATGCTGACGTGGAGTCCCACGTAGAATAGCCACAACTTTACAACTATGATACACAACTATGTACTTGGGCTTTGGGGAGAAAAAAGAAAAAAAAAAAAGGGAAGATTGGCAACAGATGTTAGCCCAGGGCCAATCTTCCTCAAAAAAAAAAAAAAAACAACAAAACATCTCATCTTAAAAAAAAAAAAAATTAGAAGTCTGTATACATGTTCAATATGCAGTTTAAAATATCCATTTTATTATCCTCCTCAAATTTAACCCTTAAAATATTTTTCCCTCAGACAAATGAATAAAATAATGTTCATAAAACGTCCATGTGGATTGTAAAGGGCTAATCACATGTATTTATAATTCTTTGTTTAGATTAGATTGGGATGGTATTCGTAAGCATCTGGATGAATATGCAGCCATTGCAAGTTCCTCAAAAGGAGGAAGAATCGGAATTGAAGAATTTGCAGAATATTTAAAGTTGCCTGTATCGGATGTCTTGAGACAACTTTTTGCACTCTTTGACAGGGTATGTTAAAATTTAATCTTTAACATGCAAACATTTTTACTCTGCCAGTTCCCACAGAGCAGAAATCAATAGGGCAGGCGCTGGAAAAACTTGTTAGGTCGCTGTTAGAAGAAGCAAGACTGAGCCCATGGTTTAATCGCATGATTTTATTTTTCCCCCTTAATAGTTATAACAGGAGTAGTAGTAATAATAAACTAATAATAATTGTGTGTGTATGTTTTGTTACAACAGTTATGATAGTGTCTATTTATTTTAAACACCGGGTCAAAAATAAATATTTTTACCCTATAACCATGTTCGTAATATGGAACTGGAAAGGTTTATATAACTGGCAAGAATTTAAAAATTTATGTCCAAGTTTATACATTGATGATATGGTGCTATTCTATTCTGGTTTCTGGACTTTCCCCCAAATGTGTGAAGACCAAATAGATTCTATTTTCAAATAATGTTTTATAACAAAGGTTTCAGGCAAAGCTTGGTCATCTGCCATACTATTGGGGATACAGTTTTCTGCTTCTGAATATGTAAGTATATACAGTTAAATAATTAAATTGTCAAAAGTTTCCTTAGGAAAAATATAGTAAGATTTTAAGTTCTCTATTTCTAATTTGTTTTTTAATATATAAAATTGACAGTAAAGTTCAGTCTTTTGGTTACAGTTTTATGAGTTCTAACAAATGCATAGAGGCATGTAACTACTACCACATTCAAGATACACAACAGTTGCAAAAAACAATTCCCTGTAGCTCTCCTTTTGTAGTCAAGCCCTTCCCTCACCCTTAACCCCTGCCAATCACTCCATCCCTATAGCTTTGCCCTTTCCAGATGCCATATAAATGGAATCATACAATGTATCTCCTTTTGAGTCTCATTTCTTTCTCTCAGCGTAATGCATCTGAGATTCAGCCATGTTGTTGTGTGTATCGATAATTTGTTCCCTTTTATTGCTGACTGGTGTTCCACTGTATGGATGTACCACACTTGGTGCATGCATTCATTCCCCAGTTGGAGAACATTTGGTTTGTTTCCAGTTTGGAGCAATTATGAATTTAACTGTTCTAAGCATTTGTATGTAGGTTTTTGTGTAAAGGTAGATTTTCGTTTCACTCGGATAAAGACTCAGGATTGTGATCTCTTTATTTTCCCTTATCTGAGAATGACTTTTATTTTGCATTCATTCCTGAAGGATGTTTTTGTTGTATATAGAATTCTGAGTTGATAGTTCTTCCCTTTATTTAATAATGATGTTCTCCTGCCTTCAGGCCTCCTTGATTTCTCTGCCCTACTGGTTCTCTTCAAGTTTTGATTTTCCTCACTAATCCTCCTGCTATGGTATTTTATCCAGAGGTAGTTGCTTCTTGTATTTTGATCAGAGTTTCTAGTTGTAATCAGAAGGAGAGATGGGATAAAGTGGGCTTATTCCATCCTAGCTGGCACCAGAAGTCCCAGTTCTCTATTAACCACTAGAAAAAGATGCTTTGCAAAGAAATTATAGCTTGATGACAGAAACCAGGACAGGGCTTTTTTGCTTTTTACCCAGGGCACACTAATGTCCCTAATGATTTATTCTGTGATCTCCTAGATGGACTATTATTTAACAGGATGCAGTTAAGCAACCTTCTTCTATAGGTAGTGCCCAGGCCTCTCTTCTAGCCTTGCTTACAAATCATCTTTCCTTGTCCCTCAAATAATACTGTGTCACAGCAGCGATACTACTATAAAGTGTAATGAAGATTTAGGGGAAGGGAGAACTAAATTATTGAATATAACTGTGCAAGTTGGGAAAATAGAGGAACTTGTCACTTACGCTATTATTAGTCTTTCAGTGAGATTTATATAGCATCTTCCAGTATGGCTCTAGAAACCATGCAAGTCGTTTTAAATAAAGTTTCTATAAAAATGAACTTGGGGGTGCCGGGCCGGTGGCGCAGTGTTTAAGTTTGCATGCTCTGCTTTGGCGTCCTAGAGTTCGCAGGTTTGGATCCCAGGTGCGGACCTACACACTGCTCATCAACCCATGCTGTGGTGGCGTCTCATATACAAAATAGAAGAAGGTGGGCAAAGATGTTAGCTCAGGGCTAATCTTCCTGAGCAAAAAGAGGAAGACTGGCAACGGATGTTAGCTCAGGGCTGATCTTCCTTGCCAAAAAAAAAAAAAAAAAAAAAAAAGAACTTGGTGCAAGGAGAAATATGGCAGGGACATACAAATAGGGACAGGAGAAGGGGAAATGGGAAGTGACTTGAAACAGACCAAGGAGGAAGTTTAGAACACATCTTAGACTTCCTGCTAACCAGGATTTTTAACCAAAATTAAAAATCGTCTCTATAGAGGTTGCCCTGTCTTTCAGGCGTCAAGCTGTGATAACTAGCAGTTATAGGACTGTTATGACACCAGTTCTGTCTTTTGATGACTGATGATACCTACCAATGCCTCTTTGTTTCTCTAGCCCTCTTCAGTATGGGAAGATTTGGGAGTGGAGACAGGAGTATAAACCAAGGATTAAAATAACCTGTGTTAGCCAGATTGACTCACTCAGAGAATACAATTGGCTCCAGGCAGTTGGGAGACCCGTGAGCCTTTATAGCCAATTTGGTCAATCACATTTCTGCGTGGACTTCTTCCATAGGCTCACATATCAATTATAAGTGTGAGTTTTCTTCGCTTCTTTGTATAGTGTGACTCAGCTTTAGATATAGACCATGAACTGTTTGGTTTTTTTTGTTTGTTTGTTTTTTTGTGAGGAAGATCAGCCCTGAGCTAACATCCGGGCTAATCCTCCTCGTTTTGCTGAGGAAGACCAGCTCTGAGCTAACATCCATTGCCAATCCTCCTCCTTTTTTCCCCCAAAGCCCCAGTAGATAGTTGTACATCATAGTTGCACATCCTTCTAGTTGCTGTATGTGGGACTCGGCCTCAGCATGGCTGGAGAAGCAGTGCGTCGGTGCGCGCCCGGGATCCGAACCCGGGCGGCCAGTAGCGGATCATGCGCACTTAACCGCTGAGCCACGGGGCTGGCCCACATGAGCTGTTTTTTAAAGCACTTTTCTTTGATCTCCAACATACTAGGAGGTAGAGAAAAATAGTCTGGAGAATTAATGACTAATACATTTGACCTTCCTTTCTTTCCTTCTTTCTTTCTTTTTCCTTCTCTGTCTCTGTCTGTCTGTCTCTCTCTCTTTCCTTTTTGGTTTTTAACATATCTGCATGTCTGTGCCTGTGAAGATTTGCTTTGTTTTGAGAAGCTAAATTACGCGATTGCTGGCACGCCCTGTACCCGTACTCACTTCCATGCTAGGCTTGTTTTCTCAGTCTCTTTGAGGGATTTAGCTGGGGAATGTTTGATGGGAAAGACAAGGAAGTTCAGTGGCTTCAGTTTGTTTCTCTCAGAGTACCTTATCTTGCTAAACTCAATGCTTAATGAGGGGTGGGGGTTTGGGGGAGGAAGGGTGGGAATAAGAAAGGGTGGGGTGTTCCTGTTGCTCTGAGTAGCTATACATTTTTGCAGTGCAAGCTGCTCCCATAAGCCCTTCCCATGTCCCTTTCCCATTTATCTTCTTTTTCCCCTTTCTTCTTTTCCTCTCTTAGTCTCTTCCCAATCTAATGCAATTGTGGTTGGTATTTGAGGGCTGGAGAAAGACCTGAATCTCTCTGCACATTCCTTTATTCTTTCTTTCCACATACATTCTTGGCTAGTCTACAAAAACTTCATAATGGTTTTTGTCTCAGTTTTCCTAAAAAAACATTCTGTCTATTTCAGCTCCTTCTGACCTTCTGACATGTTCTTTTAGATTCTCAGATATTCGATGGCAGGTATGCTTCAAGCATTTGTGATCCAAAGCATGGCATAGTTCACTAGTTTGGGATAATTTCCTTTGGAGAGGTCCCATCTCTTTGGGGAAAAAAAGAAAGAAAGAAAGAAAAAAGACGCTTTTCATGTTTAAGTTTAATTTAGCTTCTTTATTTTCATGAATGTACACTGAACTTTCTGGATCAGAGGTGAATTTGGGATTAGTCAAATGTCCAGATGAATTAGTGTTGAGGACTGAGATAATAGTTTAAAACAGTGGCTTCTCAACATTTTTTATATTTATAATTCAGTTTTAAATGCCAGGTTTTTTTGCCAGCACACTTGAAGGGATTTAAATACACTTAATGGGATTAAGAAACAACATTGGCTAAATCAGAAGTAATTATAACACAGTCATTTTTACAGTTATAACAATGTCTTCCAATGTCCATAACAGTATCATTGTTCATTTCATCCTCCTTCAGCACTGTATGATTGAGCAGAGCTGTGTGCTACCCTGCCAGCAGTACGTTATAGACCTATGAGATGAAGTCCTCAACTATTTCAGTACGCGTGTTGTCTTTATTGCTAGCTCAACAATATACCGTGTTATCTGCCTCTTACCTCTTACTAGTAGCAAGACATATCTCTTCTGCATTACATCTCATGATACATTCAGTTTAATGTTCCATCTGAAACACATCACCTTAACAGTATGTACACTCACTGGTGGCAAAGCTACATTTCGGGGGTCAGCAGACTTTTTCTCTAAAGAGCCAGATAGTAAATATTTTTGACTTTGCAGAACATATGGCACCAAATTTTCAGAACAACTTATACAACTGAGTGGAAACATTCATCTCTCCCACTCAGAAAGATTTCTCTGTTTATTTCCAATTACTTAAGCCATGGGAGTACCCTGTCCTAACTCTCAGCATGAGCAGGAACTCTGCATACCAGAGCATCCCACCTTCTCTAACAGGAAGGGGCAAGCAAGGATGCTTGTTATTATTGGCACTCATGATGTAGCACTTGAACTAATATCAAGAACAAGGCTGACAGCAAGAACTCAGGATAAAGAAGCGCATTCATGCCACATAATGTGAAACAGTAATAAAAGATCTGCAGAAGTTTACAATAGCCAAAGATGCTGGATTGTTAGATTGCTGAAGTAGACACACACTTTTCCTGTCTAAACAAAGTACCTAGTAATGCCAGAAGAACTAAGTACAAGTTAGAAGGCAGAAATGGGAAAAATCATGACAGTTTTCACAATTTTCTTACAGAATGAAAATAGTAACCATCTATCTAAATGTTATTAGTCTATGATATGTGCACAATGGTATTGGTAAAAAGAGAGAGTGAGCTTATGCCAGACTATAACTGAAGAATTAGAAGTCAGTCTTTCTCATCAGTGAAGATGAATGAAATGCCACTAGTTAGAGCTGTGGGAGGGTGTCAACAAGAGGTAGACACATTAGTCCAGAATAAAGATTCAGGACGATCCCCTTTAAATCAGATGCGGAGTATCCCCCAAATTAACAATGGTCACTATAAGCACTGATTGTAGTCCTTCAGTCCAGTCCTTGAACCTTACCAGCATTCTTTGTTTTCATCAGTTTAGGAAATATAACAGCAATCAGCAATTGGACCAAACCCAGTCTGGCGCCTGTTTTGTAATAAAGTTTTATTGGGACACAGCCGTGCCCATTCGTTTATGTATTGTCTATGGCTGCTTTCTCACTACAGTGGCAGAGCTGAATGGTAGCCACCACCAGTGAAGTCTTCTATCCTTAAAATTTCCAGTTCAGATTTGATATGTATTATAGTATTTCATAGCTCATGTGAAAAGAACTCATCTTGATTCCAATCTCAGTTAATCAGGATTTGTTATATGGAATCTACTCTGTAACTTATATGATGTAATTCGTGGAAAAGGCTATCACTTTCTGAGTGGGCTGGATGAACTTTTCTATTAAGTCATACAAGTTGTCCTGAAAGTTTGGGGTCCTATATGTTTGACCATTTCCCTCTTCAATTCTCAGGTTGACGTAGCTCCCCTATTTAGTCCATCGTAGTATTTTCTGAGTGTTGTTACAGTAGAAATATCCATTTAAGCATGAGAATTTCCTGCTTGACTTTTGGCTTCTCAGTGCCAGTATACCGAGGAGATGCTTAGAGGAAACAGATAGGAGACTGCAACAGTTAAAGCTTAACTTTTTTACTAGAGCAAATGAGCAATTATTGGCCTCCACCAAGAGTATAAGGAAGTAAAGAACAGGACTTTGTAAAGAGCAGATTGTGTCAGACCAATTTAATTTCCTCCTATGACAGAGTGACAGCCTACGATAATAAAGAAAACGAAATAGATGTTATCTGTTTGGACCCTTGAAAGGCTTTTGAGTTCATCCGACAGTCTCATCAATAAATTAGGAAGGTCTGGTCCAGATCATGTTGATTCTAGGTGAAAGCCCCACTTGACAGAAAGGCTTCGCTCGAAGTGGGGCTTGTGACTCCTTCTATGTCATTCTAGACCTGGTTCAGGCCCCCCACCTTGGAATTCTGTTTGGAGAAGTGACGTACTTGATGGGTTGCAATCAGGAATACTTTTGAAAACCAGATAATATGTCAAAGTGGGGATAAGGGAAAGTAACATGTCTTTAAAAGTTGTGAAACCAGACCCAAGATAAAGAAAGATTGAATTAAACTAATATATAGTATAAAAAGACTTGGGCACCAGAAGGAAACGAAGTGCATGGTAAGAATGATGCTGCTGTCACTGTTTCAGGACACATGAAAATCTAGGCTCAGAGAATTTTAGAGCCGAAAGGACCCTTGGTGTCAGATTACCCATCTTCCTCGTTTTGTGGAAGGCTGCCAGCCTAAGAGAGGAAGTTACATGCTCAAGGCTACACAGCTAGTTTATCGTAGGACTGAGCTAGAACTCGGTTCAGTATTCTTTTTGCTACAAACTGTCACTGTTGACTTTTTTTTTTTGGATAACTTTCTTGAGGCATATTTTATATATCGTGTAATTCACCCATTAAGCATACAGTTCAATGATGTTTTTTAGTAAATTTACCAACTCATGCAACCATTACTACGAATCAGTTTTAGAATATTTCCATCACCCCAGTATGACTCCTTGTGTCATTAACTGTTAATTCTTGTCACCTATCTATCCCCCAGCCCTAGGCAACCACTATAGAGTTGTAAGTCCTTCTGTGTTATTCTAGACCTGGTCTAGAATAGAGACTAAGACTTTCTGTCCCTACAGATTTGCCTTTTCTGGACATTTGGTATAAATGGCATCAAATAGTATATGGTCTCTCGTGTCTGGCTTCTTTCACTTAGCATAATATTTTTGAGGTTCATCCATGTTGTCACATGTATCAGTAATTCATTCCTTTTTATTGCCAAATGGTACTCCCTTATGTGGATGTATCACATTTTGTGTCTCCATGCACCAGTTGGTGGACGTTTAAGGTTGTTTCCACTTTGGGGCTATTATGAATAATGTTGCTAATAGCATACATGTGTCACTGTTTACTTTTTAACTTCAATAATTCTTTCCTCTCAAATTGGGGTTAAATTTTCCATCAGATGTGGCCTCTGTCCCTACTCTTGTTCTCCAGATCTGACAGTAGAGTTCCCCCAGACAGCAGCCAAAGTTGCTATTAATTTTCTAATAAATAGCCTGAGAGGATTAAATAGTCCAGAGAAGGAAAAGCCCATTAATCTAATGATAGTCTTTTATTCTGTGATGGCTTATAAGAAACTGCTAGCCAAATGCCCTCCATCTTCACAGAAAATAAATGAGAGGAATTGGATTTAAACCTCAGCAAGAAACACTTCAGATGGGCATAAGGAGCCACATTTTATATGGCAATGGATGCTACCAAGTTAATTTGCAATATCTTAAAAACAAAGCCCATGTAATTTGCTCTGAGAGAGGTTTATATCAATGGATTTAAATCCATCTGAGGCCAGATGGCCCCTGGCGATCCTCTAAAAGGAAGACAGTCCTTCTGTGGTGCGTCTTCTGTGTAGTTGAGGAAGACAGTGGCCTTTGGTGTTCGCAGAGTCCATTTTATTGTGCCCATGATAACAGTTATTGGAGTCGTTGTGCCATAAAACCAGTCATTGGCGATGTTTACACAAAGCACTAGGTGTGGCAGAAGGAGACATTGCTCTCATGTCCTGAACAGAGCAGTGTCCCCTAGCTACTATTCTCTTCCTAATAATAGCTAGAATAATCATTATTCAATTCTAGAATTGTGCAGTTTACAAAGGAAGCTCACCCCTAATCTCCTTTTGACTTCATATTCAAGCCTTAGTGGTTCCCACAGTAACCTGTGAGATAGACTCTGCCACGTGGCAGTCAAAGCCCATTCCAATCCAATTCTATCCTATTCATCTGCCTTTATCTCCCATCCTTCCCAGCAATAGACTCTCATCACGTTGGCCTATTCGCCATCTGTTGAATACCACACATCCTTCTCTTCCTCTGTCTTTTTACTATACTGTCCCTTCATGTCCCTTGTTTTCTGGGAGAACTCTGACTCAGCCTATAGTCAGGCCTGCACGTTATCTCTTCTGTAGGTAAATGTTCTCCTTTCCTTTGCCTCAGCAGAATTCGTCGCTCCCCTTTTGGACTCCCACAGTAGTTTGATAATACAGTACGATGTGTTAGCTATATGATCTTTAATAAATAGCTTAACTTCTCTGGCTTTTCTTTCCTTATTTCGAATACCTTTGTGTCTTTCAGAGGAATTCTATGAAACCTAAATTCCAAAGAGTATTATATACAAATGTAATAGTTTAGTATTAATAGTAGAAATGTGAACACTGAGTTCTGATTATCATTACAACTAGTTTTCTGTGGGTCTACTTGATGCTTGAGCACAATAATCCTGATATAGTCATCTTTGTATCCTAAACACTCAGTCCAAGTCATGATATATAATAAATGAGATTGAATCATTATAAAGTAGGCAGGGGAGATACTATTGTCATCATTTTGTAGATTTGAAATTGAGGCCCAAATTACTAAGTGAAATAATGACTTAGTTATTACGTCCTGGCCACGTTTCCAAGTTCATCAATAGAACTTCCAAAGACCTCTGAAGGACTTGTACCCTGACTCTACCTAGTATCAAAGGTAGGGTTTCTCAACGTATTGTCTGGGACTATCTGTCATAGACTGACTTCTGAAGATACTTATTAAAAATATAAAATCAAATCTCACAAAAGTAATTTTGAACAACAACAACAACAACGGAAAACCCATACACATATCAGAAGTGAGAGAACAGTACTACCAATTTTATAGAAATAAGTATTATAAGAGTGTACTATGAGAAACTGTATGCCAACAAATTGGATAACCTAGATGAAATGGACAAATTCCTAGAAATGCACAGCCTACCAAGATTGAATCATGAAGAAATAGATAATCTGAACAGACCTATAACTAGTAAGGAGATTGAATCAGTAAAAAAAAAAAAAAAACCTCCTAGGAATTCCTAAATTCCTAAAGAAAAAATTCCTAAAGTAAAGCCTAGGATCAGATGGCTCACTAGTGAAATCTACCAAAGACTTAAAGAAGAATTAATGCCAACCCTTCTCAAACGTGTCCTAAAAACTGAAGAAGAGGGAAGACTTCCTAACTCATTCTGTGAGGCCAGCCTTATCCTGATACCAAAGTCAGAAAAAGATACTACATGAAAAGAAAACTACACAGCAATATCGCATATGAATATTGATGCAAAAATCCTGAACAGAATACTAGCAAACAGAATTCAACAGCACATTAAGAGGATTTTACATCATGACTAAGTGGGATTTATTCCTGAAATGCAAGGATGGCTCAATGTTTGAAAATCAATCAATGTAATACACTACATTAACAGAATAAATCGGAAAATACATACGATCATCTCAATTGGTGCAGAAAAAGCATTTGACAAAATTCAACACCTTTTCAGATAAAAATGCTCAACAAACTAGGAATAGAAGGAAAGTACCTAGTACCTCAACATAATAAAAGCCATATATGAAAAGCCTACAGGCAACATCATACTCAATGGTAAAAGACTGAAAGCCTTTCCTCTAAGATTAGGAACATGAGAAGGATGTCTGCTTTCACTACTTCTGTTCAACATAGTGCTGGAAGTTCTAGCCAGAGGAGTTAGGCAAGAAAAGAAATAAAAGGAATGCAGGTTAGAAAGGAAAAAGTAAAATTATCTCTGCTTACAGGTGACATGACATTATATGCAAAAAAAAAAAAAAAAGAACCTGTGGATTTTACACGCACACACCCACACACCCCTGTTAGAACTAATAAGCTAATTCAGTAAAGTTGCAGGATACAAATCAACACACAAAACTTAGTTGTATTTCTATACACTAACAATAAACAATCTGAAAGGAAATTAAGAAAATTCTATTTACAATAGCATTAAAAAGAATAAAAAATACTTAGGAATAAACTTAATCAAGGAGGTAGAAGACTTGTACACTGAAAACTAAGTATTGCTGAAAGAAATTAAAGAAGACACAAATAAATGGAACGATATCCCATGTTCATGGGTTGGAAGACTTAATGTTGTTAAGATGTCGGTATTACCCAAAGTGATCTACAGATTCAACGCAATCCCTATCAAAATCCCAACAGTATTCTTTTTACAGAAATAGGAAAATCTATCTTAAAATCCATATGGAATCTCAAGGGACCCTGAATAGCTAAAACCATCTTGCAAAAGAACAAAGTTGGAAGTGTAACACTTTCTGGTTTCAAAACTTACTACAAAGCTACAATAATCCAAACAGTGTGGTACTAGCATAAAGACAGACACAAAAACCAGTGCAATAGAATAGAGAGCCCAGAAATAAACCCTCGTGTGGGTGTGCATTCAAATGATTTTCAACAAGGGTCCCAAGACCGTTCAATAGGGAAAGATGGGTCTTTTCAACAAATTATGCTGGGAAACTGGATAACCACATGCAAAAGAATGAAATGGACCCTTACTTTATGCCATATATAAAAACTAACTCAAAATGGATCAAAGACCTAAATATAAGAGCTAAAATTATTATTAAAAAGAGCTACAATTGCTGTGTTTTGTCTTAGACAAAAACATAGGGGGAAATCTTTGTGACATCGGATTTCTCATTGATTTGGATATGACACCAAAAGCACAATTAATAAAAGAAAAATTAGATAGATTAGATTACATCAAAATTAAAAACTTTTGTGCATCAAAAGACGCTATCAAGGGGCCGGCCCGGTGGCGCAGGCGGTTAAGTGCGCGCGCTCCGCTGCGGCGGCCCGGGGTTCGCTGGTTCGGATCCCGGGCGCGCACCGACGCACTGCTTGGTAAGCCATGCTGTGGCGGCGTCCCATATAAAAGTGGAGGAAGATGGGCACCGATGTTAGCCCAGGGCCGTCTTCCTCAGCAAAAAAAGGAGGAGGATTGGCGGATGTTAGCTCAGGGCTGATCTCCTCACAAAAAAAAAAAAAAAAAAAAAAAAAAAAAAAAAAAAAAGACGCTATCAATAAAGTGGAAGGGCAACCCATGGAATGGAAGAAAAGATTTGCAAATCATATACCTGATAAGGTTAATACCCAGAGTATAAAAAGAACTACAACTCGACAACAACAAAAAACAAACAACCGAATTAAAAATGGGTAAAGGACTTGAACAGACATTTCTCCAAAGAAGACATACAAATGACCAACAGGTATATGAAAAGATGTTCAACATCACTAATTGTTATAGAAATGCAAATCAAAACCACAATAAGATATCACTTCACATCCATTAGGATGGCTACTATAAAAAAATACCCAGAACCCAGAAGATAACAAGTGTTGGCTAGGCTGTGGAGAAATTGGAACCCTTGTGCACTGTTGGTAGGAACGTAAAATAGTATAGCCAATGTGGAAAACAGTATGGTGGTTCATTAAAAACAGAATTACCATGTGATCCAGCAATTCCACTTCTGGGTATATGTCCAAAACAACTGAAAGCAGGGACTTAAAGAACTACTTGTACACCCATGTTCATAGCAGCATTATTCACAAAAGCCAAAAGATGGAAGCAACCCAAGGGTCCACCAGTGGGTGAATGGATAAACAACATGTGTTATATACATACAATGAAATATTATTTAGCTTTAAAAAGGAAATTCTGACATATGCTACAACATGGATGAACCTTGAAGACATTATGCTAAGTGAAATAAGCCAGTTAGAAAGAGACAAATAGTGTGTGATTCCACTTACATGAGATACGTAGAGCAGTCAAATTCGTACAGACATAATGTAGAATAGTGGTCGCCAAGGCATAGTGGGAAGAGGGAATGAGAGTTATTGTTTAATGGGCACAGAGTTTCAGCTTTGCAAGATGAAAAAATTTCTGGAGATGGATGGTGGTGATGGTTGTACAACACTGTGAATGTACTTAATGCCACTGAACTGTACACTTAAAGATGGTTAAGACGGTAAATTTTATGTTGTATTTTACCACAATTAAAAAAATTAACTAAAAGTTTAAAAAAACAGACACAAAAAAGTATATACTGTATAATTCCATTTATTTAAGGTACAAAAATGGATCTATGGTGTTAGATGTCAGGATAGTGGTTACCCTTGGGAGAGGAAAGGGGCAGGAGGAAGCTTCTGGGGTGCTGGTGAGGTTTTATTTCTTGCTCTGGGTTTTATGACATGGGTGTGTACAGGTTGTGAAATTCTTTGAGCTACACATTTATGATTTGTACGGTTTTCCATATGTATGTTACACTTCAAAAAAGATTCCAAAAATGCAGATCATGATCCCCACAGCAGACTACAGAATCAGAATCTCTGAGGATGGGACCTGGGGACCCCGCATTTTAAAAATCCCCCTTCCGAGTTTTTCTGAAGAACATTGGATTTGGGGAATCTTTGCTAAAGGGAGGGGATTACGTAAATATCCTTCCAATGCCCAAGAACTCTTCAATTCTAACCTAACAATAAATATTCCTTAGAAGAGAAATTCTTGATATACTTGAGTCCTTTACCTTCTCCTAGGAGGAAAATGCATGTCATCTTTCAGGAGCTGAGAAAGAACTAAGAAATCAATGATATATAGAAATGTATAGTTAATTTGTCATACTTACTATAACTTCTGAATATTTCATTGAGGCCCTCTAAAAAATGACAGGTGCTAGGACCTGATGGAATTCAGGCAACTTCAGTAGGAGGTGAGGCATCACACCATGGGGTGTGGTGCAGTGTAAACAGGTACAGAAAAGCCACTTCTTCCACAGATAAGCTACTTAGACTCAATTTCAGCGCTCTTCGTACCATCTCCAAGATTTCAGCAGCTTTTACACGTGCTTGTTAAACCAACAGCATGTTTCTTGCAAAGGCTTTATTGGAAGGAGCAAATGCAGGTCTTGGAGAAGCTCTTGGAGGCCTTCTTGCAGGAGGCGGTCAGAAAAGAGGAGGAGGAAATGTTGGAGGGATAGTTGGAGGAATTGTGAATTTTATCAGTGAGGCTGCGGCAGCTCAGTATACCCCGGAACCGCCACCCACTCAGCAGCATTTCACCACCGTGGAGGCCAATGAAAGTGAGGAAGTTAGGCGGTTTCGGCAACAATTTGCACAGCTGGCTGGACCGGACATGGAGGTGGGTGCCACCGACCTAATGAATATTCTCAACAAAGTCCTTGCCAAGCACAAGGATCTGAAGACTGACGGCTTTAGTCTTGACACCTGCCGGAGCATTGTATCTGTTATGGACAGTGACACGACTGGGAAGCTGGGCTTTGAAGAATTTAAGTACCTCTGGAACAACATCAAGAAATGGCAGTGTGTTTATAAGCAGCATGACTGGGACCATTCCGGGTTCCTGGGAAGTTCCCAGCTGCAGCGGGCTCTGCAGGCAGCAGGTTTCCAGCTAAATGAGCAACTCTACCAAATGATCATCCGCCGATATGCCGATGAGGATGGAAGTATGGATTTTAACAACTTCATCAGCTGTCTGGTCCGCCTAGATGCCATGTTCCGTGCCTTCAAATCTCTGGATAGAAATGCCAGTGGCCTAATTGAAGTGTCTATCCAGGAATGGCTGGAGCTGACCATGTATTCCTGAAGTGGGCGGACGTCAGGCCCCTCCCTGGAGGACAGGACTGCTGAGAGCCTAGCCACACTGTCTGCATGATTGCTGGTACCCCGTCCAACAGCTGTCATCTCCTAGTGAGCTCTTTCGCAACCCTACATATTTCTGAACTTGCGCTGCCCTTTACTGCTTATTAAAACAGATTTTTCATGAAAAATATTCTGCGTGGTTTGTATATTAGCTTTTTAAGATACTGGATTTATATGGACTTATATGTGTGATGGGGGATGCAGGGCGGAGCTCTCATGGAGTAGATTTTAATAGGTCATTGCTTATTTGGTGAAGGAATTCCAAGGAGCAGGAGATTTGTTGTTGTTGTTAAGAATGAGATTATGAAAAAATTCAGGAATAAATCAACAAAGCACTCAGGAAATATATTTTTCCCTTAAAAAAAGTGAGGAGGAGGGAAGTTTAAAATCTGTTTTTCTCTTAATTTCACATCTGGCCTTTCCGTTATGTAAAAAAATAAAAAATGCTTTCCTGGAAATGTATTTAACTGTATAGAAAGAGGTTCAGAAATGTGAAATTAAGCAATTTCTTCTAAGGGTAGTATTTTTTTTTTTTTAATGGTGGAGCAACTATCTAAAATTCTCAGATTCTTTAGTCCTGTTTCTCTAGTGAAATAAGTATGTAGCAATTTTGTTTTGTTTTGATACATTCATGAAAAAGGTCAGGGCATTAGGGAATGAAAGGGTGTACCCCTAGTCCCGAATGTCTCTGGCTGCTTTCACAAATCAAAATGACCACTCTTACATGTATTTCATACAAAATCAGGCATGCCTAGCTGATGTTAGCCAGCTCTTGTCATGTCTTGCCCTGCCTCAGAGCAAGGAATCTTCTTTTGCTCCTCTTTGAAAACTCAGGCAGGAGAAAAGTAAACAGAAAAAAAAGGAAAAACTTTCACAAATTGTAATCAGTTATTTGGTATATAAAGCAACATAGAGATATATAAATAGCTGACTCTTTTTTTGCAGTGGTCCTCAGCCCTGTCTGCCATGGAGAATCACTGGGAGAGCTCTCTAGGAACACTGATGCCTGATCTCACTGCAAATGAGTTCAATAAGAATCTTGGGAGGTGGGCCCAGAGACGAGAATTTTTAAACCTCCTCAGGTGGTTCTAATGAGCAGCCAAGGTTGACAGCCACTGTTTTAAAGTAAATACTGTCTCACAGTGTTTTTCAGATCGGTCTCAGCTGAAACTGAGGCCTAGTGGGGGAGTCAGTGTTGCTAATGTCCAGGAGAAGGAAAGTAGGGATACAGAGAAACTGCCTTGTATGGTCCTTGGTCTGGCTTTATCATTTTGATTGAGGTGGTTATAGCGGAGCAAGGAGTCTCCAGAATCACTGTGCGAGTAGCCTCAGCTAGAGAGGCTGCATTTCCAACTGCTGCTCAGCTCACCTGCCTGCTATTGAATTGATTTCTACCCCTCCTGCTTTTCTGGTTTTTAATGCATGCCCTCTCTCCCGGGCTACCTTGGAGGATCCTCCTAAGTGTGAAGATAAATTCTTCCTTCCCCTTCTGACTCATTTGGAGGAAAGTGTAACTGTTCTAACTGGCCTGTTAACAGCCCTCAGCTGCCTGGGAGAAATCCCTGGTGAAATTAAGAGGGGTTGGCATTTGACCTCTGTATTCACCATTGTCACCACCATATAATATTTATGAAGCACCACGTGCATAAAATTCTGCACTGAGCCCGGCACAAAGATCACATCCTCAAGGGACTTGTAGTTTAAGCTTGTTCTGGTATGCTACTTACACCAGGTATGGTTATATAAGAAGGAGGCTGCTGCCAGCAACCACACGTTAATATCAGGATCCCCGTTTTAGAATAAGCCCACTAATATGTTAGGCATGGGTGTAGGAATGTGGCCGAGAAAGGGGAAAGCTGCCAAGACGCCTTTTAAGGTCTCAGAATATTAAGTTTATAATTTAACCTTTCCACATGGTGGAAAGGACAATATAGCCCTGCTCTTTTTTCCTTACTTCATTTTAGATGTTTTATAAAAGTTAAGACAATCACCTCACACTAGCGGTGGTGTTAAGTATTTCTCTTGCTCCTCAAGTTAAGGGATTACCTACTTTTATGATTCTCTTCCTGCATGCACAGGGCAAGACATCCTGAAGTTACCTAAATTTCTTTTCTGAATATATATAAAATTTGCACAAATTACCCTAGTCACTAGAGTGGATACCAGAAAATTCAGTCCAAACTCTGGATTTTTTCAAGTACTCAAATCTTTGACATTGTATAGAACCAATAGCCAGATGAATGATTGAATTTCTTAGTTTTCATTCCAATAGTTGATGTTTTAAAGGCACATTTTCAATATAAGAGGGAGAGTATTTACCTGAAATTTTAAAAAAAATTTTGCCATTTCTGTTTGGAAAATTACTTATAGTCTAAGATGAAGGTCTTTGATTCATGTAACTCCATCCCATTAATTTTAAATTTCTATCATTAAGCAATACAATCAATGTACTAAGTTGAAAATAATACTCAATGATTTTTAAAAAATGTAAAATTGTACCATCTACATTTTTAAATTCGAAATATCCCATATGATTTTGAAAAACACCTTTAACTTGATATAATCCATTGAATTCTATAAACTGTAACAGGAGGAAAAAGAACTATATGCTCTGAACCTAAGAAAACAAACATCCAAGAACATTCAAAATTTATATATCATCTTAAAGGTCACTTTTTAAATATTTTTTGAGCAGTAGTACATCTGTTTTCAAAAGCTGATTTATATAGCAACCGCAGTCAGAAATTTCATCAGTAGTATTGCACAACTAACCCATAGTGAGGCCTTAAAAAATATTTGTGGAGGCACCTCCAGGGTCCTGATATGTAAGTGCCTATTGATCTTGAAAAGCTTTCAGAATTGCTTTTTAAAAATATTTAGTTTTAGTGCCAAGTGGATTAAAACAATTTAATTCATAGAAAATTAGTAATACAATTATGTACGTGGGTAGAAATTTGCTCTTAATAAGAACATTCAGGTAAACGGAATTTGAATAATAATAATCCTTTGGATTTGTAGAGTTTCTTCAAAGACTCAAAGCCTTTTTCTGTTGGCTGCAGCATAGTAGGTTCTGTTTCACTTTGAAATTATTTTGGTGGCATTGATTATCTCTCATTTGCAGGGATATATCAATTACAACAAAGAGAAAATAGTCCCTATCCTTGGGAGTTTCCCATCTCGAAATGTATTAAAAACCATTTCCTTAAATGTTGCTAGACTTAAAAGTTGTAAAAAGTATCTGATTCTATAGGAATGAAAATGTTGAATAAATTCAACTATGAAAAACCTTAGGGAACTGATACCTGAGAATCAGACACGTGAAAATCACCATTTATTCCTCCTGGAATTTCAAATGGTCCATGTGTGAACAAGTGGCCTGGAACTTCCTGCTGGTCCTGGAAGGCGGTGTGGTATGACTGTGGGGTGGAAAGACGTTGGGGTGACGTGGTCCCACAGTGACCCCAGCCCTCACTTCCATGCTTTTCTGATCCTGCTGACTGCCAGGGCAGGGGTGGGGCCCACAGCTAGAGTTTCAGCGAGGCTTCGTTACCTCCTCTTTTTGCAGTGACTCAATGCAACTCCTTGGTTCCAACTCTGGGCTGTCCTGGCCTCCAGATTAGGACAGATTATGGAAGGAATTAGGGGTTCCTTCCAGAAAGCTGGTCTCCTCCTTTGAGATGTGGTCCTGAAATATTTTCAAGTCTCAATTTTTTTTTTTTTTTAAGTTCATAATTCTTCCGGAAGAGTTCAATGGGTTTTTAAGGAAAGAATCACAGATCTGAGGAATAATTTTTATCATGGAGCTGATACGAAATTGAAAAATTAAAAAAGTGTATTTTGCTGTCTACTTTCTTAGTACTTTTTTTGAATATATTTTATCAAGCTACTTGTTTTAATTTGAATGATTGGGAGTCAGATTACCTAAATTTTAACTGTAGTTGTGGCAGTAGTGAGTTTTGTGACCTCAAGTAAAACTTATGTCTCATTTTTTTAATTAGTGAAAATGAAGAAGTTGAAAAGATGATTTCTAAGATTCTTTCCAGTTCTCAATTTTATTATTCTGAATTTGGAAACTTAACAATGTATTATTTTATTAATCCAATAATAAAATCTCTCAGAATAATTTTCATGCTTTTCCTTTTCTTTCGCATTACTAGGATGAAAATTTACTTATAATTTCTCATGTGAATGATTATCAAGGCTCTGCTTTCACATTCTTTTGTCAGTTAAAACCACTCATAAGTGACTGTTAATGAAGATCAGAGGTCCAGAATATTACCTTGTTTTGTGACTAGTGGTAATATCAAGGATCCTTGACATTTCTTTTTCTCCATCTGAAAAATGAGTTATGTTTGATCTGTGTTATACGCAGGGTTTGGTACTATAAATAAAAATTGGATGCCTCAATAAAGATACAACATAACTTCAAAGGAGTATGTCTAATCATACAATCTATGATTGTATCTTCAGTGCCCACAGATCAATCTTATGTGTATTCTTAAGAACTTCTACTCAAGACTTCTATGTTGCTTCGTGGAGAAAACCAGTTGCAGAAGAAATTTACCAGTGTTGAGCAATACCTATACCCATGGTTCAATAATCTGCTCCACCTCTAACGCTAATGGAAAACAACCCTCTAAAATGCAGAAGAAAATTAAATGGTGGCACAAGAAGGAAGTTATGTCCCTTGAAACTCTACCTTCTCTGAAGCTTCTGGGGTGATGAAAATGTCATCAATATTGATTGTGGTGGTGTATACAGTTGTCAAAATGCATCAAACTGTACACTCAAAATGGATGCTTTTTATTGAATGTAAATGATACATCAATAAAATGGGTTGAAGAAAATAGCTCTCTTAGAGTCTGGTAACCAGACAAAAATGGAAGTTGGATGACCTGAGTTTTGTCTCAGGAATAAACCCTGTTACTTTAGGGAAATCTTGAAACCTCCCTGTTTCTATCTTCTCCGGTGCGAAAGTGAAAATACATTATTACTTCCCACCCTGCAGTAAGATAAAGTAGTGTGGTGAAAGTGATTCTTGACCTGTTGAGTCTTGGTTGCTTTGAGAAGCTGATAAAAAGCTACAAAAATTTCCCTAGAAAAATGTACATACAAAAAATGCACACCAGTTCAGCCTCTGCTTTCCATGAAACCCCAGGGCAGAACACTTGCCTTAGTGATTTAAAATGAACCCAGAGTAGTAGGTAAGGGTCAATGGAAAAAAGGTGGTATTGTTTTTAGTGCCCACCTGTGTGAACTGGGTAATGGGTATCCACTGCCGCACAAAGCAAGCAATCCTTGCCCTAAAGGAAGACTTGATGGTTGAAAAGTAGATACTCAGTCACAGTTCAAGATTACACTCTTATTGATGCCAGACATTATTTGTTAATCTTTCAAGTACTCATAGCTTTGTTGTTACTAGTTCATAGTTTATCTAGGGATTCATGACTTGAAGATTTTGCTGCCAAAATGATTCTAACACGTGGGCTTACAATCATTGTGTTTATTTACACCCTTCCTTTCTCCCTCCTCCTTCTGTCTTTCCTCCTCTCCATCTTTCTCCTCCACTCTCCATCTCGTTTTCCTTGCTCCTCCTTTCTTCCTTTTAGTTCTCGCTCTTCTGTCTCTTCCTTCAGTCCTCCTTCCCGCTCTGCTGTGCCTCTTTCTCCCTTTCTTCCTCTTCCTTAAGCTCTCTCTTTCTCTCCATTTCAAACTCTCTATGAATTCCTGTCTAGGTGAGTAGTTAATGTGTAGTAAAAACTCTGCATTCAGTCAGCCTGGGTTAGAATTATCAACCTCTTCTTTCATATTGCCATCACGAAATACATCGTGAGGTGTATAGATATTACCATCACACTAGTTAGGTGTAGTTTCCAGAGGCTTAGAAGTACCCGATCTTTTGGGGCCTGATATCACCAAGGGGCATTGAAGTTACTCAGGTTTGCTCAGTTACTCCTGGTGTATTGCAGATTAAGCCTGGAAGGAAGAAATAATGTTAGCTACAGTTATTGCCTCAATTTGCCCTTTTCCTTTCCCTTCCCTTTTTTACACGTAGAGGGTTGTTTAGGGACCCATTGGTGTTGGCCATCATGGCAGGGCCACTATCAATGGGAGAATGAGTGCTTTATTCCTACCTAGGATGAAAGTCCTAGATCCTGCCTCCCCAGAGGGGCTGCCATCAAGGCTGAGCTCAAGAACCCATGCTGGGTGCCACAGAGCCACTCCAAATGAGCCTCAATGATAAAATGTTTATATTTATTGCTAAACAGAAATAGAGTTTTCTTCCTTCTGAATTGAGAATGGGTGGGCCGTTGGCTTGCTGTTCTATCTCAGTGCGAAATTTTTTCCACATAGGCTCAGTGCACAATGATGTTGAGCTGTTTTGTAGAACTGCATTTCACCTTGTGGGCCGTGATTAATAGTAATTCAACTAGTGGTCCTACTAATTGATTTCCCCCCTCCTTTCACAGAACCATGATGGCAGTATCGACTTCCGAGAGTATGTGATTGGCCTGGCTGTCTTGTGCAACCCTGCCAACACAGAGGAGATCATCCAAGTGGCATTTAAGGTACTGTCAGCCCCACTGAAAGCATCTTCGTCTGTCTCATAAACAAGTGTCGACTCTAAGTGTATTATTTGAAAATCAGTGAATCTGTTACATGAGCTTATAGATCTGCTGTGACATGTACACGAGGGTAATGTGATTAAGACAATTGCTACTGAGAATGAAGAAAACACAGCATCAGTTTAAGCAAAAACGTCTTTGGAAGCAGCTAACAACGTCAAGATCGAAGAGCAGGTGATTTGACAAATTAGTTTAAAAAATTATTTCTTTTCAGCCTCCCCATTTTGAAGCCCCTAAGTGAGGGTTATAAATAAACACCACCTGTCACTAATCCTCCTAATTCACCATGTGGAAAGTTCTGATCTATCCTTATTTTCTCGCTCTGTATGTCAGAGTTATTTTAAGTGGTATTTTCCTGATGGAATTTATTTTGTTGTGGTGGTGTCAGGTGGGCATCATCATAAATGTCCCAAGTTTCCACACTGTATGTTTTCCTGCAGTATCACACTTATTTTCACTGCAATATTGAGGAGGCAGATGAATAAGAGTCCCCAGCAGAACTTGATGGAGATTTGAATTGTGAGGGCTCAGACTCCATTTATCAATTACATGCCCAAAAAGAGAGGGAAGAATACATTCCCAAATTATGTTTTCAGTTCTTCTGAGATGGAAGGCACTTCATCTAATTAGTATTTAAGGGGCATGTCCCCTTGGAGTTCTAAGCTTATATGGTCTGCTCTCAAGTAAAACAAAAAGTTGGTCTCCCTACTTGTCTTACCAAGCTGTATGTAGTGACTTACTGTTCAGCCCCTTGCTGGTCTCTTTGCTTCCGTCCACCATGACAGCTGCAGACCTTCTCTATTCTCTATTCCTCTTTCTTGCTGTTATCTCTTCCTGATTGTCTCTGAGAAGAATATCCCACTGTGACTCCAACAAGCCGTTATTTTTTTTGTTTTTTTTTCCCCTTCTATTATCTACAAAGACTCTCTTCCTCCAAGAGTTCTTTCTCAAGTCTTAGAGGACACCAGGGATAGCCTCAGGAATTTTCATGTGTTCTATCATTGACAAGAGGAGTCCTCGTTTACTTTTTATTTCAGATTGGTTTAAACTGAGTTAACTGCTAGGCCTATAAAGAACCCAAGTGGTTGATGCTTAGCAGATGGTCATAAGGCAAGGGCCAGAACTTTTTCCAAGTTTAAAACATTTGGCTTTTACAGACTTATTCATCATAAAACCTAAAATTACACACATAGCTAACTTATTCCAATCCCGATACATTTCTGTTTCTGTTTTGGGATTGTATGTGTAATTACAAGTTTAGTTGGGCAAATGGTCACTTTTGGTTTACCAATGAAAGACCTGATAGAAAATTCGGCCCTTACTCACAGTAATTATTGTTTTTAAAGGAGTCGTGTGATTTTTATCTAGCCTAGACCTTGGTTTGGGGCTGGGGGAAGGAGGAAAGGAGGACTTAAATATATAATTAACTCTTTTTTCTGTAAGGCAGGGGTCATGCTTTACAATGGTTATTTTTTCAACTTCCTTCTTAGGTATGTTTTAGGTTTTTTGAAAATATGTTGGCATACCTTTATTTTTCATGAGGTAGTATCCTTTTATATAGGATCCATTCACATCCTTTTATTTGGGTAGCACTTCACACAACTTCCCATCTTTGATCTCATTTCATCGTCACAGGGACCTTTGGAGGTAGAATGTTAGAATGCTTCAGTTGTAAGCAATAAACTGCAGCGGTTGTAAGCCATAGTTGAAGGCATAGATTCTGGCTGAGGAATTCGTTGGAAGACTGGGGAGGAGGCTCAAGGGAAGACTCAAAACCAGGCAGCTGCAAAGGCCCCAGCTGCAGGAACTACTCTACACTCTCCCTTGGGCACTGCAACAAGATTGAGCAAACTCCAGCTCCGTTCATCCTTCATGTTCCAGGCAGGGTCCAAATGGTCTTGGGCCATGTGCTCGCCAGGAAAGACAGAATGTTTTGATTAAGAGTCCCGCAGTATTCTCTGCAATGGGGAGATGTCATTCCCCCGTTCTCAAAGGAAACTAGGGTGTTAAGTGTTCTACCAGAGCCCAGATCATGAGATTTACCTTAGATCCAAGAACTGTGTAGCTGGGAGATTATTGGGGATGATGTGTAATTGAGGGAAATTGAGAGTTTTAGTGAGGGGAGTGATCTGGAGTAGTCGTGACAATGGACAGGAGAGGAAGTAAGTCTCCAGTATGGACGTGTGAAGGGAACTTACACAGAAGTGAGACCCACCAAAGCACCCAATGTGGCAAGAATTTAGACTGTTGGATGAGTTGGTGAGACTTGTTGAGGAGTGGAAGCCTTTAAGGAGAGCTTAGAGCTGGTGAGGAGCGGGGTGTGACTGAATCCTGGCTGTTAGTTTGAAGTCCAAGGCCCATCAAGAGCCCTGGGGCTGCAGGTTGTGAAAATAAATGCCAGCTCACTTTTCACTTTCCAACTCTCTTACCTCCACTTTGGGGCTGAGTGGTGGAAAATGGGTTAGAAGCAGTGCTTCCTCAGCTGTGGGTGTTAATCACAGCTTCAAAATACTATGTTTTTCTCCTCCCAACCCTCATGGACAGTTAAAATACTATTCAATATTTCCTTGTTGCTCTTTTCACGATGATCACACCTTATCTAATGCCTATTTTTTTTCCTGGTTTTGATCATGTATTTGGTCAGAAGTAGATATCTTAACAGTAGGACCTCTAGATATTAGCTGCCTGGATTTTGATGCCAGCTCCACCTCTTACAAGTACAAGCGACCTTGGGAAAGTTGCTTGACTTCCTCGTGCCTGTTTTCTTAGCTGTAAGATAGGGCTAATAGTGGCACCTACCTTACATAAGACGATGTAAGGGTCGAATGAGTTAATATGTGTGAAGTGATTTGAACTCTTTTCATCAGTGCCTGCCCAGTCAGTGCTATATCATTAAAAATTTTTAATAACCAGGAGAGGATTTTAAATATGGGGTTTTAATTATCTAACTGTTCCCCCTGTTTTGCTGCTTGACTTTCAATCTATCTCACCCTACTGCCTTTTCCTCTCCACCTATAAACATATTCTGTCTTTCCCTTTCTAAGGACAACCTCCTTTTGTGCTTCGTTATTGCCCCATTTATCTCCTTTCCTTTGCTACATAATTTCTTAAAGGGAAGTCCATCCTTGTTGCCCCCACTTCTCACCTCTGTTCATTCCTTGATTCCTGTTACCATCTGGCTTCCAGTTCCTGGAAACTGTCTTTACATCATTATGTCATCAGGATCTCCTAATTGCCAAATCCAGCAAACCTCTTTGCTTCTTGGCTGACCTTTCTATGGCATTTTACTCTGTTGGCCATAACCACTGTCAAAGTCTCTTCCCCTTTCTTGAAAGCCCTCCCTTAGCTTCCAAAATGCATGCTCTTCTTGTCTGGTTCTCGATCTCTCACTGCTTCTTCTGAGTTTTTTTTTGCAGGTTCCTCTTCCCTACACACACCTCAACTCTTGCTGTTCTCAGGGCTTTGCCTTACTTGGTATGTTCTCTGCGGATAAGCTTCAATACACCTGTAGTTCCAGTTCTTACCTGAATTCCTATCTCAAGCCTCATCACTCTCCCGAGCTGATATGCTGAATCACTTACTTCTTTTTTTTTGTTGTTAATTTTATTTATTTATTTTTCCCCCAAAGCCCCAGTAGATAGTTGTATGCCACAGTTGCACATCCTTCTAGTTGCTGTATGTGGGACGCGTCCTCAGCATGGCCGGAGAAGCGGTGCGTCAGTGCGCGCCCGGGATCCGCACCCGGGCCGCCAGTAGCGGAGCGTGCGCACTTAACCGCTAAGCCACGGGGCTGGCCCAGAATCACTTACTTTTTCCTGGCACCTCTGACTCAAATTTAACCTCTCCAGGTCCAGCTCTTGATCTCATTGGGCGCCTGTGCTCCCACTCTTAGTGATGTAACCACTTTCACCCAGTTGCCCAAGCTGGAACACCTCAGCCGTCCTTGGCTCCTTCCTTTCCATCACTGCAGACTTCTAATTGATATGCAATCTTATCTTTGCCTCCTTATAAATTCTGTCCCTTCCTGTCCTTCCTGCTTCTCCACCTCAGTCTCTTAATTGTTTTTCCTGCCTCTAGTGTTTTCAACCTTCTGCTCTCAATCCATCCTCCACACTCTGCCTCAGAGAGCTCCGTCAGTTCACTTATGATCACACCACATCCCCTCCCATCATAATCCTGCAGGGTTAGGTGAGGCATTATATATCCATCATGATCAGATCTCTGCTTGTCCTTCAGTCCTGACTCGAGCCCCCAGCAATCACTTGCTAGTTCCTTGTATGGTCTGGGACTATCTCTTCATGTTCTAAGACCCAACTCAAAAGGCAACTCCTCTGTAAAGCTTTCCCTGACTTCTCTCTCATCTTGTTCTCCACAGGACTCCCATGTCTCTTTGTACTTCCTATTGTTGTAGCCCCTATTTTAATTCTGTATCTTTCCACCACTCAACTGTAAGTGTTGCGAGGACAGGAGAGACCATACTTTCTTCATATACATATCCCTAATCCGTGGCACAATAAATGTTTGAATTATTAAAGAGCTTATTTTCCAAGATTATTCCACACCACTATTTTCCTGAGGGAGCTAATTCTTACGTTTTATTTTCTTTTTCCTTCAGCTCTTTGACCTTGACAAGGATGGCTACATAACCGAGGAAGAGTTTTCAACCATTCTGCAGGCTTCCCTTGGAGTGCCTGATCTTGATGTTTCTGGTCTCTTCAAGGAAATAGCCCAGGGGGATTCTGTGTCCTATGGTGAGTAGGCAGTTTGGCCCCTGATTTAGTTTATAAGGAGGGCATCCGAACTCTGGACTGACCCTCATATGGGAATGTTGTTTCCTTCCCTCCACTAATTATATGAACAGTAGAAATAATAGCAATAATGATGATAGTAATAATAGCAATAGTGGTGTAATCGTAGTAGCTAATTATTGAGGGCTTAGCATATGCTGCGCACTCTTCTAAACATTTTATCTTTATTCACTCATTTAATCTTTACAACAAGCCTTTTTAATCAATACTCTTCGTTATTCTTACTTTACTGAGATGCAAAGAATTTCAGTAACTTACCTAAGATCATCCAACTAGAGAACAGCAGAGCCAGGATTCAAACACCCAGACAGCCCGGCTTTAGAGCCCACACCATTGACCTGCCTCTCCTGGAGGGGCTTTTCCTTTCTGCTGCCAGTGTGACCAAGCCAAACGGAGCAAGTTAACCAAACTGGGTTGTAACCACAATAGAGGGATATGGACTGAGGTACCAACAAGCGTAACAGTAGCTAGACCTTCTGTTGATGTTTACTGTTAGTGCTTAGGTAAGCATTCACATTCATTATCTCGTCATGTTGTTGGCACCCGGTGAGGTAAAGGTGAGGTAAAGGTAGGGACTATCGTGGAGGAAGACCTTTTGGCCAAGTGGCAGGTCCATCTGTCAGTGACCGACTTTTCTCCTGATGGCTCGAGTCCACACATCACAATAAGCTCTGTCGGGCGGAAGGATGGTACATCAGTTTCACATATTTCACAGTGCAGTCATTGAGAAACACACCACACAGGGCAGCAGCCGAGAGGCCTAGGTGATTGTTTCCCAGCCTTGGCTTTGATGTGGTCCTAGATGTAAAGTCGGCTTATCTTCCCCAGTCTTTTCCCTCAGGCTGGAGAGGGATTCCTCATGAATGCATTTTTCCTTATGATGTTCAAAGAGTTTCAGCTTGTTAACTTTCATGGGACCGGGGAATTAGATCACATTACTCTCTGTTTTTAATTACTGTCATTTTGGCTGCCCTTTATTCTATTTCAGGTAATTAAGTGCCTAGGGCACTTATACTCTAAGTGCATTACAAAAAAAAAAAAAGCAAGAAAGTATAAAATGAGAAAGTATTTCCTGAGATAAAATTTATGAGTCATAAACCCCATGTGAACTAATAATTCTCTGACCATTTTTCTTTCATAAGTAAGACTCTGTTACTCTGAAATACCAGATTTTGGAAAGCTACTTGGAATAGCTATTTCAATGGAAGCTAATCCCAAAATTTATTTGTAGGTAGTCATAATTTTATGACTATTAATCAAATTACTCAAATTAATCAAATTATTAAGTAATTGAATTTCGATTTTAATAATTTTTTAGGGAAATATGCTTTGTTTTTTGGAGTTCAATCTTTTTCTTTTCAGAATACACAGAATATTTTCCTTTCCCCAATATTATGCAAGTACTTTTTTTTTTTTTTGCAGGAATGTTTGAAGTATTTAAGCATGATTTTATCAAAGAATAGGTATTGAAATGTATCATGAATGTGACCATTTAAATTGTTTAAATATGATCATTTAAATTGTTTTCATTCTTGGTTTTTCAGTAGCCAAATTAATGCCCAAATTCCATTTATCACCAGTTCACAGCACTTCTTCTAGAAATGAGTTGTTCTTTAATGCCACTGCCATCCCCAAAGAGAACAGAGACCTTGATCTTTTGAACAGAACACAAGTCTTGAAGTTAAAGCTCTTGATTTCAGTAGATCAACTCTCATGCTTACTCATCTTAGAAGTCACGTATGTCCCCTGTGTCCTCATCATTGAAATAGACTCCTGCAGATGAACCTTTATTTTGGATGTTAAGAAAGAACAATTAATAGCTTACCTGATTTGGAAGTCTAAAGTGGTCTATTAATGCAAAATAATGTTGCAGTTGCAAAGAATGACTCGGGCTCAGTCTGTTGACTTTCTCATCACTAAGACCTATTTTTATCTTCAAGAATTGTTAGGTGGTTTAATGTGCCATGAAGTAGACTCTTGGTTATCAGGGGATTAAAAAAAAAAAATAGATAGAAATAGGACGTTGGGTTAAAATACTTTTATTATAGAGCCAAATAGCAAGGTGATTCCAAAGACCAGGCTCCCTTTGCTCTATAGGCTCAATAAAATGTTCTTCATCCAAACAGAAGAGGATAGAGAAATTGCAAAACTGAGGATAGCATATTTCAGAAACCCCCGGTTATTGGAAGCTTGAGGTTCAAATTCTGGTGGTTAATGTAGTAAGCCTTGTGTAGCTCTACTTCAGTTTCTAAATCTAAGACACTCGAGATAAGAAGAGGTCTGCTGCTCAAAGGTCTCATGCCGTGATTATTATGTAGTGGACACACTACTTGCCGTTATTGATCATAACTCGGGGCTCTGCTTTTCAAGACTGTATATTTCTATACCAGAGTTAAGGATTAAAATAGTTTTAAAAGCCTGTCGTAGAAATTCCTGAGTAATAGAATTTTTTTTAACTTTTATTACAAAAAAATAACAAAAATACAGAAAACTGAATAAAAGGTAAATATAGAGCATAATGAAGTTTTATAAAGTGTACACTCGTGTAACTACTATTCAGATCAAGAAATAGAGCTTTACTGACCTGACTTAAAAAGGAATCTGAGCCTTGCTTTATTTTAGCATTTTACCATAGAAGTACGTATCTTTAAATAGTGTGTTTTAGTTTTGCCTAAGATTTTGAACATTATATAGTGAACTCATATAGTATGTGTTCTTTTGTATCTGGCTTTTCTCATTCCAATGGCTTTAAGATTCATCCATGCTATTACAACACAGCTGTTCATTCATTTTCATTGCTGTATAACATTAATGTGCCATGAATATGCCACAATTTATTTATCTGCTTCTACTGTTGACAAACATTTGAGTTGTTTCCATTTTTCACCTCTTATGAATAATGTGGCTGTGAACATTCTCGTACATGTCTCCCAGAATGCAACATGCACAAATTTCTCTAGGTAATATACTTTGGAATAGAACTAATGAGTCATAGTGTATGCATATCTTCAACTTGACTAAATCATGGAAAAGCTATCTTCTGAAATAGTTGTACAGTTTTTAGAGGGTTGAGTAATGGAATTTTGCAATAATGTATTATTAAATTCACATGTTAGTGTACATCATGCCAAAAGAAGCTTCACCTCAATTTATTGGATTTTGTTTTTTCTTCTTTTCTAGAGGAATTTAAAAGTTTTGCCCTAAAGCATCCAGAATATGCTAAAATATTTACAACATACTTAGACCTTCAGACAGGCCACGTGTTTTCATTACCGAAAGAAATCCAGGCAACTCCCTCACTCACAAGTAATAAAGTCAGTCCTGAAAATCATGAAGAGAGTACCTCAGACAAAAAAGATGACTGAAAGCAAATCTCCCCACCAGGGAAAATGCAGTGGCTCTTACTTGAAATTGTACAGACATTTATTGGTAGTGTTTTAAATGTCGTTGTTGAGTGGTGATGTTTAAAATGGAAAGCTTTTTTATAAAAATGATAGATTTTCTTATTAAAATGCTTTTAGTCACATGTGTATATCAAGTAATATTCCTTTACTTTTATGTTATATTGTGTGTACTGATTGGTTTCTGGGGATAAATATGTTTTTATGCATTTCCCGGTTTAATTTGCATATCCAAATGTGTGAAATGTTCTCAATACTGATGAGCATTATTAACACTATAAATTATAGAGCTTAACAACTGTAAACACTTTTTAATCTACTGCCCTCTAAAGAAATAAAGTAATATTCTATTGTCTCTAATCCCTTCCTATTTCTGGAAATAAGAGTCAAGAGTCTGAGGAACGTTGCAGAATTTTATACCTGTAACTTCACAGATGCATTTTTTTTCTATTTACATTTCAGTTTCTTGGATCACTGACTGTGGGCGGATTAGAAGGGAGAGCTCTGTTCATTACAGGGGACTTCTTAAAAATTCATATTCTCTTTATCATGCATACCTATTATGGATTTTCTTAGCCACCTGCTAAGGAGATCATATCCTTTGGCATGATCTACAGATTTAGAACTTTGTTTTAAAGACAACAGCTGTGGCCAAGAGCTAAGTGGGAATTGCATTATGGAAGGTAACATCGATTGCCTAATGAGAAAATGAATTTTTTGCCACAGAGTTTAATTTGAGTTGGATAATTTGTAATGTAGTGCTTACCCAATAAAGGAATCAGATTAGCTCTATTTATATATTAGAATTAATATATTTTGCCATCCAAGTGGGAGTTTTGTTAAGTGTCCTCTCAAGTTTTAGAGTTTGTCTGAAATATCTACAGGGAAAACACAAAAGGTTCCAAAGTATCACCAAAGGCTAGGGAATCCAAAAACCTACTTTTTAATGTGAGACCACAATGTAACCCCCAGGCAGGAATCTAACAGTGATATTTTTCCTTTTGGTTAAGCAATAATTTCCCTCAAGTGCCATTTTTATTGGATTTCATGCATGCATGCGTATTGTTAGTATAATTTATGTTTGAGATTTTGAACAAAGAACCAATTTATTAATATAATGTACAAAAATAGTTTGTTCAAATTCTGAATTCAGTCTTTGAATTCAAACTCTTTGTTTTGGCTATGTTTCTGAGTATATTGGCGATTCACCCCCAGGCTAATTTTTTAAAGCCATTTTTGAAGTTGAGAAGTCTCATGAGAGATGTTGGTGTTTATATTTAATCAAGAGTTATGATTTCCAGCTAGTTTTACATATTAAGCAGTTAGTAGTCTAATGAGTAAATATGTATTTGGATAATTGATTACTAAAAACTTTATATATGTATATATAATTGTTTGCTTTTTGTGTGTCTTAAAGCTATTTAGACAAAGCATTGAATGAGCTGAAAACAATTTCTTAAGTAATTGGGAAAGTACATCTTTATAATCGTATCTGTCATATGCAATTGAATGTATATAATACTCAGGTACCATGATTGTTTTTTATCGTAAAAAAGCCAGGTATTAATTGTGAAAAAGTAGCATTGTAAAATAAAAGCTTTCTATGAGGCTCTTGAAAGTGATCCTACTGTTTGCCTTTTTTAAAATAATATTTTATGCTCTTTAATTCCACTTCTGCCAATGTAATATTCCTATTCCTATTTTATTACTGAATAAACAAACTTGCTACATAAAATTCTTGGCAATTAAAAAATTATGGTTTTGCCATTTTGTCTCGTCTAATATACCTTTTTAATATTGGGGTTTGAATATAAGTTTGTGTATTTATGAATGTGATTAATCATTTTTATTTGCATTTAAGCTTTATGAAATGTTAAATATCACTTTAATGAAAAAGTCAAATTTTAGCTCAAAATAGCAGTGGTTAGTATTCCTAAAGAAGTTGACTTGACTGGTGGGGTGTATGTAATAACACAAGTCATGATCATCAGTATTACTACAGACTAGGCCTCTACTTTTATGCCATCTTAACAAAGATTTCCTTCAAAGATGAGACTTCTTAAAAATTCCTATTAAGTTTTCTCCTCTTAAGATTTAAAGTAAAGAATTCAATTTCATTAAATCAGTTAAAAACACTGTGGTTTTATATAATAGGTTGAAGGAAAAAAAAAGGGTTACTCTTTGAAATGAGAAATACTAGATCCTAAGGCATATTAACCATAAAAATTTCTATCAGAACAGTTCCATTGAAGGATAATGACATACTGAATGCTTATAGGCCAAGTTGCTTGCATTATGTATATTTAATTCTCCTCTGACTTTGCCTTTAGAGCTTTGGAAGGCTGAGTGTGCTAGCTAGTAGTGGTATCTATAATGAATATTTAAAAGAGATTTACCTCCCTTTTAGAAGACATATGGTCTGCTCTCTGTATGAGGCACAGCAGTACAGATATCTCCTTCCCAGAATCAGGAACTCTCCCCTGCAGATGGTAGCAAGTGCAGGGTGGTTAATTGACAACAGTTAACTGATGCTTTATTAAAGAGAGGGGCATTGACTGTATTGGAACAGATGGGCTCCCTACTACAGAAGTCCTTGTGTGTTTGTTTTTATATAGCAATGACTAAAGAGGATAAAGAGATTCTAGTAAGAAATCCATCCCTAGGAAAACAGACATATTTACAATCTTTTTTCTCTTTCCTGTTCACTTGGATGAACTTTTCAATTTTTTTGTTAAATTGTTATACCAAAGTATCAAATTAGTGTTACATTGTGGCTTGATAGAGGTGAAGACCCTCACAAAGTTCTTGATATGTATCCAATATGCATTCATGTATCTGCCTAACAATGGAGATATATTCCGAGAAATGTGTGGTTAGGTGATTTCATCGTTGTGCAAACATCATGGAGTGTACTTACACAAACCTAGGTGGTATAGCCTACTGCACACCTAGGCTGTATGGTACTAATCTTATGGGACCACCGTTGCATATGTGGTCCATCATTGACCGAAACTTTGTTACGTGGTACAAAACTATACATATCTCAGACTTTGGTAAATAGGGTAATATCTGAAGATATGTTGTCCTTTTTACTCCATTTAATGTGACCTTGTTTCTAGGTAATCATTCTCTCCCAACAAACTTCTCAAGTGTCTATGTAAGGACCAGCATGTTCTAACAAATTGTCTCCATTACATTATGACACCCAACTTGCTATGTTTTCTTACATGTTAACCTTAATTTCTAATCATTCTCATAAAAGAATCTATGTACATTATAAAAGATAAAAAGTAGAGAAAAGAATAAACAGAAAAAAATCATGTTTACTTCCACTATTCCAAATCAACCATTATTAATTTTTTGACATATTTTATTTCACCCTTTTTTCTAGATGTTCTTATGTTCTCAAAGTAACAATGTATATGGTATTTTACATCCTACTTTTTCACTTGCAATGTAACATTTTCCATTGACATTAAAATTCCCTGTAAATTTTTTAGTGTACCTAATATTCCATCAGATAGCTATAACATAGTATATGTAATCTCATATACTATGTTATACATACATATACTATGTAATTCTCATATTGAACACATGACTGTGATTTTCATTTTGGGACTATTAAAAATATCCAACCCAATACTCCATAATAATCCATAATTACAACTAGTTTGCTAAGAGACTTATTTATACTTTCTGAATTCCAAAATGAAAAATTCACTAAAGATTTTATAATTATTAAAATTTGTTTTAAACTAATTTTATTATGGGAAAAAATTTGAAATTATCTTAGAATACATATAGTAATTTTAACTCATGTAGTGGTTCATAGGTTCATGTCGTTTAAAGGTAAGTAGACTTGGTCTTTTAAAAACCATTTTTCCCTTTGTAACAGTAACAGACTTACTAGTTGTCACAATAAGTAATAATAATAACTACCAATTTGGAGTGCTTACGATGTATCAGGCATTGTGCTAAGTGATTTACAGGCATCAACTCATTTAAACCCTCAATGAAGCATAGGTATCCTTGTCACTAGTTTTACTAAACAAAGTTTAGAACTATGCCTAAGTCACTCATTAAGTGGCATTAAATTGGAATTAAACCTAATTTTGTCTGATTGCGAAGGCCATGCTTCTAATTTAAATAGAGCAACACAGCTGCCTGATTTATAGAATTTATAGATTTAGCATCTGCCATATATTTTCCTATTTATGGGTTTTAGATATCAAATTCTCACTGAGTTCTTAAATGGAAGAGAGACAGAGGTGGTTCACAATGGTTCTGAGCAGTGGTAGAGATGGGAAAAGATTGGTGAACCACAGTCTAGCGAGGGTAACACTCCCAACCCTCTTCCTTGTGGCTCAGGGTAGGTCTGCTGAAAATCCTGAAACTTTCCTATATGAATAATCCAAGTTACTGTAAACCAAAGGCAAGGCGAACTTCAGAATACTACCATACTCTTTTTCCTTTGTGGGTGGTAGTGGAGCATGAATGAATTCTCTACTTCTTATGGGTCCCTTTGCTGTGTGGCCTTTTTAGTCACATCTCTCATCTCAGAATAAAATACATGATCAATAAAGTAGAGTTTGAGGAAACTGAGGACTAAGTCAAAATTGGAATATCTCGGAGCTTCATTCTAACTGTTGTGGACCACCCTCTCTGCTGTTCTCCCCACTGACACTTCTGCCATCTTATAAATTCTCTTGCCATACAGAAAGCACAGTGATCATTTCAAAGCATAAGCCACATATCACTTCTCCAGTTAAATTTTTTCAAAGCCTTCCCATTGAAATTTGGTTAAAATCCCATATGTTCAACATGGCCTGCAAGGCCTTACATGGTCTGGCCCTTCCTACAGTCTAGTTCCCAACTGTCCCCAATCTCCTCCCTCACTAACAACCAACAATAAATCTTTCTTGTCCTCAGACTGACGGCAGCCCCTTCTAGCCTCAGAATCTTTGTACTGCTGTTCCCTCTGGCTAGAATGTTCTTTCCCAAAGATTTCCCCCTGGCCTTCTCTTCTTCATTCAGACTTTTTAAAAAAGCAGCTTCATCAAGCTATAATTCACACCCCATACAATCCACCCATTTAAAGTGTACAATTCAATGTTTTTAGTAGATTCATGGGGTTGCACAGCCATTACATTTAATCTTAGAACATTTCTTTACTTGATTCAGTTTTTAAATCAAATGTCATGTCATTAAATAGAAATACCCATCACCTAATCAAAATAGCCCACTCTGTCTCTACAGATATTCTCAATCCCATTACCCTTTTTGTTATTGCACTTAAACTTATGTGAAATTATTTATTTGTTTATATAGCTATTGTCTGTTATTCCTTGCACTTAGAAGATGTGCCCAACACATGGTAAACACTCAATGTTTGATGAATGAATAAATGAATCATGATAACATTATCTTTCACTTACTGTGCTTTGTATTGTATTAGACTAGAGACAATCTTGATAACAAACTTGAAAACCTGGGATTGTGATCCCTAAAACTCATATAGAGATTAAGGCTCAGAGAAATGTTATCACTTGCTCAGACTTACATAACTGGTGAGTGCTGGGGCTGGAATCCAAACCCAAGGCTGTCTGGCTCTAAATGTGGGACCTTTTGATGAGGCCAAGGTAACTTGAACCCATAGAATAACTAAAGAATTATATGACAGGCTTCAGGGTCCAGAAACATGGAAACTAGATAATCTGAGAACCCTCTGGCCACAAAACCCCTAGAATGCTTAACAAAATATCACAAAGGTATTTGAAAAGCATAGCTGAGCATGCTAGATACTAAGGGAAATCCTCAAAGGCCAAAAATGAGAGGGAGCTGGAAACCAGAACTGGGTGAAGACATAAGAGTTACAGTTGGTCTGTGGCCATTTTTCAGTTGAAGTAACAAAGAGGCTTGTATTTTGTGGCTATGGGAGACAAAAGACAAGATTTTTATATCAGGTGGGACTTGGAACTGAGATCCCAGGGGAGGAAAAACAGACATTTGAAGGGCTACACTCTTAGTAAAAAAACGAACTGGAAATCTGAACAGGCCGATTACTGGTAATGAAATTGAATCAGTAATCAAAAACTCTCACCAAACAAAAGTCCGGGACCAGACAGCTTCACGGGTGAATTCTACCAAACATTTAAAGAAGAATTAATACCTAACCTTCATGCTCCCTGACTGCAGACTATACTACAAAGCTATAGTAATCAAAACAGCATGGTACTGGCACAAGAACAGACACATAGATCAATGGAACAGAATGGAGAGCTCAGAAATAAACCTACGTCTATACAGTCAATTAATCTACCACACAGGAGGCAAGAATATACAAAGGGAAAAAGACAATCTCTTCAATAAATGATGTTGGGAAAACTGGACAGATACACGCAAAAGAATGAAACAGGACCACTTTCTTACACCATACACAAAAATAAACTTAAAATGGATTAAATTAAGACCTGAAACCACAAAACTCCTAGAAGAAAACATAGTAAACCCTTTGGCATTGGTCTTAGCAATATTTTTTTGGATATGTCTCCTCAGGCAAGGGCAACAAAAGCAAAAATAAACAAGTGGGACTACATCAAACTAAAAAGCTTTTGCACAGTGAAGGAAATCATCAACAAAACAAAAAGGCAACCTACTGAATGGGAAAAGTATATTTGCAAATGATATATTCGATAAGGGTTTAATATCCAAAACATGTAAAGAATTCATAAAACTCAACATCAAAAAAACAAACACTTTGATTTAAAAATGGGCAGAGGACCTAAAAAGATAAGGAAGACATACAGATGACCAACAGGTACAGGAAAAGGTGTTCAACATCACTAATCATCAAGGAAATGCAAATCAAAACCATGATGAGGTATCACCTCACACCTGTCAGAATGGCTATTATCAGACAGACAACAAATAACAAGTGTTCATGAGAATGTGAAGAAAAGGGAATGCTCGTGCACTGTTGGTGGCACTGTAAATTGGTGCAACCACCATGGAAAACAATGTGGAGGTTCCTCAAAAAATTAAAAATAAAACTACCATACAATCCAGCAATATCACTTCTGGGTGTTTATGTGAAGAAAACTAATTTGAAAAGACATATGCACCCCTGTGTTCACTGCAACATTATTAACAATAGCCAAGATATGGAGACAACCTAAGTGCCCATCAACTGATGAATGGATAAACAAGATGTGGTGTATACATATACAATAGAATATTACTCTGCCATAAAAAAAGAACGAAATCCTGCCATTTGTGACAATGTGGATGGATCTAGAGGGTATTATGCTAAGTGAAATAAGCCAGACAGAGAAAAAAGAATACCATATTATTTCACTTATATGTTGAATCTAAAAAAACTAAACAAATGAATAAACAAAACAAAACAGATGCAGACTCATAGACACAGAGAACAAAGGGGTGGTCACCCAAGGGCAGGAGGTGGGGGGTAAGGGCAAAATAAGTGAAAGGGATTAAGAGGTAGAAACTTCTGGTCATAAAATAATTAAGTCATGGGGTTGTAATGTACAGCACAAGGAATATAGTCAACAATAATATTGTAATAATTTTGTACGATGACAGGTGGTTACTAGTCTTATCAGAGTGATCATTTTGCAATTTAAATAAATGTTGAATCACTATGTTGTACACCTGAAACTAATACAACGTTGTATGTCAACTATACTTCAATAAAAAATAAAATAATGAACTGGAAAAAGTCATCTTCTGGCAAAGGAAGTCTATGAGGAAATTTTTCTGTCTTGGCCTGGGTTCTAGTTCGGGGGCAAAAATCTTCCTGTGATCATGTTTATTTTATTTAAATTTTTTAAAATGGTTTTAAGGCTCATTTTATGGTTCAGCCTATGATATGTCTTGATGAATGTCCCCATGCATACTTGAAAAGAATGTGTATTCTGTAATCGTTGAGTGTAATGTTCTGTAAAGGTGGGTTAGATCCAGTTAGTTGATAGTGCTGTATAAGTCTTCTATATCCCTACTGATTTTTTTTTTAGTGTTAATTATTGTAAGAGGAATGTTGAAATCTCCAACTATAATTGTGGCTTTATCAAATGTCAGTTTGTCTGAAGCTCTGCCATTAGGTTCATAATCATTTATGATTTTTATGTCATCTTGATGAATTAACCCTTTTATCATTATGAGTACTCCTTAATTCTAGTAACACTCCTTGTTCTGTTATTAACATAGCCACTCCAACCACTCCAACTTTCTTATGATGAGTGTTGCATGGTTTATCTTTTTCCATCCTTTTACTTTTAATCTGTGTTTTTGTATTTAGTGTACATCTCTTAAATGAGTATTTTGTGGTCCATTTGAGTCTAACTTTTTTATCTTGTCTGACAAATTCTGACAATTTTAACTGGAGCATTTAGTCCGTTTCCATTTAATGTAATTATCCATATGATTGGGTTTGAGTCTACCATCTCGCTTTTTATTTTCTGTTTGTTCTATCTGTCCTTTGATTTTTTGTCTCCTCCTTTCCTGATTTCTTTTGGATTAATCATTTTTTTCTAGTATTTTATCACTTTATGTTTTCTTTGGCTTATTAGCTATAGTTATTTATTTTTAGTGGTTGCTCCAGAGCTTACAATATATATCTTTAACTTAATATAGTCTACTTTCAAATAGTATGTTTTTTCACTTATAACATGAACCTTATAACAATATACTTCTATTTTACCTCATCCTACCATTTGTGTTATTGTACACACACATTTAAACTCCATAAAACACTTTTATCATTTTTGTTCTAAACAGTCAAAAATTTGAGAATAAATATCTATTTATCTACATATTTACTGTTTGTGGCACCCTTCATTTTTCCGTGTAATTCTACCTTTCCATCATTTTTCTTTAGCCCGAAGAATGTCCTTGAACAATTCTTGTAATGCAAATCTCCTGACAATAAATTCTCTCAGCTTTCTTTTATCTGATTATGTCTTTATTTTGCCTTTATTTGTGCAGAATATTTTTGCTGGATACAGAATTCTAGGTTGACTTTTTTCTTTACTACTTGAAAGATTCCATTGTTGTCTTCATTTTATTGTCTCTTATGAGAAGCTAGAAGTACTTCTTTTCCTAGTTCTCATGTATATAATATATTTTTATCATCAGGCTACTTTTAACATTTTTTGCTTATTACTAGAGTTGAGAAATTTTATCAGGATTTGTCTTGGTGTGATTTTCTTTAAGTTTATCCTTTTGGGGTTTATTGAACTTCTTTGGTCTGTAGGTTTAGAGTTTTCACCTCAATTGGAAAAATTTCAGCCATTACTTCTTTAAACAACTGTTCTGCCCCTAATGTTTCTCTTTTCTCTCCTCCAATGACAATATGTTAGACCACTTGGATTATCCCACAGGTCACTGAGTCTCTGTTTGTTTGTTTTCCAGCCTTCCTGTCTCTGTGTGCTTCAGTTCTAATCATTTCTGTCACTTTTACTTCTAGTTCACCAATTGTTTCCTCTGCAAATGTCTAATCCACACTGTAAATGTTTCACTTCCCATACTGCATCTTTTGCTTTCAGAATTTTCATTTGGTTCTTTTCATAGTTTCTGTTTGGCTAATGAGAAATCTCTATTTGTTCCCTCATTATGTTTGCAGATTCCTTAACATTCTGGAATATATTTATACTAGTAATTTTATTTTTTTATTTATTTATTTTTTAAAGTTTTATTTATTTATTTTTTCCCCCAAAGCCCCAGCAAATAGTTGTATGTCACAGCTGCACATCCCTCCAGCCGCTGCATGTGGGACGTGGCCCCAGCACGGCCGGAGAAGCGGCGCGCCAGTGCGCGCCCGGGACCCGAACCCGGGCCGCCAGCAGCGAAGCGTGCTCACTCAACCGCCAAGCCATGGGGCCGGCCCTATACTAGTAATTTTAAAGTCTTTGTTTCTTATTTCATCATCTCTATCATTCCTGGGTCTATTTGTTTTGGCTGATTCTTCTCCTACTATTGGGTGATATTTTTCTTCTTCATATGTCTTTATACAAATTTCTTTGTACACAAATGTTCACAGATTATTTATATAAATAATTTTGTATTATACCCTGGACATTATAGATGCCACTTTATTGAGTGTCTAGATTTGGCTATCATCCTTAAGAGAATGTTGAGTTCTGTTCTGCCAGGTAGTTAATTTACTTGTGGATCATCACATTAATTTCAACGTAAACTTCATACTCTATACAAAAATTAACTCAAAACGATCACAAATTTAAATGTAAAATGCAAAACTATAGAATTTTCAGAGAAAAATGTGTGAGAAAGTCTTTGGGCTCTATAAGAAGGAAAACAGTTTTTAGACTTGACACCAAAAGTATAATTTCATAAAGCAAAAATTGATCAATTGGATGTCATCAAAATTAAACTCTTTTTCTTCACGAAAAGACGAGCTACACATTGGGAGAAAATATTTACAAATCACATATCTAACAAAGAAGTATCTAGAATATATACAGAACTCCCAAAGCCCAGGAGTAAAAACAAAGTAAAATAATCCAATTACAATATGGCAAAAAACGTGAACAGACATTTCAGCACAGAGGATACACAGATGGTAAATAAGCACATGAAAAGATATTCAACATTATTAGTCACTAGGGCAATGTGAATTAAAACCACAGCTACACATCTATTAGAATGACTAGAATAAATAGTAGTGACAGTGCCAAATACTGGGAAGGATGTGGAGAAACTAGATCACTCATTCATTGCTGTTGTGAATGTAAAATAGTTCAGCTGCTGTGGAGAATAGTTTGGCAGTTTCTTAGAAAAGAAAATACGCAATACTCTAAGACACAACGGTTGCACTTCTGGGCATTCATTCCAGAGAAATGAAAGCTTATGTTCACACAAAGGCCTGCACATAAAGGTTTATAGCAGATTTATTCATAATAATAAAAACCTGGAAACAACCTGGATGTCCATCAATGGGTGAATGGTGAAACAAACTGTGGTACAACCACATCATGGAATAAAAAGGAACAAACTCTTGATACAATCAGCAACCTGGATGAATCACCAGAGAAATACGCTGAGTGAAAAGGACCAATCCCCCAAAAGTTACATACTATATGATTCCATTTATGTAACATTCTTGAAATGACAAAATTATAAACATGGAGAAAAGATCAGTGGTTGTCGGATGCTAAGGGGGAGAGGGGAATGGGAGGGAGTGGGAGTGGCTATAGAGAGCAAAATGAGGAATTCTTGTGGTGACGGAAGTGTTCTGTATCTTCACTGTATCAATGTCATTATCCTGGCTATGACATTGTGCAATAGTTTGGCAAGATGTTACCATTAGGAAAACTAACTAAAGGGTACACAGAATCTCTCTGTATTATTTCTCACAACTGCTTGTGAATCTGCAATTATCTCAAAATAAAAAGATCAAATTTTAAAAACCCCTAGGAAAATTGATGAAGCGAAAAACAATTTTAGAAATTGAAACGTGGGAACAACTGCATATTGAAAAAGAATTTAAAAATCATAAGAGAATACTATGAGACACTTTCCGTCAGTACATTTGAAAATTTAGATCAAAGGAACATTTTTAAGAAAAATCTAACTAATAAATCTAAGGAGAAAGAGAAATCCTGAATAGCTCTATAATCATTATAGAAATTTAGTTAGTAGCTTAAAAAGCAACCCCCCAAAATAAACCCCTGATGGTGTTACAGACAAATTTTAAATGTTCAAGAAATAGATAATCCCAATATTATACATATTTTAACAGAGAAAGGTGACCTTGATAACCAAAATCCAACAAGGGCAATTTGAGAATGATCAGTAAGTTTTCTGCTTCACAGGTATGAATATAGATTTAATTACCAAATACAATCCAACAATGCATAAAAATTAATTCATGATCAAGTTGGATTTATTCTAGGAGTACAAGGATGGTTTAACATTAAAAAATACTTTTCTGTAATTAAACTAATACTGTATTAGTTTCCTATTGCATCTATAACAAATTACCCCAAACTTAGTGGCTTAAACAATACAAATTTATTATCTTATCCCAGAGGTCACTGGGCTGAAATCAAGGTGTCAGCGAGGCTGCATTTCTTCTGGAGACTTTAGGGAAAAATATTTTTCTTGCCTTTTGAAGGTTCCAGTGGCTACCAACATTCTTTAGTTTGTGGCCCCTGTCTCCATCTTCAAAACTACAAAAGACAGAGTTTTTCTCATATCACGTAATTCTGATCTCCTCTTCCACTTTAAAGGGAGCACCGGCTAATCCAGGATAATCTATCTATTTTAAGGTCAAGAGATTAGTAGCTTTAATTCAATCTGCAATCTTAATTCTCCTTTCCATGTAAGGCAGGTTCCAGAAATTAGGACACGGACATCTTTTTGGGGGGCCATTATTCTGCCTACCACAATTTAGGAAACGAAAATCATGTTATCATCACAATAGTTTCAGAAAAGGTATTTTATAGAATTCTGCATTTACTCATCATGACCATCTGGGAACAGAAAGAAACTTCCCTAACCTAATTATCTACCAGAAACCTTTAGCAAAAAGCATACTGAATTATGAAAGCATTCCTTTAAAATCAGAAAGAAGACAAGAATGTCTGCTGTCACTGCTTCTAGTGACCATTGTAGTGGAGGTTTTAGCAAGCACAGGAAAACAGGAAAAAATCAAGAAATTGAAGAAAGAAATTTTATGGAATAAACACAATTTAAGGGACTCGACAGATCAATTATTGGAATTAATAAGAAAGTTAGACTGATATCCATAAACTGCATTTCTACACACTAGTAATCAGCCACTGGAAAATGAAATATTTAAAAGAAAAACATCTGAGAACAAATATGAAATAGATGTGCAACAACTTTACGGAGAAAACTATGAAATATGATTAAAATGCATTAAATAAGGCTAAGAGAAAAGAATAAGAGTATCTAATTAAATTCATAGGCTGACTTGATATCATAAACATGTAAATTTTCCCCCAACTGTTCTGTAAATTCTAAGCAATTACAATAAAAATCCCTCATTGATGTGATGTGTGTGTGTGTGTATGTGTGTGTAGAACTGACAAGCTGATTCTAAAAAGCTTATTGTAAAATGTGTATAGAAGTACAAAGGGTTACAAATAGCCAAGAAGTTCTGAAGAAAAAGGCATATTATAAGTATTTGAAATGGCAGACTTGTCCTATCAGATATAAAACCTTATTATAAAGCCATGGTCATTCAGGCAAAGTGAAACCATGCAAAGGTAAAGTAGACCATGGAATAATAACAAGCCTGGAGAAAGAAAGATCTTTACTCTTCTTATCTTCTTCATTTATTTAAATTCATTTAACAAATATGTATCGAGCACATAATTAGTGCCAGGTTCTCATACAGATACCAGGAATACGGTGGTTAACAAGACAAATAGTCCTTATCCTCATGGGATGCATAGTCTAGTGGAGAAGACAGGTCATTAAAAAGTAGTAGTCATATGTGTGATGAGGTTACAAAAAAGAAAAGTCTGAAATACTTGGGGAAGATGTAAAAGAGGAACTGTAATTAATGTCTAATGTCAGAGAGGAAGTCCTCTCTGTGTCAGGAAAGATGAGTAGAAGTTAGAGTGGAAAAAGGCGCGTTTCTTCCAGAAGGAACAAAATGATGCAGGAGAAAGCAGGGCGTATTCATGGAATTGACAGAAATCTAGTTTGGTTGGGATAGAAAGATAAGGGGGCGAGTGACCTCTTGAAATTTATCTGCTTTCCTTTCAAGGAGACCTCGTCTACATTTCCATTTCCTATACTTCACAGATAAAAAGCACACTTCTCACCCATTCTGAATCTTAAGATCATACCTGACCCCAGGATGTAAGAATGTCCTGGGCATGGAACAAAGGAACCATTTGAAATACTGATGGAAGCACTGAGAAAGTGAATGGGAAGGTAATTGGGTGACAAATACTTTTGTAAAACAGTTGGTTTCAATTACTTGCTTTCAACAAAATTGAAAGGGGACCAATCAGCCTGCTGGTGGTCGATCATTACATATAATCTTTAGTAATAGATTACTACATGATTTTTCGGAAATAACTTGAAATTAATTAAAGTAATTTTTGTAACAATCCTCCATTCCCATCTCTTACATATGTAAATAAACTTTTTTAGGGCTTACATCTATAAAAATAAAAATGAGTATAGTACTGATGATAAACCATGAATCCTTTTAGCAATAAGTAATATTCATGAGCAGATACATGAACTTATTAGAAAGAAATCCTATCCATCGTATTAAAAGATGCATTTCCAATGAAATTTGTATTTGATATTAATTCCTTTGTATTTAATATTAATAAAAATGTATAATACATTCAATTCAATATAAGACATTTTTAACATTTATAGCCTTAAATCAAACATAAAAATTAAGAGTATTGTGATAGAATGATCAGTAAAAGATCTTAAGCATAAACTTGTAAAATAAAAATATAAAGAGAAAAAGGAATATTATAGAATTTCTGACTTTGAGAAAAGTTTGAATGTGCATTTTGTGTGTGTGTGTGTGCAGAAGATTAGCCCTGAGCTAACATCCATTGCCAATCTTCCTCTTTTTGCTGAGGAAGATGGTCACTGAGCTAACATCTGTGCCGATCTTCCTTTATTTTTTGTGGGACGCCTACCACAGCATGGTTTGATAAGCCGTGTGTGTGTCTGTGCCCGGGATCTGAACCCGAGAACCCCGGGCTACCCAAGCGGAATGCGGAGTAGGCAAACATAACCACTACCAGGCCGGTAATCACCACTTAATCATCACCACTTAATCACTGGGCTGGCCCCTGATTGTGCATTTTTATTGTTATTTTTATAGTTATTTTAAGTAAAATATATACACATTGAAATGCACAAATCTTAACTGGATACATTCATGTAAACCACACCCCTATCCCCAAAGTTCCCTTAGGTCTCTTTACATTCAATAACCCCCATCACAACAGAGAAGACTTCTGTTTTAATTTCTATCACTACAGATTAGCTTTGTCTGTTCAGGAATCTATATAAATGAAATTATAAAGCATATACTTTAAGTACCTAAAATATGTACTTTTGGTATTCAGCTCCTTTTGTATAGTGTATATGAGATTCATTTATGTTGATGAAAACTATTTCAGAGTAGGATTCCATTGTAAGAATATACCTCAAATTCTTTATCCATTCTCCTCTTGATGGATATTTGAATTGTTTTAACTATTATGAATAAGGGTGCTTTGAATATTCATTTCCATATCTTTTTGTGTACATATGTTTTACCTCTCTTGAGCAAATACCTACGAGTAGAATTACTAGGTCATTGAGTAGCTGTAAGTTTAGTGTTATAAGAAACCGTAAAACGTTTTTCCCAAAGTAGCTTTTGGAAAATTTACATTCCCATCAACAGTGGATAAGAATACTGATTGCTCTACGTTTTCACTAGCATTTGATGATATCAGTACCTTTAATTTTGTAAGTTGTAGTTTTTCAAAGAATTTGTTAATTTCATCAAAGTTGTTGAATTTATTGCAAAAAAGTTGTGCATAATATCCTTTCGTTATTCTTTTGGTGTCTGTATAATCTTAGTGATATCCTCTCTCTTATCCCTAACATTGGTAAATTATATTTTCTCCTTTTTGATCAGTATTCCTAGGCTTTTTTCAAGACAATAAGTGTTACTAGTGCCAAAGATCTCTATTAATTTACCTTTATTAATAGATAAAATCAATGGGTTTATTCACTTTATTGTTTCAAAGAATCAACTTCTGACTTTGTTAATTATAACTGTTACTTATTTTCTTTTCAACTGATTTTTGCTCTCTTCTTTATGAGCTTCTAGTTCTAGTTTTGGTTTTCATTTGCTCATATTTTTCCTAGCTACTTAACATAGATACTTAAATCATTGATTTTAAGTCTTTCTTTCCTAAATAGGAAATTATATCTGTAAATTTCTCTCTAAGCACTGCCTAACTGCTTCCCACAAAGTTTGTATGTGCATTATAATGCATTTCTAAATTTTTTTAAAATTCTCTTACAATTCCTCTTTGAATCATGGGTTATTTAGAAGTCCATTATTTAGTTTTAAAATATTTGGGACTTTTCTGTATTTTTTTTAGTGATTTCTAATTTAATCTTATGTGATCACAGAACATACTGTGTAAGATATCAATCTTTAGAAATTCATATATATTTTTATGGTCCAGCAAATGGTCTGTCTTGGTGAATGTTCCCACCATTAGTCCAATTATATTTAGTATAATTATTGATATGGTTGTATTTAGGTCTACTATTTTGCCAACTTTTTTTGTTGTTGTTATATATTCTTTTCTGTCTTCTTTTAGATTAAATGAATATTTTTTAGGACTCCATTTTAATTCATCTATTGGATTTTTATTCCATACCTCCTTGCATTATTTTTTGGTAGTTGCTATAGAGCGTATATCATATAATTCATCACAGTCTACTTAGTATTGCAATACTTCATATAAATCATAGGAACTTTTAACGTTATAGTTCCATTTACATCCTCCATTCTTTGTGCTATTGTTGCCACATATATTACATCTGTATTATTGAAACTCAGCAACTCTTTTTTTTTGTTTGTTTTTTTGGGGAAGATTTGCTCTGCGCTAATATCGGTTGCCAATCTTCCTCCTTTCCTTTTTTCTCCCCAAAGCCCAAGTATATAGTTGTGTATCATAATTGTAGAGTTGTAGCTCTTTTATGTGGGATGCTGCCTCAGCATGGCTTGATGTGTGGTGAGTAGGTCCGTGCCCAGGATCAGAACCAGCGAACCCTGGACCACTGAAGTGGAATGAGCGAATTTAACTGCTATGCCACGAGGCTGGCCCCAGCAACTCTTTTTATAATTTTTGCTTTAAAAGATCCTATGTCTTCTAAATAAATTTAGAGAAAAATATAAATACAGACTTTTATACTTACATATTTACTATTTCTTTTGCTCTTTATTTCTTCCTATACATCTGAATTACCATATGGTGTCATTTCTCTTCAGCCTGAAGAGCTTCATTTAATATTTCTTGTAACGCAGTTCTACTTGTGAAAAATTCTCTGTCTTTGTTGATCTGAAAATGTTTTTATTTAACCATCAGTTTTGAAACAGTTTCACTGAGGATAAAATTGTGGATTGGGGTGTTTTTTTTGCACTACTTTGAATATATCATTTCCATTATCTTCTGGCCTCCATTGTTTCTCATGAGAACTTAGCTGTTATTCGTATTATTGTTTCCCTGTATGTGATCTGCCTTTATACTCAGACTGCTTTCAGTCCTGGGAGGTTGACCAGTTTAGACTATATTTCCCTTGCTCTCCTATGTCCTGTTGGGTTCAGCCAGTGTGGAGACTTGGCAGGAAATAAGAGGGAGGGAAGAGCATGGAGTCAGAGTATCTATCACTCTAGCTTCCTCCCTGTAGTGTTCTCCTCAGGATGGCTACTTCTCTTTGCCGAAGATATAGCTCCTTTCAAGGCAATTCTCTCTACATGGCTCTCCTACCTGGATTCTAATAACCATTTTCTCCCCTTGCCGCCTAAGAGTGGTAGTAGCCTTCACTGTTACTCGTCCCATAGTACTGTGTTATCGCATCTGGTTTCCCTCTATGTTGCACACACCTTGTGAACTTGACCTTTATGAAGCCCTCTTCAAATTATCCTAATTTGATGGCGCCATCTGTTTTCTTCAGGGATCCGGACTGATCCACAGCTTATTTAGAATTCAAAGTAATCTCTGAGTACTCCAGGAACACAGAGTTAGTTTACTAAATCTGGCCTCATGAAAGAGGCCTGGAATGTTTTCCTAAAAGAAGCAAAATCCAAGCTGAGTCCAGAAGCTTGCATTAGCTGGGTGAAATCAAAGGAGAGCTCCAAGGGGGTTTGTTGGTCTTAGTACTGAGCACAGTTCAGTCTGACTTGAAGCAGAGGAGTCCAAGAGTCAGTTAGAGTCAGGCATGGAGAACATGCTCATGAAGGCCCTGGGAGCTATATTAAGTAGTTTTACTGGAAGCTGAAGGGAGTGATATTTAATACTTGGTATCTGAAATAGAGCACAATTAATAACACGTCCAGGAAGTTTGGGAACTGGTGTGATTTACAGGCAGAGAAATCCTATAAATTCTGTCATCTCAGAAAATCCCAAGAATTAATAAATGACTCTCTTTTTAACAAGGCAGTAGTAAGACGTCCTAAAGTAATTACGTGCTGGGATAATGTACTACCCCTTGCATATTTTTACCTTGTTGCAAGACCAAGGCTTATTAGGCACTGGAGCCACTACAGCTCTTCCTTTTTTGTGTGCAATTCCTTTGTGTGTGTGTGTGAAATCTCTTTCTCCAGCTCTTTCTATATGACTGATTCCCTAGTGTTTGGGCTGCCAAACTCTCTCTGCACCACCATGAGAAGGTAAGAATCCAAACTAGCACTTGGATTATCTTCTCTCTTTTCCTTTCACTTACTATAAAGCCAATGCCCATATACATCTGTTCCGGAAGCTGGAAGAATCGCAAAGGCGGCTTTACACCCAGTGCTGGGGTGGCTCCAAGTGAGAGTGAGAGAGAGTGGTACCTCCTGCCCATCCCACCCAGCAGGGAGACCCTGTGGCCCAGCACACCAGGAAAATGTAGTGCAAAGACTATTAAGCTGTAAGCTCTCATGTTATCAGATCACCAAGTAAGTAAAGAGAGGGGCACAAGGTGTATGCCTCCAGGGAGAGAAAATCCCTTCCTTTCCTGCATAGCCAAAAGTGGGAATGTGATCAAGGAGAAGGCTTCCAGTTAATTAAGAAGAATGGACTAGAACACATCTGAGGTTCCTTTTATCCCAGAGATTCTATGTTTCTCAGACTGATTTTCCCAATAGGTAGCTTCATAAGTTGTTGCAAGTATTTTTGCCATGTAGAAAGGTAAATCTTGTGTGTCTCATGGAGAAGGTTCAAGTGGATGAATTGAGTGATAATTTGGGAGCTGGAGTTGGGGGAAGGATAGAACCTTTCAGTATGGTTGCTTGAATTAGCATTGCTCAATCATAATTTGCTTCTATATAGTAGAAAAGCCTGAAGTTTCCCCTAAATTTATTTTACACACACACACACACACACAAGTTTTCTTCCATGAAAAACACTCGTAATAGAAAGCTGCAAATTTTTCCAGATTTCTTGGATTCAATCATCTGCTTGTCAATGTTTTAAGCTAGAAGGCGCTCCAAATTAAATTGAGATAATTGAAGCAAAATCTCTGTGCTTGTCATAATTGTTAGGAAAAAGCAATTTCCTTTGAAAGGTAAACACAGGTCTTGTGAACGGCGTTGATGGGGCCTGCTGAAATCACTTCCCCTCCATTCAGGTTACTTTAGGATGCATAGGCTGGAGGAGAACAAGTGATTCACCAAAGCTCAAATAAAATGGACAGGGAAAAGTTTAGGGGGTTAAAAGGGATTTCTGATACGACTAATTTATTTGAACATGGGCATTTTCTCAGAAAATAGATTCAACCTGCAATAAAATGCAACAGTTGTTCAACAATCCCCCAACCCTATCACACTGTGTTGGCTGTGTCTTTACCTATTACATCTCCTTTTCGTCCAAATTCTGGCACATCTGTAGGCCTCGTATTACCTCCTCAACTCTGCCATGATATTTCTGGACAAATTAGTAACTGAATACTCTCAACCTCAGAGTTTCTTGGTGAAAAAACAAAACATAGAAACCCTGAAAGAGAAATGCTGTCACTTTCCCCAGTGACAATTTGGCTCCTTGTTTAAATTGTCTGTAAACAGAAACCCAACCTGCTGGTAAGCTGCCTTTAAATCTGCCAAAACTGCCTCTTTCCCCATCATCGCCCTGCAACGCTTGCGTCATGGACATTTCTAACAAGTTTGGCAAATAGAGAACAGTTGTGGGAACATTTAAACATAATCCATAAATGGTTCAGAAGAGAGGGAACCGGATAATTGGTCCTGTGGTATGTTCTACAGCTCTCCGCTCCCCAGAAGATATTTTTGGAGAATGATTTTGTTTTCTAGCTTGAGCTCACTCCTAACAGCCACAAATATACCTTAGCTTTGTCTTCATTCATACATTGATTCAGCAGGTTATTCAAACAATGGGGGCAGAATTTTCTTTTTTTTAATAATTCTCAAAGTACTGTCGAAAAGAAGCCACCTTTTTTATTTTTTTATTTTTTTTTTAAATTTTTGTTTATTGCAGTAACACTGGTTTATAACATTGTAAAAATTTCAGGTGTACACCATTATACTTCTATTTCTGCATAGATTACATCATGTTCACCACCAAAATACTAATTACAACCCATCACCACACACATGTACCGAATTATCCCTTTCACCCTCCTCCCTCCCTGCTTCCCCTCTGGTAACCAGCAATCCAATCTCTGTCTCTATGTGTTTGTTTATTGTTGTTATTATCTACTACTTAAGTCAGAGGGAGAAGGTCAAATACCGTATGATTTCCTTCATTAAGAAGCCACCTTTTTGGACCCTAGCAGTGTCTCAGAAGAAGCAATAGGCCTCTTTAACAAATAAGGAAGCTGAGACTTTGTGAGGCGAAGTCACCACTGGGTCCAGCTCTGGGGCAGAGGTCCCTCAGTTCTGGGGGCAGCGCTGGCCTAGGATTCCAAGTCTCCTAGCTCGTAGGTCGGCTCCGATTCCCACCCACCAGCACTGAGCCACTGCAGTCTCTGAGCCTCAGTTTCGTGGCTTTGTCTATGGCACATGGCCTTTGGAGAGAGCTGATGAGACAGGAGATGGGTGTGGGCTCTGGACACACGTGAAGACACACATAAGGATAGAAGTGGTAATATGACCTTGAATGGAAGCCCCCATTGCTCTGATCCCTCACATGGCGGCCCTTGAGCCACATCAAAGGCCTGCACTTCCTCAGCCATTGTTTGTGCGTTTATGGATGAGTTCCTGCGGAGGCCACCCGGCCCCAGTGCGTTAACAGTGATGACGCATGGTTCCCGGGGTGGGGTCAGCACGCAGAGAGGAGATTGAGTGTTCCGGGGGTGGGAGGAAGAGCCTTGTTTATTCCCAGAGAGCTTGATTGCCAGGCATGGGGTCAGGGCTTCTGTGCACATTTGAGGTGGGGGGAGGACTTCTGCACATTGCAGAAGAGTCTGCAGAGGGTGGAAGCATGGAAACGAATCCGGGAGGCCCCCATCCTAGAGCTCCAGCCTTCCTCATCCCACCCTCCATTTTTGCCTCAGCTCACCTTCCTCTAAGTGGACCTGTAATGCAGAGAAAAGAATGTCAGGGTCAGGATACTTAGGTTCTAGTCCCTGTTTTCATCCACTGACTTATTGTCACATCCCTTCCCCATCCTGGGGCTCAGTTTCTTCATCAGTAAAATGGGGATATTAATTTATCTACACACTGTCGCTGAGAATCTGTGAATCAGTTCAGACAAAACTCCTGTGTGTGTGTTTGTGAGTGTGCATGTGTGAGAGAGACAGACAGAGAAAAACAAAGACACAGAGAGACTGAGAGAAAACCCTGCAAAGTGTAACATCTTATGCAAATACAACATATTATTTTTTCCTCCCCAAAACCCAGTGCATGGCTGTATATCCTAGTTGTAAATCCTCCTAGTTCTTTTACGTGAGCTGCCACCACAACATGGCAACTGACAGACAGGTGGTGTGGTTCCTTGACCAGGAAACAAACCCAGGTCCACCGAAGCAGTGAGAGCACTGACCTTTAACCACTAGGCAATCAAGGCTGGCTCTGCAATGTATTTTCTTGAAAGCTGACATTATTGTCTGAGCTTTGGAAATCTGGAGACTCTGATGGATATAATCTGATATTTTTCTCCTAAAGATCTCAGGGCTCAGCAGAGATCTTGCCTAGTTTGTCCTTCTGATACCCTGGGACCCCCATTTTATAGATGGATGGAGAGAGGCAGAGGGAGGACCAGGGATATTGGGAGAGATTGGAGCTCATTCTCCCAACCACTTTGAAACGGCAGCCAAGGGGAGATAGAATGCCGGGGCACTCCTTGATTGATCCAGGTGTAGTCAAATGATAGCTCTTAAGGCAGTTCGGATGAGTGGCAGGGGGTGGAGGGTGTATTGAGTGCTTACTACATGCTGGGTACTCAGCGTCTTATTGACAACTTCTGATGAGGATAAACGGCCTTCCTCAGAACAAGCATGCTTTGCTGTCTTTTCAGATGGGATACTTCAGAGAAGTGAACCAGAACTCCAAACTGGAAAAAAAAAATCAAGCTTATTTTCTAAAACTTGAATCAAACTGGTTATTTTTTTCCCCTTGAGTTACAAAAGAAAGCAAAGCTGTGGCTTCTTGCTTATCCCAACACCCACTAATAAATCCATTCCAATAGGCATCAACTTTTTCTTTTTTTTATCTATAACTAGTGTACTGGAAAAAAAAATCCCAATGTCAATATATCATCTGAACTGAATGGATTTGGTCTGAGGCTGAGGTTTTGTCACAGAAGAAAAGAAGACTACCCCCAATTAAGACACAGCTAGAGGTCCGGGGTCCTTAATCTGATCCCAATCAGGAGAAGCCATTTGAAAGTTTCCAGCCTGCTTCTGGAACCACTCAAAATATTTACTCTTCTTTAGGGAAGAAAAGGTAAATGACAGCTCTCAGGGCCCTGAGCTTGGGAACCCAGCCACCGCCTGCCCTGATAGGCTGGCGCATTATCTAGCACCAGGCATGCTCCAACACCCCTGCCAGAGCAGCACCACACAGAGTAAATGGCATTAGGAAATGCCGCAGACAGCATCCACATTTGCCCCTAGTGGACCTTGGGGTGGACCAGAGTAGACTGAGGGGCCCTGTTAGTCTTGAGTTATTCACTACAGCATCTCAATTGATTTTATCATTGATACCATCCTTTGGCCATGAGCTTGGAGACAGTAATAGCTAGAAGTGGAAGAGATTTTGGTACTTCTTATGGATTGAATTGTGTCTCCCACAAAAAAGATATGTTGAAATGCTAACCCCAAGTTGTCAGAATGTGACCTTATTAGGAAATAGGGTATTTACAGATGTAATTAGTTAATTTAAGATGAGGTCTTTAGGATAGGCCCTAATCCAATCTGACTAGTGTCTATATAAGAAGAGAGAAATTTGAACACAGACACACCAGGGAGAAGGTAACCATGTAATGATGAAGGCAGAGATTGGAGCCTCGCAGCTCCAAGCCACGGAACGCCAAGGATTGCCTTCAAATTCCAGAAGCTGGAAGAAGCAAGGAGAGATTCTTTCCGAGAGCCTTCAGAGGGAGCCAGGCCCTGGCCACACCTTCATTTGAGATTTCTAGCCTCCAGAACTGTGAGAGAATAAATTCCTCCTGTTTAAAACCACCAGCCTGTGGTACTTGGTTATAGCAGCACAAGAAATAAACACATACTTTTTTGTAAACGATTTGTTTCCAAAGACCGCGCAGAACAAGCTTCAGCAGCAGCTCCCCAGGTTCTCAGGCCTCCCCTGGAGAAGCCTGTGACCACACTTTCTCTGGGCAACTGGATGATGCACAGGTTAGACTGGTAATCCATGAGATCCTTTCCTACTTCCTCCTGCCTGTTCAGCAGAACATCTGGTTAGGCTCGAATATCAAGTCAGTCAACAAACCAGGTTGGTGCTGGCACTATGTTAGCAGCTGGGGGTGTGTGGTGAATAAGACCTGGTCTTGGCCCTCAAGAAGCTTATACTCTGGCAGGGAAGATGGATATTAATCAATGGTGTGTGGGATCAGCCTGTGACTAAAATGACTAGATCCAACCAGAGCGTGGACCGGGAGATCTGACCCAGTCTGTGGGGTCAGAGGAGTCGGAACCAAGACCTGAGGAAGTAGGATTTTCTGAACAAAAAGGAGAAAGAGCTTCCAGGCAGAGGGACCAGCCTGTGCATGGTGGAGGAGCTAGGAGGACCAGTGTGGTAGCAGTGGAGGCTGTGAGGAGAGGGGAGGTGAGAGAACTGCCTGGAAACACAGGCAGGCCCCCAAGCTGAAGGATCCTTGTGGGCCCAGTTGGGGATTCTAGACTTTATTCTAGGTGTCGAGTGGCTGACGAATCCTCTACCTTCGAGGAGAACTCAGCCACCCAGCAGACTGACTGCTCATGACCTCTGACTTCTAGCCAAAGTCTTGTTGACCAGACAGAACAAGATGCCAATTTCTGCCCCACCTTTCCTCCCTAACCAAGATTTCATTCATCTCGCTTCTCTCCTCACCCTCACCAAAGACAAAACCTTTGCCAATTGTCCGTCTGCATCCTCCACCCTACATGACTCAGGGCGAGGCCAGGTTCAGCTCTGCGGAAGCTTCTCCAACGCAGCCCAGGCCTCAGGGTGATGGAGCCACCCCAAGGAAGACCTCGGCCTTGCTCTTGGCCCCAGGCTAAGCCAGGCAGCTAGATGGGCTGCCACCCCAGCTCAGCCCATGACTTAGCCCAGCCATGAGGGTGGGAGGGGGCAGTTCCCACCACCCCTTCCTGGGCCTTCTTGCTGGATGCGGTGGGGGTTGGGCTGGGGCAGGGAATGTCCGCTGGCTCTTCACTGGCTGCCCTCTCGTTATGCCCAACTGTAGAGGCACTTTGGAAGCTCAGCATCACGGCCACTCGACCCTCCTCTGATTTCAGCCTCTGCTGCAATGGAGAGTTCTCACCTTTTGCAGGCAGCGCACAACCTCAAGAGGGCGCAGCACACCTTTCTGCTCTCTGCTCAGGGCCTCCTGGGATGCTGGGAGCCCTCCTGGCCTGTGCAGTCTGAAAGCGCAAGGGAGTTGATGCCCTTAGCCATAGCATCCCACCAACGGGGGCTGGGGGCTGCTGGACAAACGTCCTGCCTTCCGTCCTTTAGGGACAATGCTGGGAGGCACTCTGTACATGGAGCTTCTCAGAGGAACTGCCAGAACTGAGCCCCCACTGCTCAGCACAACCCTGATCACACCCCCTTGTGTTGGCCTTTCCCCCTTCCCTGGGTACCTCGTCCTGTCCCGTCAGTCCTGCTTCCTGGGATCACCTCCCAAATAAAACTGCCTGTGCCCAAATCCTCATCACAGGCTGTTGAAGCAAACTATGCTATCAGCTTAAAACTTTACCTTCTGGAACTATTGAATATCCATGTTTCTTATGAGGCTTGGAGTTTTTCTGATCAACCCCAAGATGTGCTCCCACAGACAACAAAACTATCCTGCTGGTCACCTCTCCTCTCTCCCTCTGGGCCACCACCCCAGCTTCGTCATTCTTCAAGGCTGCTGCCCTGTTTCCAGGCCTCTTTGCCTGAGAGTGGAGACCACTGCTCTCCAGCTCCTCAAATCACGGTTCACACTAAGATGCATGGCTTAATAAAAGGTTTCTGAGGCATTAAGGCCCCTAGGAGGGAATTAGACTGCAGAAAATGAACACTCAAAACTGGCCCCCCCGACCTCATCGCTCATGAGGTCCTCCTGCCCTGAGTGACCACGTTTCTCGGCACAGGTGCTGGCAGCCACAGCAATGCTGCGAAGTGGCTTCTCTCCCTCGGAGGGGAGGCCCCACAACTCTGCCCCTCTCTTCAGGAGCCCAGAGAAGGAGGAGGAGCATTCCTCCACCCAGCTAAAAGCTACCACCATTCCTTTCCTGGGTGGTTGATGGAGGTAGCTGTCTCCTTCAGGGGTGTAGCCCCCATTACCCCTCACAGCCTGGGCAAGACACCCGCACGGGTCCCCACAGTCCCCTTCCAGTTTAGATAAGGCTGGGGCGCCATGCACTGAGCCAAGTTCAGTTCCTTCTACAGCCCGTCTTCAGCAGAGAGAGAGAGAAGGGGGGTCCTGCAGGCCCTCGAGGTGCGTGTTGGGGAAGGGGCTGCTGGATGGGAAAGCCTTCTGGTCTCGTAATCTGTTGTGAGCAAATACCTAAAACAAAAGAGGCCACACTTTTCTTCTTCCACATTTAGGAGAAAAACAGTCAGTCTACCAGGCAAGGGCTTGTCAAGAGACACCCATCTGTGTTAACGTCTCTCAGCCTTGAGCATCTGCGTTTGGGTTTCTCCACTGGTTTACCCCAAGAGCAATGGGTGGGGACTTGCTTTCTGTCTGTAAGATTGAAAATGGCCCCAGTGCTCCCTCTGAGAGCAAAGAGTGGGTCTGGCCCAGGGAGAAATGCCATCTCCAGCCTCAGCCCACAGACACTGCTGCTAGCCCCAGAAATGGTGGAGGCCACACATTCATGACACACCTTCCTCCTCTGGCAGCATAAAGAAGCTACTGGCAGATTTGAATTTGTCCCAGGTCCCTGGCCCATGGCTCACTTGTAAAGACTGCCTGTTGCCAAGTACTCCCTAAGTTTGGGCTGGGTACCCTGGGGGTGGCTATGTTCCTCAGGTCACCTGGGCTCCAAAGTGTGGAGGTCCCAGATCCTGGGCCAGGTCCCTGAGAGAACTCGCCATGCGTGCTGGGACTTTCTGGCCAGGCTCTTCAGGAATCTGGATGAACCAAGCTGGGTCAGCCCTGGTCTGGCTTCACAACTTCTGAATTCCTGGCCCGCCTGTGACATGCGCAATGTCCCTCCCCGAGGAGCATCACGCAGAGTCTCGTTCTGGTTCTTCCAGCCCATCTCACATTTTGTCGTTGGCCTCTCTAGTTTATATTTAGATGATATTAAAGGACACCATGGATGTGAACACGTTAAAAGTCTCAAGTCCTTTCAGGGGTAACAATAGTGATGATTTTATCAGAGTGTGTTTTCTTCTCTTCACGTGTGTAGATCTGTGATGACTAAGGAGGTGGTAAGTTCTGCTGAGTACAGGGGCTATGCTTTTTCTTGCTTCCCATGTGGGAAACATGCAAAAGCAAGCCCACCCCTTGGACAATGCTAAGGGAGCACTGGGGAGAGAAGTCCTGCAGGGCCCCCTGATCTCAGAGAAAGGGGCATCAATCCCAGCTGATCACTCAGGGTGGATGTATGTTTGGCAGACAATGGGGTGGCGGTGGAGGGTGGGGAGGTACCTTAGGCAGAGAGCACAGCATGTGCAAAGACCAGGAGGGCCAAAGGCACTTGACCTGGTCAGGAAACACCTGGCAATGCTCACATGGGTGGGCGTTCAGATGGAGGATCAGCGATGGCTAGGGAGGTGGGTGTGCATGGAAAGCCCTGGATGCTCGTGTGGAGGCAAAGTGATAACTCTTTCCCAGACAGCATCACTACCATGGGGACAATGCCGATGCCAAAGAGGTTGAAGTTCCGAGGGAAGGGGTTGCAAATTGACATCACAGAAGTGGGGAGAAAGGTAAGTAAGTAAGGCCATCGAGAAGTGCAAGGAGTCTGGGCTCAACTGGAGAGCTTGTGCCCTCTCCAAAACTCAGGGTGGCCCAGACAGAGCTCCCGATGCTTTATGAGAAGCCAGAGACTCAGATTTTTATGTGAAATTTCTGATCTGTAAAGCAGTGGATGGGCCAAATAAAACACTGAGGACTCGATCTGGCCCACAAGGCACTGGTTGGTGACTCCCTGTAACAGAGGAAACTCCTTCCACCATCTACGCTGACATCTGGCTGTGCGACGCCACCGCTGTCTTAGTGACCCTCGGGCGCCTTCCTGAATGATCACAAATGGTTATGGCCTGTCCCTGGTGCGAGAGAACAGGCAGGCCTCTCGAGGGCGGTGAAGCGGTACAAATGTTTGCGTTTCAGTGAGATGTAATCGATACAAACCAGATCAACGAAACCTGAGAAAGTCAATGGCTGAAGAGGAGAAGAAATGTGTCCCCGTGGCCTCTTAAGCAATTAGCTCTGATGTCCCTGGCAGCTGCTGAATTCTAAGGGCAATTCCGGGAGCTATGATATGGAATCAGTCTCTTAAGCCACACTGAAAGGCATGGGGGCTGGATGCTTGGCCCAGAGAAGAGAAAACTCAAGGTGGGTGGGGTGGTGATGGGGCCAGAGAAGGAGTTGTTATTCCCGCCTCCAACATCTGCAGAGTTATTATGTAGAAGGGGGAATCAACTTCTTTCGTGTGGATCCAAGGGCTAACCCAGGGCCAGCGGGTAGAAACAATAGGGAGACAGCTTGACCTAAATGACCCCCTGACAATCAGAGAGGTCTGAAGGTGAGTCCGTTGCCTTTGGAAGAAGTAAGCATTCCGTCACGGGAGGCAATCAAGCATTTGTTAAATGGCCACTGTTTGGGGATAACATGGTGGAGAGAAGGGCTGCTTTGGATGAACTCTGGAGCCTCCTCTGCCCTAGAAATTTTGTGATTTCTCTTATGAGCTGCAGCTTGTTATATTCTATTGACTTGCTTTATTTGGGATCTTTTTTTTTTTTTTAGAAAATATGCAGAAACTTTAGAATTTTGTTTCCACTCTAGAAATGGGACTTGGAGCTCCCAGCACAGGAAATACGACGAGTGGAAGGTTACCCAGAACCACGGTACTTTAGAGGTGAAGGTAACAGGGAGTCGTTGACAGTGGCCTAATTTGTGGCTGCCCGGGAAGAGTTAAAGTACAAGGCAGGCTTCTGAGAAACAGGAAGGAGAATGGGCAGATAGGGCATGGGAGCCTGGAATTAATAAGAAGTCAAATGGCTGAGTCACTGAACTAATTTCAAAGTCTGAAAGTAACAGGAAAAAATAAAAAAAAGAAAAAAAGAAAATCAGACAGTTGGAAAGTAATGAAGGCTTTGCAAAGACCCCAGGTGACCAAACAACAGGAGAAGTTGGGAAAATGTAATTACACACTGATATGTGAATCCGTTGCGGCAGCCAGACCATCCTGCCCCTGACCCTCCCCTCTCATTTGATTTCTGCTCGGTCCATAGCAGCCCCCATCCCAGGACACAATTAGATGGGCAAGGGGCTCCCCATTTGCTCAGAGTGGTCTCCTTCACCCCGGTTAGAGCGCCGACAGATCCACCATTCATCACTCCTTCCCAGTAAGGACATAGAAGGTCAGAACCGAAGTGAACATTGAGAATCGTTTTACCCATTATACAGAAAGGAAAGCTGAGGCCCACAGAGTGGATCTTGTGCTAAGTGCAATGGGGAAGATTGAGATATGCCAGAGTCAATTCATTTCCTCTCCCGAATTAACAGAATAAAGAAATTCATACTGCTAAAGTTAGAGCTGGTGACTCTACTTTAGAAAACATCCTCTCTGGGAATTAATACAGGATTCTCTCCAACTCAATAACTGGCTTTTGAAGAATAAAGATTTCTCCTGTCCCACATACTAAAAGCTGACCCAGTTTGTCCAACTTTGAAAGACAGAGAAAGACCCCAAGATGGTCTCCCAGCAGGACCGGGCAAGTTACGCAGTTTTCTGAACCAGGGAAGTCCTATCCGTAAAGAACTAGAGAGAGCACGTCTGTTGACTCTTTAACTATTTCTTTATATTTTTTCAGAATCAGAAAGCATCTCCAGAATGTTTTTTGGGGTGTGCTTTAGGCTTGTCATTACAACCGCCCTTTGCTTTCCTGCAAATCCTTCTCCTCCTGCCTGGGAGGAGGGCTTCAACCCTTCTTCACGTTCCCTCCTCTCTCCAGGTGGCTCCAGAACCTCCTGATCAAGTCCCTGCTCCACCCCTGTCACCACAGTGGCCTAAAAGCCCTCAAAGACTTTCTCACTGTGTTGAGAGTAGGCGCCATCCTCCTCAGAGTGGCCAAAAGCACCTTAAAATCAGGCCACTGCCCACCTCTTCACATCCTCTTCCGCCAATCACTCCCTCCAGCTGAATCATCCCTCATCGCTCTCTGCAGGGCTGTGTCCTTCTCATCCTCTGGTCACTCAGCTTGGGAGGCCTTGGAGGGAGCTTCCCTGATCATCCAGCTAAGGGCCCTTCCGAGGCTTTCTAAGTTGACCCACCATCTGGTATTTTCTTCAAGCACTTGTCAATATCTATTGATACCTTATTTGTTTGTTTATTTGCTTCTAGACTTTTCCCCTGCTTGAGTTTAAGTTCTCGACTATCTTCTTTATCATGATAGTCCTGTTCATAGAACTGTTCCCAACACATCAAAGTTGCTCAGGAAATACTTGTGGGAAGGAAGAAAGGAAGGAACAGAGGGAGAGAGACAGAAGAAAAAGAGAAAAGATGGAGGGAGGGAGGAAGCCTCTTGTATTTAAATATTCTAGCTGGTTTTTAGCCCGAAGAGGGTAACACTTAAAAGAGTTAGAAGCAGCAATATTTGGGGGCAGGTTGGGGAACCTCCAAGTCTCACCTTCCAGGCAGCCAGCTATGTCACCTAGGGGTAGGACAGACACAGCTAGGGGAGCTGCCAGGGGGGCACGATGGAGTAGATGGAGGAGGTGAGCAGTCTCTGCCCTCACAGGTTTGCAGGGCCTGCCCTGCCTGGGAAACTCTTGATGGCAGTGTCTGCATTTTATGAACAGCACCAGGACCAGCATTGCCCCCAAATAACCTAAAATCAATGAAAGGGTTGGTGGAATGCAAATACTTAGGCCAGAGAGCTCCTTGGAGACGGGACTTGGATCTGCCGCGGTTCTGCAAAGGCAGACTATCCACTCGAGAACTGGCCTCAGGTTGGCACTTGTGCCATGCTATTGTGCCATGATAAATGGTGACAACGGGAGGGGGTGGAAGCTCGTTCCAGGGAGCTGGGATTGCACTGGCTTTTGGTGTTCAGGAGGACAGGACTCACGTGGGTGGACGCAAGCTACACAAAAGCAGCTGGCCGGCCACCCGCAGAGAAATCTCTTCTAACCAAGGGTGCAGACACTGGATGGCCTCCTGGGGGATCATGAGCTCCCCACACTGTGGGGCTGAGGGGAGCAAGAAGGGCTCATGTATTAGGTAGCGACGGTAAGGACGGTGGTCGGGGGTCCCTGCCAGGCCTCAGATTCTGTGACGCCCGGACTATGTCCATTTCCTGCTAATGCCCAAGTGGTCTCTCAGAGCCATCAGGAGGTGCTCAGCTCATCAGGGAACAGTCAATTCCCTCCGGCTTTTACTTATAACTCTGTTTGCAGATGGCGAACCTTTTCCGTCCGGCTCCTCATCCCGACTCTTTCTGCCTGTAACAATCACATTATTTAATTTAGACGAGTGAAGTTACCTTAGATCAATTATACTTATTTTTCCTGTGTTATTTCCAAAGCTTAATATCTCCATTCAGGCCCAGCCTGAGGGACAGGTTGTCTAGCAGAGTCCTAAACGATTTCAGCCCCTAATTCAATTGTACTTTTACCACAGCCTGGGCAGTGAGCGTAATTCTTTTATCCCTAAGATGTCTTATTAGCAATAATCTAATAGCCTGTATTAAAATATAGGTCACCGAGGTGGGCTGCCAAGTGGAAGACTTGTCATAACTTTGAAGGCTGGACAGCTGTCCTGTCCCCCCAACACCACACTGCCCTCATCCCAGGCTTAATTCTGAAACAATCAACTCAACAAAAACAGTTTACTTTCTGCAGTTCAAGGTTGAGATCTAATCCTGGCGAGGAAATAGAGTTGATATCTGTTGCAATGGGGTGAGGTGGAGGGGAGTGTTTCTTGCCAACATGATGTAGTGGAAAAGATCTCTGGCCTCAGACATTTGGGGCTGGGGCCCTCATCCTAGTTGTCCCTCGAACTTGCAGAGGGACCTGGGGGTACGGCTGTTAGTCTCTCTGGCCTCAGTTTCCACACCCGTAAAAGAAGGTAGTAGAGTTAGAACCAATGTTTCCCAAATTCTGGCACACCGTGTTCAACTTGTCTTAGTAGCACGCGATGTTTTCCTTTCAATCAACTCACTCTTCTTAATTAAATACATTTGTTTTAAAAAGGAAGCATGAATATCAACATGGAAAAATCTCAGGAACATTTGCAGAAAGATTCATGCAGAATGATACCACTTGTATAAACTTTAAACCTGCACAAAGTGATACTTGCTATTGTTTTGACAGGCAAAACTAATCTATGCCATTAGAGGTCAAGATAGTGGTCACCTTTGGGGAGGAGGGAGGAGATGCTGACTGGGAGGGCATCCAAGGGGGACTTCTGGGCGCCAGTCACTTTTTTTAATGGGCTGGGTGTATTTACTATATAAAAAGCGCACTCGTGATTAGTGTACTTTTCTGTGTGTGTTAAGCCTCATAGACACATACATACATATAAATACACACATATATACACATATATATATATTATAATTTTAGGAATACACACATATAATTTTAGAGAAGTATGTATATATGTATGTATGTATATATCCCTATGTATATATCCCCTCCTATGTATATATCCATAAACCCTACATATATATCCATATATATCTATCTTTTTTTTTTATAATTTTATTTATTTATTTATTTTTCCCCAAAGCCCCAGGAGATAGTTGTGTGTCATAGCTGCACATCCTTCTACTTGCTGTATGTGGGACGCGGACTCAGCATGGCCGGAGAAGCGGTGCATCAGTGCGCGCCTGGGATCCGAACCCAGGCCGCCAGCAGCGGAGCACACGTACTTAACCGCTAAGTCACGGGGCCGGCCCTGTCTATCTGTCTATCTATCTATCTGTCTATCTATCTGTATGTCTGTCTATCTATCTATCCATCTATCTATCTATCCTCTATCTAGTGAAAGCAGAGATGCATACCTTGGAATAATCAACTCTATAGAAGGGTGGTGGCTGGCCAGGGGAGGTGGGAAGGAGAGAATACAACTGGGGAGGGGTACACAGGGACTTCAATCATATTTCTAATGTTTTTGTTCCTTAATCAAGCTAGTTGTTTGTTACATGATAGTCTACATTTTTATGTAAGTCTGAGATATTTCATAATTTTGAAATCATAAAGTAATAAATAATGAAAGAAACTTTATATCATTATCATGAATCGAAAACCATATCACACGCCATAAATAGATGGTAAGTGTACAAATAAATACAATGCGAAGAAAATGCTGTTACTAAGTTGTGCTTTGATGCTGTTTTGGCTAGAAAACTTTGACCCCAAGCCTGGCTTCCCTCTGGTGGATCAGTAATAGAGAGAGAGAGGTACTTCAGAAATGTTAGACCAGACTGAGACTTGCTCCTTCAGTAGTCAGGGTTGAAAGGACATGGAAATGGGGTTGAACTTTCTTCCTACATGACTCAAAGTCATTGAAAGCAGAATTTGCATGGCCCTGGGCCATTGGCCATCTCATTGACCCACTGTGCTCTCTACCTCAGGAAGGGGAGGGGGGACAAGGTCCCTCTAAGCTCTGGCAATCCTGGCTTCTAGGTGGTTTGGGGAGTGGGGAGAGGTCTTGCTAGGAGTGGGGTGGGGGACCGGGAGGAAAAAGAGGAGAGATTATTATGATTAGCAAAATGATTAGCAGAATCTGGAAAACCTTGAGGAAGAGCCCCCTTCCCTCCTGCGGCCCTTTCCCCATCCCCTTGACCACCTGGGAAACTGTCAGGAAACAGTCAACAGAGTGTGATTTGTTCCACGCTGAGGCTCAGCCTGGAAGCCTCTGGAAGTGGGGCACTCACGCCTTGGAGGATGGCTTATTCCATCTCTGACACAGCCCTTTAAGCTCCCTCCTGTGTTCCTGTAAGTCTGACGCCTTCAAGTGTATACTTATGGGCCCTGGTCCTGCTCTTGGGCTGCACAGAATATACCTGCAGCCTTCCCTCTCTGACTGCATGCCCCCCCTTGAGGCCAGCTGGTCTGTGCCTCAATCTTCTTCTAAGGCCACAATTCCCTTCACCACCGCCTCGCCTCCTGCTCCTTAGTGCACATGCACGCAGAAATGTGTGCTATATTGTGATGGGGAGGCCCAGTGTCTGGACCAACTTCAACTCAACAGCCCCCGTCTACCCCTGGGCATTGCGAACTGGCTACCATCTCTTCACAAGGAAAGCAGTGCATTGGAAGGTTAGTGTGTGTATCTCTGTGTCCCTTGGAATAGGAGGCATGGCCTAATGATGAGCTCTTTTCGACTCTGTCATCACCCAGAATCCCGCCTGATTCGAACCTCCTCCACCAGGACCTCAAGGTCTTTCCAGCCTCCTCATCTCAGCTTCCCCATCCTGTGTCTCATTCCTTTGGGGTGTACCCAGACTACCTAGTCCAATAAATGCTCCATAGAGAGGATGTGGCATGTGGGAAGAGCCCTGGACCACATGTCAGGAGCCAGGGTCTGAGTTCTTGTTCTCCCACTAACCTGTGTGACCTTGGGAGCTGGGAATGAGGCACAGAGGCAGCGAGTGGAGGGTTCTTCTTCCAGCTACCGGGGAGGAAGGGGAAGAAACACGATGTAGCCCCAAGGAAGGGAGGATGCCGTCAGATGGAGATGACCTGGACAGGTGGGTAGGATGGAGGGAAGGAGAGAAGAAAAATAGAAGAGAAGCATGGTGGTATTTGGGGCAGGTCCCAGAGGTGGTGGGCAGTGTGGGTGTAACGGATTGGGGTGGGAGGAGGTGAGCCTTGGAGATAGAAGGACTCCAGCTCCAAGGAGAAAAGGTCAGAGAAGACAGTGGCTACCACAGACAATGCTGGGGTTCAGAAATGCATCAGCCACAGCCTCCGGGTTCCCAGCCACAAAGGGTGAGGGGTCCTGCTGAGAATGGAGAGCTAGAGTGTGGAGGAGGGAAGTGAGAGGGTGATAAGTATGAAGAGGATGGGGACCAAACAGGGAGCCACTGGGCCACCAGGATAGAACAGTGGTTGAGAGCATGTGCCCTGGATCCAGCCTAAACCTGGGTTCAAATCCCACTCTCTGTCCCATCCTAGCCGTGCGACCCTGGGCAAGACATTTAACCACTTTCAGCATTAATTCTTTAATCTGTAAAATGGGATAATAGTAGTGAGTATTATATGAAATAATACTTAGCATGGAGTCTAGAACCAGTATATGCTCAATGAATGGAAGGACTATCAAATATACAGCAAATACCTATTGTGTATTTAGTATGTGCCAAACACTGCTGAAGAGTTCACAGTCATGATGCATTTAGGTCTTACAACTACCCTAGAAGACAGATATTATGATGAGCCCCATTTTATAGAAGAGAAAACTGAGGTGCACATCAGCCCAAGGTGACACAGCTGGTAAGTGACAGAGCCAGGATTTTAAGCCTCAAGCAGTTAGTATGAAAGTTGAGAGCCACTATGTCTGCTTGTCACATTAAGGAGGCCAAGGGGTCTGGGGCCCTAAGAATCTAGGAGGGGGAGGTGATGGTGTTTACCATAAAGAGGGCAGAAAATCATCACCTGAGCCCTGCTCTCTAGTTCTCTGTCCTTGCTCTAAGACCACTCAGCTTCCATCTTGGGGTCCAAGGGTACAGGAGGAGGAGGAGGCAGGCTTTGCAAGGACGTGCGTCGGGCAGGCGTTCTCCGTGTGTGGTGCACAGAGTGTGGACAGCTGCCTGCTCTGCCATCACCAAGAGGCTTATTAGATTGAGCTTCCTGGGCACGAGGGCAGAGCAGGAGCAGCCCAGACTGGGGACAGCATCCCCGAGGCCTTGGCTTCATTGCAGACAACCCCGTGCTGATGCCTCATGACTGACACCCTGATGAGGAAGCAGTCCCATCTCCATCCGCTCGCCCATCCCACGCACCTGTTCTGGGGTTTTATGGCTGCTCCTGGTACTTCCAGGACTGTCCCCCAGACAATGAGCATGAAGCAGCTTTTCTCCCTTCCGTGCCCTAGAGGGCACCCGTTTCCATCTCCCAGGGAAAAGACAGCTCAGCCAGGAAGTGGCTGTGTGTTTTTCGCTAAGTGTGGCCAGAGCAAAAGGATGAAGCACCAGTGCCAGGGAAAGAACGTACTCAAGTTGGGCAAAGAAAGTGTAAATCGCTCTGGCCACTCTCACCCTGGGACCGTGTTTACGGAACACGTATCACTGATATGTACCGGAGTTATTTTACTTAAACAGGAATTAAATATGCCATAAACATGCAGATTCCTGGTTCCCACTGCAGAGTCACTGAATCCAAATTTCTGAGGTAGGGCCCAGGAATCTGCACTCTGAACAGTCTGCTGGACTAGTGTGAGCTGGGAAAGTGGCAAAGAGGCAAAAGGCCACGAAGCGATCTTCGAGGACATGACTGCATCTCGGAGACTTGAAACACGGTCCCTACCTGTAGTGTGGCCAAGGTCCTTCCCACTGATTATTAACAGGTGTTTTTATCCCCATTTTACAGATGGGAAAACTGAGGCTCAGAAGCCAAAGATCACCCAGCAGGTAAATGCTGAAGCCAGGCTTTGAACCCAGCTTTTTTTGTTTTTTTTTAATTCCAATTCCACACTCCTAATTATCATACTAACCCATATTTGCTATTTCATCCCAGTCTTTGAATTTGAAGTCAGATAAAGCTAAATTAAAATTCTGGAGAGGATCCCTGCCCTCCCATAGCCATATAGAAATTAAACTTTTTGAAACAACAACAAGAAGAAGTAACATGTCTGCTACGTCAGGAACTGTTCTAGGTTCTTCACATGTATTTATTCCTTTAATCTCCTCAACAATTCTATGAGGTAAGTACTGTTAGCATCACCACCTTACCCATTTCACAGATGAGGAAACTGAGACACAGAGAAGTAGGAGAGCTTGGCCAAAATTTCACAGATAGTAAGTGATGGAGCTGGGATTAAAATTCAGGCAATGTGGCTCCTAAATCCATGCTTTTGGCCGCTCCACCATTCTGCCTCTCTAGGCTGTAGAAGAAGCTTAACTTGGCAAGTTTCAGAGGGCTAGTGAGACAAGCAGGAAGAGGGTGGGAAGGTAGCTAAGAATCACTTGGGTCTATGTGTACTACTGGTGAAGCCATTGGGAAGTGTTTCCTGAGGGAAAAAAAAAAAGAGCACAGAGACTAGCGAGCAGTAATTTTAAGGAACTCTGAGATAGATTTCACGCAGGAATCTGAAAATCCTCTAAAACTCTATTTAAAATGCTGTGTACATTAAAGAAGACAAAAACACAGAGATCCGGACTGTCTCCTTGGATAGGGAGACTGAATACTGTAAAAAGGTCAATTATCTCCAAACTGATCTATAGATTCAATGTTGAAATTCCAAAGGGATTTTTCATGGAACTCAGCAAGCTGATTCTGAAATTTGTAGGGAAGAACATTGCCAAGACATTTACAAAGAAAAATAACAGGAGAGTCTTGCCCCACCAGATAGAAAAACTTAGAAAGCAATGTTGTTTGTTTGTTTGTTTTCCCAGCTTTATTGAGGTACAATTGACAAACAAAATGATATATATTTCGGGTGTATAAAGTGATGATTTGGTATATGTATACATTATAACATGATTACCATAATTAAGTTAATTAACGCATCCATCACTTCATAGTTACCTTTTTCTGTACATGTGGTTAGAACACTGAAGAGCTACTCTCTTAGCAAATTTCAAGTATATGATACAGTATTGTTAACTACAGTCACTTTAGATCCCTAGAATGTGTTCATCTCATAACTGAATGTTTGTACTCATAAAGCAATGTTATTTAAGACAATGTGGTATTGCTTGGGCACAGACAAACAGACCAACAGAGCAGAAATGAAGAGCTCAGAAACACACCCAAACATGTAAGGAAACTTGGTTTGTGATACAGCATTCTCTGCCAATCAGAGTAGAAAAGAGGTAACTACATAATGAATGGGCCACTGTGATTTGTTATTCATATGGAGAATAATGAAGTGGAATCCCTACCTCACACCCTACACAAAATCAACTCCATGTGCATTAAAGATATAAATATTAAGGGCAAAACTGTCAAATTTTAAAATATATTTAGGAAAATATCAGATAGGGAAGGATTTCTTAAACTAAACATAAATACATAAACCAAAAGAAAAGATTGCTGCGTTATATTACATTAAAATTAATAACCTCTATCAAAATAGCCACATAGAAAAAAAAGACGTAACATAACCAAGAAAAGATGTTTGCAACATAACTGACAAAGATTCATACCCAGACTATATTAAGAATTACTGTCAATCAATAAGAAAAAGATAAACAAGCCAGTAGAAAATTGCACAAATGATGTGATCATTTCACAGAAGAAAAAGAAACACAAATGGCCCATATGTATGTGAAAAGATGCTCCACATCATTAGAAGTCAGGGAAATGAACATTAAAACCATAGCTAAAAGATTGGCAAAAATTAAAAGCCTGGATACTACCAATGGTTGGTGAGGATGTGAAGAAATTGGAAGTAAAGAAATAACATTGCTAAAATTTCGGTTGGTACAATCACTTTAGAAAATAATTTCCCATTACTTGATAAAGCTGAATAAACACGTATCCTACAAACCAGCAATTCCTTCCTAAGTATAGAGCCTAGAGAATCTCTAGCACATGTGCATAGGTGGCGTCTATAAAAAAATTTATAGGCAATGTTGCTCGAGGTATAAAAACCTGGAAACAATCCAAATGTTCTTCAACAGTTGAATGAATAAGTGAACTATTATTATTCATGCAATAGAATAAATACATACAACAAGGAAAATGAGTGAACTACACCTACCTCCATCATGATGGATGAATCTCAAAAATATTATATTCAGCCAAAGAATTATTATATTATGTTATGGTATTTAGTCAAAGAACAATATCTGTAGTGTGATTCCTTTTCTATAAAGTTCAAAGAAGGACAAAACTAAACAATGTATTGTTAGGTATAGATTCATAAGACGTCATACTGTAAAGAAAAAGAAAGAAATGATTATTTGCTGTATTCAGGACAGTGGTTACCTTGCACTGGGGGAGAGGAGTGAGGGGATATGCTGAGGGAGGGGCACACAGGCCTGTAGGGGATTGGAAATGCTCTATTTCTTATCCTAGGGGGAGATGGTTCTTGTACATTCATATCACTGATATTATTTAAACTGTAGACTGTTCATATATGTTTATATATTTTTTCTTATGTATGATAAATTTCACACTAAATTTAAAAATGCTGCATGGATGTGCATGCTTGTGGGATAGTGCAAGTTTCTTCAGATGCCTGGTCTTCTAACAGAGTGCATCTGGGCATGTCTAAGGTCTCGGCTTGCTCTTAAATTCCCCGGATGGACAGAGCCCTTGTGCCAGCCTGATTATGGCTCATCCTTGTCAGTTGACGACAACCCTCCTCCGCCCTGGAGACGGACATGAACCATCTGTGAGTCACCTGTCACCATAACTCACGTGACCACCTGAAGGCCAAAGGATGTATCTGGGGGATCACGCAGAGGAGGGAGATCCTCCTTTCCTCCTAGGAGACTGAGTCCCTTTGCCTTGAACTCCTCCTTTCCTTCTCTCTCCTCAGCTCCTCTCCTGACTTCTGTCTTTCTTCTTCCAATGGTCCATCCCCATCTTGCTGATGGACTTGACCATTGCTGCAAAGTTCAAAAGCAGCAGAGTGGGAGTCAGGGCCCAGGGTGCTGACTCTCTCTCTTCTCTTCTCCCCCAGCACCCTGTCCCTGCCCGATCCGCTATCCCATGGGGGCTGCAAGCCTTGGCTGGTCTTGCACTGGCAAGTTCATAAAAGTATACATTTACTCATTTAATCCATGTACACCCATGGAAGGACTTCAGATTTTATTCTGAATCAGATGGGCACCACTGGAGAGAAAGAGGGATAGGATCTTAACTTGTTTCCAAAAGGCCTTTCTGGCACCCCTGTAGAGCTTAAACTTCAGGGAGCAAGGAGAGAAATGAGGGAGGCCATTCAGAGGCTGCCACAGTAATCCAGGTGAGAGATGGCATGGGCTGAAACAGGGCAGGCACTGTGAGGTGGGGAGATGTGATATGATTCGGAGCCAATAGAGTTTGCAGTAGGATTGGATGTGGGAGTACGAGAAAGAGGAGTCAAGGTCTACTCCAAGGTTTTTGGCCTGGAGAACTGGAAGGAAGAAGATGCCATCAGCTGGAATGCGGGAGATGGTGGAGGAGCAGGTTTGCGGGCAGGTCAGGAAGGAGAGGTCAAGAATTCTTTTAGACATGATGACTTCCAGGTGCCATTTATTTATTACCTATGTAGAGATGTCCAGGCTGCAGTTGGATCCAAGCAGAGGATGCAAATGTGGATGTCAATGATGCATAGATGCTCTTTAACGCCAGTGCCTGGATGTGGTCAGTTGGTGTAGGAGCTTGGTAGAGAAGAGTCTAAGGACTGAGCCACAACTGGGTGGGTTGCAAGCCTCAAGGACCCTCAGGGGGCTTCAGTGGGAGGTGCCCTAAAGGAGACATTTCAGCTCATGGGGCTCTTTTACTGAGGGGACTTGTATGCTATTTGTAAATGCAGGATAGCTTATACCAATGACCCAAATGACCCAGGGCAGGTCAGCTGCAAGGAGACATAGGTCTAATGCTTCCTGATCCAAAACAAACAAACTAACTAATAAACACAAAAGAAAGGAAGGAAGAAAGGAAGCAATGAAGGAATAATGATAGAGAAAGAAAGAAGAGAAAGGAAGGAAACAAGATACAGGCAAACCCCTCCTCCTCTCTGGCCTTAGTTACCCCATCAGTGCAACGGAGGTGCAAGTTCTGATAGCATACTCAGGACACTTCCAGGATTCAGCCCACTGGATTCCAAATGTCCTCCAGCCCAGCCTTTGTGTGTCAGGGTCTTGGCGTCTGCAGGGAGATGGCCAGAGCTGGACTGACAGCACCAGCCATTGCCTTGTGCCCATGGCCTCTGTCACCAAGTGCCATGGTAAGTGGAAGTGACGCCTCCCCAGAGATCACGTTAGCTCTGATAATGCTCCAGCCGCCTGCCTACCCATTTGCCCTCAGGCCACCTGGAGGGGCTGGGTGCAGGGCACAGAGAGAAGCCACATGGCCCCATGGCTCTTGGAGCTGTAGGCAGGAAGTCTGGGCCAGAGACGGAGAGAGACGCCTTCCACTTCATCCCAGCCCCAGCCTGGTGTCCTCACTACTGTCTCCCAGAAGTCTCTGAAAACACCGGGTGGGACTTTCAGGACTTGCTGATTGGCCCTCTGATGGTGTATATGTGTGTATGGTGTGTGGGGGGGTGCCTCCCTCCATCCCTCTAGTAAACACTTCCAGTGCCCCACCCACCCCCCTTGTCATTCACTGTTTCTGCCAACACAGACCTGACCTACCAGCTTCCTACTGCCAGTACCTGAGACTCTGCTGGAAGCATTTTCTAGCTACAGGAGGATGCTCAGCCCACACACCAGGCAGGCTGGAAATGCTGGGAAGTTAGCACCCTGGGGGAAGCCTTAATGGGTAAATACTCCAGCCTCCCTGCCTGGGAGTGAGACAACAGAGGCATGTTCTACGCAGTCTGCCAGAGGTCCCTAGCAGGACTGAACACCAGGTGCCCATAGCTGCAACTGCTTCTTACTGTCCCTCTATTGGTTTCTTTCCCTTTCCTGTCCCACTTCCCACTCCTCTATCGGTGCTTCCAGGGATCGCCGCCGAAATAAATGACTGGAATTCAAGTCTTAGTTTCAGGTTCTGCTTCTGGAGGAATCTGATATAAACAACCCCAACAAAAGACATCAAATGCAACCAACAATTGAGATCTCTTCTAGTTCTGTTTTGTACACATTTCTGGAGCACAAGCTATGTAACAGGATGCATCAGGCTCTGTCCTTGTCCCTGGCAGGGAAGTCACACAGGTAATTGTACTAAACGTGGAGGCGGTTATCAGAGATGGCTTTACAGTAGAGTGACATCTGAGGTTTTGAAGGATGAATAGGAGTTCTCCAGGTAGACAAGAGGAAGATGGAAACAGCATATTTAAAAATCCAGAGATGTAAAAAGGCACAAGGTGTCCAGGGAACCACTAGTAGTCGAGTATCTCCAATGTTGCTACAGAATAAAGCATATTTTGGAGGTGGTAAAGTGTTTGTAGGGAGAATGAGGGCAGAATTAGAATAGCAAGAGACGTGGTTAAATAGACAGGCAGAATCTTGTCTGCACTGTTGAAGGTGTTTAGATATTATCTTGGAAAGATTGAATGATTTTAAGAAATCATGGGTTATCTTTTTCTGATTGTGTAAGTATCAAATGCTCATTGCAGAAAAGTTGGCAGATAAAGAGAAGCATAAAGAAGAAAATAAAATTACCTCAAATCCAGGGTTAATTAAATCACGTTGATGTGTTGTCTCTCAGAGTAGTTTTAGGCAGAAGAGTAAGGTGATCAGACTTGAGTTTTTGAAAGAGCTCTGACAGCTGGTGAATATCATGTGGCTGGAAAGATACTGGATGTGGGCTGATCAGCTGGGAGGCTGTTGCAGGGAAAAGTGATGGGGATCCTTGATTTGGATGCTGGAGCGGTGTGAATGCTAGGGCTTCACAGGGTGTTTAGACATGAGAGTCTCAGGACCAGTTGATGGGGCATGAGGTAGAGGAGAGGAGAGGAACACGGTCACTGGGGAGATTCTGAGTGTCTCCATCCAGAAATTCGTGGAGGGGACAGGGGCTGGGAGTCAGGAGACCTGGCTTCTCATATCAACTTTGTCACTTCCAACCTCTGGGACCTTAGAGAGGTGCCGTGAATCCTCAGAGCCAGTTTCCTGGCCTGAAAAATGGAAAGATGACTCCATTCCTGCTTTCCTCATGGGCTTGTCAAGATAGTCCATGGGTGAGAGATTAGCATCCTTGATGGATGGGAATCTGTGGCTCCAGGGTCTCCTCCTGAAGCCTATGCTCAATCCTTTCCCTGACCTTCTGCCGCCAATCATCAGCCCCTGAAGGCCAGGGCAGACCCACCACTCCACTAGTTTTTCCTTCCTCTCTTCTCTGCATCGTTCACAGAGGACATTTGTCATGCTGGTCCCTCTTGGTGAAAATGCTCTAAACACCCCCATGCACCACCATTCATTAATCCTCTTTACATACTAATCGATGCCCTAGTATGTTTCTGCTAGGAATACAGTGATGTGGAGGACACGCAAGGTCCCTGTCCTCATGGAGCTCATATGTCACCCAAGAGGAGACATATAATAAACAAACAAATAAATAAATTTGGATAGTGATATAATGAAGGGAATAAAATAGAGTGATGTGATAGAGAGTGGGCTGTATTTTAGATTTGAGTGGTCAGGAAGGGACCATTGAACTGAGATCTGAACAACTCAGGCAGAGGAGGCAGCAAGTAGAAAGGTCCTGGGGTGGGTTTGAGCTTGGAATGTTTAAAGAACAGAAAGGTCAGAGTGCCGGGACTTATCAAAACTCCTACCGATCCTGCTTAAGTGTTGTCACCTCTGCGAAGCCTTCCTGGGTCACCAGCCCACCCCTTACTGGCTGATTCAGCACCACCCAATTTCCACACCCCTGTGGTCATAACCAATCCTGACCACATTGGGTTCTGATAGACTCTTTACACACTGGACTGTTAGGAACTATCTCCATAGCTCCGCTAGCCGGCACTGTTCAGGCATACAGCAGATGATCAGCAGCTGTTTGATGAATGAATAATTAGTCAATAGATAAACGAGTGAATGAATGAATGAATACCAGGTCCAAATGGCTCACTCCTTTACTTGGTCAAGTGTCACCTTCTCAAATGCTCTGACCAGACTGCAGGCCCACCCTCCCCGCACACAGTGCTCCTTGTTACCTTTCCACGCTCTCCTTTCCCCGGAGGCACATATCACCTTCTCACATACCAGATAAGGTATTTATTTATTAACGTTTCTTGTTTTCTCCTGTTTCCCCCTGACAGGATGTAAACTCCTTCATGTCTTGGATTTTTGAGTAAGTTGTCAACTAATGTACCCTGAGAGCCTAGAACAGTGGCTGGCACACAGCAGGCATGTGTAGGAACAAATGAGTGAAGGAGTGAATGAATGAATGAATTGCAGTTCTCAGCCTCACAGAACAGGAGTCACAACCTCATATGCCTTGCTGGCCTGCCCATAACAGAGACCTAGGAGTAAGTGCTGGGTAGTGACCTTTCAACCTAGAGCCAGCCAAACAGAACCAGCCCAAAGGCCCGCCAGCATCAGTTTGCCGTCCTCGGTACTGAGCAGAACATTCCCATTTTGTAGTCGGAGAAGCTCTGGCAGGGTAGTTTAAGTGGACCGCCGCGGATGACAGAGCTGGTACGAACCTAGTCATTTGCTCTCCCCAGTGTTTTCCGGAGCCCCCTCTCGGAAGCGACTCAGACCCTAGTTCTGGGAGTGCCGCTCTCTTCCCGTGGTCGGAGGTCAGAGCCTGGTGCCCCCGGGAAAGGGAATGGGCGCCCAGGTCCCGCGCGTCGCCGGGAGCGGGGCTCCCGCCGCCCCCCGATCCCGCGCCGCGCCTCCGCCCCTGCCCATCCCCAGCCGCGCTGTCAGTCTCCATTAGCGCTAACAGGCTCCAGACGGAGCGGGCCCGGCGCTGGGTTAATGCAATCGGCGCGTTACCTGGGGCGCAGGCTACATTACCAGACCGGCCCCCGCCCGGCACGGCCAGAACCAGCCAGCGCGCGCCCCGCCGGCCGCCCAGCCCCTGCAACGCTCCTCGGGCCGCGCCCGAGCGCCACGCGGCGGAGCCCAGCTCCAGCCCGCGCCCCACAGCCTGTGGAGTCTAGGCGGGTCCGGGGCAGGCAGGGCGCACGGCACCCGGGATCCCGTCGCTGCCGGACACGTGAGTGCGCCCTGCGCGCGGGACCGGGCTAGGTGTGCTGGGGAGGCCCAGGCTGAGACGCACAGAGCTAGAGTGCCAGCGAGTCTGAAGTGCAGAGGTGTAAGTGTCCGGGGAGGCTCCTGGGGCTGTTGGAAGTGGCGTGGACCCGAACCGGGGGGAGGGCGCAGCAAGCTGCACCGGGCAGGGTCACTGCCCTCAAACCTCAGCCTCGGCATGTCCAAACCCCGCCGTTTGGGGGCGAGAGGGAGCGGGCGAATGAGGGAAGCGCTGCGGGGTCCCAAGCCAGATCCACAGGGCTGGCAGAGGCAGTCTCCATCTCTAAGTTCCGTCTCAGTCCGGCGCGCCGCTACCTCTGTTTCCAAATTTTTCCGACAGACGCGCGCCCTTCTCTGGGATCCCTGCGTCGGCTCAGCGCGCGTTGACCACTGTGTCCCTGGCGCTCCCGGGAGGTCTCGGGAGGCGCAAGCAGGGCGGAATGGCCCAGTGACCACATCTTTTCCTTTTATCCAAGCAGAGCCTCGGCGTGCTCCCAGTACAGCTGACGTCCCTCTTGCCAGCCGCACCCATGCTTCTGGCGCGGATGAACTCGCAGGTGCAGCCCGAGAACAGCGGGGCGGACCCGGGGCCCGCGCAGCCCCTGCGGGCGCGCAAAACCGCGGACCTGTTGGTGGTGAAAGAGCGCAATGGTGTCCAGTGCCTCCTGGCGTCCCGCGGCGGCGACGAGCAGCCCCGGGAGACCTGGGGCAAGAAAATCGACTTCCTGCTGTCGGTGGTCGGCTTCGCGGTAGACCTGGCCAACGTGTGGCGCTTCCCCTACCTCTGCTACAAGAACGGCGGCGGTGAGCCCCCTATGGGCTGGGGGTGTGGACTTGGGAGGGTACCTGTCTGCAGCAGTGGTGGGGAGAGCAGCTGGGATGCACGCGGGAGGAGAAGAGGAAGCGCATGGCATGTCTGGGGCAAAGGAAGGGACTGGACAGGGCTCACGGGAAAGGATTGGAGTCCCCGGTGGAAGAGGGAAATCAAGGCACGACCTTGGACAGTGATGGATGCACAGGTGGAAGGACCGAATCTGAGGCACCAGGTTGGGTGAGGAACCCTGCCCTTTGATGGGCCACAGGAAGGGAGGTGGAGATTTGGAGAGCTCTTGAAGGGGCACCGTAAGTGCACAACATATGACAACCAGGGGTGGTGACCTTAAATCCAGCACTCTGAGCCTGATAGAGGACTTGAGTTCCCTGAAGGCATTTGGGAGGGCCTGCACTCTTGGGGACAGAGACTCTGGAACAGAGTCTAGTGTTGGAGAGAACTCCACTCTTAGGTTGGTGGTTGATTTGCTGGAGGGTTCAGAGTACACAGCCTTGGTGGGATTGTGTCAGTAGTGCCAAAAGCTGGCCTGGTCCTTGAAGCAGGAGGCCTGGGTGACTGGGATGAAGCCTCCATCTCCTGGGTGGAATGGGAGGGGGGCCTGGAGAAGACTCCAGTGGAGTAGCCAGGCTCTCTCCCCTTCCCTCTGCCGGGTGACAGAGTACGCACCTGCCTAGGCTGAGAGCTTAGAGATCAACTACAGCCCAGTCAGGGGGCAGAGCCTTGGGGGGAGCAGGCTAGGGGGAAGGATATGGGGTCCTAAGGCTCTAGCTCCTTCCTGAGGGCCTTTTCTGCTGGAGTGTCCAAACCATCCTAATACTGCCCCTTTGCTTGGATGAGCTCAGGGGTGCCCTGCAGAGAGCAGGGAAAACAACCCAGAGGACGAAGTTAGAGAAAGGGGGCCCAGCTCTGGAAACCTCTCTCTATCCGCTGGGCCATTCTGCCTGGCAGTAGCTCTGGCCCAGGACTCCAGGGGCTCAGAGGGAGGCAGGACGAGGGTTTGGAGCTGGATAAAGGGAAAGCTCATGACCTTATCGCATAGGGTCTTGGACCCAGCTGCTTCCTTCAGTGTGTACTCTGGACACTTGCTTTGGGTGAGAAATGGGAAGCAGATGACCCAGAGGTGAAACTTTTCCACATTGGGCTGCTGCAGCTTCTCGAGAGTTTCTGGTCAGGTTTAAGCATTCTGACCCTTTGGACCCAAGGAGGGAGGACATGCAGATTCTCTGTATTTTTAGCAGGCAGGGAGATGATGAATGAAAGACAGACTGAGAGACCCTAGGACACACCATCCAGCATGTCCTTGGTGACCGTCTGAGACTGCGTGTCCCTAGACAGAGGAAGGCTCTATCGTTAATCAGCAATATTGATCGGTTCCTCCCGGCATGAGGCACCGTACTAGGCTCTGTGGGGGTCGCCTAGATGTATTAACTATGATGTCTGCTTGCCAGGAGATTTAGCCACCTAAGGGCTTCATTGTCACACTGCTACACATGATTTCCATTGTTATAAGTGTTCATTTAAACTAAAAGCACCCCAGATGGCCAGTTGGACATATCAGCTAGATGGATGTTCTGCAGCTTTCACTGACACTGTGTTTTCGCTTGGTGGTTGTCACCAGCACAGACAGAGAGCGCCTGCTGTATGCAAGGTGACGTAGCAGGTGCCTAGGGCACAAAATGGACCAAATTTGTCACAGGTTCCAATTTTTAGATGAAGTCGGCTGGAAGCTTGCTAGCCCTGCATGTCACCCATCCCCAGTTGTTTGGTCATTTGTCTCTTTGCAGCTCTGTGTCCCATACAGGCCTGGGCACATTGAGGGCACAGACTATGGCTTTTTCATCCCTGTATTCCTAATGCTCAAGATAAGACCTAGATCCTAGGAATGTGGTAGAAGGTGTCCAACAAACTTCCATTGAATGAATAAATTAATGAAGTGGTCCAAGCCCTCGAAGACCTAATACCTATCCAGAAACATCAGGACGCCCCTGCAGTAACTAACCCAGTGAGGCAGCATATGCTGGTTGGGGGTGCGGCTGGCAGCCTAGAAGTTAGGAGCTTTGTCTGTGGCATCCTGGATTCTAACTTCTAGCTGTGTGACTTTGAGCCACTCTCCAAGCCTCAGTTTCCTTGTCTGTCAAACGGAAATACAGTCAGGCACCACATTACGATGTTTCGGTCAATGACGGACCATGTATATGATGGTGGTCTCACGAGATTGGTAGCAAAAGGCTTAGGTGTGTAGTAGGCTGCACCGTCTAGGTTTGTGTAGGTACACTCTATGATGTTCACACAGTGACAAAACCCCCTAATGACACATTTCTCAGAACGCGTCCTGTTGTTAAGGGATGCATGACTGTAATGGTGTTCAGCTCGGAGGGATAGTGTGAGGACTCAGAGCGATAACGCCTGTGAAGAACCTGACGTGGAGTATGGCCTTAGTATAGGTAGCGGCTGCTTCTTATTACCTTCTTCATGATAAGGTGTGAAATGGATGTGAGAGCGACAAGTGCTCTCAAGGCCTTGGAGGGGCTGCTTAGGAAAGACGCAGAGGAGGTGGGCTGTGGTTAGAGCTCAGCTCCTTGGGATGGGAGGGAGAGGCGTGGACAAGAATCGTGAGGGGAGGAGGTAGTCTAGTTGGGCAAGAATGCATATGGATTATCTCAGAGACTAGGTGTGCAGGCTGGCTGAAGGGCAAGCTGGGAGAGATAAGGGTGGAGAGGCATGTTGGGGCTGGGCCATGGAGACCTTGAATGCCAGGCTACTGGGTGGGGATGCTATACCAGTGAATTTCCATTCCTGGCTGGGATGTCCGTGGTCGGCCCAACGGAGAAGAGCAGCCCCCATCTCAGAGTCTGAGGCAACTCCTTGTCTAACTTAAGCCTCGCCTCTCTGGGGGAGGCTCAGCTGGCCCCTTCTGGGTTTGTCTCTGCTGAAACCTCCTGGCTGCTTGCTTCTTGTGGAGCAATTCTCATCCAGTAATTCTGAAGTCAGCCACCGAGATGGGCAAGCAGGCTGGCAGTTGCAAGGTATCCTGTAAGGGTAGAAGCAGCCAAAAGACGTGAGTTTGAATCCCAGCTGATCTCTGATCCAAGGTTCCCTGCTACAGCTGGTGGGGAGCTCAGATGACCCCCAAGACCCATCCTTCTGCAATGCCCTGGCTCAGCATTGCACCCAAGCCAAGACTCACCCGAACAGCCTGTATGCATTTCTGGTGCCAGTATTAACACGATAACCTCCAAGTCCAGCTGTTCATGCTGGCCCAGACTGGAGGATGTTTTGAAATGATAAAGGTGCCAATCATTCAGGCCCCAGGCTAATATTTTCTGAATGAACTACTGGGAAAGATCAGCCTGTCTGAACATCTTCCTGTAGGCTAGCTGCTGGGATTCGTGGGTGCAGGGGGCTTCCGGTGGGGAAAGCCACTCTCGGAAATTCCAGGCCTTTGTCCACAACCTTCTCAACAAGGGAAGTGGTGCCTGGCAGGGGGGCTATTTCCAGGCTTCTGGATTCTCCCTCTGCACCTGTTGATATGGAGCCTGGCCTGTGCTGGTCCCTGGGGAGGATTGTGCAGATCAACTGGGTCCCAATGTCTGCCTCCCTGCCAGGGCAAAGGCCACCGTGAATTATCCTTTGCAAATGGCTGCTTCTGTTTGAGACGTGTCCGTCTGACAGCTCTGAGCTGTCAGAGACATAGCCTTTAGGTTCAGGCAGACCCGGGTTTGAATCTGAGCCTGATATTTCCAGGAAATGTGGCCTTGGACAAGTCACTCTCTGGTCCTCAGTTTCCTTGTGCAGAAAAGGAGAATAACTGCACCTTCCTGTGGGGTGATAAGACGTTAGAGATAAGATGTGCACAGTACCCCAGTGTCTGGCACATAGAAGGAGCTCATAAATGGAATTGTTACTATTATTGTGATTGTTCAATGATTTTTAACTATGGGCTAGATCCAGCAAGTAGGGCGGGGTCCTGGTTTTGGAGGGAGCAGAATTGATTCTAAGAGGACATTGATGAAGGGAAATAAGGCTGGAAAGTCATCACGCTCGGGCCTGGGGCATCAAGAATCAAGAGCTGGGCTTTGCTCCACAGTCTGACAGTCTAACTTGTCTCACTGTAGTCTCCTCATCCGGAAAATGAGGATTAACATTCCTGCATGGCGTTCCAGGAGAGATGTGGTTCTGGGTCCCAAATGGGGTTCCCCCCTTCCTCAAGTAAGCTCAGGATCTCAGGTACCCACAGCCATTTGGGAACCCTCTTGGCCAAAATATCTTGGGTTCTTGAGGCCAGGTATGAGGTGGTGGCTGGTACAGAGGGCAGGAGTTTGCAAACTCGGTGCCTTCTCATCTGGCCTGGCTGTAGGGGGCTGTCTAAACCCCATTGGCAAGACTGACACTGATTGTTCAGCTCAGATGCACATGAGCCAGCTGGCTGGTATGGGCCTCCAGCTGACAAGTTTGCAGGAATGAGGTGCTCACTGGGGGCTGGAGCTGAGACCTTCATCTGGGGTCACCAGCATGATTTGGCCTATCGGTCTGAGCTGGCCAAAAAGATCTAGGGGGGCTGTTTCCAACAAAATGGGGTTTCATAGGGATAAATGTTACATTCTGCCCTGTGGTCCAAACCCAACTGCCTAAGTAAGGATTAGGCCACAGCAGGAGTGGAGAAAGGCCCTAGGGCTTTCATTAGCTGCATCTGCCATGTGAGTCACTGCTGGGATCCATTTATTTAACCAAAAAACATTTACTGAATGCCCATCATATGCCAGGAATATAGAGATGAGCACAAGTCAGTCCCTGCCTTTAAGAGGCTCATAGTCTATTGTAGCTATCGTAAAAGTTAATGTCATTTTGGATTCTAGTACTGGAGTCTTATATCTGAAATGAGGGAGGTGAGGTCCGACTTTGTTTTTCATGGATCCTATCTCCCTTCATAATGTAGTTCTGAGCATCCCAAACACCCTCTAATTTGTTCCTCTTAAAGAGACCAGGAGGGAGGAGTGGGAAACCAGAACCTTCAAGGAGCTATATGGGAAGCCCAGTTTTATTAATAAAAATCAAGTCCAGACCCTACAAAATTGAGAGAATAAGGATTATCACATGAGGAGGGGTGACCCCAGTGCTAATTTCTCTGAATTCCACCCCCATCGCCCTCCTTAGAGGAGTGGAGTTTAATCTATCAGGGAGTGGGCATGTTTCCTCCCTGGTGCTGGTCCCTGGCCTCAGAGCCAAGGTCCAGAGGTCAGCTGGCAGGACCCAAAGGGAAGGTGAGGGACGACCCCTTGTGGGGCCAAAAAAACCGCTCTCACCATTTCATGTAGAATCCCCTCTTGGAGCAGCAGGACGTACACAGGGTACAGATGCTCTTGGCTGGACTCGGTAAAGTGCAGGGTGCAGAGTGAAGAGGTGCAAGACCACACTTGGGCTGAGGTCGCAGGGACCCTCAGGCCAATGGGCAGGGGCCCACAGTGGTCATTGAGGCCCCAAGGAGAAGATCAGTCTTGGGGAGGAGCAGACACGAGTTGGCACCACATGGCTCAGCTACCCTACCCCGGGCAGAGAGTCTCTCTGGGTTGACAAACTTGAATGATCTGGGCTTGGTTTATCATAGGAACTGGATGGTCTCCCTAAAGAAGTGGCCACGGGGAGCCAGCTGTTTAACTGGCAAAGACCCGGAGGCAGACCCTATGTCTGACACATAGAGCACAAAGAATTGCTTTGGAAAAGATGAATTTGTTTTGCTCTTCATGGCTCTGAAGGACAGAAGGAAGGCAGTAGGTGAAGGCTGCAGTGGGAGGGATTTAGGGGAAGGGGAGCATTGGCCAGAAGGAGAGGTGGGGCTCCCAGGTTCAGCAAAGCCTCAGCTGACCAAGGGAACTCTGAATCTGGGATGGCCTTCCCGACTTGTCCTGAGTTGAGGTGAGGGGGCCGAGACTACATGCCGCAGCGGTGATCTGTCTTTGGATGCTGACTGCCCTGGTAAGGGGCTGTGGCTGTGGGCGAGGTGGCTTTCTTCAGGTGAGGCAACTCCCAAAGGCTGATGGCTGAGGCTTGAGCAGTCCCAGCATTTGGAGAACAAGTCCTTCGTTCCTGAAGGGGATCTGGGCAACACTGCAGGATCCTTTTTGGTCATGGGGTTGGCGGTGCCTGGGGGAATTCATGGCCCTGCACTTGCTTGTGGTCAGCAGTCTTGTTTGGTCACAAGGAGGAGTAGCCAGCCTCACTTGGGACAGGGACATGAGTTACCCAAGGGACTGCCTCAAAGTCCTCCGTGCTGGCGAGCCTCCAGCAGGCGTTCATGGCTGAGCTCTGCGAAGGACCTGGTCACCTTCAACCACACTGTCGGTCCTCGGCTTCTCTGTATGCCCTTGGGATGTTTGCGGAGGAGGGACAAATCCGGCTACTCTAGGTGTTGACCAAGGGTTTCTTGGGACTCTGGTGAAAGCTGCGGGCAGTGACAACCTGTAACTGAGTTGTGGGCACCAGGGGAACAGTTCTGTGGGTTTTCACTACTTCTTTTTTTTTGTGAGGAAGATCAGCCCTGAGCTAACATCCATGCCAATCCTCCTCTTTTTGCGGAGGAAGACCGGCCCTGAGCTAACAACTATTGCCAATCCTCCTCCTTTTTTTCCCCCCCTTTTCTCCCTAAAGCCCCAGTAGATAGTTGTATGTCATAGTTGCACATCCTTCTAGTTGCTGTATGTGGGACGTGGCCTCAGCATGGCCAGAGAAGCGGTGCGTCGGTGTGCGCCTGGGATGGGAACCCGGGCCACCAGTAGTGGAATGCACGCACTTAACCGCTAAGCCATGAGGCCGGCCCTTCACTTCTTAATCTATCAGGGTGTGGCCAGATTTCAGTTGGAGGAATCCTGTCCTCAACAGACTGGGAAGCTGGTCCAGCTCTGTCTCAGGGACCCTCCCCTCCTTCCTGCAGCCCCTCCCTGATCACACTCCCTCCATTTCCCCCCACTTCTCTCCTGGGCCTGGGCCATACCACCTCTTGCTGACCCCCTCCCACAGGCCTTCCCTCCCCTTTCCTGGGGTCCTCCTCATCTGCCCCGGGTTTGCTCCAGCACACCCCACTCTGAACTTAGCGACCACTGGGCTTCCTTTCCTGAGAACTTGGCATTTGCATGGAGAATTCCAGAAGCCCTCTGTGACCAGTAGGGTTCCTCTGTAATGGTGGGGTATCAGGCAGTGTGTGTTGGGCCAGAGGTGATGGGACAGATGCTCTCCTTACTAAATTCATCCAAAGGCTGCCGGTCGGAGTCCCTTTCACAGTTGACAATTCTTTTCCTCGTGTGTTTGTGTGAGTGTGTCGATGTGCAGGAGTATGCATGTACCTTTGCATGAGTATGTTTAGGTGTGCATTTGTGTATATGTACATGTGCTAGAGACTCCCAGGAGCTGAGACCCTTGGGAGGTATGCCCTGCCTGCGTTTCTCTAGGTCTGCCCCTGTCAGCCCAGCACCTGCATGGCCAGAGCATTCCAGAGACAGGATTCTGGGCGTGTGGCCCTGAGGGTCTCAGATCTCAGGCTCTCTGTGAGTTGGTTGCAGCTGGCACCACCACACAGAGTGATGCAGCAGGGCTGTGGGAATGTGGCACTTATGGGCCTTGCAGGGCAGTACTTTCTAGGATGTTTGCAATCCAGCCTCGGTTTCCCAGGAGCTGCTCCGGGGCTGTTTGTAAGAGGCATCCTCAGCTGACCTGTCACCCCTGAAATGCCTGTCTGACTCTTCAGCTCTGCCCTGGCTTCCTCCAGATCTTTCTGCCAGGAGACGTGGGCCAGCTTACTGGTCGATGTCCTCTTTGAGAAGAAGGCACTGGCCACTGGGCAGCTCTCTGGTTTCATTCATACTCAGCTGTTGCATCATTCTTGCGTGTTCTTGGTCTGTTTCCACCCGAAGCTTTGGCTGGCCCACATCAAATGCAGTCATAGAGAAGAGCCTCGGGCTTGTGCAGACCCATCATCTTCCCGCCTCTCCTGTTGCTGGGACTCCCAGCCAGCACAGGCGGAGATGAATCTCAGACTGGGCAATGTACCTACCTGTTGGCGCTGCCACCCAGAGGTTTAGATTGAGGAAACTGGCCAACAGGAGACGCCTGGTTAGTTGGCTGATGTGGCTCTTCCTCTTCGTCGTAGAAAAGAGCATTGAGTTGCCAGTGGCAAACCACAGTGCCAAGATCTGAGCCCTGATTCCTGTCTTTTTCCTTCTCCCGGTGTCTTGGGCCACCTACTTCAGTCTCCAGGCCTATTAAACAGTTTCATACATCTGTTTCCCCTTCTCTCTGGCTCCAGGCCCCCAAGGGGAGTAGCCAGTGGCTACAAGGCAGAGTGGGGCTCAGACAGATCTGGGTTTGAAGCCAAGCTGCATCCTTACTAGTTTAGACAAGCAACTTGACCTTTCTAAGCCTCGATTTCCTCATCTGTTAAATGGGGTTAGTGGAAATTATCTCGCAGAGATGGTTTTTAAGTGAATAACTATGGAAGAACTTAGTAGGTGGCTTGGCATATAACAGATGCTCAATAGATGATACTTATTATTTTCACCAACATCATCACCATCATCACCTACCCTTGTCACCAGCATCACTACCATCATCACCACCACCTAACTGCATCAGCATCACCAGCATCAGCACCATCACTGCCACCATTACTATCAGCAATGTGAACTGACGTGGGGTGAGGTGCCAGATCAACCCTCTCTGTGTGGGAGAGAGACAAGCGTGGAGATTGAAAGCAAGAAATAAGGACGGAAAGAGAGAGGTTGGCGTGTGGCTGTTTCAAAGAAGTCCAGCCTAGAGCAGGGGCTGGAGCATTTGGCCAGCCTATGACCAACAGACTAGGTAGCTCATCTGGCCCCACATCCCTAATTTCAGAACCCACCCCCCAGACTCTATTCAGACTCACGACCTTCATCTAGGCTGGAATGTTCTGGAATCTGCAGAACACGTTGGGAATGCTCTGAAGCTCTGGAGCCAGGCAGACCTGGGCCCAAATTTCAGATCCGTCACCAGCTGAGTGAGCTTGGTCGAGTCACTTAATTTCTCCAAGCCACAGTTTCTTCCTCTAAAAAATGGATATAGCACTTGCTACCTCAGACGGTTTCTGGGTAGGGTAAATGGGCTCACAGATGTCCAGCACCCTGCTTGATCCATAGGAGGTACTCACTTCAGAAGTTTCTTCCCTACTGCCCACCTGCTGGTCCGTCTCCTGCCGCAGAAGGGACTGGGTCTCAGAGCACTGGGGCCAACACTTTGTGCTTTGTCCCTAAGAGCCCTGGGCTTCCTAAGAGAATCCCTGGGGAGAGAGTGGAGACTGACAGTCTGAGCAGCTGGGTGAGTTTGACTCCGGGTGTCACGTGACTGCCACAGCTCTCTGCTAGCTTGGGGCCTCAGTTTCCACATCTGTAAAACAGAGGTAGTGATCATCTTTGCATTTTAAGATTGTTGTGAGGATTGAACGAAACATTGGATGGAAAGTGCTGGAACACGGTAGAGGATATTATATTCCTAATGTTACCATCGTTAAATATTCCCCGGTTTCTGCACTTTGCTTTGGTGGGTGGGTCAGAGAGTGTTTGGTTTCCAGGGTGATGGCATCTCCCCAAAGGCCCATGGCAGGCGGTGGATTTGGCCTGGCCACCTCCAGCTGCGCCAGGAAGAGGACTTGGCATTTTGCTCTGGTCACGCTTGCAGCCTGGGCTGACGTGGCTTGTATCTCAGTGAGTCACCTCGCAGTGTCAGAGCCCTCTGAGCTCACCCTGGGTTGCCGGGCATACTGAGAATTGTCTCTGCAACTCAGACGAGTCTCATTCCACCGGGAAGTCACCCAGGGATTAGTTTCTGCCCATTGCCAAGCCCCCACGCCCCGACTTTCTGCGATGCTCTGGGTGGCATCTTCCCTGGTCAGAGACTTGAGCCTCTGGCCTCTTTGCTCCTTTCAGCTGCCTGTAACAGGATGAGCCCAACAGGTTGGAAGACCTGAATGCGAATCCTGCTTCTGTTACTTACCAGCAGCACAGACAGGACCAGTTCAACTCCCTTCTCTGCCCTCAGTTTCCCCCGGAGGGACAGTATGACCCTGTCTGATTCTGTCTGTGAGCTGTTGTGAGACTGAGAAGAATCCAGTGGGATCATGTTTGGGAAAGCCCCATGTGACCTTAAAATGATGGAGCTATGAGCAAAATTAGAAACCTAGTATATGTGACTTTGGGCAGTCTCTCTCTCTGGTCTCAATTTTCTTCCCTATAAAAGGAAGGATTTGGGGCAGTTAGCATTCCCCAGAGTGATGATTCATGAAAGAAAAGGTTCTGTGTTTAAATGAATTTGGTAAAAACTGCACCTGTCATTCTCCTCCTGGTGCTTCACAGTGTGTGCTTGTGTCTTGAACGCTGGGAGAAGCCTGCAAGAAACAAGCCTATTTAGCTTTGATTAACCCAGATTTTACTAATTTGACCACAGAACCTCATTACTATGATTATGAGTATTACTACTACTACAACTATTATGATCATTTGTATTATTTGCTCTGCATAACTGTATTTACCTACCACAAAACACCCCTTGAGAAATGGCCAGGTGAGCAGGTGAATGAGGACCCTCCAGCTCTGGGAGACATTGATCCAAGCCTTCTGAGAGACAGGCCCAAGGCTGGGCAGGGGTCTAGAGGGTCACGCTCTGCCTCTGTGTCCTCCAGGTGCCTTCCTGATCCCGTACACCTTGTTCCTCATCATCGCTGGGATGCCCCTGTTCTACATGGAGCTGGCTCTGGGCCAGTACAACCGGGAGGGGGCAGCCACAGTGTGGAAGATCTGCCCATTCTTCAAAGGTAAAGAATGGGTCTGGGGGAGACAAAGGTTGTCCAAAAAGACCCTGGAGAATCTGCTCCGGAGGTGGGATCTGAGGTAGAACAACTCTCTTGTGGGCTTCACAGGTATTGGCAAGGTCAAGTGCATCCACCATTCAAAGTTACATGGACATTTAGTGTGTGTGAGGAATAGCTTTGGCTTGGAAAGTCTGGAAACCTGAGTTCCACTCCAGGCTGTACACCTGAGTGACCAGTGGGAGGCTGTTTCCTATATGGGAAATACTCATAGAAGTATCAGAAGTACCCAGCACACATACCACTACTCTCCTCTCTTGTTCCCATGGCAGACATGATAAATTGATCACAGACGTTTTGGGGCTCAGCCAGAAAGCTGCCTCACAGTCCTTAATATAACAGGCACAACTAATTGATCACAGCTGTGATATAAGAGGAAGCCTGCTTGCATTCAGGACTTAGAGCACATCTGGATAAAGTGGCCATAGCAAGTGCCATCTCTTGTTGTATAATGCCCTATACAACTATGAGAAGGGCCTGGAGAAAGAATTAGTGTCTCTCAAACACTGGTTAGAGACCTAAGCCGAGATGGCATTGAAGGCCAGTGTGACTCCTGTGAGCCTCTTCTCAGCTGGCACATGTCTCCTGAGGACCTCCTATGTACTCAGTCCTATAATAGATACAGGCTTGTACAAGAGTCTTATAAGACATGTGTATTAGTTAGGATTTTTTTTGTTTAATTTCCAGAAATCCCACTCAAAGTGGCTTTAATATAAAAGAAAAATTTGTTGGCTTATGATACAGTGACGTGTAGCAGTTTCAGTCTAACTTCAGGTACAGGTTGATCCAGGTGCTTGAATAATGTTATCTGGAATCTCTCTTGATCTCTCCATCTCAAGTCTGTTTTCTTTAGCATTAGCATAGGTCACAGGCATATTCTCCTTAGGTGTTAGCAAAGCTAGCCACCAGCAACAACAAGATTAAATCCTACCAAGTCTAACAATGATAAAACAAAACAAAACACTTTATATCATCATAGCTTCATTAAAGGTCCCAGAGAAGACTCTCATTGGTTTGACTTGGGTCATATGCTCATCTATCAACCAATCACTGTGGCTATGAAGAAACAGAACTCTGATTGGCCAGGCCTGAGTCATGTGCCTACAGCTAGATCAAGGAAGTGGGGGATTAGCCTCACCCAGACCTCACATGCTATGAATGCTTAAGGCAATGCCGGGTAGGGAAAAAGATACGTCTACTATAGGCAAAAGCCATAGAACTAGCCCTAAAGGAGCTTCTGATAACATTCAGGAAGGTGAGATTGGCACGCACAAAGCAGGCGGTTAAAAACATTCAGGAAGGTGAGATTGGCACACACAAAGCAGGCGGTTAAAAACAGGGCCCAGAGAACACACAGGACTGAAGGTCTGATCAGGGCGTGCTTGTTTGGGGTTCCCCAGAAGCAGGTCCTGAGACGAGGTTTTCAGCATCAGGAGTTGTTTTGGGAGGCAATCCTGGGAAGTACCAGTAGGGGATAGGGAAGAGGAGGCAGCCAAGGAGCCAGTTCTGCCATGGGCAAGGGGCCCAGTCCCACTGGGAGAGAACGTTAACAGGCCTTGGTGTTATCCTGCCCAAGGGGCAAGGAGCTGGGACACTTATGTTCCAGTGGCTGACCCGGCTGCTCCCTGGGGGCGTTAAGGTCCTGGCACATCTGGCGTGTCCGATGAGTGGGCAGAGGGGGCTCCAGTGGCAAGAGGAAGCCCTCAGGCAAAGGGATGGTGGGTGCCTAGGGGACACAGGTGGGGCTCTGACAATCTGCTATAGAAAAAGAGAGGAATAGGGGTCGGGTAGTGCAGTGGTTAGAGCTAACTCCCAGGGAGAGGTGGCTCTGGGGTGGGCCTGGGGAAGCCCCTGCCTGACCCCCTCTACCCCCACCCAGGAGTCGGCTACGCTGTGATCCTCATCGCCCTCTACGTGGGCTTCTACTACAATGTCATCATCGCCTGGTCGCTTTACTACCTCTTCTCCTCCTTCACCCTCTCCCTGCCCTGGACCGACTGTGGCCATGCCTGGAACAGCCCCAACTGCACCGACCCCAAGCTCCTCAACAGCTCCGTGCTGGGCAACCACACCAAGTACTCCAAGTACAAGTTCACGCCGGCAGCGGAGTTTTACGAGTAAGTCATCGACCCCTCGTCCTGTTCATGTGGGCACACTGAGACCTGTGCTGGGCGGGACCTGAGCCAACGCTGAGGGAAACCGGAGAGCAGGTGGACACGCCAGTCATCGTTTGTCATGTGTGCCGAGCAGCCACCACAGGCCCGACCCTGGCTGGGAGCTGAGCACACAGCTGTGGACGAGGCAGCTGGAGGACCTTGGCTTCTGGCGCAGGGGTGCGGGGGTCGGGAGACAACATGCTAGTAAACAGCTAAGGAAGCAGGAACGTTTTAGAGAGTGGACGTGCCCTTCAGGAAAAGAGATATGTTTTAGGGAGTGTAAGTGCTCTCAAGGAAGAATAACCAGGTATGCGGTAGAAAGTGATTGTTGGGGGGAAAAGGAACTTGAGCTTAGGTGGTCAGGGAGGGCTTCTCTGAGGAGGCGTCTGTCATAAGAGCAGATGAAGTCAGCTAGGGGAACATCTAGGGTGATGGAGCTGCAGCTTGAACCCAAGTCGATCTGATCCTGAAGCTGTCATTGGCCCAGCCCACGTTTCTGTCTCTCTGGGCCTTCCACGGGGGAAAGCAGCCAGAGCTTATGAGTGAAATTCAAGAAGTGGGAGGCAGGCCAGCTATGTGCAGCCCAGGGAAATTTTTCCGACCGTGTGTGCATGAGAGGCACTGACTGGTGGTAGAAGACAGAACATATTTTTAAAAAGACACTTTTTAGGTCGGAATCATTTTAGATAGAAAAAAGTTGCACAAGTAGTCCATAGAGCTCCTGTATGCCCTTCATACAGCTTCCCCTCATGTTGACACCTTATATAGCCACAGGACAATGACTGAAATCAGAAAATTAATGCTGATATACTATTAACTAACCTACTAAAGACTTTTATTAAATTCGCCAGTTTTCCCACTAATATCCTTTTCTGGTCCAGGATTCAGCCTAGAGTCCTGTGTTGCATTTAGTTATCATGTCTCCTTGGTCACCTCCAATCTGTGAGAGTTCTTTGGTCTTTTCTTGAATGTCATGCCCTTATTTGAAGAGGACTGGTCAGTTAACCTGTAAAATAGCCCTCACTGTGGGTTAGTTTGTTGTTCTCTCTTGATTACACTGAGGTCAGGCATTTTTGGCAGGAATACCCTAGAGACGATGTTGTGGCCTTCTCAGTGCATCATTTTGGGGGTACATGTTGCCAGTCTGTCTTATTACTGGGGATGTTAACCTTGATCGTGTGTCTAAGGTGGTATCTGTCAGCTTCCTCCTGTGCAGAGGATGCATTATTCCCTTTGTAACTAATCCGTGTCTCCTGGGAGCTTCTTTGAGTTTATGTAAATACCTTGTTTCTCATCATACTCATGCCCACAATTCTTAGCATCTTTTAGTGATTCCTGCAAGCCAGGATTATTACTGTAGTGTTTGTCTAGTTGTGATTTTCTATTCCCCTCATTCCCTCTGGACTAATCAACTGGAATTCTTCTGTAAGGAAGACTTGTCCCATTTTCTTTATTCCATCATTCATTCATTCACTGACTCATTCATTCATTTATATCAGTATGGGTTCATGGATATCTATTTTATTTGTGGTTTTAATCCATAACCATCATTATTTTTCGTTGCTCCCTTGAATCCTCTCAGTCTCTACTCCAACCTTTTATGTCCTTGAAGTGGGTGACGGTCAACTTCTTTTCAACCACCTAATTCAAAATATTTGCATGGTGGTCTTTTCAGAAGGTAGCATCTACTGTCTTTATTCCTCAGAGGAGTCCCATTTTGGCAATCCCAACACAAGCATTAGCAGATAAATGGAAAGTCTGTGTTATAAGCCGTGGGGTGGGACAGGTAAATCCCACTCAAACCCCACCCTCAAAGTACACCTGGTCTAGAGTAGGGATTAACAGACATTTCTGTATAAGACCAGATAGGAAATATTTTGGACTTTGCAGGCCATACATCTCCTTTGTATATTCTTCTTTGTCTTATTTTACCATTTAAAAGATAAAAACTATTCTTAGCTCACAGGCCATAAATAAACAGGCCACAGCTGGATTTGGCCTGGGGGCTGTGGTTGGCTGACTCCTGGTCCAGAGCAGGGCTGCCCAGTAGAACCTCCTGCGGTGATAGAAATGTTCTATATCTGCGCAGCCCAATACAGTCGCCACTCACCACATGTGGTCATTGAGTGGTTGAGATGTGTGGCCACTGTGACTGAGGGGTTGAATTTTTAATTTTATTGAATTTTCATTAATTTGGCTACCAAATTAATTGGCCAATTAATTGAAATTGGCCTAATTTCATTAATTAGGCCAGTGGTTACCATATTGGGCAGTGTAGGTCTAGAGCATGAGAAAAGAGAAATTCACAAGCAACGAAACTTCAGAGTCAGTATCCTTCAATCCTTTATATTCCCTAAGCCAAAGACCTGGGAATGAGTCCTGGTTATCCAGAGATTGGGGTCCCTTGGGATCACTGCCATCCCTGCCATCTTGGTGCATTGGGGCCAAGGAGATTCGGTTTGGTTAAAAGTGGCCTCTGGTAAGTCTGCTGCCTTTTGGGGCTAAGAATTTGCTAAGGTCCTGGACCTGCATGCCCACCTGCTTCCATCTGTGTTCCCTATGGATTCCAGCAGGCATGTGCAAAATCATGTGTCTTTGGAAACTTTTGGGGAGAGGGCCTATAGTTGTCATCAAATTCTAAATACATTTACAGCCCCCAAATGTTCTGAAACACGACTGTTCCTTCAAGCGAGCATCTGTTTAAGGAACAGCATCATCCTCATCTTCCTCACTATCACATGGACAGCTAATCGCTTACCACGTGTATCAGGCCAACTTCTTTGTATGTAGTATGTTGATTTAAGCCTCACACCAACCCAGCGAGGCTTCTGTAAGTCAGTGCACATACGAGGAGGCTGCAAATATTAGCTTCATTTTGCAGATAAAACAGTAAATCACGGGGCCATGGCCACATGGCTAGTGCTGCGTAGAGCCAAAATTTGGACCCAGGAGCTCGTCCTTGCAGGACCCCAAGAGTGAGTTCCTTCTTACACTTTGTCCTCAAGGAGCTTCACTCTCCTCACCCTACCCCTAGCCGTCTCACCCCCAGTGAAACTCCAGACCCGCAGTCTTAACCTCTGTGTTATGTTGGATTCTAGCCATGATAAATGGCTGTTATTCAGAAATATTGTCATAATCACAGCTAACATTTATCTAGCTTAGACTAGATCCCAGCCATTGTTGGCAGAGTGCCTTTTCTATACTATCTTTTAATCCTGATCACTGTGGTCTAAAATGACCCTTATTTTGCAAATGAGGAAGCAGACACAAGCAGTAAGTGACTTGACCAGGGTCATGCAGTTTAGAAGTGGCATTTGGAGTGAGTCTGAACCCAGGCAGTCTGGCTCCAGAGCCCAAGCTCTTTCCCCAGCGATTCTAAACCTTGGCTGCACATCGGAATCACCTGAAGAGCTTTAAAACACTGATGCCTGGACCCTAGGCCCTGAGATTCTGATTTCATTGGTCCAAGCCAGGGCATGAGGGATTTTTATTAACAGCTTCTCCAGTGATGCTAATATCCAGCCAAGGTTGAAAGCCCCTGTTCTTGCCACTGCTCTCTCCTGTGTCAGACAGAACAAGATTCTTGCCAGGGTCAGGCTGACATCTCCATGGTGTCATGTCTTGGAAAATCTAGGGCCTTCTCACTCTTGTAAGGAGCATGGCCTTAGAAATGCCCAGAACCTTTGGTGAGCTGGTGGGTGGAGGTTTTAGGCCTTCCTAGTCTATGAGTGCTGTTTGGACCTGGAGATGGTAAACGAGAGTGGGGCAGAGGGCACTGCTGATAAATGTAATTGGTTCCATGCTTTTCCTTTATCATCTCTTGGTAAAGGAAAAAGCATGATTTTTCTTTTTGCTCTTGGCAACTCTTGTCCTTATAAATTAAAATGGGAAATGATAGCTTTGTCTCTAGTCTAGTTATTGTTTAATTCCTCCTCTGACGTCTTAATGGCAACAGGTCTGCCCCAGCAGAGACACCCAGCTGGAGGGAGAGGTGAGTTGGGTTTTGCGACCCTGGTTACTTTAATTACAGCCCTAAACTTCCTCCAGCTCAGCTGTGGGCAGAAAGTGGCGGAAGAAGATGACATTCTTATGTGCAGAGCTGAAGGGGCTTGGGGGTTGTAGTGGGAACAGAATCCAGGGCTTATATCAGCAGCTTTCTGCTTCACAGAGCCCCCTATTCCTCACCTCCCCTTCTCTCCTCTCCCCTCTTCTCGCCTTTTAAGTGCCCCCTCAAGCTTCATAGCTACCATGAGCCAGGCACCAAGCATCTCTTCATATCTGAGTCCCATTTAGTCTCCACAGTTCATGTTGGTAGAAATCATTTCCATTTTACAGATGAGAACGTTGAGGCTTAGGTTTAAGGTAAGTGGCAGAGCCAGGGTCTGAACGTAGGTTCTGACTCAAGGCTCTCACCGCATACGCAGGCCTCTCTCCTGTCTTCTCCATCCTGTCGGAGTCTCCAATGGGGTGTATTCGGGACAGGAGGACAGGGGTCTCTGCAGGTAGATAGGAGCCCTTCTCATGCATCTCCTTCTCCCTGTGAGCTGCTTCTGTGAGCTTCTAAGTCGCTAAGTCAGGAGCTGCCTCTGGATTGTTTTTAGTGGCACGTCTAAACGTTTCTGCTTTAAAACCGTCACCCTATCTCAGTCTCAGGACCCAGCGAGTAGGACTCCCAGTGCCAACACTGAGGAGGTTAGGTAGTTTTCTCTTTCCTCAGAGCCCGCTGGCCAATTTTGTTGCCATCTTGTACTCATTTAAGCTGATGGATCGAACATATCATTCAAGAGAACAAATCCTCTCTTCTCCCCAGGCTCTGGGCCTGAAGCCAAACAGCTGGCGGCTAAAAGACACCCTTATGCTCTATAACTTTCTCTGAAAGAGGGCCCCCTTGGTGAACATGTGCCCGTGATAGACCACTTCTACCCTCTGCCTCTTCCTGGGCGGGGCTGGGGGAGAGAATTCTCCCCCTACCCCACCTCTAATTCTCTCTGCTTAAATGTCAGTGAGAAGCTCAGCCCTCTTGGCCCATAGACTTCGGAAAGTCTGGACCGTGAACTTCACGATGATTCATTTTCATTAAACTGCTGGAAAACTGCAACAAACCCAAGTTACTTGTGCTAACCCCCGAGGCTGAGGCCTGCTGGGGAGTGGAGGCTGGGCTCACATTCCTTTCCTTGGGAATCAGCTCGGGAGTCCAGCCTTTTCACTGATGAAATATCTAGACAACTGTTGCAACCCTGCAAGGGGACTTCACATGCATGAGGGGTCACCTGGGCCCTTAGGCAGCATTCTGGCCATCAGATTGGACACTAGGGGCACTTTAGCAAATTCCAAGGCAAGCATAGTTGGTTCAGTGCCTTTTTTTCATAATTTTAATAGTCAAGTTGGGCAAATGGTTATTGACACCATGCAACATGTGGCACATAAAGCAATGGGAAGAAGGAGAATTAAGCATCAGATGAGTTCACTACCTGATTCTGGGTCTCTCTCTTTTTAGATATGCCCTCCCCTCCCTTCCGCTCCCCTCTCTTCCCTTCCTTTCCTTCTCTTAGGGCTCGGGAGAAGGGCCTAAGTCAGGGCATTATTTCTGAGTTGAGACTAGCAGGGTGAGAAGAAGTTTGCCAGGCAGAGAGATTGGACCAGGAAGTGTGTTCTAGGCTGAAGAACAGACAAAGTTGCAAGGCCCAGAGCAATGGCAGCATCATGTGATTGGGGGATGACAAGGGGCTGGCCGTCACCGGGAGCCAAAGGTGGGGTACGCTCAGGAGGGCATGCACTTGGCATGGGACGATGGTGAAAGGCCTTGGATTCTGAAAGGCTTACATTTTTATCCCCTAGGCCAGGATTTCACAACTTGAACACATTTGACGTTTTGGGCTGGATGATTCTATGTTGGGGGGAGGGCCTGTCCTGTGCATTTTGGACTTTTAGCTGCATCCCTGGCCTCTGCCCACTGGATACCAGCAGCCCCCCTTCTCTCCAGAGGTGACAACCAGAAGTGTCTCCAGACATTGCCAAATATCCCTGGGGAGGCAAGGGCAAAATTGTTCCCGTGAGAACCAGTGTCGTAGGTGGTAAGGAGCCTCTGAGAATTTGGGGGCAGGAGAGTGACAAGCTTGAAAGGACACTTTGGTGGCTAGTCTACAGCAGCACAGATGGTGGATTTAGGGGCCGACTGGAGGCCGAGAGACCAGAGTGGGGGGAAGGTGGGGACGTTTTTGATAATAGTTCTGGAGGAAGAGATTGTGGGTCTGGCCTGGGCTGGGACAGGGCCGAGATGGTGGGGGTGGGGAGCAGACCAAGAGATTTGATTAGGAGAGGCCAGACACAGGGACTGATTGCAAGGGGAAGCTGCTGCATGAAGCCACAACATCCAGCCTGGGGGCCATGGGGATGGGGACGATCCGGGGAGGGGGACATGGGTCTCTGTGGGCCTCTGCTCATTCATTCGCTCATGCTCACTTGCAGAGGCCATATGTCTGTCCACATCCGTCTCTCCCCATCTCTCTCTCTACCACACCTGTGCACCTCTCTCAACTCACCCGTTCTCCTCTAGGCCAGCAGAGAAGGCACCAGCCACCTGTTCAGTGGAGCCTGCCCGGCCTACTCCCTCTGCCCAGTTTTCTGGGCACTCCTTAGCTCCTTTGCTGATGCCTGCTGCTCCTGGAAGCATATCAGTCATAATTGTAGTTACAATTACCATTTGTTGAGCATTTCCTGGGTTCTAGGTATTTGTCTCACATTCTGTAATTTAGTCCTCATGAGAGCCATTTTACTGATAAGGAAAAAGGCTCAACATGGGGAATGTTTGCACCAGCTGCTGTCCCCTCGCCTGGGATCTCCATGTGGCTGGAACCATCACCTGCTTGTCCACGGTTGTGTCCCCAGATCCCAGCACACTGCCTGGCTTGCAGCGGATATGCAGAAAAAGTTTGTGGCATCAGTGCAAGAATTCACACTACACAGTAGCTGGTGGCGGGGCCAGGATGGGAGTTTGGGTCTGTCTGACTCCAGAGCCTGGATAATTTCTGTGCCACATTCTTCTGTTTTCCTTCACATTCTTGCAAATAATAGACATCACCTTTGAGTGAATGAATAGATGAATAAATGAGTGAATGAAACTATGTAGCATCAGTGGTAGCCTCCAGACCTTCATCTGCCCAGAGATAAAGGTAAACTCTGCCCAAGGATAAGCTAACCAAGTTTCCAGACTCGGGATTCATGTTCTCCTCACAAGTCTAGCATCTTCCTGTGTCTTTTGTGCTGCGCCCAGTGAGGGCAGCCAGCTGCCTCTGATTCTGTGGGCTCATCTAACAACTCAGGCTTCCAAATATTTCAGGCCCACTTTTTATGAGCCCCTCTGAGCCTTTTTTTCCCTTAGGCACAGGAGGCCAATTTTATTTTGCCAGGAAAGTAAAGACAGTTTCTGGAAGGTTCAAGTTTGCTCTAAAGGAACCCTGTCATTTGGGCCGTCCTCCAATTGGGTGGGTCTCAGTTCTGGCTGCCCAATAGCATCACCTGGGGAATTTAAAAGATGCTGGTGCCCAGACCCTATGCCCTAAGGGTTCTAATTTAATTCATTGAGAGTGGGGCCCAGATATCAGTAATTTTTAAAAAAGACCTCCAGGTGACTCTAATGTGCGGGTTGAGAACTTGTTCCTGTTGATAGGCCTCAAATTACATTCTCCTCACCTCATATATCTCTTTGGGGATATGGGTAAGGAGGAAGAGGAGGAAAGTGAGGAAGGATAGTAGGGGAGACTCAGACAGAGAGAGAGACAGACATACAGACAGGGAGACAGGCAACCACTATCCTCTAGCTGACGCATTGCAGGTGTGTAAAATTTTTCCATCAACATGTCCTTCTTTTGGATTAAAGCACCACTCCAAGGAAGGACAATATATTAAGCTGCTTTTGCCTTCAATACTAGTATGAATTAATTAATCGGCCACTTTCCGAATGGACCCCTGGCGGGAGCAAACCCCTGCTGAATGAGACACAGGGAAGTGAAGTTTGTATATGGGGAAATGGATGGTCGCCCTGGGCAGTGTGACACAACTGGACAGAGGGTTAGGAATTGACCACATGTCAGAGGAGGAGTTGCTAAGAGAAGAAGTGAGAGAGTGTGGGCAACTGACCCTCTTTCCTTCCCAGTTCCCCTTCGGGTGGTCCTGGGTCTCGTTTTACCTAGAAGAGGAATGGTTGGGTTTAGCAAGAAAAGTTGTGAACATTTGCTCCTGATCCAACCAGCCACTGTGAGCTGACAGGCCTAACAGCCAGGCCTGGGCTTAGCACTGGGGACCCAGAGATGGTTACTCCATCTCCTCATCCTGAGAGCCTTGGACACAGTCCGCCCTAGTGTTGCAGGAGCAGGCTCTGCTTGGGAAATGAGCCCAGAGCCACAGGAACTGAAAAGGTTGAAAGACTCCTGTCAGGGGTGATCACGGAGGCCTCCCAGAGGAGGCGATGTTGGAGCTGGGCCTCAAAGGTATCAAGAAGTTTGCAGCTGACTGTAGCCTCTGAGTATGAGGCCCAGAGGAGGATGGGGCGGAGACCAGTTCTGGATGTCCTTGCAGCTCCCTCGGTCCTCCCCACTCTTGTCACTCTTTATTGATATTGTACATTTAATGCATTTAATAGAATACGACCCCCCCCCTAGCAAGGCACTGTGAGTGGAGAGTTCCCCACTATGTGTCTGAGGCCCAGGATGGGCCTGCTCACAGCAGGCACTCACTGAGGAGTGAATGACTTGGGTGCTGAGGAAATACCACACCAAGATGTTCCCTCTTCCATCGGAACAGTTCTGCTGTCTTTATCTTGCAAGGATGTGGATCTGTGGGGGGAACCTCCCTCCTCTGGGACCTGATCTACTTTCTATTTTATCAATTGGTCTTATTTGACGTTTGGTTAGATCCTAACCAACTTTGATTAGATTCTAATTAGCAATTGGCCGTTTTGTTTGCAACGCTATTTACCATTCCTTCGTTGTAGGTTGTATGAGGGACCCCAATATTCTCAAACCTCACAAGTGTTTATTCTATTTGTTTTTCTTGAAGGATAAAATATTATGGAGAAGTGACTGTCATTAAATGACGGCTCAAGGAATGTCACACACTGAACACAGCCGTGTCACCAGCACCCAGATCAAGAAGTAGAGCACAGCTAGTCCCCACTGTGTCCCCTCCCGTCAGTAACTGTACCCCCCTAACCCCCAGAGCACACGTTTCCTGACCTCCAACTCCTTAGGTTAGTTTTGCCTGTTGTTGTACTTTACATGAATAGAATTAGACAGAAAGTACTATTTTGGTATTGACTTTCTCATAGAATTATGTGCTAGAGAGGCATCCATAGAGAGAGAGTTGCTGTGTAATATTCTATTTTATTAATATATCATAATTTATCTATTCTACTGTTGATGAATATTTGATTATTTTGCAATTTAGGATTGTTTTGAATAATGCTGCTATGAACATTCTAGAACATGTCTTTTAGTGAACATATGTACACATTTCTGTTTGGTAAATGCCCAGGAGTGGAATTGCTAGGGCACAGCAATTCCCACCTTTAACTTTAGTAGATATTCCAGAACAGGAGAAACGTTTACTCTTGTCTCAGTCTCTAGACTAGGGATGCACAACCTCAGCAATGTGGAACTCTTAGATCCAATAATTCTTTATTATTAGAGGCCATCCTGTGCATTATAGGATGTTTAGGCCTTTCTGTGCATTGTAGGATGTCCCTAGTCTCTATTTTCCAGATGTTAGTAGCACTGCCCCTTCCCCATGTCATGACAAAGACATCTCTAGACATTGCCAAATATTCCAGTGTCCCCTGGGGGGCAAAACTGGCCACCACTCCTGTTGAGAACTGCTGCTCTAGACTGTGAACGCTATGAGGGCAGGGACCCTTCCTTGGTTATTTACCACCATCTCCCCGGGACCAGGAAGGCAGGTGGCACTCAAAATATTTTATGTTGAAAATTTTTGTTACTGTTTAAAAAAAAGCCTTGAATGGGGAGTCTCCTCAGCTGATTTGCTGGTCCAGGGCAGGGCAGTCCTGGGCACAGGCCGTGACTGCACAGAGCAGGCCCAAATAATGCAAGGCAGTAGCTGGGGCAGCCTGGGGCCTGGCCCCATCAGTGTGCACTTTCGGGCACTGGCCTGTGGTCAAGGCCATGGTCATCCTCCCTGACACCACCTTCCCTGGTCCCCTTCCCTCTCCTCCGGGCAGGCGTGGCGTCCTGCACCTTCACGAGAGCAGCGGGATCCACGACATTGGCCTGCCCCAGTGGCAGCTCTTGCTCTGTCTGATGGTCGTCGTCATCGTCCTGTTTTTCAGCCTCTGGAAAGGAGTGAAGACATCAGGAAAGGTAATATCTTTGTTTCTCTTTCAGTTGGGAGGATGGCCTCAAAAATAAAATTATTTTTCTGACCATAACCAGGTTGTTGGTGAAAAGAATAAGAGGCCCTGGAAGTGGAAAGCTTGGGTTTGCACCCCAACTCTGCCATCGGCTTGCAGGGAGGCCTTGGATAATCCCTTCTCTTCCCTAAGCCCAAGGCTCCCCAACAGTAGGGTGATGGGGTGCGAGTGGGTTGGGCTCCTTACAGTTTTCCTCCAAAGCTCCACTAATAGCAGAGACCAGGGAATGGGTCACCCTGAGGGCCTCAGGAAAAAGCCTGAAACAAACTACGGAGATGTGTTTGACAAATCTTGAATTCTGGCCTAAAACTTCATGCAAGTGTTGCTTCCTACTCTGGAATATAACCATTTACTTCGTTATAAAATCAATTATTCTCCCCTCTGAAGTTTTGAGTAAAAGAGAATGCTCCAGAAGATATCTAGATTTACCCTGGGACTTTGTGCTTCCTCTGACACAGTGCTGAGTGCCCCAAGGGTCTTGGTGTCCTGGAGAAAAAGCACAGGCTGAGATGACCTACGAGGGCCTGGTCAGCGTCGGCATTCTGACCTAGGAGACACTGCCCCTGTAGTCAGCCCCTCAGGGGTGGAGCATACTCAGGTCACGGTCCATGTTGATCCTTAGGCTGAGGAACATCATGGGGACAGCCACCCCATTTGGACCCTATAGGGTCCATGTGGAGCGTGACTGTATTCAAGAGGCTGCAGCTGGGAAATGTTCTTTGCAGGGTTTTGGTTAGCTATTGCTGTATTATAGACCACCCCGTTTTATTATCAATCGTTTTATTATCTCTCATGATTCCGGGGGTCCACTGGGATCAGCTAAGTGGTTCTTTTGCTGCATGTGATATTGCCTGGGCTACACATCTGGGGCCTTGTAAGGAACGTCTAAGATGGTGCACACTCATGGATGGCAGTTGCTGCTGGCTGGGAGCTCTGCTGGGGCTGTTGATCAGAGCACCTTGGGTTGTTTCCACATGGCCTCTCTGTGTGGCCTGGGCTTCCCACAGCGTGGTGGCTGAGTTCCAAGAGCATGTTCCAGGCAGGCAAGCCCCAGTGTGCAAGTAGTTCTTCCAGCCTCTGCTTGCGCCATGCTTGCTGTTGTCCCGGTGGCCAAGATAAGTCTTGTGGTAAAGCCCGGAGTCAGTGTGGGAGGGGACTGCACACAGATGTGGGTTCACTGGGGATCACAAGACAATAGTCTACCATAATCAGGTAGGCGTGTATTTGTGAGAAGCTTCATTAGGCAACTGATTTTGGAAAGTAGGGTGCCTCAGGGCTCTCTCTGGTACTCCTAGACTCTTGGTCATACCATTGAGAGCAAAGATAGTGGCAGGGGGCCAGCAGCCAGAGAGATGAAATCTCTCAAGAAGAGCTTAAAGTGAAACTTCCTATCAGCATGTTGGGGATGCAGCGTCTGCCCCAAGGAAGAACCCAAATAAAATGCAGACCATGGCTGGGAGGAATTATGATATACAGCAAAACTGGTCTAGGACTACTACTATCCTAGCAGGTGGCACATAGTAGGTCTTCAGTAAATATTTATTGCAGGATTAATGAGGAAAGGATGGAAGGCAGGAAGAAAAGAAGAAGGGTGGGTAGGTAATTAAGTTTGGGGAACTTCATTGAGTGTTCTTTCGAATTTAGTTCAAATTATTAAACATTTATGGACTCCTGCTATGTGCCAGGCTTGGTCTAATGCTAGTGATGGAAGAATAAATAAGACAGATTCCTTCTTCAATTGCTTATAGTCTTATGTGCATTACAGACAGGTTGTGAGCCAACCAATGTCACTGTTTCTTGAGTCTCCATCCAGAGACCTATGTGTGTCCCCCTTTAAATAAATGCCAAGAGTCACGGACTATATACACTATTATATATCGTTTTTTTTAAACTTAGCTTTACCTTGGAGATAATTTCACATCAGGTAGGCAGATTGTGCTTTCATAGAAATACAAACTGTGAGTTTTGTAACTGTCGTTAACTCAATTTAGTGGGTTGCCACAAACATTTTTTAAAAATGAAATAGGCTAGATACTAACAGAGTGTATTGCACTTAGTGATGTAAGAGCTGTCTTGTGGAATTCATGCTTCACTTATAGCAATCCATATGTTTGCGTATATTTTGTCTCAATATATAGGATTTTTCTTACCATGAGTCATCATGGTCAAAAAGGGTGACAGGCTGCATCAGTGGAGGAAGGAAGCTCTTTCAACTGAGAGGGTCTGCAAAGACTATGGGGAAGGGGGCTTGTGGGCTAGGTCTTGAAGGACAGGCACAGGTAGAGATGGGGCAGAGGGAAGGGGTTTTCAGTGGAAGGAACTGTCTGAGCCAAGCCACAGGGGTGCAGAAGCCCCAAGCTAACCTTGTCCAGCCTTTCTGCGCCTTTCCTGGGTATCAAGCAAGAGCAGGGCTCTCCTGGCCTCTGCAGAAGGCAGATCTGCAAAAGATGTATGAGCTTGACTACTGCCACCCGCCTGGGTGTGGGGTCACCACAGGCTTCTAATATTGTACCCTAAGATTAAGTTCCTCACAGCCACCGCCAGAGGGGTGGAGCCTGTCCCACCTAGTTTAGCACTTGGTCAGAGTATAGCATGAGTTGTCTGCAGGGGGGCTGATGCTAAAGAGAGAGGAGGAGTGGAGCTGAGCGTGCTCACTTCCTCTGTGCAAAGGCAGCTTTGGAGGAGTCATTTCCTCCCCTGAGGAGTGTGATGAGAAGTGTTGCACTAGAGAAGCCCCCCAGGTGGAAACACGTGAACCAAAGCCACAGCCCACATTTTGCACAAGTCCCCCAGTGTTCTGGCAGCTGAGCAGGCAAGGGCGCCCGGCAGTCCATGGGGAGGGGCTCTCTAGAATGGGGAGCTTCGCTCAGGACATTCCTGTGCCCTGTCTCTAATTGTTTTTATAAAGTGTCTCATGAGAAAACCAAGAGCATTGCTTATTTCTTCCAGACTGCATCTGGAACAGGATATAACAGGCTTCCCCACCACAGAGCCAGCCTGAAATGAACTGCAAATGTTCACACTCCCCATCTTGGCAAGTGAAGGCTCTGTGCTTGGGTAGATGCATGACTCCACGGCTGAGATGGTAGCTGGTGGGGCCAGTCTGAACCAGGGGGGCCAGGGAAAGGGATTTCCCCAGACCACACACTCTGTGACCTTGGCCCATTGACCATCTTGGGGTCAAGGGTGGAGGTCTGAGTCAGGAATTAGCTCCCAGGAAGCTGGGCAAATGTGCGCATACCATTGCTTGCCATCCTGGAGTCCTGCCTTCCTCCCCCATCTCAGGAGTCCTTGGCTGAACTGGCACTTAGAAACTACAAGCCCGGTAACTGAACCCCTAAATGTCAAGCTGGAGGGTACTCAAGGGCCATCTACTCCAAGCTGCTTGTACAAATGGAGAAACTGAGGCCTAGAGAGGGACAGAGTTTCACAGCAGTCTTTAGCACAGCTAGGACTTGAACCTGGGTCTCAAATATACAGTAGAGTGAGTGATTAAACACATGGCTTTGTGGTCAGACCACCTGGGTTAGAGTCCATGAACCATCATTTCCTATTGAGTGATCCTGGGATTAATGACACTGCCTAACTTCAGTCTTCTCACCTGTAAAGTGATGGCAATTAATGATGGTGCCAGCCTCCAGGGCTGCTGGAGCGAGGGAGGGAGACATCCTCAGTGCAGGGCTGGCAGATGGAAATTGCTCCATAAATGATCCTCGTCTGTCTTTGTCTCCTTCATCAGCCCCCCTGCCAGTGCTCTGCCCCCACCTCAGTGCTTTTCAAACTCTGCCAACTCCTCGTGAGGATGGGAGGAGTGGGCCGGCCCAGGCTCCCACCTGCTCTGGTTTAAATGTTGGACCAAACTTTTGAAAACCTTGGACACCCCTACGCCTGGAGATAAATCAAAACAACAGAACTGGCCAGAGTCAGCCACTGTGGTGTACCCACTTCACTGCCAGACTATGAGCTGTTTGGGGGATGGGAAAAGACAGACCACCTCTCGAATTCTGGCAAAGGTGGTGGGGTTGGGGAAAGAGAAAGTCAGACCAATTCAAAGAAAACCTGAGTTCTAGAATATTTAAATAGGTCATTTTGTGACTTTTGAGTTCAAGTCATAATTCTAGCCAAGTCTTCCCACTAATGTGTCAATACAGGCTGGTTCTGGCTTGCTCTAGTGACTTCATTGGATCCAGTTATAATGAATAGCATCATTTGCATATGAGTAATTAATGTGCTAAAATATTTACAGCTCAGTGTTTTCTTACGTAACATCAGTGCATACCCCTCACCCCATAAATCATAGTATGTTTTCATTATTAGTGCAAATGTCTCTAAAACCCAGTTCAGAGGATCATAAATTCTAAATCATTAGAGGTTAAACTAATGGGGTTTATAGCGACAAAGCATGGGCATTTATCATCTGTGTTAGAGCAGACCTTAGAGTTGACCCCGAGCAGTACTTCTCAAACTTGAATGTGCGTTAAGAATCACATAGAGGGCTTGTTGAAACTCAGATTCTTGGGTCCCTCCTTGAGAGTCTAATTCATGGGGGTGGGAGGAGAAGTTGCATTTCTGACAAGCTCCCGGGTGATACTGATGCTGCTGATCCATGGGCCTCACCTTGATGTAGGCAATCCTTTGCCTCATGCCTGGATCCCTAGCAAGCCTTGCACACCTTCAAGGACAGGGATCTCACCACCTCCCTGGGCAGCTCATTTCCTCTTTAGAGAGCTCTGTTCATTAGAAAGTTTTTCCTTTTATGGAGCCAAGGTCTTCCTCATTGTGATTATCAGCCATTGGTTTGAGTTCGGCACTTTAGAACCACACAAACTCTAACTTTTATCCATAGAAACACAAGGTGGATAAGAAGTTGAATTTGAGATGATAGAAAGCAGTGACCTTCCCTGGCGACTGAGAACACTTGCCAAAACCAATGGGCTGCTCATTGCTGTCTCCATCTTGTGCTCAAAGATGGACCAAGTCTGGCTTCTCATGGCCAGAGATGCATTGCAAGGTGAAATTTCCAGAGCAGAGAAGCCTAGGGTGGAGATGACATAACCCCAGTGTCCCTTCTCTTTGCCCAGTGTGCATTCAGGGCACATGTGACCATGAGCAAGCTGTTGGCCAAGGATCCAAGATCCTCTCTTTTCACGCAGGATCTTAGGCAGCTGAACTCACGTCTGCCATCAATTCTGAGAACTTTCAACAAGACTCAAATACTTTCACTTTGAACACATGTTCATGGACAAAACAGGCTCCCCGTTCTTGAAGCTTGGCTGTACTTAGGGTCAGCTCAGTCATGACCTGATGTGTGTGTTGGGGAGATTGAATCCAAATTTAATTCATGGCCAATTCAGGGCTGCCTGCAGACCCTGTGGGAGATTACTTGGAATCAGACCTGAGGATATTGTTTTTTGATGAGTGGAGTGTGGTGTCACCCAGTCTGCTGGGCTGGGCAGTGGGACTGCAGCTGTTGACATAAGTTGTAGGGGAACACAGCCGTTAGGACCCAACACAAGTGTATGTGGAAGTTCCTCCTTGTGCCTGTCACTAAGGAGTTAGACCCATTTGTCCCAGTTTGGGGGAATAAATCCGGGACTAATGTGAGGCCACCCAGATACAATGGCTTTATTTTCTAAGGCATGTTTCCCCCCTTATTTGTTTTTGACAATTTGTCTTCCTTGTTCCTGCCCCTCTGAAAGAAAACAGAAGCCTAAAGCTCACATCCACAAAGACCCTCCCCTCCCCAATAGGACAAGGGAGGAATGGAAGAACAACTGGGTAACATGAAACAGAGGAGCCTGAGTCATCTTCTGATTCCCCCAGAAGACATACCAAACCATTGATGCATTTAATTACTCCTTGACTCATTCGCTCATTCATTCACTCATTCTTTCATTTATTCTTTGACTAACTTAGTCATTCACTAACCCTCTGATTTATCACTGACCCACTCGTCCGTCTATCCATCCATCCGCTCCACCATTTACCCACCTAACCATCCATCTACCCATTTAACCATCTACCCAACTATTTATCCAACCATCCAATTATTCATTCATCCATACATCCATCCACACATCCCGCCATCCATCCATCCATCAAGCCAATCATTCATCTATACAACTATCCAATCATTCATCCACCCGTCCAACAAACTTTTTTTTTTTGCTTGAGGGAGATTTACCCTGAGCTAACATCAGTTGCCAATCTTCCTTGTTTCTTTTGCTTGAGGAAGATTAGCTCTGAGCTAATATCTGTGCCAATCTTCCTCTATTTTTTTGTATGTGGGACACCGCCACAGTATGGCTGGTGAGCGGAGTAGGTCCGTGCCCAGAATTTGAACCTGCTAACCCAGGCCGCTGAAGTGGAGCATGTGGAACTTTAACCACTCAGCCGTGGGGCCGGGCCCACAAACATTTTTTAAAGCACCCATGTGTGCCATGTGCTGGGGAAACAAGTTTGAAAAATATGGGGATCTTGCTTCTAAGGAGTTTATGGTCTGGTGGAAAAGACAGACAAAGAGGATAAATCCCAGGCCATCAACATAGGTGTGGAAAACATGTGACTTTATTTTCTACATCTCAATTTTTGTGTTGAGCCCACGTCTTTCTAGGCTAGCAAAGAACTTTACCCTTGGACGTGTTTCAGGTCCCCCATTTTCTCCCCAGTGATGTGTGAAGGTTCTTGGGGCTGCATGGTGCCCGGGCTTGGGGAGGAGGGGCCATCTGGTCCTAAGTCATGTGTCTTTGCGTGTTTCAGCTGAGTCTTCTTTGGGATGGGCTACCCCAGCCCTGAGTGAATTTTCTGCTGGGGGCACAATGGTCTTTCTGCAAGGCTGCCCATGGCTGCATCTGCCTATAGTAGTGATTTTTAACCTTGTCTACACATTTACATCACCTGGGGGAGCTTTTAAACCATACTGAAATTCACACCCCACCCAAGATCAGTTACATCAGAAACTCTAAGAATGGGATCTGAACTTTGACATTTTTATCTGGAACTTCCCCCAGAGTACTCTAACATGTAGTCAAGGGTGAGAAGGAACAGTGAGGAAGCCCACACAACCCTTCCATCTCCTCACCTTTCTTTTCTGTTCCCTCACCTTAGGCAAGGGGAGAGGGTCTCCTTCTGGTCTGGGGATCATCTCTTCCCTTATGGGTTTCTGGACAAGACAGTTTGTCTTTGTCCCAAATCTGTCCCCACTAAGATGAAGAATGACCAGAGCATCTGCTTTCTGCCTGGCCACATCTCTCCTTGGGCAACTAGCTTAGAAGAATGCTTGAAGGAGGGTAAAGCAGAGGGAGAGGGAGAGAGGGAAGGAGCAGTGAGGAAGAGAGAAAGGAAGGGAGGGACAGAAGAGGGCTTCAAGGTCGGTGTGCTCAGTTCTACCTGGGGTAACTTAAAGGGGTCAGGAGAGGCATATTGTAGAAGAGGAGAAAACCTAGTCTTTGTCCTCGTGCCCTAAGCTCCCATGGCTGTGCTGTCCCCAGTGTGGCTGACCCTCCCACTCAGTTCTGAGCTGCTCTACAGTGCGGCTTGTGTCACCTCTGTCTTGGAGTCTGGTCCAGGTCCTGGCCTAGAGATGGAGCTCATGACATGTGCACTGTGTGATGAAGGTAGGGGAAGGGAGTGATTGGCTCCCTGGGAGAAAGCCTGTGCCCCTCCAAGGCCTCCACCAGGCTGGGGGCAGGGCGAGTCTCTCACGGTGAGCTTGTCTACTGCCAGGTCGTGTGGATCACTGCCACACTGCCTTACTTCGTGCTGTTTGTGCTCCTGGTCCATGGCATCACGCTGCCCGGCGCCTCCGACGGCATCAACGCCTATCTGCACATCGACTTCTACCGCCTGAAAGAGGCCACGGTCAGTGCCTGGTGACCACCCACACTTGGGCCGGGGTTGGGGAGGGTTCTTGGTGCAGGCACTGATAGAAAACTTGGTCCCAGCTTTGCCACAAACTTGCGGCGTAGCCTGGGACAGATTTTTCCCTCTCTGGGCTGCGGCTTCTCCATCCGACTGAGGTCGATTTGGTTTGCACATGATGGTCTCTAAGAGCCCATCCAGCTCTGATGGTCTCTAAGAACCCATCCAGCTCTGATGGCCTGGGATTCTGTGGTTCCATCTAGTGGCCTTTGCAGACCCCTGTTTTCAAGGAGAGCAATACCCTGTCCTGTCCTTATGCTAGCCCTGTGCCATGGCCCCCTGGCCCATCCCAGCCACTCAGCCTGACTTCTACTCTCTAGTCCCCAACCCTGGCCTCCGCCAACAACCTGTGATGTTTGCATGAGGAGTAGCATCAGCTTCAGGGAGACCCGGACCTTGCTGACTCTCCCCTCAACGGCCTCCTCCAGCTCACTGTCCTGCCCACAGACACAGATTACAATGAAAGTGGCATGAATTTGGAGCGGAGTCCAAAACAGTGGGGCAAGGTTGGGAGTAGAGACAATCTTGGAGGTACCCAGTGGCTTGAGCGTCTTCAAATCATGGCTGAGATTATTTCCAGCCTCCTCACTTGGGTCCACCCCAGTGACAGCATCTCAGCATTTTCCCTCACAATTTCCAAAGGCCTCTTCACACTCTATTTGAACCCACAATAATCCTGGCAATGTGGGATTAGGAGGGACACATCCCACTACGTACTTACCGTAGTTATAATGTTCCAACACACCATAGTGTTACGCCCCATAACCAAGAGAAAACTTATTTCCTTAGTCCCTGTCAGAAAGATAACAGGGCGTAAGAACTCAAATCAGCCTTGTAAATTGTGAAACAAGTCAGATTTCTGTTTGTTCTGCGACTGTTTAAATATCCTAAGTCTGTATGACATGTAGAAGCTGAGCCTATGTGCTGTCTCAAGGAGCAGATCTTACTTGCTCCATCAGATTGCTTCTCTCATTACATCCTCTACTTGCAAAATAGGGGAGGCCTAGAATAATGTCAGTGGGGAGACGACAGAAATCTCACAAATCCAAATTGCAGCACTTAGTCGGGGTGGGCTAGGCGTAATTATCGCCCCTGTACAGATGAGGAAACTGAGATGGAGAGAGAGAAAATTGATCAGGGCTAGAGCATGAGGCAGAGGTTGGAGAGGGGCTCAGATCTCTAGGCTTCTAGCCATGTGCTTTCATCACTCAAAAGATGGAATAAGTAAAGCCCTTTGGCCCCCAAGGAGTCACCACTGTCTGTGGGCTGGTAGAAGCTTCTAGGAATCATTATCCCTTTCTGAAGATGTCATCCCTGTAACTGCTGAGATGGTCGTAACCATTTGCCCTTACTGCATCCACATTCTGGCTTAGAACTGTTAGTTTATTAACTTTCTTTGAAAACCAGGACATCAAATTGAGCCAGTGGGTTCCTCCAAGGTGAGCTCACTCATGGCCACTCAAGGCTGTAAGATGCTGGAGAGACCCAACCTCTCTCCATAGTGATTTTGTACAGGCTTCTGGGGTAGAGGAGTTGTATGGCTACCCATCTCTGGTTCAGACCTCATTTCCTTGGATCACAAGAATCCTGGGGCTTCCCAGCCCCTCTAGGGCAGTGAGGTGGTCCTGTTCTCTAGGAAGCAGAGGTTGATGGCTTTCGTCTGCCCATTTCAGGTGTGGATCGATGCTGCAACTCAGATATTTTTTTCCTTGGGGGCTGGGTTTGGAGTCTTGATTGCATTTGCCAGTTACAACAAATTTGACAACAACTGCTATAGGTAAGATCCTTCTCAGGGCTCTGGAAAGCTCTACATCCTTGGGATGAACCTTGCAGGGATGGGAGAGAGGGCTCTGCTCTGGGACAAGTCAACTTTTCTTCTTGAGTTTCTTCCTCTGTGAAATGAGGCAGAGTGGATCATCCTGGGTGATCTATGAACTCTGACGTGTCCTGTGGGGGTCCTGATGAACACATTTCAATTCAGGATAGATGCAAGGTGAGGGGCTGGGAAAATTGAGGCCACTAGTGTTGGGAGCTCTTGGGGATGGGTAGCTGGAACAGAGAGGCACTGTATGGCTTTCAGAGCAGACAGCACTTCTTGTGTGTCCTGTCTGATGTCCAGGCAGGCAAGAGTGGAATATCCAGGCTGGTCGCATGACGGGTGAGGGCCTGGCAGGGTCAGAGGTAAGACCGCAGGGCAGACTGAGAAGTCTGCACAGGGCAGTAGAGTCAGAAGACCGTGCTCCAGCCCAGTTCAGTAAGCATTTAGTGCTGCCTCCTGGGGACCCAGTGCTGTGTGGTCTTCAGACATGGGCAAAAATTGGACCTGCCTCCATTACTCTCTATTAAAGGCTTAAGACAGAATCACAACCTCTCTGGTACAAGACAGAAGAGGATGAGGGCATAGTGGGTCAGGCTCTAGGAGGGCTAAGAAAATGGAGTGATTAGCCCTCTGATGGGGGATCAGCAAGAACATGGAGGTGAATCTGAGTTGAGCCTTGGGGGATAGTTAGGATTGTGATAGGCAGATGTGGAGGGCAGCATGCATGGTGGGGAACATCATGAACAAAGCCAGGGAGGTGGTATGTTTCTTGGCCAGCAATTTGACTGGTTTGGTTTGTTTGAAGAGTGCATGTTGGGGAGTCATGGAAAATAAGCCTGGAAGGAAGGTTGGGTCATCTTAGCAAAGCTCTTGAATGCCCCAGTGAGAAGTTGAGAGGTACTAGGGAGCCATGGAAAGTTTGTTGAAGAAGGAGGCTGATGACTCGATTCCCCAGCAAGAGTTTGATACCAGACTCTGGTATCAAAGTGTTTTATCCAGAAGCTGTTGATGTATTTCCTTCACCTGCAGGTACTGACCCAATTATGGTAGGGCACTGGGGTCCATGTGGCAGCAGGGAAACTGAAGAGAGGGATGGCATCTGAAGCTATGGATCCCATAGATGGTCCAGTGGTCAATGAGCAAGATTGGAGCGAGTCATCCAACTTGAACTAACAGTGCTTCTTTTCCCCAAGGGACGCCCTGCTCACCAGCACCATCAACTGTGTCACCAGCTTCATCTCTGGATTTGCCATCTTCTCCATCCTCGGTTACATGGCCCATGAACACAAGGTCAACATTGAGGATGTTGCCACTGAAGGTGGGTGGGCAGACCAGCTCACTGAGGAGGAGGGAGCTGAGAAACGCACCTCGTTCTTGGCTGTGCAGCTCTCCCTTGGCTGCGAGACTGAAAGGGGGCTCGATATAGAGTTTTCCAAACTGCCCGTTTGACGGACTTTCTTTGAGGCTGTCATTGGGAATTCCAGGCAGTCCTGGGCCCTGTGTATGTAACAGAACCTTCCTCTGAGTCAGGCTAGGCAGGACAGATTTTGGAGCATCCACTCTGTACCAGCTCCTGTGCTGAGCACTTGACAGACCGTCATGTAGTTTTCACAGTGCTGTAAGGCAAGTGTTAATAGACCCGCTTTAAAGATGAGAAAGCTGAGACTTAGGCTATGTAAGTTGGCCAAGGTCACCCAGCTACTGAGTAGTGGTGCCAGCATTCAAGCCCTGATCAGTCCAACTCCAGATCCTGTGTCCTTCCCCACTTCTTCCCGTATTATTATGGTCACAAAAAAGCTGAGACCTGGGGAGGGGCTGCCTCTAATCGACTCTGAGGACCACAAGCTTTTGAGAGTAAGAAGATCCCACACAGTGTGCAGGAGGTGGGATTGTGGCATGTAGCCTGTAGCTGTCTATGGCCTGGCTATTTGAGGTCAGCCTCCTTGGTGCATAAGTGAACCTCAAGATGGAGCTGGCTTCATCTGTCATCTTCAGACCCTTGGTTTACTCTGTCTGCGCATGACTGACCAAATATATTGGGGCTGGGCTGGAGCTGATGGGGTTTCAAAATGTTCCCCCACCATCTGCAGCTCAGACCAACAGTCCCAGCCATTGATGAGGTCTTGATGTTTCTTACAGGAGCTGGCCTAGTCTTCATCCTGTACCCAGAAGCCATTTCCACCCTGTCAGGATCCACATTCTGGGCTGTCGTGTTCTTCGTCATGCTCCTCTCTCTGGGAATTGACAGCTCAGTGAGTGACCCAGCTTAGAATACTCGCTGCCCCCCATGCACACATACCACTGGGCCTGACTCCCTCTACCCCCCCACCCACACTACTCAACCTAAAGTTCCCACCATTCAAACTCCTGATTAGTAGGTGTTTCCAGAAGCCCCCATTTAAATGCAAACAAGGAAGGGAGTCTTCACTCAAAAAGGCAAGACTTAGGCCAAAGCCAAGAACCAATAGAAATTCCATTGGCCTCAAGAAAATCTACATCTGAAGGGACCTCAGATAAGCCAGCCCAGTACTTATTCAGATGAGGAAATTGGATTCGGAGAGGGCATGGATGGAACGCTTATTCTCTAACCAAACACTCTTCCCATTGTAAGTCATCATCAACAACCAAGAAAACCGCCTAGAGCCTCATTAGTTTTTTAGAAACAATTTTTTTTAACCCATATGTGAGGTTAGATTTACTGACCTCTTTTTATATCTCTGTCCACCTTGAATACATCATGCCTGGAAGTTGCAAGAAGTCTTAGGACAGGGCTGGCAAATAGGTTTCTTCTTATTGCCTTTTCTGTTCAATCGTTAGATCTGCTAGGAGCAGTGTGTTGAGAAGGATTCTGAGGCTGCTCCAGGCTCATAGGAGGGAATAGTTATTTTGATTAACGATGTCTGCGGAGGGTAGAGGAAACATGCATGAGGCAGAGAGTGGTGGCATGCACGCTTCTTGTCTGCCATCCCAGGCCTGGGGGATCTCTTCAGTAAACACATGATTGTTACTCATATGAGGCCACGACTATGGCCTCATAAAGAACACATTTGCCCGTAGCTGTGGGATGTGAGAACCTCTCAGACTCTGAGAGACCGCAGTTTGAGATGACCACTTGCTTGACAATGAGAAAGGCAGCCGAAATCCTTGTCAGAAACTGCTGCCTGAAGTTCCACCACTAGAAGCTCTTCTTTAGTAGTTGTTTCCAGAGGGCCTTTATTTATGTACAAATATACTACATGGGTGTTTGGGCATTTTTACCCCTTTCACTCTCTTATCGGCTCCTCAGTATCCACTCAGGCTGAGTGAGCAGGACAGGAGACAGGTACCTGTTGATCAGGGGGAGACCGGAGTTAACTGTTCACCCTCCCCACATAGTTTCTGAGTTCTGAGTTTGGTTGAGAACACGGCAGAAGTGGAGTGAGGATGGAGAGGAAGGCAGGACTGGCTGATTTCTCGAGGGAGCAGCCAGGATGTGTGAGTCCTGGGCTGCGGGAGGTCCCAGGTAGTCTGGGACCTGAGACTGGGTGCAGGGAGTCCCTCATCCCTGCGTCCCACTCTACCTGGTTCCCTCCAGATGGGAGGCATGGAGGCAGTCATCACGGGCCTGGCTGACGACTTCCAGGTCCTGAAGCGACACAGGAAACTCTTCACACTTGGTGTCACCTTTGGAACCTTCCTTCTGGCCCTGTTTTGCATAACCAAGGTGAGGAGGGCTGGGCTCTGGGTCACCTGGAGGTTGTGGAGCTGCATTTCATCCATTCAGACATTCCCAGCCTCAGAACTGGAATGGGTAGGGCTGGTGTGAGGCCGGGGGAGCTATTGTAGGACCCTACATCCTCAACCTTGTGGCCTCATTTCCTAGGGTAACATTCCATTGTCTTCTCCCACCTCTGAGCCTGAGGATTTCCGGGCAAACCTTTTAACTGCTTATTGGTTTGAGTGGCAGGAAAAGTCCCTTTGAAACCCATTTTACTTTTCACTGGCTGAAAACCCATCCTTAGACCCAGTGATCCCAAAGGCCTTTGTTAGAATGCAGGTGTGTAACAGCAATACAGTAGCACCACAATCCTGTCACCTCCCTTCTCAAACTGGGTTCTGAGTGAGTGGGACAGGGGGCAGGTAAGTTTTGATGGATATAACAGTTTGTAGCCATTTCTAGCTGAGATAGGCTCAGGCTTTCTCTGTCCATGCCCCAGGGTGGAATATACGTGCTGACCCTGCTGGACACGTTCGCAGCGGGGACCTCCATTCTATTTGCTGTGCTCATGGAAGCCATCGGAGTCTCCTGGTTTTATGGTAGGTGCTGGGCCCAGAGCGCATGGAAAAGCCTGGCCCCCAGTGCTCCTGGACCCTTTTCACCTGGAGATGCCAAGGGGCTTTCCATTTCCAGGGCAGCTACTGGCTGATTCTGGAATTGAGCAAGTTGCTTATCGGGAACAGCTCTCCCAGGCCTCAACTTACCTTAGATGAACTGCCTTTAGTGGGAGGCTGCAAAGGCCCCCAAAGGCATCCAGTGTCAGCTTTTAAAGAGGATGTCATGGGAAGCTGCTGCTCCCCAAGCTATGTAATCCATTCTAGAGTAAAGTTGCCAGATTTAGCAAATAGAATACAAGATGCCCAATTAAACTTGAATTTCAGATAAACAATGAGTAATTGTTTTAGTACACGTATGTCCCAAATATTGCATGGGACATACTGAATCTAAAATTTTTTTGTTGTGTATATGAAATTCAGATGTGACTGGGTGTCCTGTATTTTATCTGGCAATCTTAGTCTAGAGCTGAACTGGGAGAACATGTTACAAAGTGTCAAATACGATGTCCAGTAATTGTTCTTTCCCCCCCCATATGTCAGATCAAAGTGTTAGTCCTGTTCTCACTCTTTTCAACTAATCAGAAATAGATTTTAGTGTGAGTCTGAGCTCTCCCACCAGATTAAAGTCAGGGAAATGACTGAATCTTCAGTTGTCATTGGTTTAAGAGAGACTGAGCAAGAGGAATGAGTGGGGCTTGGGAGTGAGGCTGCGTAACATGGGGCAAGTCCTCTCCTTGCCCCAGCCCTGGTCTCCCTCTGAAAACGGAATGGCCGGGGGGCACATAAAAGGTGATGCCATCCCTGAGTGTGTCCTCTCGCTTGATCTGCACCAGCAAAGCGCCCGTGCCCGGGTCTCGTATGAGCCAGAGTGTCACAGTGTTGCCTCACTCCCCTGCTCTCTGCCTGGGTCCAGACCCTCATGGGAGGGCGGCAGGGGGTGGCCCGGGGCTCTGCGGGGCCGCTGTGACAAGCCTGCCTTGTATGCGCACAGGTGTGGACAGGTTCAGCAATGACATCCAGCAGATGATGGGGTTCAAGCCAGGCCTGTACTGGAGACTGTGCTGGAAGTTTGTCAGCCCTGCCTTCCTCTTGGTGTGTAGTGTGTGTCCGGGGAATCCAGGGGTGAGGGGGGCTGTGCCTGGGGTGGGGATGGGGTGGGCATTTTCTTCTTAGGGAAGGAGGTTCTGGATGCAGAGCCCTGCTCATGCCCCTAGGGGCTGTGTATGCCGCCACTCAGCCCAGCTCCAAGGTCACCCTTCCTTTCTTCGTCTTCTCCTTTTCTTGCCTATCTCCTTTGTTACCCTTTGCTTCTTGAATTTTTTTCTCCTTTCTCCACCTCGTTCCTTGTTTTCTCCCTTTCCTGAATCCATCTCGCTCACCGCCTCCTCTGCTCACTGCTCCCCATCCACACTGCTCCTCATTTCTCCCTGATCTTTCTCTGCTTCTCTTCCTCTCTCCCCCTCCTTCCCTCTTTCCTGTCTCCCTGTCTCCTCCCTCTCCTTGTCTCTCTTCTCTCTGTTCCTTTCTATTCCTTCCCTCCACGCCCCCTTCTGTCCCCCATAGTTTGTGGTGGTGGTGAGCATCATCAACTTCAAGCCGCTCACCTACGATGACTACATCTTCCCGCTCTGGGCCAACTGGGTCGGGTGGGGCATCGCCCTCTCCTCCATGGTCCTGGTGCCCGCCTACATCGTCTACAAGTTCATCAGGACACGGGGCTCCCTTTGGGAGGTGAGCTCTGGGCCAGCTGGGGTGCGGGAGAGTGGGGGCGGGGGGGACGGGATGGGAGGGGGCATCCTGAGTCATTCCTGTTGGGGAAAATGACGGAAGACAGAAGGACATGGACATTACAGTAAGACAGACCCACAACACTGGCCACGTTATTTACCCCCCAAGCCTCAGTTTCCACATTTGTAACCTGGGGATAATAATATGGACCTTGAAAGGAAAAAGGGATGCTTAGCACAGTGTCTGGCACACATGAGATGTTCAACACGTGTTACCTGTTATTATGTTACATGTCACATGCAATAAATGCCCCTACTGCTGTTCCTGCTGTTATTTATGGGAGAAGGTGATGCTCAGCTCTTGAGGTCTCTAAGGATGAGTTAGAAAGACTGCCTTCATTGGGGCCACTCCTGTGATCTTTCTAAGTTTTGTCGTGTCCCTAGATGTCCCAACTCTCCCCATCCAAGCTCACGGTGACCTGGTGTCTTGTCTTTTACCTACCTCTTACCTGAGCCTGAACCTGATCAGCCTAAACCAGAGATTTCCAAAATATATTTTCTTTTACCAGCGTGCATTGCGTGAATGTATATACACAGATAAGGATTTGGGAAACAGTGCTCTTTATTCTGAAATTATGTCTTTCCCATTCATTGCTTGTTAAAAAGCCCTTTCTTTTATAAATAGTGATGATATTCTTTTACTCATGCCCTTACTTTGCAAGATAGAGATTTCATTCTTTCATGCCTTTATCTACCCACTTCACAGACATTTACTGAGAATCTATATGGGCCACACAGTCTTCTCAGCGTCAGACGAAACTTCCTGGGGCTCACGTTCTGATGAGGGGAGAGATAGATGAATGAGGACATAAGGGAGGGAGCCACACAAGAACTCAGGGAAGAGGCTCCCAGGCAAGGCTGTGTCTGCCGCTTCCCCCCAGTTCCTTCACAGTGGCTTATTTCCTGTCTGTGGAATCCCAAAGTCTGGTAGCCTCTTCATCATGTAGAGGGTCTGTGTTCTGTGAGGTCATCCTGGACATGGGAACCAGGTGCTGCTTTGAGCATTTTATTGTTCACACTTTGGGAGCGGAGAGGGCTTCCACCATCTGGTGATCAGTCATTGATTCCAATCGTAGTCCCTGAGTGCCTGCCCTGTGTCTACACCCAGGGAGGCTGGCCCTGATCCCCAGGCAGGGCCAGTGCCATCTTCTGCTGTGCTCTCACTGCACTCTGAGCCTGTCCTCTGCAGCACTTTCTCCAATAGTGGTTTTAAAATTGCCTGGGTGTTTATTTGTTCAATTGCAGTCGCTTCCATGAGCTGTAAGCTCATGAGCTCAGAGCAGAGACTGTGTGGGTCTCCCTCAACTCTGGATCCCCAGAGCCTCTCCCAGTGTCTGACCACAGTAATTGGCTCAGTAAACATTCGGTGGATGAATGACTCAAAGTGAATTGAGCAGCTCTCCCCACTCTACCGGGTGGGGAGTGTTTTGTACGAACTTCATACACTGTCCGTGTGGGACTTCAGGGGCAAAAAGCAGGTGACCCTTATCTGGGTGCGTCTGCTGGACCACTGGAAGGGTGTCCCTGAGCCCAGCTGAGGCCTCCTCCCCTTCTCCATCCTCTCACAGAGACTGGCCTATGGCATCGTGCCGGAGAATGAGCATCACCTGGTGGCCCAGAGGGACGTGAGGCAGTTCCAGGTAGGAGTAGCCTGGACCATTCTAGGTGGGGGCTCTGGGGTGAGTCCTCATTGCTCCCTGCTGTGTGCTGGCTTCCCAGGAAAGGACCACACACCACATGCCAGAAAACTCAGAGCAGCTGTGGGCTGTAGCCCATGGGCACATGGTCTTAGGATCAGAGGAGATGGGCCTGTCCTCGCCTTCTACCTGCCTCCATCTGCTTCTCTGCTCCTTGGTCCTGGGATGCCAAATGCCCAAACTTTCTTAAACTCTATTCTCCCTCTATGAGTTGTCACCATAGAGTCACCTAGTTTCTTATCTTGAAGAAAGAGCTGGAGATGCATCAGTAACACGTTGACCTGAGTCCTACCTTTTTCCCCATAAAAACACTGGGGATGGGGGAGGGTCCCGGTGAGCTCCCTGCTTCAGACTTGCTGTGTGACTTTGGGAAGCTCCTTTGCCCTTTCTGGGCCTCAGTAACAATCAGGGAATCAGCCTGCATCTTCTCTGGGTCTTTGAAGGGAGGGGATGTGTTTTCTGCCTCCTCTGTGCTTTTCGCTGCCCTTCTCAGCCGGCCCTTGGTCTTCTTGGTCCTTGCCTGCCCCGGCTGTGATGTAAAAGCCTCACCATCTTCTTCTGCAGTTGCAACACTGGTTGGCCATCTGAACCTGGCCCCAAAGAGGGGCCCCAGGAGGAACCCCGCTGTGCCAACGTCCAGGTTGAAGGCTTCACTACCACTCTGGACGCTCCTAGGATTCCTCTCCTGGAAGATGTCCTTTCCGACCGCTCTTCTTCCTTTCCCAGTAATGAATGATTTAGTAATCTGGTTTTCATTCACCGTCTATTCATCTGGCCTGGGGGCTGTGAGCATGGATTGATAAGCCTCGAGGGAGAAGAGGAGGGAAGGGAACAGGAGAAATGACTTCTATTTAACCTCTTTTGTTTGGGGGACGTCTCACCCAATTTGGGAGCCGCCGAAGGTGAACTTTATGGCTCGTGTGGAATTCCCCACCACGTCTGCTTGTCCTTTGGGCCACAGAAGAAATCCTCAGTCCGCCAAATCAGAGAGAAGATGTCAATTTTGGTCAGACACCATGAAACCGAAACACAGGCAGAAAGCCCAGCTGAGTTTGGGGGCTACATAGATCTTTCCTCTCTCGTCCACCCCAGTCAGCGCTCTGGTGTCTGAATCTTAGTCTGGGAGCTTGGGTTTGTCTCTGAAATGAAGTCTGTGGATAGAAGCTTTGGGGGGTCATGAGCAGATAACTTCATAGTTTTCACTCTAGCTAAGTTGAGTGTGTTCTGGAAACACGCGTTTGTGTTCTGGAACATTCTTCTGGCTTCTGGTGGTCAGATGGTCCAGAGTCATGGGTGTCACGGAGAAGAATGTAGATGAGCCACAGTGAACAGGTTCTACAGAAGTACCAGACAGGCCTGTAGAGACCACATGTGGGTCTCGCTCTCTCAGGAGCCAGAAACACATCTGTGGCTCCTGAGACCTTCCTGGGAGACTTGGGGCAGGAAGCCAGCAAGGCCAGATGTATGTCTCCGTCATGGGAGTCTCTGCTGTCTTCATAGGGCCAGATGGCTGCCCATGGGCAACCTGACAGGGTATCTCATTTACTTATTATTCACGGACACCTGCCAAGCCTTGCCCTGGGAATCTGACCCCGCACGGCCCAAGGGTCCTGAGTGATGGGGAGTTGGCCCTGAAAACGCCCTTTGTCACTCTTCATGGACTAGACGTGGCATCTTGGAGGGCAGGGTGGAACCAAACACATAGCAACCCGGTCACCCAAATTCAGGGGAAAATATCTGAGCTGATGGAACAAGTTGGTGGTTGTAGAGAATTTCCAGGTTGACTTCTGATACCAACTCAGAAGTGGTGCCCTCTGGTGGTAGTGGTTAGTTTCAGCTTATTCAGAGAAATGATGTGTAGTTTGGTAAATTGGTGGCATCTAATTGAGGATTCTGTTTATGGTTTGAGTCTCTTTCACCCTCTTTGGAAATCTAGACTCATGGGTTCTTATTCTGACTGTGGGAGCCCCTGTTGCTGAAGCTTGGGACAATAAAAATAAGAGACCACTCCACTCAACACTGGGAGTGTAAGGAGAAACACATCCAGAAGGTGCTTTGCATAAAACTAGGGTGTCACTGAGCCCAATCGATCAATCGTGCAGTCTGTGGACGACCTGTGATTGGGGGCCAGCTGGGGGCAGGGAGATAGGGTCTCAGACCTGAAGGGGGTCAGAGTCCTGCTGAGCCAGGTCCTAGGGTCATTCTGTAGAGAAAAGAAGGAAAATCAGGAGATTTGTGACCTTTCCATATAAAAAGGCCAGCTTAAAGTCTGGACAGCCCAAGTGTTGTATGGGTACTGGGAACATCCAACAGAATGGAACCTTAATGGTGGGGGGTCTGGGAGACGAGAGCAGAGCGGCCCACCACTGATGGAATCTGTCCCCATAAGTGACTTTGAATCCTCCCATGAAGGGTCATTCCTCCCTAGGTGTTAGGACATTTTCTATAAAGCACTTTCATCCATGTCTCCCCCTATCCACCCAGCGAGGACTGCAGGGCTGGCTTCTGTCTCTGTATTTCTCAGTGAGAAAACCAAGACCCAGCGTTTCAGTTGCTTTTGCTCAAGCTTTCTCGGCTTCTAAGGGATCCAGTCGGACCCTCAGGTTAGATCCCTAGACTCTCAGCCCAGAGCACTTTGAAATTCCCTGCACAATATGGTTCACCCCACCCAAGGCTGTCATTCAAATAAACCAAAATCCAGTCAAATGCCAAGGAGTATTTCTTAGAGAAGAACAATGTGTTGGAAGAAAGGAGGAGATGTCGTTTATTCTCCCCTAGCTGCTTGCCAGAGAGGAAATTATTTAGCTGCTTCTTTTGGTGAAAATAATCACTCTGTAGAACAGTGGGATGTGAAACACTGAGTCTACTTGGCTGAAATGAGAACAAACCGCCAGAAAAGCCTGTGTGTATCAGAGAGGGCCCCCCATCAGAGAGAGCCTGCACTTTCTCATTGCCATCTGCACGTGGCCCTTCTGCCTCCAGACTTTTGTCCCAAGGGCGAATCAGAGATGTGGTGCTAGCTGACCCAACACCATCCCGATGCCGTGGTGCTGCCTTTCGGTGGACGTTGGCTCCTGAGCCTGGGGCGGGGGAACTGGCTCCAAGCCCCGGGCCCCTGGTGGGGTGGGGGACCCAGGAAGCCCTTGGAATCTCGTACTGGCTGACCTTCAGGATTCACCTTCCACCCACACTTAATGGAGTATGTGCTGTATCATAAATGATGTTAGATTTCTTTTTTGCGGCCTTTCTTTGATCACAGAGGTCACCCGGGATAAGCGTGCTCCTGTGTACTCTATATGACAATTTTAATATTTTACCAGATTTTTGAAGAATTATTATTCTCCATGCGATGTCAAATATCTGTTTAAGACCATTACGTTAACATTTACTCAATGTCTAGTTATTTATTGTCCACCTGTTAGTTGGTCTTCATTCTAGATGCGAATGAGACAAAGGAGAAGGGAAACTGACAACTCTTGCCAAATATCCTGCTGAATCAAAGTCCCCAAAGCCATCTTCTCAGAGGGGGTTCCTGCCCAGGTGGGAGCCAGTGTCTTCCTGTGTGATCTATTTTGCAGCTGTGGTAACGTGAGACTGAAGCATTCTCACCAAAGAAGTCATTTCTTAGTAAGGAAGCCCGCCAAGTTCATTTCATCTGTTTGTTTATTTCCTTTGAAAGCCATGGAAGGGAAAAGAACAGAGAGGGAGTGTGGTGCGGTAGAAACAGCACAGCATTTGGAGTTTCACAAACCTGGGTTTGCAGCTGACTAGCTGGGTGGCCTGGGGAGAGTGGCTTCACCTCTCTGGGCATCAGAGTTCTTTGTCTGTAAAAGCAAGGGTTGGATCAGATAATCAAATGTCCTGTCCAGTTAAAAAATTCCCTGTCTCCGTGACAATGTTCTTGTGCTAAATTTACAACTAAGGAAGCACATCGCTTACTGTAGGACTTTCCAGAATGACCCAGTGACCAATAACCTATTGAGCAGAGAAATGTCAGATTTCTGACCTCTAGAACTTTGATGTTTCTGGACTTGCAGTGGTTCCTCTAATTCTGGTATTTCTTCAACTGATGCCAGAAATATTTGGCATTAAAAAAATCCAAGATTTTTTTTTGAGGATTTTGATGGTAACGTGTCATGCCCTTGTAAGTCCAGGATGCACAGCTCTGCGGATGTTCAGCGTAGCCATTGCTGCAATAGCAGACGTCATGGAAACACCAGTGAATGTGAAGTTGCTTCTGGGGTACCCGCCCTCATCCCTCTGTTTCTCTACTTCTGTGTAAAGAAGCCCTGTTTCAGTGGTGCCCTCTCTGTGTCATGGACTGTTCCAATGTCATGCAGATTTCTATGTCTGGTGTGGATTTATTTTGAAATCTGTTTTCTTCATGGAAACTTAAGTGTACAGAACAATAAAGGATATTTCTTGTGCCATGTATCTGATAGTGGATTCTTTCTACCATCAAGGCAAAATGCTATCTATTATATAAGGCAAATGGGTTTGTCTATGATCAGCCTCCAGCTAGTGTAGAAGAGCTTCTGGTCATAGAGGCCCACCTTTCACCCAAATACCTCTTTATAACCCGTAGAACAGGAGACTGGGTGGGGGTAGTGTTAAACCTGTTGTCTCAGCTCTGAGACTGACACACATTTTTTTTTTTTTTTTTGGTGAGGAAGATTGGCCCTGAGCTAACATCTGCCAATCCTCCTCTTTTTGCTGAGGAAGACTGGCTCTGGGCTAACATCCGTGCCCATCTTCCTCTACTTTATATGGGATGCCGCCACAGCGTGGCTCGACAAGCAGTGTGTCGGTGCGCGCCTGGGATCCGAACCGGCGAATCCCGGGCCGCTGCAGCGGAGCGTGCGCACTTAACCACTTGTGCCACCGGGCTGGCCCCCAACACACATTTTTATTTAAATAGAAAATGGTTATCAAGTGATAACCAGGTTAGTTGTTTAGTTTTGCTTTTTCATTTCAAGAGCTGAATTTCAAGGGGATTAGAACCTCTAGTTGGGTTGATTTCAATGCAGGATTTATTGCATGTGTGCAGTTTTCTGGGGAGAAAGATACATTAGCACTTAGACCTTAGTGCTAAGTACTGTCATTGTTCGGGGAAGGTACGAACTTAACATTACTATTTTTAATGTAAGTCAGCAAGTAGACTTTGACACCATATAAAGGACGTATTGACAAATAACAATTCAGTCTATGTCTTCAAGTATGCAAATGCAATCAGGGTGGGCCCAAGGGCCGACTTGGGGCCAGTGATAGGAAGTCCAAAAAGACAGCGTGCAAGAAGACTAGACCAGGACAGAGAATGGGCTGGTGCTGGAAGTGGTGAGCTCCCCAGCTCTGGAGATATGCACGCAGACAGCAGGCAGTGTCTCTTGGGGAGTTTGTAGAGGAGACTCAGTGTCAGGTGAGCTGGGGGAGGGAGGTTGCATAACCTATAAGGTCCCTTCTATTTGGAGCTTCTGAGATTCTTTCTGGGCAGCCATGGGCTTAGTCTTGAGCTGCAGCACTGGGACATGCAAATACACCTATGCCAAAGATCCTGGGTGGGAGTGGTTTGGCCTGTGGAATGGAGTTGAGCAGACATCCCACAAAGGTTGTTATCATCCTGATCATTTTGTTTTAACTCGACAATTGGAGTTAGGGTTTGCTATAAGGAATCAAACAAAAGGCAGCCACGTTTCCAGCCTTCCCCTCATGCCTGCTGACATTTAATGAGTAAGTGGCCCTGAGGAAGTGGAGGAGGCTGGGCCAGAAGGGAATGGGCAGCCTTTCGGGGAGTGATGGGGGATCTGGCTCCACCCTGCCCCCTAGGCTGACAAATGTGGTGGAGAAGCCCCACTGGTGAGCCTCACTCGAGGCGACTGGAGGCTTTTGAATGTCCTACCTTTGGAGAAATATAGCTTCATTTCTATCTCCTTCCAAAGTCACTGATGTGTGCAGTTTCTCTCTAGGCCTCACTTTATTCACCTGTACAATGGGTGAGGAGTTATTGAAACAAAGTGTTCATGGATGGGCTTTAAAATATTTCAGAAACTTCTGAAATTAAATGCAAAATTTTGTTTGGATGAGTTCATGTTTAATTTTCTGGGAGAGAGAATCCATACATTCATCAGATTCTCAAGTGTTTAAGGCTCAGAGGATATGTGTTACCTTTGAGGGCCTCTCTCTTCTGATGACACATGGTGTCAGTCTCTGTTCTCCACTGCAAATAAATGAAGATGACAACAGAGCTTATTTCTAAATCTCCATCACCTCATATTACATTGACGTTTCACTTTAATCCATCCCACATCAAGTATCTCATTTGTTTTCCTGACAATGCTCCTGTGAAATAGGCAGCAACACGAACAATGTGCCCACTGGACGGATGACGAACTTGAGGGCTGGGGTTGAGAAGTGACCCACCCAAGGTCATACAGTTACTGGAGGAAAAGTCCGTGTTCCTCTCATTGTGTTTGGTGCCCTCTGGAGGTGAGGAGGGGTAGACATCAGGTAGGTCCTGACAGGTGCCCAGAGCTGTGGGAAAGGACAGCAGAGCTATGAGACTTGGCCTTCAAGTCAAGGCTGGTTGCAGGGCACTGGGAAGATCACCTTGTCACACGGCCTTGAGCAGGACAATCAAGGTGGGTTTACGTGGGTCAATGCTGTTAGGAGTCAAGACCAGGGAAATGTTTTGGGTTCCCAGAGCCCTCTTGAGACCAGCTGCTCTGCTGTTATGACGCAGTCACATTGGAAAAGTCATCGTTAAACCTTGGCTTTGCCAGCAGTAAAATGAGAGAGTTGGATTGGGTGAATCTCTAAAGATTCTTCTGTTTTTTATGTTATGAGATACTCTCCAGGAGCTGTCACAGAGATGAGGGACAAATTCACCCTAAGATATGAATGACTACATTTCTAGTCAGACACTGATAGACAGAGGTGGGAGGTGCTGCCTTTCAGTCATCCTACAGGTTCAGTGCAGGGTCAGCAAACATGTTCTGTAAAGGTCTCTGTCACAACTACTCAGCTCTGCTGTTGTAACACGAATGCAGCTGTATATATAAACAGGTGGTGGGCTGGATTTGGCCTGCGGTCTGTGGTTTGCTCTGGTGTGGAAAAACAAGGGATTTGGAGTCAGACTAGACCTGGGTTTGAATCCCGGCTCAACCACTTACTGCTGTGGAATCTTGGACAAGGTATGTGAAACCTCTGAGGCTTTCTAGTTTCTGAAGGGTGGGAATAAGACTACCAGGAGGGAGTTATCAGGAGGATCAAACGAGATGATATGCACTTAAGAGCATCCTTTCTGGAGCCAGTGCCTGGATCTGAACCCTGGTTCCACCTCGCAATAGTGTGAAAACTTGGCAAGGTACTGAACCTCCTCGGTTTGCCGTCTGTACCTGGGATGACAGCAGTGACCACTGATGGGGTCACGGGGAGGATTAACTGTTATGATTTCATTGAGAATAGCACCTGCTGCACAGGGTGTTATGATGTGTTTAGTGCATATCAGCTACACAATGAATGTCTGTGTCCTCTCCCTGTCCCCATGTCTGCCCATTTCAAAGGCAGCCCAGATACTGCTATGTTCTCATGTAGCCAAACCAGGGTCTCTTTTCCCTTGTCTTCTCCTCAGGATGGTGCCCCTGAGGTTTGAATTTGGTGTGGGAGCCAAATCTGAGTCTCGCTGGACCTGAGTGCATGTGACAACCTGATCAGGATGTTCCAGCTTCTGGAAAATAGCAGCTACATTGGCCGTGCCAGGCAGCAGCCAACCTCCTACAGGACCCACAAGCTCTCTACTGTCAGCCCCTATTAGGCTGCTGGCTTGGGAGATGCTCCCCCAGCTGAGCCATGTCTCAGGCAGGCCCTGACCTCAGCTGTGACCCAGAGGAGGTGGGAACAGAAATGTGGTGACCAGAGACTCCTGAAAGAGCTGGCAAGTAACTGGCTTCTTGTGTCCTGCTTATCAACTATTGGCTCTATCAGCCTCAGGCCTGGGAGGGGCTGATCTGGGACAGACTAGCAGGGCATGAGGGTAAGGGGTTGGGCTTCAGGAAATCAAGGAAGACCATCTCTGTCCCAAGAGAAGACCCTAGAAAGGGCCGTGGCCTGGACACAACCAGGAGCCACAGATGCATTGTTTCTGCAGCATATAATGGCTGTTATACAGGGAGCAGCCCCCACATCTCCTGCAGCTTCAGGCTCAAGTCCAGAGTCCCAACCTAGGACAGGCCGACTCAGAGTCAGAAGAGGAGGGGCCTGAAGCAAGCCCAGCCCCTGGCCACAGTGGGCCTGTTGCAGACGTGAAGGCCATGGTCAGCCCAACAACAGGGCACCTGCCTGCTTCCCACCGTGAGCCCATTCCCAGGTCCCTGCTAAATTTCGTTCTTGCACCACAACCCCACAAACTCCCCTGGAAGTTACCGTTGAACTCTGACCCCCAACTCCAGTCACTTAGTAGTAATGGAGAGGAGTGAGAGAGCAGCGCCAATATTTGAGATAAGGAAGGACATTGCAATTCCGATATTTCAAATGAGATGCAGAGTCAGACACGGAACCAAGATTAGAATTATTAGCTGGGAAATTATATTTATAGATATCCTCACCCGAGTTTTGGAATTCGAAGGGAAATATGGCACAAGGAGTACCTGGCTTTGTTAAAAGAGAGAAGGGGACCATCCCAGACTCACAAGCCAGGGATTCCCAGGAGGACTGAGACCCTAGGATCATCAGCACCTTGGACAAGGTCAATGCACTGAGCTGACATTTAATCAGCAAACAGGTTGGCTTATCCTGTGCCAGTTACCATTCCTAGTGCTTTATAAATTGCAGCTCACTGAATCTTCCTAATAAGTCCATGAGGTAGCATTATTAACCCCATTTACAAGTAGGGGAATCTGAGACATAAAGAGATGAGATAACTTACTAGTTGGTGAGAGTGGGGTTTGAACCCAGGAAGTCTATGCCCTTAACCACTCTGACATTCCATCTCCCCTGGTCCCCAGCTGTACAGGCACAACATAGTCCAGAGGGTAGGGACATGGGTCCTCAACTAGTTCCAATACCCTCTTCATTACAATTATCTAACCATATAAAAATGAATATATCTATTTATAAATACGTATATGTAATTGTACACATATATGTAATTTATATATATACATAAGTATATATAATTTATGTATAAATGTATATATATATTTTAATGCCAACAATGAGCTAGGAAGAAATGACTTGTTCTAGGTCACATAGTAAGAGAGAGTTAGTCTTGAACAGAAGCCCCTGTCTCCCAGGGAAAACACCTTTGCTGGCTTTCTCCAAGCACACCCAGGCCCATGTTCTCTGGTTCTTTATGCCAGATACAGGCTCCATCTGGGCTCACTATCAAGAAGCAAAAGGATTACACGTACAGTGTATACGTGTTGGGATGACAGTTCACTGCATGTAACAGATCTAACTGTGGTCTCTTAACAAATGGGGTTTTCTGATTCTCTTGTAAAAAATAGGCCATGGATCAGGGAGAGAGGTGTTCTTCAGCAGGAAGAAGAGGGAGAAGTGTCCTTGGTTCTGGAGAAGGACTTTAGTGAGGACCTCCACCTGGACATGCCCAGAAACCAGGAACACTCTGGAGATGCTTAAGAAAGTCATCAAGGATTTGGAATCATTCTAGCTTCCTGTTCCACCATTCATAGCATGTGGTTCTCATGCTCATGGAGAAAAATGGCTAATCCACCTGCAGATATCTTGCCCACTATTCAGGCAGGAAGAATGGAAATAAAGAGAGGAAAAAAGGCACAGGCCAGATGAGTCTGTGCCTCTTTAGTCTAGAGAAGAGTAGAATATCTAGAACCCCATCCAATCTTTGCCTACATCTCATTGATCAGATCCGTGTAACATGGTAACTTCTAGCTATAAAGGATTCTTAGGGGGAAGTTCAGATTTTGTAACTGGATACATTGCTGCCCTGGACAGAATCAGGGTTCTCTTAGGAAGAGGACAAGAAGTATATAGGGAGGATGTTGGTCATTGCCTCCCTTTTTCACCCTTGCTTCCAACTTCTGCTGAGAATGACGGAGGCCCTTGTGAAAAGCACCATGGTCTGAGCAGCCATAGATAATGGCTTCTCTGTCCCATGGGCTGATATTTTTAGTCTCTTGGGCTCAAGTTACAGGGACTCAGGACTTAGGTCTTTCAGGGTGAGTACAGACAGACCTGGAGTTGGCATTCACAGGGGCTTCTAAGCTGGCTGAGCAAATGGTATGTCCGCTGAGCAGAGCATTTCTCCCCATTCTGGGTATCCTCTCCCCTTCTCTGGCCTGACAGGGCACCTTAGCAAAACAGAGGGAACTGGCTAAAATAGAACACGGGCACTGTGGTCACCAGGTGGCACCAACACAGGCTCCTGATGCCAAGCAGAGGCTGAGGGAAGACAGGAGGACTAGGGGTCTTTGTTCTCTGGACCCACCTCAGTCTATCTGAACCCTCAACCAGGGAGTGAGAAGCAGTTCTGTCTGGTTGAGAAGATCCATTTGGTTTCGTATCCTTATAACTTGGGTGGATTCATTCATTCACTCATTCATTCATTCATTCATTTATTGTTCAGAGTCATAACCAGTCCTGCTATGTACCAGGAAGGAACTAGAGAATACAGAGATAAAATAACCCATTCCTCAAGCAACTCTCAGTCTGATGGAGGACACAGCTGGTGTGCTGATCAGGAAACATATATTGAGCACCTACTGCATGCTTATTTGAAGCCCTTAGTGGCTCCCCTTTGCCTTCAGTGTGAATCCAAGCTCCTCAGCCTCCCCGTCCTCATCTCACCCCACCTCTCTGCCCCAGTCACCAGAGACTAGCTGCAGGTGTGTCCCCAGCACACCCTGTCCCCCTGGATGTCATCCCTGGGCCTTTCCCTGTCTCTCTGAAACTGGGTAAGTCCTATCTGTCCCTCAAGATGTCACCCCTAAAGAAGCATTTCCTAACCTTCCGCTGTCATCACACTTACTACAATTTGTTGACATAATTTTTCAGGGGGCCAGCAACTTGGAACGGGAGGCACGTTCACTTACTTCTCTTTATGTCTCCAATGCCTAGATGAGGATCTGGCACATGGTCGGCCCTCACTGGATGGTTGAGTTTACGGAGATGAATGAGCCAAAGGCATCTCACAGCCTGGCAGAGAAATCATGCACAGGAACCCCCTTGGGATGTCAGAGAGGGATCTCCATAACACGTAGCATTTAGATGAGTCATGAGGGAAATTCCAGGTCATGAGATAGCAGAAGTGACAGCACAGAGGCATGAAGCAGTACAGGCAGTACATGGATCTGCAGAAATTTGCAGGGTGCAAGTGAAAAGACTGCAGAGGAAAGTAAAATCCAGAAGAAGAGGGCCCTCCTGTGCTGGGATGAGGAGAAGGAACTTTTTCCAGAGGCAGTGGAGATCCAGTTGTAAGTTTCAGGTTGGTGCAGTGATGTGATCCTACTTGGGTGTTATATAGTGTATCAGTGAGCAATTGCTGGGTAACAAACCACCCCAGATCTTAAAACAATAACCACGTATACAGTTCCTGAGTCTGTGGACCACCTATCTCCAAAGGTTCTGCTGATCTGGACCAGGCTCAGCTGATGTTGATCAAGCTCATCCATGTGTCTGCAGCTGTGGGTCAGCTGGAGGCTGGCTGGTCTTAGATAGCCTGTCCTGGGATGTCTCCCCTCCATGTGGTGTCTCATTCTCCAGCAGGCTAGCCTGGGCTTGTTCACATGGCACTCACGTGGGCTCAAGAGAGCGAGAGGACACGTGCCAGGCCTCTTGAGTCCTGAGCTGAGAATTGACACACCATCACTTCTACCTTATTTTACTGTCAAAGCAAGTCAAGAGGCCAGCCCGGACTCTGAATGAGTGGACCTGCAGAATCGCGGGCAAAGGGTGCGTGTATAGAGAGGTGAAAACTGTCGTGGCCATTCAGATGCATCACTGTGGCTCTGCAGGGTGGAGAATAGTGGCAGGGAGACTAGTTAGGAGTCCTAGACCAACCCAGGTGAGAGGCAAAGGATAGATTTTTAGCAGAGAAATGCTATGTGAGTGGAGCTTCCTGAGCACTTCCGAGGAGCCAGGAACTGGATTAGTTCTGTCTTAGGGGCTGGGGAGACCACCTGGGCCAGAAGGCGTTCAATCTCAGTTGAAGGAGGAATAAGATTCTGGACCCTCCCACACAAGCACCCCCTGTGTGGTAGGATCTAGAGGCTGCAAGAGCCGAGAAACCAGTCTGAATGCTGTTCCTGGATGTGTCAGCACAGGCATTGTCACCACTGTTTGGGGACATTGCGGGGAGTCTTTATGGGGTCGCAGTCTTGGCTCCATCCCTGAAGCAGCTGTGGCTACGTGGACACTGCCCACAAGAGGGCAGCAGAGATTCATCAAATCCGTGCCTTTGGCCAGAATCAAGAGATTGAAATTAGAGATGATGACAAGCCCAGACATGGATTTTAAACACTGTCCTGGGTAGGGGGAAGACTTGCTTTGCAGTTAAGGACTCAGACTCTGCAGCCAGACTGACGAGGATCACATCCCAGCTCTGTCACCAGGGCCGGCTTCATGGGCGTGAGGCCTGTGCAGTCACACAGAGCCCAGCTCTCTGACGGCCTCCAGGCTCCACGGCGGCTTTCACGCTCTGATCTTGCCATCCTGAAATTCTTAATTTTTTTTTCTTTTTTGCTGAGGAAGATTCCCCCTGAGATAACATCCGTGCCAACCTTCCTCTATTTTTTAGTATGTGGGCCGCCAGCACAGCATGGCCACTAACACAGTGGTGTAGGTCCACACTTGGGTACTGAATGCAGGCCGCCGAAGCGGAGAGTGCTTATCTTAACCACTAGGCCACCGAGGCTGGCCCCTGAAATTCTTAATTTTTAAAATAAGAGGTTATTTTTATTTTGCAAAACAAAGTTATGCAAATTACACATTTTTATTTTCACAGCCAATTATGTAGCTGGTGCTGTCTGTCAGTTACTACTCGAGTTTTCTTGAGCCTTGTGTTAACCTTATAGGGTTGCTGTGTAGATTATTTGAATTAACATAAGTACTTTATTATGAAGACAGATAATAAATATTCAAGAACTTTGAATTGCTATTATTATTATAGAATTCAAAGACATAATCAACAGGTCACTGAGGCTGATGTCCACTTCCACCTTGTAAAGATTCATCTGGCCGGCCATCTATCAGTCTGTCCATCTCATCCCATTGCCAAGCACTTGCCAGGGGACCCTGAAAATGAATCTGACCTTGGTTCCGACCCCAAGGAGCCCACAGTCTCACAAGAATGCTTCTGGTCACCAGCTGTCTTGCCTTCATATTTATTCCTGGTGCTAACGTACAGATGAAGCTGATGGCCACAAGGACTGAATGGACAGGGCCATGTTCACTGATCATGAGCTAACCGTCCACTCCCTCATTCAGTCACCTCCTGAACTGACCAGGTGAAGCTCTGGGCAGGGCCTGCACTTACGAGGGACCAACTTCAGAAGACTGCCCTTCCCACAGTGCCTTCTGAAGGGTGAGATGTGGGTTGATCTGCTGGAGCCCGTGGGTGTGGGCACAGCTGAGCAGTCCAGGGCAGGACCCAGACCAAGAAGGACTAGTGGGTGGATCCACACCCTGGTCAGGGAGGATCTCTACTGGAGGGTGACTGAGACAACCCATCAGACCTCCTCTCTCAGGAAGTTTGAACTGAAACTGTGCAGAGAAAGCCCGAGGTCAGGAGAGGGGACAGAGTGTAATGCGAGGTAACAGTGAGCAGAAACCCTGAGCAAAGAGACCCAGAGGACATTGGCAGGAGCTGTGGAAGCAGAGGCTCAGAGGGTCTGGGAGGCCATGAAGGGGGATATCCAGGTCAGGGGGTGGTGGGGGCCTCTGCAGGGGAATTGACACAATGACCATATTGTTATAGCTTCCTCAGGTTCATCTCCCAGACAACATTCCTGTCTCCACAAGGCCTGGTCAATGAACTGCATTCCTTCTTGCTTCCTGCATTCTTACCACAAGCCCCCACCTGCTGAAGAAATCCTGGGTGGGCCTACATTTTTTGCAATCTCCAGGAACCTAGCAAAGGACTCCTTTACTCATCTGCTCATGCATTCAGCCACGCAGGCATGTATGCATTCAGCTCATACTCTGCAAAGGTCCCTGGAGATGGTGAGACCAAGAGAAAGGGTCTGTGCCCTGAGGGGCCCACCGACCAGGTCGGTAGTTCTTAACTCTGGCTGTATACCATCTTCACATAGGGAGCTTTTAAAAAAATCCTGGTGCCCAGGCCTGTATCTTGGCCAAAGGAATCAGAATCAGGATGGGGGCTGGAGAACGGCATTTTTGAAAAGCTGCTCAAGTGATTCCAATGGGCAGCCAGGATGGAAAACCTCTCATCTGATAGATTTCTTTCAGCCTTTCCAGGTTTCTGTTTCTTTCATCCTGCCTGCATTTTTTTCATCTCCTGTCTTTCTTTTTCAAGTTTTTTTCTCCTTTCTTTTTCTGCTCGGCTTGTCCCTCTTTTAGGTCATGATTTGTTCTAGATCAGGCACCAGCTCATGCCACCGTTTTCCCGAAAGATTAGTCATAATTTTTCAAGGGAAATGTCCATTGGTGGAACTTTCAAAGCCTCAGACCTCTCACAGCTGCCCGGAATGTGGAGGAGATGCGTTTTTGTTAGAGTCAGTTCCTGTTGGAGGCGGTTGTCCAGAGGACGTGACCACTATTGACCCTCAAACTGGACCTGGGCAATCAGAGGCTTCTCACCTCCTCCCCTGTTCTCGGAATGTACGCTGTGGGAGCTGTTCCTAGGACATAGCCTGGAGACAGTAAGGTGTTGTTGAGATCATCTGGATGGTACACCTGACTGAAGCCACTTAGGATCTCTATATAAACTTTTAAGATTCTGGTGGGCGAGTTCTGATGGGAGATCTAGTTATCTCGGGGCCACCCAAGACAAGCCCCATAAGTCAGTTCCCTTGCTTATTAAAACTGCAACCTGTCAGTCTGGAGTGGTCTGTCTCTTTCTTCAGTTTCTTCTTGCCTTCTACGTTTGGGGACTGGTTTTAGATTACACCCAGGATGCTCCTCAGGTTACAAACCAACAACTGGTGAGCCAGCCTGGAGACAGAAGAAATGGGCCTTGGGCAAGAGGCATCTGTGGGGAAATCCCAAGCTGGCCGTCGACCTCTATGTCGGGAGGGGTGGCCCATATGTTAGCTGCTTGTGGACCACTGGATGAATGTGGGGATGCCCCCCTATGCCAGCAGGTCTAATGTGCTTGTTAGCGGCACTGCGTGGAGCACACCATGGCAGAGAAGGGAAACGAACGGCTGTTGCAGTGAGCTGGCCTCTCCTGTGGGCAGTTCAGCTGGCCGCTGTTGTCCCAAGAGGGGCTGAAGCTTGAGTTAGCCCGTTGGAAGAGGAGCTGGACTTAGAGAAGGCCGTGAATGTGTCCACTACTCCACTAGCTTCAGGGCGGGCGGACACGGTGGAGGAACAGAACAGTACGTTGGAGAGTGTAGCCTGCCACTGTGCAAAGCTGGGCGGGCACCAGCTGTCTGAGCGCTGGCGACAGCCTGATTAGGATGCAGAGAGGAAGAATCCCTGGCAAAGTGAGCAGAGCAAAGGGGAGGATGTTGTGGCAATTGACAATGAAACAGACAGAGTGCCTCATGCCATCTGGCCTCTAATACAAAGGAATTAAAAATAGCAATTCCCTAGACTTCTGATAATAGAGAAATATACCCTAAAACCGACAGGAGAAAACTTACATTCTTTCTTTCACCTTTGAAGTTGTAAAACCTATCACATCTTTGAATTGCAAACACCCCAGGAGATAACGAAACCACTGCCCACAGAGACTGGAAAAAAGAAAAAGAAGGAAGAAAGAAGCTTTTTAAAATACAGACTGCTATAGACGCTCCCTCGCCCAAATTTTAATCCACAACCTCCATAGGATTATTCATCAAGGGCAAATAAAAATCTTAAAAATCTTCTCTGCAAATATTAGTAAAAACCTTTAGCCACCTAAGGGTACCTGATTCATGGCTAAAGTTTTAGATGAAAGCTCTGAGATCTCTGTTTGTGTCTGTCTGTATGTTTACATATGGCTCTGGATATATGTTATATATATGTGATTTTTTTTACCTCTGGGGGATATTGCCAAAATATTTTATAAAAGAGCTCTATTTAATTGACTTAAAGAAAAAATAAGCTTTAATATCAATAATGTATTTATGACAACCCACCAACTGGGAGAAAATATTTGCAAAGCATGTATCCGACAAGAGGTTAATTTCCAAAATATATACAGAACTCATACAACTCAACAACAAGAAAACAAACAACCTGATCAAAAAATGGGCAGAGGACATGAATATTTTTCCAAAGAAGATATACAGATGGCCAACAGGCACATGAAAAGATGTTCAACATCACTAATCATTAGGGAAATGCAAATCAAAAATACAATGAGATATCACCTTACACTCATCAGAATGGCTATATTTAACAAGACAAGAAATAACAAATGTTGGAGAGGATGTGGAGAAAAGGGAACCCTCATATACTGCTGGTGGGAATGCAAACGGGTACAGCCACTATGCAAAACAGTATGGAGATTCCTCAAAAAATTGAAAATAGAAATACCGTATGATCCAGCTATCCCACTACTGGGTATTTATCCAAAGAACAAGAAATCAACAATTCAAAGAGATTTATTCTTCCCTATGTTCATCGAAGCATTATTCACAATAACCAAGACATGGAAGCAACCCAAGTGCCAATCAATGGAAGAATGGATAAAGAAGATGTGGTATATGTATGTACACACACACACACACACACACACACAAGGGAATACTACTTAGCTGTTAAAAAAGAAAAAATCATGCCATTTGAGACAACATGGATGGACCTTGGGGCTATTATGTTAAGCGAAATAAGCCAGACAGAGAAAGACAAACACTGTATGATTTCACTCATATGTGGAAGATAAACAAACACATGGATAAGGAGAGCAGATTAGTGTTTACCAGAGGGGAAGGGGGTGGGGGATGGGCTAAAGGGTTAAAGGGACACATATGTATGGTGACGGATAAAACTAGACTATTGGTGGTGAGCACGATGCAGTCTATACAGAAACTGATATATAATAATGTACACCTGAAATTTACACAATGTTATAAGCCAATATGACCTCAATACAATAATTTCAAAAATAATGTACTTATATAAAACTGAGACAATTTTATTTCACTGTTAAAAGGACAAAGTTTTCTTTGACTATTGGTCTGTTCTTGATAAGATTGTGAAAGGTTTTTCTTTACCTTATAAGTAATTTGCTTAGAAAACAAATATATATTCTATGTTTCATCAAAATGATTTCTTCTGTTTCATATTGCCTGTATCAGCTCTTTAATTACTTAAGAAAACCAAGTTTTCTCTATTAAAGAGCCAAGTTTTTTTTTTTTTTCCAACTATGTAGCTTCCTGTATTTGCCTTTGATGTCTTTATTGTCACTTTGGTTAAATGAATAACTAAGTATTGTTTCATAGTGACCTATAATACTATTTAATTAAGTGTTTTAAACCTTTTGATATTTTTGACAAAATTTCCACAAATCAAACTCTAAATGAAGTTAGTACCTTGGACTAACTTTGAGATTTTCCAGAGGGCCTCTGAAATATCTCAAAAGATGTATTCTCTCTTCTAATAAAAGAGAGATATTAAACTAATTAGGCTTATTTGATATTTAAATAACATGGGAAGCATTGTCAAATAAGAAGTGATGCTAAACTTTATTATTTTGTATAAATATATGATATTAATATGTGTGCTCCATCTTCAAGGAGATTCATGGAAAAGACTGACAAGTACAGATTTCTGATAACTGAGATCAATTTGCCTTCACATGGGAGTGGCTTTTCAAGTGCTTCCCAAGGCTACCTGCACAGCCTCCAATGTCATGGATAGTAGCCCAAGACCTGTCCCTGTTCTCTGTCCCCACATTAGTAAAATGGGCCCATTATATTGATGCTATAATGTTAACATGTGAAGACTTGCCTCTGCTGCAGGACACCCTGCAGACTTTTCTGGGATATCTGTGAGGGAGAGGATGGGTGGTGAATCCACAGAAAATTCAAGGCCCAGGCACTGCGGTAAAGTTTTGGGGAGTCATTTGATCAGGGAAGATGTGCACAGAAGCTGTGACTGAGGTGCAAGCCTATCCAACCTCCAAGAACGGGAAAGAGGTACAAGGCTTTGCAGGGAGTTTGGGGTTTTGGTGAACTTTTATTTCCCACCTGGCACAATGCCTCTGTCCCTTATACTGCCTGATAAAGAGAAGGCACGTTTGGGACTGGGAATCAGAGCAGCAAGCCACCTCTGAGGAGGCAAAAATGGTAGCCAAACAGATTAAAGCTCTGGGCATCTCCCAAGCAGGGCTACAATTTCAGCTGATGTGTCTATGATTCTGGAAGATATGGGTTGGACACTGTGGCAGAGAACAGAAGGACAGCATACCCCTAGGGCTTTGATCCCAGCTCTGGAAGGGGGCAGAAACCCGATATGCCCCCTTAGAGCAACAGCTCCCAGCGGTGTACACAGTGCTCCTCCAGGTAGAGCTTCTCCTGGAGGAACAGCATATCATGGTAAGCACTTCCCTTCCTATGAAGGAGTGGGTTAAGAATATGTTCCATACATGCACCACTGACATGGCCCAAACTCCCACTTGGACTGAGTGGCATGCCTATTTGCAGCAGAGGAGCTCCCTGTCCACCAGCCCACTGTCTCTAGAAATGTGGGTGCTACTAGCTCTGTAGAGTATGTAGAACCTCCTTATGCCCACCCCTATTCCCGTGGTGGCCCCTGTGTCCTGTAGAGGGGGAGCAGGGGACATTCTCACTGATGCCTCATATACAAACACCTGGAAACAGGAACAAACCGCAGCAGCCTGTGGGCTGAAGGTGACCACTCTGAGCCCTGGCCTCTAACCCTTTGCCCTGATACGTGGGCTGTTGTAAAGGGATTAATCCTATGGCTTTGACAATTGGAAGCTGATGGGTGGATGATCATGAATTAGCCCTCATGGTGGCGGGATATGTAGAAATGTATTTGGGCTTACCTGTAAGAGCCTGAGGCAGTTCTCACTGTCTTCTATATCCCAGCTCATGAGACACTGACACCCCCTGGCAATCAGGGAGCTGACGTCCTAGCCCAGGTTCGAGCTCTAGCAACTGACCTTCAGTAGATACAGCAGATAGGGTGCATAGAAAGAGTGGCCACCATAATGCCCAGGTGGGATGGCGTATTGCCAAAGATGCCAGATTGCCCTTGAAATACAATGACTTGGTTAATGCAGTAACAGCATGTGCTATGTGTTCTAAACAACACTAAAGACAATTGCCAAAGGAATCTGAGCCATCCATAAGATCCTAGCCATTGAGGGATTGGCAGATTGATTATATTGGACCCTTTCTCCTGAGTGAGGGTTCTAAATATGCCGTGGTTTGTGTGGACACAGCATCTAGTCTAACACAAGCAAACCACACTGTCACCGTTAAGGGAATAGTAAGCTAATTAGCATGTACAGATACCCTCATCAAATGGGCAGTAATCAGGGGTCACATTTCAAAGGTCATGACATACAAGATTGGGCAAAAGATCATGATATTGAATAGAGGTTCCCTCTCCCCTATAACCCACAAACAGCAGGGTTGGTAGAAAGGAAGAATGGGATATTAAAGCAGCAGATTAAATTACCAACAGGTAAAACCACCTTGGCCAGGTGGACTAAGGTACTGTCCCATGCTTTAATACATTTAAATGATCAACCAGCATGGCCTGTTGCCCCATATGCCAGACTGGGGATCCCTGCTGAGACACCTAATACCATAAATGTATGGAAGTCACCAGAAACAGCCATTGGCTTGACTCTCACTATGGATCAGTGTGCTATGCTGTTGAGGACATCAAGCCCCATCTTGCCTGGGAAAGGAGTTATCCACTGAAATTTGCAAGGGGACATCCCACCGGGTAAGGTGAGTTACTTCACACCTCTGAATGAGGGGTGACTACTCAATCTCCACTGGGATCCTGTTATGCTGCTGCAAGCTGGGCCTGTTGAAACGCAGTACACTTGGAATGGAACACCCACCATTGAAAGAGGGAAGAAGGTGGGGTTCCTGGTCTGGTATACTCGGTCCCCAGTCCATCTCACACCTGACAATGCTGCCTCCCCTGGCCAACATGTATGGTATACACAACCAGGTCAGGTTTCTAAAGGTGCCAACCTCCCTGTCTTCAAGGCGAGATGGGCACATTCTGTTTTCAACTGGTACAATCATTTGGCTGCCATCTTTCTTTCCTCCATTGACCTGAGGGACATTATAGCACATATAAAGGCCTTTACTAAATTCACCCAGCAAGCCTTAAAGGATAGCCGACAGTCTGCCCTTACGGAACACTGAAATGTCTTTAATGAGAAAAGCTGTCCTCCAAAATAGAAAGGCATTGGATGTTATTATTGCTTCACAAGGAGGCACCAGTGCCATAATTCAAACAGAATGTTGTATGTTCACACTTGATGAGTCTCCTGATGTATCATCTTTATTAAATCACATGAGGGGACACGTGAATGCTGGGAGTGATTCGACCCCCAGCCTAAGGGACTTAATAAATCAGCAGTTTGGATCATGAGGCTCTTGGTGGAAAAAATTGTTTTGGGAATCATTATCTTAATCTGTATTTTCTCTTACATGTGCCTATACTGTTGCTGTGGTGTCTGCCTCCACTGTGGCCAGATAGCTGCCAAATGAGCCACCTCCACGCCGGTGAAACCCCTTGTTGACTCATCACGGCAAATTGCACAAGAGGGGTGTGAGAGATTGTAAGAGCTGGTCCTGAGGGACAGAGTGTTGGAGGAGGTGATCAAGAGGATGTGACCGAAAGTTGACCTTCAAGCTGGATCTGGGCACTCAGAGGCTCTTTACCCCCTCCCCTGTCCTTGGAATGTACGCTCTGCCTACCATTCCCACAGTGGGGGCTGTTCCAAGCACATAGCCTGGGGAGACTAAGGTGTTGTTGAGACCATCCGGATGGTATCCCTGACTGAACCCACTTAAGGTCCCTATACAAACATTTAAGATTCTGGTGGGTGGGTATGGGATCTACTCATCTTGCAGCCATCCAAGACAAACCTTATGAGTAAGTTCCCTTGATTATTAAAACTGCCCCCTGGCAATCTGGAATGGTCTGTCTCTTTCTTTGGTCTCTCCTTGCCCTCCATGTACAGGGGCCTGTTTCAGACTACACCAGGGAAGCTCCTGAGGTTGCAAACCAACAGTTTCATACCCTGGAGCCGTGCAGGGAGGGGGACCAGCTGTTGGCAGATGCAGAAGGACAGGGCGTAGAGAGTGTCGTCAAGAGGAAAAGAGCCAGCGCTGAGAGGAGGAGGTGAATCTGGGGTGGCCAGGCAGTGAAGTTGAAAGACCCCAGCTTAGAGGCAAGGAGGCCTCAGCGTGGCTCCAGTAGTTTTGTCAATGTCTTCTGGGTGACTTTGAGCTGGGTCCTTCCCCTCCATTTGTCCATATATAGGGGTGGTCACGTGTCCTCCCTGGAGCCCTTCTAGCTTAAATGCAGTAGCAGACACTATCGATTCACTGCTCATATCCCCTCTACACTCACTGATCCCATAACCCTGGTGGCTTCCCTCCACAGGCACCTGTGACTCTCTTCCTGAGGGCTTTCTCCATGAAGCAGGTCTTGGTGCTGAGAAGGAGAAGCCTTTGATGATTGACAGGTGGGAGACGGCATGTAAATATCCCACTTCCTCACTCCTCTGGAGGAGCTGTCCCAGCACTTCTTGGGGTCACCTCCCAAATAAACTACTGCACTCAGATCCTTGTCTTGGGGTCTGCTCTCAGGAGGACCAAACCCAAGACATATGCTGGGCCTCTGTGAGTCTGTTATTAGGTGCAGAAACATCAAGGATTATTAAGTGTTCTTGGTGAATTGACCCATTTGTCATTATGTGACGCCCCTCCTTTTTTCCATATAATATTCCTTCATTTGATATGAATATAGTCACCCCAACTTACTTTTGATTAGTATTTGTATGGTATATCTTTTACTTCCCTGTTACTTTTAACTTACTTAAGTCTTTACCTATAAAGTATGTTTCCTAAGGATAGTACGTTATGGATCACCCTGCAAATGCAGGGGGGACCTCCCCCAAAGTTTGGTTCATATGTTGAGACTGGTGACGTTACACACACACCAAGAAAGCATGAGAAGTTTTATCACTTATTATTTGAGGTCTCTGGGGAGAGCAGGGTGACCTCTCAAGAGGTTCTGAAATGGCTCCACAGAGCAAGGAAGGAGACAGGTTTGGGATTTACTGTGGTTAGGGCCTGGTTCCATGGTGAGAATTCCCACGTGGGCAGGAGCTTCCATGGTTTGAGTCTCCTGCCTGCAACAGAGGAGGAAGCACTTGGGCTTTCTCATCAGCTCGTCCACCCGTGGGGAGAGAGGGGAGAGGGAGGGATGAGGCTTAAAAGCCATCAAACAGTGGAAAATGGAGTCGGGTTCCTCATTACAGTGCATCCAAGTGGTGGTGTTTTCTCATCCAGTCCAACGACATCTGTCTTTTAACTGCTGTGTTTAAACCACTTCCAGTTAATGCGATTATAGACGTGGTTTAGATCACAATCTGTCATCTTGGTAGTTCTTTTCTATTTGTTCACGTCTCCTGTGTCGCTCTTTTCCTCTCTGGTTGCTTTTGGATTGAGTATCTTTTATGATTCCAGGTTGTCTCCACTATTGGGTCATTATTCATAACTCTTTTGAGAAACCATTAGTAGTGGCCCTGGTATACAATGCACATCTCTGATTAATCACATTCTACCTTCAAACAACCAAAACCACTTCACGTGAAGGGTAAGAACCTCACAACTGTGAACTTTAACTTCTCTCTTCCCATTTTTGTGCTATTTTTGCCGTGTATTTTGCTTTTACATATGCTCTAAACCCACAGTTCATTGGTGCTATGTTTGCTTTAGATAATGATTAAAAAGAAAAAATATTTCCTCTTTACCTATATTTTAAAGATTTCTGTACATTTTCACTTGTTGATATTCATTTCTTTTTTCTGACAAGTTTTTTACTTGTGTCATATTCCGTCTGCAAGTAGAACTTCCTTTCACATTTCTTGTATCACAGGTATGCTAATAAAATCTTGTTTTTTGTCTGAAGCCTTTTATTTCTCCTTTATTTTTGAAAAATATTTTCACTTGGTACAGAAATCTGGGTTGAAAGTTTTTTCTTTCAGTGCTATTTAAAGAAGCCAGTCCATTATTTTCTGGCTTGCATAGTTACCAATAAGAAATCTACTGTATTTCTTGTCTTTGTTTCTCTGTATATAATACCTTTTTCCTCTCATTGCCTTCAATATTTTCTTATTCTGAGTCTACATGTTTATGTTGTTGTTGTTGTTTAATCCTGCTTGGAGTTTTCTGAACTTCTTGGATCTATGCTTTAGTCTTTCATTATTTTTGGAAAATTCTCAGCTATTATCTTTTCAAACATCTTTTCTGCTTCTTCTTTCTCTCCAGTTACACATATGCTGGACCATGACATATTGTCCCACATCTCTTAGATCCTCTGTACTGTGTTTTTTTCACTCTCTCTTTTCTCTTTTCAAGTTGGATAATTTATATTGACCTCTCTTCAAGTTCTCTCATTCTTTCCTCAGCTGTGTCAAGTGTACTGATAAACCCCTTGGAGGTGTTCATCATCTCTGTTACTATTTTTTCAAACTGTTCTAACATTTCCATTTGCTTTTTTCTTATACTTTCTATCTCTCTGGTGAAGTTACCCATTGGTTCACATAAGTTTTGCATATAGTTATTGTATATTCCTAGTTTGTTTGTTCTGACACCTGAATATGGTTCTATTGATTGCTTTTTCTCTTGTTAGTGGGATTTTTTTTCTTGCTTTTTTGAATGTTTGTAATTTTGGACAAGGGATCCAGAGTCCTCTCCAGAGTCCTCCTCAATAGCATTTGCAGGAGAGTAGAAAGTGAAGTAAATAATATTTACGATTGTAAATGAGCACACTTCTTCTGTGTGTGTGTGTGTGTGTGTGTGTGTGTGTGTATGTGTTGGGAGAACAGAGTTGATTTATCAGGAGTGGAGCAGGGCTTGGGTTTCATTGTTCCTATGGTCATCTTCAGGGCACCACCTGATTCACATTCTTCTAGGGTTACCTTGTGCTTTGGCAAGAGCTGCTGAGTGTTTTCCCTCAATGTTCCTGTTCGACCCTCAGCTTTAGCCCTGCCCTGTGCCCCCGCCCCTCAGTGAGAGTCTCTTTCCACACTTTCCCCTCCCGCAGTGGTACATTTCTGCTGCTCAGTACTTGGTATGTGCTAACTCGAGGTGGCCTCCAGGAGTGGTTTCTCTTGTCTTGGTCCAGCCTCAACCTTAGGCAGGACCTGTGTCCCTTGGTGGTGGGGAGAGGGGCTTTCTCAGTGCTTCTGCCCCTCTGCAGCAGTAAAAGATCTCTAGTGGCCAGGACCCAGGGTGGTCACCTCTCCCTCTCCCAGGGGAAGAGGGTTTTTAAATATTCCTTTGCCTCACCTCCATAGGTCGTCCCCAGGGCCCCAAGGGAGGTGGGTTTGCTGCCCTTTTCCCAATGGTTTAGAGATTTTATTCCTTAAGGGAGAAGTGTCTGAGCAGAGCACCATGCCTGCACCCCTGAGGCAGGCTTTCTCTGGTCTTACTACCTACTCCTGATCTTTCTCAGGAGCCCCTGACGGAGGTCCTTGGAGAAGAGTCTGTGTAAACTCGCCCACCAGTCTGAGGTTCCGGAATCTTGTACTCTCACACTAGCCCACACTTGGCCTTTAGCAATTGATTAGAATTTTTAGAGTAATTATACTCACACCTATGGTGACCCCATCTTCTGCCTGTAGGCAGACAGTAAGTCAGCATCCACATCCCATCTCTCCTCCAAAGTGCCTGTCTTCCCCAGACTTCAGGGTCATTGTTCACCTGCAAGCTCTACTCCTTGAATGGTGCAGGAAAACTGATGATTTTGAGGATAATTTAGCCTTTTATTGCTGTTAAGGCGGGAGTGACACTCCCTAGAGCTTTCTACATCCCAGCAGAAGCCAGAAGTCACCCCAGGGATTCTGAAAGTGGAAGTTTTAGGGTGACACTTCAGGGACTCACCCCAAGGCGGTCACATCTTGGACCTGAAGTGGTCCAGGCTGCAGAAGGGGCTCAGATGAGTTGTTAGAAGAGATGGTCTCAGGGAGGGGCCTGGGAAGATACTGTGTATGTTGAAGAAAGAATTGCAGACCTGTGGAAGGGTCAGTAAGGGCCACACAACAGTGCCACTGGGTCACTTCGGCACCTCCCCACTCTCCCACTCCAGGCATATCCTCAGTCTATGCCAGCTCCATCTCTACAGGTAGTTCCACAGAGGGGAGAGGACACTGCACTTTGGCCAGGTCGCATCCTGTTGTTGGAAGTTGTTAACGGTTCAGAGACATGGAGCAGTTGCAGATTCTCCCTGGCAGCTCCCAGGGCCCAGCCTGCTAGACTCTCTTTGCCCAGAGGCCAACCCAGGCAAGGTAGAGGCACCTTCTTGCTTATGGTGCCCTCTGTCTTCATCCTTCTCTCTCTAAGGAGGATGGCTTAATCTCCAGCCTAAGACTGACTTGGTGTCCAAAACAACATTTATTCCCCAAATTGAGGCCACAAATACAGATATTCACCCTCTCTGGCTTCTGCCCACTCCCACCAGACAAGTCCCCAGCCCCCACAAAGAGACGCCTCTTTGGCCCGTAGACACCTCTGTTGAATTCCTCTGTCTGGGCTCTCTAGTCTGAGATACACTTGTCTGAAGCCAGCTGGGCCTCTCATTTACGTTTCATTGTTCTGTCTGGGGTGTCTCTTCTGCTGCCTTCTTGGCCATGAGCTCCGTCCAGAAAGCCACTTCCTTATCTTTCAGCTTCTGGGCTGCCTGGGTGGTGACACCAATCTGCAGATAGCCTTCATCCTGGTCATATGCCGGCCAATGGGGCAGCCCCTCCCCATTGGGGTTCCTGGGAACAGAATCAAATAAATATTCCTCAAAGCTACTGTGTGGTCCCAACAAGACTCTGAGATTTTCAGGGACCCCTGACTTCATCTCTGCCAAGAAGCTCATAAGCCTCCAGAGACAGGGAGCTCACCACCTCCTGGGCAGCTTGTTCATTTTTAGAGAACTGTCATGTCCGAGGACACAGGGCAGGGAGTTCGACCACAACATTAGAAGCTATCTCTTCCCAACAGATCCGCCATACCCCTACCCACCCCTATTCCATCTTTGCCATGAGGCTCACCCATTCCGAGCAAAGTTGGCCCAAAATTTCATCACCATCTTGCTGAGTTCAATCTCCTCTTCTGAGGCACCCTCTGTGGGGAAGAAGACAAAATCCTTTGCTACTCAAAGTGTGGTTCCTTGGTCCGCAGCAACAGTACCTCTTGAGAGCTTGTTAGAAATTCAGAATCTGAGCCCTTACTCCAGACATACTGAGTCAAAAGTTACATTTTAAGACGATTCTGGGCAATTTATGCGCACTTTAAGCTGAGAGTTACTGATCTAGGACTCAGTGAAGGGCTGCAGTCAATCCATAACCTGGCTGCCTCTCTTCTGTGCCCACCTGCCCTGCCCTCCCCCTACATGGTGGCATTCCCTCACTCCAGGGTTTCCACTACAGCAACACCACCTCCCAAGATTGCTCTCCTTCGGGTCTTTCCTCAATCTCCTCCACCCACCCACATGTGCATAGAATCTGAAAAATAACAGAGCTGCAATGGTCCTAAGGACTTATCCAACCAGGAAATGCCCAGGGGCACTGGTGTGTCACAAAGAATCCTGAGGTGGGTCACAAATCACCTGTTAGTGACACTTAAGGTATTGAAGACATTTGTGAAAGGTTTCTTTAAAATGTCATATTATTAAATATATTAAATTTATGAGTTTTAGGTAGATAGATAGATGGTTGGATAGATATTCAGAGAGACACACATTAGCCCTGATTCAAGGTCAACACCCACTCTAACCTTACTCTCACTCACATTCTGACATGCTCTTGTGAGTGGAAGTGGTGGTGGCATTCTAGCCCTTGAGCAGGGCCTGGCATATGAGCAACCATCTGTATTATTGATGCCCGGGTCTGGATTCTTGGAGTGACCATGAATGAGGGCACATGGAAATACATTCTCCATCATGCATGTTAGAGCAAGAGAAAGGTTGGGAACCTTTGCAGTTCAACCCTGTTATGGTGAATTCAGGAAGCTAAGCCCTGAAGAGAAGGAGGAACTTATCCAATGCCACCAAACTGAGACATGAACCCCGGTCTCCTAATCCCAAGTTTGTAGTCACCAAACGACCATCACCTTTTAGAAACGGGGCCCCGAAGACTGAGTAGAGCTCATCCCCGTGGTCCCCTTTCACCGTCTTGGGTCTCAGGTCTGATGAGAAGCTTGGGCGATACTCAAACTCATACATGTAGGTGGGGGCTCCGGCGTCTGAGGAAACATGGATTCATGTACAGTTCATTTTACCTCACGCACACCTGGAGGGTATCAAGGTCTCCGGGGGGGGGGGCGGTCTCAGGGAATTGGTGGCACACCTGGGTCCTGAGTACACAACAACAACAATATTAATAACAGCTGCCCATTGTGAGTGTCGACTGTATGCTGGACACTGTGTGGCCCTGCAGGAAACCCCTGATTGTCAGCATAATAGAGAAATAGTGTTTCAGAAAAGTTCTGTGACTTGCTTAAGGGCACATAGCTGCTTGAGGTAGAGCTAGATTTCAGCCAGGTGCTTGTTGAATGAATGAATGAAGACTGAATAATGATTGTTGAAACTTTGGGTAAATCCTTTCAAAATAACGACCGTTACAGGCACACCGGTTCAATTCACATAAGCCCCATTGCGTACTGATGCATTCACACTCAAGAACATCTACATACATACAGTTTACACTACTGTATTCCATTGATAACAGGCTAGTTTTCATTCCTTTGGAGAATCCCTGCAGCCCAATCGGTGTCTTCTATTCCGCCCAGTTTTGAACACTTCCAGTGTTTTTCTCACTCTTCTGAGAAGAGTGAAGCAAATCCAAGTTGCTGGTCTGAAAGTGTGAAAATTGAAATACAAACATATGAAGTAAGGGGACAATCTGTCTCTTGTGTCTCAGGAAACCACAAACTCAGCATTTCCGATTTCTCTGTCACCTCACATATCTTGACTCTTCCTTGGCCTGGGGAGTGTTGAGGTGCTGGAGAGAAAAGAAGGGCTGAGGAAGGAGGAAGCTGCCTCTCTCCTGCCCCTCTCCTCCTCCCCTGCCTCCTCTCTCACCTCCCGCCATCCAAGCCCCAGAGATGTCAGCTTTCCTGCTGATGCTTCCCCAGAGCTGCCATCCCTGCTCCTTCAGGGCTAACTCATGGGCCGCTCGGCCGTGGATATCCGGCACTTTGTGTGGATCATAAGACCCACAGAGGAGTTAAGGGTCACGTCCCAAGTCAGGGTAGTGGAGAAATTTTACAACTTTTTCCCATTTTGGGTACCTTAACAAATTTGGAAAATACAGAAAAAAGGAAAATGAGCAAAAGTATCACTTATAATCCCTCCACTCAGAGAGACCTCAGTTAATATTTTAGCACATATCCCTTTAATATTTATAAAATTGGTACAAAATTGTATATGTTATTTTGTAATGACTATAATCATTTCTTCACATCATTACACATTCATCCACAAATTGCTTTGACAATATATTCCATCCTGACATGAGGATGCAGAGTAATTTATTTAATTGTCTCCCTCAACATTGGTTTAGCAAGGGGAGGTGTTTGGAAGAAGCAATCCTCTGTGGTTCCATAATCCGCTTGTTAAACAGCTGCTTTAAGGTCAAGCAAAACTCACTGAAAGGAGAAAGTTTAACTTTGCCTTTGCCACTCAGACGTTTTAGAAAGGAATTCAGAACACAACATAGAGGAAAGACCTTCTGTGAATGATAGAACTTATTTTTGGCACGATGCTGCCGAAAAGATATTCTTCTTCTTCATTTTTATTTTTTTAACATTCTGCCTTAAACCACTAAGATTTATAAAATTCCTACAATCATGACATAAGTCTTCAAAGGAAAGTCACAGATTTGGCTAATAACAATTAGGAACAACAAGAGAAGCAGAGGGAAAGAGACAGCTAGTAATCAAAAATATGCAGATTAAAACACTGCATGTTCTTTCTTTTTGGTGAGGAAGGGCTTCTGAAATTGGAAGCGTTATTTTTATTTTTCCAATCTCACTATCCCAGGTGAGAAAATTAAGAAATCCACACTCTTATACACTGGAAATCAATTTTACAATTTGTGTCAAAATCTTCACAATGCCCCTATGTTCCAGTCTAGTAATTTCACTTCTAAAAGCCAATCCTAAGAAAATTATTAGAGTCTTGGTTAAAGATTTATGCCAATAAGGCTGAGCATAATGTTTCATGTAGCATCAAAATATGAGCAGCCAGCCTATCTTCCAAATAAGATAGGAATAAATAAGTCTAACGCATCATTCCATGAAATAATGGATATTTTTCATGAGTTTTTATTGACATCAAGGAAATGCCTACAATATAGTGTTCTATGAACAAAAACATAATATAAAATTAATTTTTAAATTATATGTAAGTCATGGAAAGATTATTAGAAGAAAACATATCAAAAATCAAAAATTTATAACAGATACTTCTAGGTAAAAGAGTTAATAGTGATATCTAATTTCCTCTTTATGTGTTCCCATATTTTAAAACTTTCCACAACTGTAAGATATGATATATTATTAAATATTAATTTTATATTCAAAAAAGTTTTTTTTAATCAAAAAGAGAGTAAGACTAATACAAAAATGAAAGAATAACATTGATAAAATCTGTGTACTCCTTTCAAAAAACTTTGAACTCAAGTCATGAGATATCAGATAAAAAACACAAGTCCAGTGTGGCTGGACCAGCAGACGATGCAGACAGGGATACCACAAATCAGACACGTAGTAAGAGACAAGACCAAGTTTATGAAAGAACAGATTTGACCCCAGGCGGCCCCTGGCTGAAGAGTTTCATCAGGATCCTCGGGAGGAGGAGGTGGTAACCAGCACCTGTATGTTATTGTCCTGAGTGCTTGGGCACATAGTGGGTCAGCTGTAGATACTTTTGTCATGCTTACAACATCCTGAATTTACAACCCTCCCATCATAGTTAGAGAGAGAGGTCTAGACCAGAGAACCATTTCCTGACTTGCAGACTAGGTGAAGGAGAGTTCCTAGAAAAGGAAGGGTACCGTGAGGACCTCAAAAACGCAGCCAGAAGGGGCACCTCCTCTCTAGGTGAGCTCATTCACCCTGACCTCACACCCCACCTACACAACTTGGGTCAATGTAGAAGGTCTCATGGTAGACCTAGCACACACCTGGATGGTCAAAAGCCAGCCACAGACATCAACATTCTCCAGACCACCTGCCCCATTCGTCCCACACTCATTCCTTTCAGCTTTCTTGGTCCCGACAGCCCTCCTGATCTTCTGCTTGGCTTTACTCTACCCCCAGCTCCACCAGTTAACAAATTAGTTTGAAGCTCTGGACCTTAGAAACTTTCCAAGACACGTCTTCTAAGATTTGCTCTCTAGCCCCATCGATGACAAAAACTTCAGGTGAGAGTCCCAGTAGCAGATACTGTTGGTACCTCACCATATACCTACTTCTGGGTATGCCAGCCTGATTTCCACCTCTGGCATCTTTGCCTGAGGTCTTTGGCTACCAGAGACCACTCTGCCCATGTGTGCAGCAGGTCAAAGCACCAGGGAATTAACAACCCCTTAGGAACAGCCTTCAACCAATGACATGTGGAGTTGGAGGATAAATATTTCAGCTCCCATGCTGCTCACCCAGGATAACCCTGAGACATGTCTTCTGCAGGTTTCCCAGAGCTCCCCAGCTCCAGTGTCCACAGTGGATACTTGCTTGACAGTGCAGCATGGATTGTCTTCCCTTCTCCCTCCCATGTCACTTCTCCACTCCTCTACTGGTGTTTTCTTGCATTTGGAATATTTTCCCAGTGTCAGCTTCTGGCAGAAACCAACATAGGACAGTGCCCCACCTCAGACCATATGGAATCACCCTTGTAGGCCCAACTCTCAGCAGTTTAAACATATCTGTCTATGCTGAGGCGTGGGCAGGACAGAGAGCGAAGCTGGTGTGGTCAGTGTCCCTTTGCTGTCCAACCTCTGGGACTCACCTCTGTGGAAACGGGCCACAGTCACAGATGGGACACAAAATGTCACATCTCCCAACAAGTCCAGGAACAGATCTTTCTTTTTGACAGGGTCTTCTGTCCCTCCTAAATACTTCTCAGTGGCCGCTGGAGTCAGTTCCTCAGGGATGTCCTGAAATGGATCAAGAGTGAAAGTGACCACCTCCCTCTGGTGAGTGACACAGCTTCTCTTCTTGTGTTAATGGTGAACCTCTTGCTTCTTGTGCAACCACCCCCCATCTCGGGTGGTGGGTGAGAAAGGCAGAAAAAATGGAGGCAGAACACTCTGTCCCTAGTCTGTGTTCTGCCGTTTAATTGGTCTGTGATTTGGGGCAACCCCCACCCCTTGTTGGGTCTCAGCCAGTTGCTGTGATTCCCTAGGTTCTTACAAGTATGGAGTAGGACTTCCACAAGAGTGATGTGGCCGTCTTCTGGTCCAGCCTGCCTTCAGAGAGTGGGTAGCCCATCACCTGTTAAAACAATGGTTAAGCAATTGTGAATCATTGGGAATCACCGAGAAGAACCAAACTGACCAACCGACCAAACCAATGGAGTCTGAGGGTCACCTTGTCATGTCTTGATGAGCATGGGTCTTTGATGAGTTGCACAAACTCAGTGAATCAAATGGACTTATTATATCCGGAAACTCAAGGAGTGAAAAGAGGATAGAGTAAGTGTTAAGAGAAGCTGTCCCAGTCCTTTGCAGTATGTATGTGTATATATATGTCAGGCTAGAGTCCCCATAATGGTCATCGAGACAGAGAGGGAGAGTTTAAGCCAGGCTAGAGTTGAGGTGGAGGGCTCTGGGCAGAGGACACAGACTCACAAATACCCTTCCTATCTCAGCTGACTGAGGAAACCCCAAATCTTGCCCTCTGGCTTTGGTACTTCAGTATAACCTGTGAAATTGTTCTGAAGTGAGAAGCTCAGAACTCTGCACATAACAGCTCCATCCAAACCTCTGCACTAAGAGGCTTGACCAAACTCTTGCATGGCTTCTATCAGCTTAAGATCCTGTACTTAGGATGACCCCAGCTTCCCTTAAATTGCCTGCTTAGGAGCTCCCTGCTGCGAGGAGAATTTACTGTTTGTTCCAGACAAAATCTGGTGATAGGTTGATAGATCCCTGAACCCCCTCTAAGAGCAGCTATTTTAGAAAGCTTGCAATTACAAATCCTTTCTCTGCCCTTTGAGATGTAAATCTATCACACCAATTGTTTCCTTAAAGACCTGTGAGCCATCTCTTTGAAATGCAAACCTTCGGGGAATGACTAGTGCTCTCTCTCAGTCCCTGTGGGAGGACCATGGCCTAACTTCTTTGGGCACCTCCCTCTAACTTATCCCACTGTCTCCTGTCATAAAGTCAGGAGAGTGTTTCTCCTCTGGACAGGAGCCAATTAACAAATGCAGGTGGACCAGTCACATGGACCAACCCCCCTCCCACCCCCGCAGCCTTTCCCTGAGCGCATCCAGCCTTTAAATAGGCTCCAGCATTTTGTTTCAGGGACTGGAGTTCAGTTCACGCTGTACTCTTCCCTACTGCAGTTGTTAACTGAATAAAACCTGTCCTCACCGCTTCAACTAGTGTCGGCTTTGTTTATCGTTGGCAGAAGGGGAAGCCCATCCTAACTTTTAGCAGTCAGTTTTAACTAAGGAGAAGAGGCAAGTTACTCTCAGTCTTTCCACTTAGATGACTAGGAGCATGTGTGGGATTTATGGAGAAACTATGAAAGCACCAAGCCCAAGGGGAGAGGCTGCAAGATCCCAGGCCTCATTCTCCTTAACTCCCCAGCTCCTTCCCCTTTCCAGGCATCGGTTTTCTCATCTGCCCAGGGATTGTCTCTACAGGCCCTCCCAGAGTCCACATTTCAGGATTCTTGGATTGGAAGACAATCAGAGAGTGTTTGGGGAGAGGGGTCCCCAGGGCCGCCCACCCAGGTGATACTGGGGCCATCGCTGAGAAGGTTTCCATGGAAAAGTCAACTTGTGTGAAGGGGACAGTGGCCCTGGACCCTGAGGGGTTCTGGAGAAGGAAGATCTCCGGTGATCAGAGATGGGAGGGGTGATGTGAAGGGCAGTGGAAGTGAGTCTAAGGTTCCAGCACATTCTCACCCTTGGAAGATGCCAGCCAAACTCTTGCTTGTTGATTCCAACGATGTAGGGAACAGTGTTGAACGTCTTTTCAGCCAGAATCTCTTCAGGCATCTTTGGCAGCAGCACTCCATCAACCACAGTGGGAAGGAAGGGATGACTCTGGGGAAGAGGAAGCATAGTGTCTGCGCTTCCCCTCTCGAGGAAACACCCGCCTCCCCCTCTCCGCCTGTCTGAGCGGGAGGTCACTACCTTAGACCCGCATGGATTTCATCTGTTTAGCCTGTTTCCCTGTTATACCCCCAACTCCTGAATCAGGTCCTGGCCCTTAGTAATTACTGATTAAATCTTTGCCGAATGACTGAGTGAATCTCATTTAATCCTCACAACACCTTTCAAGGTAAGTGCTCCTGTCCTCAGGTAGAGAGCAGAGGGGACAGGAGTGTAAGACAGTAATGCCACTGGAACCTGGAAATGCATTGGACGATAGGAGGGGAGGAGGAAGGAGAGGGGGAGGATGCCACTGGAGTTTCCTGGGTGGCTGGGAGGAGGGTGGTGTCCTCAGGACTGAGAATCTTGGCTCCCTTCCTGACGGCCCGTCAGACAGTGGAGCTTACACAGCCAATCAACCCTGCAGCCTCCAGGAGAAGATCTGGGCTCCTCAAGGAAGGCTCCTGAAGAAACCTTTTATCTAGTTATCTCCCTCTCTCCATAGTGGAAATTTCCAGTCCAGGCTTCTCCCTTAGGGGCATTTTTGGGAGCAGGAAATGTAAACAAGAAAAGAATAGGCTGTGTCCAGGGCACACAGAGTTGATGACTGGGAGCACTGGACTGGGAGTCAGGGGAGGGAGCCACTCCCTCCATAGGCATTCCAGTCCTACATCTGGTCCTCCTGGCTGTGTTATCTAGGCAAGTCATCGCCCCTCTCTGGGCCTCAGCAGTGTGAACACAAGTAGTTAGTATGAGTCCACAGGAGGGATTTTCTCATTCATATGTAACTGGAGCTTAAAGGTATCAAGACGCAAAACCTGTAACCAAGAAACCAAAGTTCCTTACCTCTCTGGGGTCTCCAAGTAAATCAAGAGTGAAAAATTTCTGTGAAGACAAAGGCAGAGGATGTGGGTGAGAAGCTTCCTGGGAGAAAAGCTGGGCACTGGCTCCGCCGTGCCTGAGTACAGGCTGTGGGTGTAGGACGGGGAGGGGAGCTCTGGAGAGGATATCTGTGGTTGTGCCTGCCACCCCCTCCATCCACTTCCCCTTCTTGTTCCCCCAAGAAACAACACCCTAATTTTCCTTTTGGGGACATCCTTCTTCCCCCCTTTTACTCCATGAATCCAGGCATCTGTATGTGATCTGTTTTCCTGACCACAGAGATCAGTTCGGGAATGAGCCCATGCCCATATCAGTTCAATAAAGTTTACCTCAAAACTTTTGTTGGAATTATTGGGAAGGAGGGTTTAAGCAGATAGGACATAAGTCTAGTCTGCTGTTGTTGTCTCTAACCTCCCCAGGAGATTAACCTGCCTGAGGGTGAAGTCAACACTGAGAGGTAAAAAGCTGAGGGATAGAGACAGATTCTTAATAATATCATATGTGCATCTGGATCCAGCTGTGCCTGAAGCCTTCTACTCCTGAACTGTAGTTTAGTTTTCAGTTAGTTACTTGAAAAGTCTTTTATAACACATTTGTTTTTCTGCTCTAGGCACTTTGAGATGAGTTTTCTCATCTTGCTTTAGAAAGTCCTGAGTCATTCAAGCTCACAGCAGTTGACCCCACCCTACTTTGTTGTGTGTTCACTAAGATTGCACTGATTGTAACGTCACACTGTAGTTAACAGGTATGATCAGCATGTAGCAAGTGGTCTGTAAGTGTTCCTCCATTATGGGTTGTAGACCAACCAACCAGGTAGGGGTGTGTGTGTGTTTGAATTAGGGAGAGTGGATAATCATGGAAACACTTCCACTTGATCTCAGAAAATTTCAGAAGAATAACGTTGACACTTAGGTTCTCTGGGTTTTCCTAAAGTCACCAACTCTCCACTTAAAAGCTGCTTCCTCTTGTGCAACATGGAGAATTTTGAAATAAACTTGCATCTTTCCAGGCATCAGAAAACAGTTGTGCTTTAATTCTTTGAACACATTGGTCACCTTATTTGAGCCTGAGAAACCAAGATCCAAGCCCCAAGGCCACACTGGAGTCACCACAAGGAAATTGAGCAGAGTCCAGTGCTAGAGGCCTGTCCAGGGGTCCAGGAGTATCCTTGGGAGCCCAGGGTCCAGACAGAAAGTCCACGGGCTCAGGCTACTCCTGGGCTCACATTCACACCCTCTTCCCACAAAAAGAATAGTTCCTGTTGTCCCTAGATGCTGTATTCTCTGGATGTCTGTCCTGCTGTAGCTTCCCTGTGGTGACACACTGCCATAGGCATCCATCAATCCACAAATGTCATCTTCGCTGTGAAGTATCCTTGTGACTATAATGAATGCTTCCCCTCTGTATACTCCCAACACACTTAACCCGTGATGTATATGAGTGTGTTTCTCCTTGAATAGTTCCTTGTGACCAGGGACTGTATCCAATTCATGTCTGCATCACCCTTCCTTTTACCTACCCATAAAATTAGCACAGGTAGATGGATGGATAAATGGATGGATAAGTGGATGGGTGGATGGAGTTGATCAATACATGGAGTATGGGTATATCAGATGGATAAGTGGATAGGTGGATTATAATTAGCATATAGGTGATGGATGGATCATTGATTTTATAGGGATAGACGATAGAGTGAAGCTATACGGTCACTGGACGATGAATCAATGATTGATAATAGATGAATGAAAGTTATGGATGGATTGATATTAAATTCACGAAATGATATTGATAAATTGCATAGACTGGTGGATGGATAGATGGATAATAAGACGATGAGTGGATAAACGGATGGATGAATGAATGAACATGTGTTTATCCTAGAATCATAATTGAGGTAGAGTCTCAGAAAATCTAGATAATTGAGCCAACAGTCGGTTATAATTGAGATAGTTTCTAAATTAGCCAAGGTAAATTGTGACAACCTTTCTGAAAATCTTTGTTCTTAATATCCCCATCACTGAAATTCAGGATGGTAGTTACCTCTGGTAATACATAATGTTTAATTTCTTACAAATATATCTGAAAACAAGAAATGGCAAAATACTAAGTTTTGATAGAGCTAGGGGAATATTACACAATTGTTCACTATGTTGTTTTTTGACTTCACTAACATTTGAGATATTTCATACTAAAAAAGAAAGAAAAGAAGTTCCCCCTTCAGATCCAGAGGCTGACACTGCTCCCAAGGCGAGACACTGTCCCAGGTAGTTTTTCTGGGGCAAGGGGACAGCTGAATTGGTAAAGTCTGGGGCCAATTTTACAGTGTGAGGGGCTTGTGTGGCCACGAGAACAGATGCACCTACCATCTTCCGCGACGTCTGCCGGAGCTCGTCCTCTGTCTTCTGGCGCAAGCACTGAACAATGACAGCCGAGGTGGTGGTGTTACACCCAGCAAAGACAGCAATTTTCTGCAGAGATCACAGGTGACAGCAAAATTCAAGAGCCATGTCCTTTCCCTCAGTAAACAAAGAAGTGTTCTATGCCAAGCCCAATTTCTAACGGCAGCAGTGGGGTGGCAGAAAATGCTCTAGACCAGCAGGTGTGGGTCCTGGTCCCAGTAACGCCAGTTACACAAGCTCTGTCTCTGTCACCTTATCTCTGTTAAAATGGACACAGTGATCTCAGAGCTGAACATCTAAGGAGAGGCAGCATGGAGTGGGGCTTAAGAGTGTGGAGTCCAGAATCACACTGTCTGGTTTCAAATCTCAGCTCATCCACTTACTAGCCACTTGGCATCTGGAAAGTCACTTACAAAGTGACCAGAGGAGAAGACACAGATGGATAGAAGGCAGCCTCCATGATGGTGGGGCCGTGGAGAGTGTGTAGGGCTCCCCAGAGCCTAGGACAGTGTCTGACACAGAATCTATGCTCAGTATGAATTTGTTGAATGAATAAAAAGGCACAGAGAGAAATAGAGGAGACAGAGAGAGAGAGAGAAGGAGCAAGAATAAGAGTCTTAGATTCCCTTCATTCTGCCAATTTCTGGTTCCAGTTTGATAGAGAAATCTAGCCTCATCTCTGCCACCTTTATATCCTGTAAATAAATTCCCTCTTCTTGACTTAGCCTGGTCAACTGGGCTTCTGTTGTTTACAACCAAAGAATTCTGAAAAACATTCTCAAAAATTCTAAGAATTTCAGTGTCTTCCTTTCCTCTCCTCCTAATTTCCAGCCCCTCTAGTCTGGCTGCTGCCCCCACCACTCCAGGAAACCAGGTCTCACAGCCATACCAAAACACCCCACGCCATAGACTCCAGTGGGCAACCTCAGCAGAGCCTCCTGTTGCTCACTCTTCCTTGGCTTCCTAACAGTCTCCAGATAAAGACAAAGTCCTCACAGGGTCCTGTGCAGCATGGCCCCTGCAATGGCCCCTGCAACGTCCCCATCCTCAGCTCACTCCAGGTGCCCTCTGCTCCTTCTGCTCTGGACATATCAGCCTTTCTCACTCTCTGTCACTAAAATACTCTCTCCTGCTACAGGACATTTGCACATGCTGTTCCCTCTTCCTGGAATGTTCTTCTCTCACCAAGTAAATTACTGCTCTTCCGTTTGATCTCAACTCATTGATCACTTTTTCCAGGAAGACTTTCCTGATAATCTCCCCCTACATACCGTACTAACTGCTCCTTTTAGACTCTATTATACATCAGGTACCTCTCCTTTATTTCACTAGTCAGAGTTGACATTTATAATTTGTGTGATTATGTAATCATTAATCTGTCTCCTCCGTTAGAAGAAGCTTCATGAGATTGCTAGATGTCTGGATCTATCAAAATTTTTTGTTGAGTGAATGAATGAATGAATGAATGATCTAGGAACCACCCCCAGTCACAGGTCCTCAGAGAAGGACTACACGGAACCCACACACTGCAAGTGGGTTCACCAGAACTCAGACCCTGAGGGAGACAACTCACAGTGACAGTCCACTGCCCACTGTCTGGCCTGGCCCCTACTTTGACACATGTTGGGAAGTGTGGCCAGTGGACAGTGCCCTGCGCTGGCAGTGCAGAATCATGAGCTTGAGTCCCAGCTCTGCTCTGATCACTCTCTGACCTTGACAAGCTCCTTCCGCACTCCGTCCAGTTTGCTCAGCTGGATACCTGGGAGGTTGGGTGAGGGGTCACCTTGCCTTTCCCCCTCAGCCATTCTCACTTCTGTGATTTTTGAGGATGTCAGCTGGATCCCATGGCAGGAATGGCCCCTGAAGACTCAGAGAGAGCAGAGCAAAGGGTGCAGGGGTCGTCCAGTGTGAGACCTACCTGAGCTGCGGCCTTTGAGTCCTTCTTGACAACGGCAGTAACGAGGGCCACCCCGCTCTCAGAGATGGCCCGGTGGAAGAGGTTCTTGGCCAGTGGAGATAACACCTGAGAGGGAAGGGAGTGGAAGAGAGTTTACGCTCACAAGGAGGGGTCTTCAAGAGCTACCCCCATCCACAGCTCTGCCCTGGACCATTCCCCTGGAGACCTTGGGGCTCAGTGGACATGACAGGTCCTCTCCTTGCCTGGACTGTTCCCCAGGCTGATCCTGGGACCCAGCTTCTCCAAGAAAACCTCCCTCAGCTGGAGGGAGACAGGAGCACAGAGTGAGGGACAGACAGGAAATGTGTGGCACATGCTGATTATAACAATCAAAAGTACCTGAAAGACTCTTAGAAATTCCAAGCAACACTTTAAAGACACAGTTCTGATTCTGCATTTCTATTACTCAGAATATATCCTAAGAAAAATGATCATGGAGGCACACAACCATTTCTAAGAATGCTCATTTTGTTCCAAATAGTAAAAATTGGAAATAAAGCAATGTTCCAATAATATGAGATCGGCTAAACAAGCTATTTTTCCATTCTTACCATGGAACACTACACAACTATAAGAAACGAAATTATGGAACAGCATTTAACATTTAGGGAAATATTTATGTTACATTATAACGGTAAGGAAAGTTTTTTGTTAAAAAATCCTAGATAGATGATATATATGTAGAAAGATGATAGATAGATAGATAGATAGATAGATAGATAGATAGATAGATAGATAGATAGATGATAGATAGATAGATAGATAGATAGATAGATATAGGCAAGGTGAGTCATGGAAAAAAGTCTAGAAGGATATGTGTCAAACTGTCCATGGTGAGTAACCCTGGATAATGGGATTATGGATGACATTTTTCTTCTCTGCTTTTGTCTATACTTTTCCTTTTTATCCTCTTTATAAAATATAAAAACATCTCCCTCTGAGTATTCAACTATGAAAGCAACACATGTTTTAAAAGTACGGTAATAACGCTGACCCTCTACTCTACTCTGAGGCAGCTGCTGGGTTCCTTTCAGCTCCCAGCACCTTCTAATCTGGTTTTCCACCCTTTCTTCCCTCAGAGTCTCCCTCAGCCCCATTCCCCACACCAGGCTCCCAGGTCATGTCTGTGTCCCACATCCCTGTCCCAACCCTCCCCATCCCACCTTCTGACCCCTCATCCCTCCCACCCACCTTCCCTCAACCCAGCTCCATCCCTCAGGCCAGAGACTGCTGCCCTCCCTCTTGGGCATGGAGGAGATATCAGACAACCTCAGAGGAGGCCCCTAACCTCTTTCTTCTTAGTGCTTGTATCCCCCTGACATGTAGATCTGGCTTCAAAACAAACCATGACACTCTGCCCAACTCTCATGGTTTCCTCCTCTGATTCATAATTTATACCCACACCTACTTCCCAAGAGAAGTGAGGTGAGTCCTAATGTCAAAATGATTAGGAAGGGGAGAGAGAGCTCAACCAGGTGAGAAGAGAGGGAATGCCATTGTGGCAGCTGCTGCAGGAGATTCTTATGGCCCCCGGATGCTAGCTGATCTCTAAGCTTTCTGGGAGCCAAGGAGAGCTTGGCCTTTAACTCTCCACCCTCTGATGCTATGCAGAGTGGGGTCTTGAATCCAGGTCTTGCAAGTAAGGGTGCCCATGGCTAGACTGGCTGGTCTGCAAGGGGTCCTATCAACAGCCACATCACATCCAGGAACACTTACAAGAATAGAGACACTTTCACCTCCTGCTGACTCTCCAAAGATGGTCACGGAGCCTGGGTCCCCTCCAAAGTTGGCAATGTTCTCCTGGACCCAGCACAGTGCGGCCACCTGGTCCAAGTGACCCCAGTTTCCCCGGCTGTGCTCGTCCCCTGTGCTGGGAGTAAGAGAACAGGGTGGGGTGGGAGCAGAGACGTCATGGCAGGGCTCTCAGGACCATAGATGGGGTTTCGGGGCTCTAAGTGAGCCTTCTGGAATGAGATGGGGCTTCCACAGCCCTGACACAGGGGTCTTCACCCGCCTTCCTCTCCTGCAGCATTGTTCTGTTGTGGGCTCTACAGTCCTTCATCCCCATCTATCTATTGAGCATCTACCATGTGCAAACACTGTCCTAAGAGCCAGGAGCCCATCTGAGAACAAAACAGGCAAACCTCTGACTACACAGAGCTCACACTACAGATCATAAGAAACTAAACAGCTAAGTATAGAATATAATGTCAGGTAGTGAAAGTACTTTCAGGAAAAATAAAATTGGGTAAGGGGAAAGGCAAAGGTGGGGCAGTGAGGTCCTATTTCAGGTCACATGACCAGGGAAGTCCTCTTTGAGGCTGTGGTATTTGAGTAGAGACCTGAATTAATGAGCACAGAGCCTTGCAAATATCCAATGAGGGGAATTCCAGGTGGAAGAAACAGCAAGTGCAAAGGCCCTGGAGTCCAGTGAACAAAGTGTGAGTGTAGGACATGCAGCTAGAGAGAGGCCTGTGGGCCTTAGTAAGGATGTCTAGGTCTTTGTAAATGAGGAGGAAAGTCACTGCAGGGAAGGACATGCCACCATTTATGTCTTACTTGGTCACTCTGCTACTGTATGGATCAGACAGAGTGTAAAAGTAGCAGTGTTATAAAAGTAGGAGATTGTTACAATAATCCAGGTGAGAGACAGAGGGTTTTGATTAGGATGGGTGGGAGGCAGGAAGTCAGAAGTGGTTGAATTCTAAATGAACCAGAGGACGTGCTGACCCACTGGATAGTGGCATGAGAAAAAGAGGAGTCAAGCCTGATCACAAGACCTTTACCCTGAGCAACCAGAAGGATGGAGCTGCCAGCAGATGAGCAGGAGGCACTGTGGGGAAAGTAGGAGTGTTTTGGGGGAGGGCCAGTAGGAGTCCAGGGTTTAGTTCGTCCCTGTGAAGTGTGAGGTGCCCTTTAGACGTCCAGTGGAGACAGCAGGAGATAGAAGAACGTAGTTAATGGTGTGCATCTGGGTTTCAAAGGAGAAGTTGGGGCTAAAAATAGGGAGCTGTGAAAGTGCCCCCTGAGCTCACTCAGAGCAGCAGTGTAGATGGAGAGGGAGACACACTCAGAGGCCCAAGGACAGGGAGGAGGAGGGTCCAGTGAAGGGACTGAGAACGAGCAGTCAGTGAGGTAGGAGGTGGCCAGGAGCTGAGAGAAGGGAGCATTTCAATAAGGTGTGAAAGATCATGTATGGATGCTGCCAAGACCACGTGTGGATGTTTGCCAAAGTTGAGCCAAGAGCTAGTGGGTTATTGATAACCTCGACCAGAATAGTCTGGTGGCACGGTCGGGGTATAAACCCATTGGCGTAGGTAGAGAGGAGAGGAAGTGGGGAGAGCTAATGTACCTGTTTTACTGTAATGGCAAGCAGAGAAATGGTCGATGGGCGAAAGGTATGAGGAGTCTCATGAAGGCGATACATCCCGGGACACGACTCACATAGGATAACCCTTTTCCAGCTCCATAGGTAATTCCAGGGAGGAGCCCACCCCTCCCCCATCCCACCCATCAGCCATCTCAGGCTCAGAGGTCCTGGGGCTGGTGCATTCAGAAAATGCTCATAGTAACTGTGTCTTGCAGGAAACCTGGTCCTGTTTCCACGGAGACGAGATGGAGAAGACTTTGGCTTTGACTCACGAATATGCCAAATACAGAAGGAAATGGGATGAGAGGACCTGACATTTCCTGGGAGGGTTGTCCACTGGGATTGGATGCCCCGACAACCTCCCCGTTCCAGGCCCCCATTCCTTCTGCCGCAAGCATTCACTGAGCTCCCACCAGGAGTCTGCTCCTTCCTACTTTCCCTCGAGGCAAGATGTGTAAGCCTCTGACTGCTGTGCTGCATGCTAACTGTCATTTAGAGGTTGCAATGAGCTGGGGCAGCACAGCTGAAGAGGAGATGAATATTTCAGAGGAGGCAACATTCGAGTTAGCCGGTCCTCATCGCCTAGTTGTTGAGATTCAGTGCTCTCACCATTGTGGCCGGGTTTGTTTCCAGTCAGGGAACCACACCACCCATCTGTCGGATGTCATACTCTGGTGGCTGTGTGTCGCTGTGATGCTGAAATTTATGCCACCAGTATTTCAAATATCAGCAAGGTCGCCTATGGTGACAGATTCCAGTGAAGCTTCCAGACGAAGATAGACTAAGAAGGAACTCGCCACCCACTTCTGAAAACACAGCTGAGCATTTTCATTTTCTGAAACAGCACTGGGAGATGAGAGTATGGCACAAAAAAGACCAGACAAGTTTCCCTTCTGCTGGAGACAGTCCCTAGGAGGTATAATCGTCTTGACGGCACTAACAACAAACAAAATTTGGGTTGGGCCTTACAGGATGAATAAAAGTTTGTCAGGTGGAATGGGCATTCCAGGCAGAGGGAACAGCACATGCAACAGCTCAGAAGCAGTGGACCAGTGTGGCTGGGGAAGGAGAAGGTAGGTAGAGCACAATTATGAAGGGATTGGGAATTCAGCAAAGATCTCCTTGAGGGCTGACATGACCAGTGCTAGGTCCTAGCATCCTTGCTTTGGGGGCCAATGTGCAGTGTGGAGAGTCCAATATCTTACCTGAAGAATCCCCAGATGCCCAGGCGGTACTGAATGGTCACCACCACCACGTTTTCATGGGCAGCGAGGGGCAGCCCATCATAGGTTGATGCTCCGCCTATCAACAGAGCACCTCCATGGATCCACACCATCACCTGGACAGGGAGGAAGACACCATACTGGATACAGGAAGCAGAGCTGGCAAGGACCTCAAGAGGTTGTCTGGTTTGGTTGCCTACTTCACGGCCATGACTCCAGAAGGCCGGAATTTACCGGTCCCCGGCAAAGGTGGAGCAGTCTGTTGCTCTTTTCCCCCATTCTCCCTGGTGGAGCCCAGGCCACCACCCCACTCAATGCATCCTAGCTGCCCCTGCCTGTCTCTCCACCCCAGTGCCACATCCTCCAAGGGCTCTTCATGCTGAGAACACCATCATGGGCGCATTTAAGACTAAGGGTGTTATCTTCTCCCCAACACTCCCATCATCCTCATGCCTGGACCCCTCACCCAGCTCAGCATACTCTGCATGCCACAGCACTTGTCCTTCAGCTTCAAAGTAGTCATCTCTTATGTGGTGAACTAAACCTCTCTCATGTGTGGATGATCATCTCAAGAGGCACGCTTGCTCCCAGTGGTATCTCTTCCATATGTTCTTTTCCTCTGCCTCCTCTGCATCCCTAAATCCCACTGATCCTCCAAAGCCCAGCCTCAAAGCCACCTCCTCCGAGAACCCTGCAGTCATTTGACAAAAATGACCTGAGAAGCTACTGTGTGTTGGGGACTGTGATAAAAATTGAGGATGAGAGTGGACACAACAATTCGTGACTCATGGCTCTTGCATTTAAAGAGCTCATGCAGCAGAGAAGTGAGAAACGCAAAAATAATAATATCGAAATAATTTTGTCACTAAAAAAAAAAGAACTCATAACACAAACTATGTGCGCGGTACTGTTCTAAGCATTTAAAAATAAACCATCCATGAGGTAGGGACTACTATTGTCCCATTTAACAAACAGAAAAACTGAGGCACTTAACCGGCCCGAGGTCATGCAGCTAATAAGCAGTGGAAGCAGGAATTGAACCCAGGCAGTCTGGCTCCAGATCCCACATGTTGAGCTGCCCAGCACACTGCAGCCAACGGCCACGGTGCAGTCGGTCAGCTATTAGGGAAGGAGTAAGATCTTCCCTTCAACTCTAACTAACGTGTCAGGAGTACTGTGCTTGTGTGCCTCGCCAGGCACTGAGATAAAGCTTGATATTCGTCATTGAACCCTCATATGTGATTATTCTTGGTTTAAGGAAACAGAGACAAGTGTCTCAGTTGGTAAAAGACAGAACCAGGATTTAAACCCAGGCCCTGCAGTTCCAGAAACTGTGTCCATAACTAGAGGTTCTCCTGCCTCCAGGTTCCCGGAGCCCCTGTTCCTCCCACACCTCTGATCCCTGGAGGGACTGAATGTGAGTCATCTCTGAGGGAAGGCTGAGCCAAAGTTGGGTCAGCAGTTTTCTGCTGAAGTTAGTTTCTGTCTATGCAGCCCTGATGGTAAGATCCTCCAAGGCAGGGGCTGTTTAGTGATGGTTTTATGTTTCTGCTTTATCCTAACCCCCAAGTCTAGCTATGTGTATGGGGCACTGAGTACATGATAGAAGAAGAAATGAATGAATTAATGAACCAATGAGTAAACCCTTGCCCCCACCTTTTTGGGCCAAGCTTGTGCAGTGCCACTTCTAGTCACCAGTTCACAGACGCCTCCTCCACTCCTGGGCATCGTGCCGGGTGTGTCCTTGGAGATGGCTGAGTGCTCACACCCCTCCCTTCTCCACCCCAAGGATCCCCTCCTTTTCCAGCAGACCCTCACCACCTTCCAGCCTGTTCTGGAAGCCTGCCGCATCTCCCGGCCTCCGTTTATTTAAGAAATGCTGATTCACTGGATCATCAGCCCATGCCAAAGACAATCAGGGAGGGACATTAGCTACAACTAAGTCCCAGATCGGTGGCCAAAGGCAAAGGAAAGTGCTTCTTGGATTGACCCACGATCTGTCCCCACACTTCCCTCACAGGACACCTCAGAGTGGGATCTTTGTGTGCTGAGGAAAGGCCACACACAGGCTCAATTTCCTAGTCTGTGTAAAGAGCACTGCTTTGAAGATCAGAAGACTCACACTTTCGTCCTGCCAACCCTACTGTGTGACCTCACCTTCCCGTCTCTGGGCCTCAGTTTCTCCATTGTTAGAGAAAAGGTTGGGTTTTTGGCTTATCTCTAACATTCCTTCCAGTTCTAACTTTATTGGCAATTATATCCTAGCTGCTCTGGGTATCAGATTCCAAATCTAGCAACTAAGGGTAATCATTCTTCTCCCTCTATTAGCATGAGAGAACTGGAAAAATTAAAATGTATGTTACAGATGTACAGCAAACTCCCCAGAGGCCCTAGGTCTGTCACTAGGAGAAAATGAGGTATGAAAACTTGTGTTTCCTGTGGTCACGTGGTCTGGCTGTGGTGGGAAAAGGGAGTCCTGGGCCCCCTGAAACAGCCATGGCGGGTGATGCCCCCACCCCAAGCTGCCTTCATCCTCTTCCAGTCTCCACCAGAAGATCCCACAGCGCTGGAACTCGCTGCTTACCGGCAGCCTGCTTTCGTTCGTCAAGTCAGTGGGAGCGTAAATATTTAGATAAAGACAGTCTTCAGAAAACTGGAAAGAGATGTTCTCCTTTCTGTTGGTAATCAGGTCTGAGAGCATCTGCCCCGCCACCGGGTCTTGGGAGCACCTGGGAGGGGCGGGGAGAAAGAAGAACTCCTGAGGTTCAATCAGAGCTAAGCGAGGAGATGTCTCCTGCAGTCAGGCTGGGCCTTGGACTGGGAGGTTTAACCAGTAATAGAGTTACTTATGCCAAACTTGAGAGACTGAAATGCAAAGGAGGCTGTCTGGGAATCTGGGTTGGGGGCTGTGGGGCTCACTAAGGTCTTCCAGGACTGTGTATAGTGAGGAGGCCTAGCACTGTCCCCTTCCAGAGCCTTCGGGATGCCCTGGGTCAAGGAGAGGAGGCTGCCTATGCACCTGGGAGAGGACCATTTCCTGCACACTCTGGACACACCCTGGCTCCCCTGGGCTCCCTTTGGTGGGCTACAGGGTGACCATGTTCCTCCATCAGGTAAACCATGTGTTCTAGTCCACAGGAGACTTTCATAATCCATGAGAAGTCACTCAAATGGCAGACATTTGGGGTATGCAAGAGGTCAGGGGTGAAATATTTGTTGGGCAACAGCAGGAGAACTGTGTTCTAGTCCTGCCTCCGCCACTAATTTTCTCAGTGACCTTGGGTAAATACCTTGCCTGGTCTTGTCCCCAATCTGCCAGGTCTGGGTGAGGGAAGTGGTTTCTATAAGGGTCTTGCAGCCCTGACATGCTAAGATTCTATCATCAACCCATCCCAGGCAAGCGCTAATAGTTGCCTTAATAACAGATCTTAAAGATCCAACATAGATTATAATTGGAAACATTTACTGAGTTCTTTTGCCAATCTTGTTTTAAGTACCCCTTACGTACTAACTCATTTAATCCTCAGATCAGCCCCATGATGTAAGTTCTATTATTATATCCATTTTACAGTTGAGGAAACTGAGGAACAGAAAGGTTAGAGAATTTATCTAAGGTCACATAGCCAGAAAGACCCATACTATGTAGTGCTAATATTTCGAAGGACGTTACAAGCAACAATTCGGAATCTCTATATACCCAGCAGGCAAACATCACTGCCCCGGTATGTAGACGAGGTAACTGAGGCCCTAAAGTGCTTGGACGACACGGCTGTCAAGTGACAGAGTCAGAGCCCACAAAGAAGAATTCCTGATCTCCATCCTGGAGGAACTTGGCCCAGATCACCAAGAGCAAGGGGCATAATATTCATAAAAGAAGAAATTCAAAAGTTAAAGAAGAGTTCAATGTCACTAGGATTCAAATAAATGCAGAAAAAATAGCAAAATTATACAAATAATTATGATGATAGTAATAATTATTATTGCATTGTCTACCCAATAGGCAAAAAACGTTTTTAATAACCCCAAGCATTGCCAAAGTTTCAGTGGATAGAGGTTTCCATATATTAGCAAAAGGAGTGTAGTTGGACATTTCTGGAGGAAAACTTAAGAAAACGTGTATACTCTTTGACTCAAAAAAATCATTTCTTTGAACTTATCTGAAAATATTCATGAGTGTACACAAAGGTTTAGCTGCAGGATGTTTTATCAGAGTGCTATTTATATTATCAAAAACATTAATGAAAACTTGAACTCAAATAAGAGATTGGGTAAATAAATTATGATTCAATACCCAAGGTAATGCAGCTATTAAATGTCAGGCTGTGATATTTAATGACATAGAATGTTGTTCATGATATACTTGTAAGTGAGCAAAACAGGCATCCAAACTATCTGTAAAGTGTGATGGGTTATTATGATTTATAATAAGAAATATATATTTGGTCTTCCTCCAGTTTCTGGCACAGAGCTCCTAAAACCTTGGAATTTCCTAGGAGATGAGAGCCATAAAGGTGTGTTTATGTTAATAAGGTGACTTTTGGACCTCACCTGAGGCTGCAGGCTTGTTGCCAGGAGAACCAACCAGTGATTAGAGGGTTGTGATTTTCAGTCCACCCCCTGACCTCTGGGGAACGGAGAGGGTCTGCAGGGTGAATCAACGGTCAGTGACCAATGATTTAATCAACTGTGCCTATGTAATGAAGCTCCATAAAATACCCAAAGGACGGGAGTTCAGAGAGCTTCCAGGTTGGTGAACCAGAACGCTTTCACGTGCTACCATGCCAGGCCCCAAACTCCCCGAGGACAGACGCTCCTTTCTTCAGAACCTCGTCATATGTATCTCTTCATCTGGCTCCTGATTCGTATCCTTTAATATCCTTCATACTAAACTGGTCATCTAGTGAGTAAACTAGTTTCTATGAGCCACTCTAGCAAATTAATGACTTGGAGGGGGTCATGGGAACCTCTGATTTATAACCAGTCAATCAGTCAGAAGCACAGGCAATAACCTGGACTTGCGATGGGCATCTGAAGCAGAGGACAGTCTTGTGGGACTGAGCCCTTAACCTGTGGTATCTGACACTATCACTTGATAAATAGTGTCAGAATTAATTTAATTTCAGGACACCCAGCTGGTGTCTGAGAATTGCTTGTTGGTGTGAAAAAAGAACACATCTTGGAATTGCGTGCAGAGTCTTATGTGACTCTATTTTTAAGGGAGAAAATATGCAACAGATAAGAGACTGGAAAAGTAGAATTAAAAATATGAACAGCAGTTCCCTCCAGGGAGTGGAATCATATATGATTTTCATTTACTTACCTTTCCTTACCTGTACTTCCTCACTTTTCTGTAATAAATATGTATTACACATGCAATCAGGAAATAAAAACAGTGAATATTATTTTAGAAAGGAAGGAAGAATGGAAGGGGAGAAGAGTAGAGAAGAGGAAAACAAAAGAAAAGAAGGAAAAGAAAAGAAGAGAAAAAAGAAAAGAAGGCAGTAAGCGGCAGGACTCTGGAAATCTCCAGAAATGCCTTCCTGAGATGAATAAGGTCTGAAGGGAGGCACACAGGCATCCAGGCACCCTGGGGGGTGAGGCTGAGGGGCTTCTTTGCCCAACTTGGCCAGGGTGACTAGGACACACCAACCACTGCTCTGCTCATGACTAGGTGGCTAGGCATACTTGGGAATTGAGAACTTGCCTGGTCAACACCCCAAAGCACTCCTCACCCACATACTGCCTGGCTCACCCCACTCGCCAACTATGGCAAAGTTCAAGACAGGAGAATAAATAGAACCACTACTTCTGTTCCCTCTCACCGACTCATCTTTTTATTTTTTCAAAGCATTTATCATATTCTAACACATTACATAATTCATTTATTAATTTGCATGTTGTTTATTTTCTGTCTCCCCTGCTAGAATGTAAGCACCATGAAGACAGGATCTTTGTTCTGTTCACTAGTGGGTCTCGGAAAACTAAAACATGACTAGCACACAGTAGGTGCTCAATAACTATGTATTGAATAAAGGGGTCTAGAATGCTGTGAGAGTTCTGGTAAGTCTCTAAGGATTTACAGTATCTTGAGGATTCCAGAACAAAGTATGAGGCACTCAGAGGATTGCCTTGGCTCCTTCCTGCATGACTTTGAGGCAAACACCCCACTGAAAGATGCCAAAGCCACACCCCGGCTTACATAGGAGGGTAGGAGGTGGTGTTCTTCACAACGTGCCATGGTTCTGCAGGCTGCGGCGGAGCAAACCTCAGGGGTCCAAGAGGGGGCTTGGCAAAAGGGATGCCCAAGAAAACGGCCACGGGCTGTGCAAATCCTTCTAAGCTGACGTACTTCCCCAGGACCTTGCCCTGCACAGTGTCCACAACAGGCGGTGAGGATGGGAGCCCTGCTGGACATCAGGAGGAAATGAAGACACGTCAATGGTGAAGGGCTTGACTTGTATTCCAGGTGGGTCTTGCCAATTTTACATGTGACCTTGAATGAGTCACCTCAACTTTCTAGTTCTCAGTTTCTTCTTATGTAAAACGGAAATGATGTTAACTGTCCCTCCTAACTCATAGGGCTATCTCAAGGAGCAAATTGGAATTGGAGGTAAAACAGCATCGAGTGAAAAGTAAATGCAAGAAGGAGGGCTGCCGGGAGTGAACAGACACTGGGTTTCCACTCTCAGGCGCCTCTGGAAACAATTATCCACTAGGATCCTGGCGCTGAGCTGCATTTTGGATGGGAGGATGAACAAGAGGCGGCCCCTCTTCTCAGAAGCTCTGAACCTTGTAGGAAGAATGAGCCACATACATACTTGACCCTCCTGCTGGGAAGAGAGTGGTCAGTGTCCTGAGAGAGGCACCAGTAAGGTCCTACAGGAGTTAGACGAGGGAGCGAGGGTTTCTATTGGTGGCATCATGGAGGCCGTGACCTTGGAGCGGGGACTTGCAGCAAGGGGAGGACTGAGCAAGGGGAGACGGAAGAGGGGATATAAACGCATAAAGCAGAAAAGAGAATGTGCCGAGGCTCTGAGACAGCAAAATGCAAGGCCTGCCCGAGGAAGAGTGATGGAGCATTTGAGCCAGAGGGAGTCTGTGAGGAGGGGAAAAGAATCCTGGGATGAGAGAGGTTCATGTCTGAGAGGGCCTCAAATGCCAGGCTAAGGGTTTGGCCTTTATTTAGCTGGTAAATGAGCAGCAGGGAACAGTTCTGGGGTGCAGGAGAGTGACACAACCAGCTTGAAGAGGATTCTTCTGGTGGCTCTGAGCAGGGTCGTCCAGAGAGGGAGAGTTGGGGGGTCAGCTTCCTCTCTGTTCCATTCTTGTGCAGCAGACGGTGCTTCCTCACTGAGCTGAAATTCACGTCCCTGCAGCTGCCCCATCAGCCCTGGTTCTACCTGCTGTGGGACCATCCTGAGCTGTCATGGGGCAGGCGGTCTTTCAGACACTTGATCGTGCCCCTTCCTCAGTCCCTCAGGTCAGCTCTTGTGTGTCCCCTGTTTGTTCAAGCATTCCTCATAGGAAATGATGTCTAGCCTCTCATCCTCCCAATTGCTCTCCTTTAGATGTAGACAAAAAGTCAACATCTCCCTCAAAGTGTGTGGCCAGAACAGAAAATAATAATCCAGATTTCTTCTCATAGAAGAATAACCAATGCTCACCTTCAAGAGAGATGAAGTGAACAGCGGCCAGATTGCCAAGGGTGAGAAAGTGGGTGATGGGGTGAGGTCATCAGCAATAATGGTAAGAGCAGCAGTTACCATGCATGTAATAGGTAATGTTTATATACTGAGCACTCCCTTGTGCTGGATGTGCATTCCAGGTCAGTTAAAGTAATCTTCACAAAATCTTGCTAAGTAGTAGTTCATATGCCCATTTTATAGATGAGGAAGCTGAGGAAATGGAGGCAGCCAGTGTGGACTTTCTGAAGTTGGAAATGGGATGGCCTTGCAAAAGGGGGACCACTGGTAAAGGAATGATCTCTTCTAATTTGGTTCTTCCTCTGCCCCTACACTCAGTTCCCGGCATCCCACAGTGTCATGCCACCAGAAAGAAGATAGAGTCCAGATGGGGCCTGGGCTGTCAGGACACTGGTGGCCAGAGCACTGGCTCTAGACTCAGGGGTCACAGAAAGATTCCAGAGCGTGATTTTCCAGCTGACGTTGAACAAGGACATTTCCCTGTCTGAGTCTCAGTTTCTCCATCCATCAAATGGCACAGATGCATTCTGAGGGCCCTTGCTGCACCCTTGTATTAACCATGTCTTTAGTGTCTGTATTTGATGTTTTGACGTCTGGGGCCTTGCAGACCCTGCCCCTCCCAGAGGCAGCCATTCCTAGAGGTGGGAACCAGTTTGTCCTTCAAGCATGCCAGAGCCCACACCCCAACCACCTTCTTTATCAGGCTCCTGCCCTAATCACTCTAGGGCCAGGTACCTGACAACTGCAGACAGCCCAGAGGCCCCAGAGCCAGTTGAAATTGTTTAGTTTGCCAACCCTGAATCCGCTTATCCCACCTCGCCCCTCCCTCTCACAGCAACCAGGATGAAGACTCTTGCCCACAATTCCTCCTTCTCCTTCTGCCTTCTGAACCACTGGTGCTTCCCCTTGTGGCCCACCATGGCGTTGACTTGCCCCCTCCCCTTGGGAACTGTGAGTAACAGACTCTCTTTCCAATGGCAGTCGGCTCCTGTTCTGTTTGCCTTACCATGCCTCAAATTTCTATTAACACATTATTTTAAAACAACTGTTTTATTGATGAATTCTTATTTTCCACTGTTTCCATACCAGGAACTATGCTCTTTACAAACAACAACCCATTTCCTCCTCACAACAGCCCAATGAGTTAGGTACTGTCCTTATCCATATTTTAGAGGGGGAAACTGAGACACAGAAAAGTGAAGTTCCTTGCCTAAGGACACACAGATAATAAGTGCTGAGCCGGGACTCGAAGCCATGTACTCTGGTTCCAGAGTCCATATTTAATATCTGCTAAGCCACTCTCCATGATTTTGGCCATATCTGGACTAATCATCAAGGGGAAATAAACTGAGCTCTCCAAAGTTCTCATCTGCGAGGCATGAGGTTAGCTGATTGTTCTCCTGTGCTGGGAACGGCCAGCTGAGGTCTCAGCATTTATCCTCCTTAGCTGGGGCTGACTTGGCTGGGAACTCCAAGTCTGGAGGGCACTCTCCTGCAGATCCAGACCTGTCATGCCTTTGTGTCATAAGCAGCTCCTTCACCTCGTCGCTGGACAAGTATTTCCAAATGTCCCGCCTCTATTTGTATTTCAGAAGGACTCACCCCAAGCCGTGGAAGCAGCGAGGGAGACCAGGACCAGAGCAAAGAGCCACATCATGGAAGGACAGTAGCTACTGGGCCTGCAGGTCTCTGCACCGTTTTGAAGAGCTGTGCAGTCCGGCACCAGAGCCACAGCTCTGGTCCCGCCCCTCACTTCCCACCCTCCTCCAGCTCCCGCCCCCTCCAGCTCCAGCTCCCTCAGTTCCTGCCCCCTAAATTTGCTCCCCTACAGTTCCTGCCTGCCCCAAAGCTCTCACCCCATCCCCTGCCCTATAGCCCGATCAGGAGATAGCATAAAAGCTCTATACTTTCCAAATTTTGTTCTGGGCATCTGTTGAGGCCTCTGCACCATGTCCACCCAGAGTTTACTCTCTTTTATCCAAACAGCCTGAACAAATCTCTCTGATTAAGATAGCCACAGACTCTTCAAACAACTTGTTACATAAGGGTATCTCCCTTCCTGGACTTTAACCTCAGTGTCCACTGAGCTTCCCAAAGACTGGTGCAATCAACAGGTGCTTTTAGACAATAGGACACTTATTGCAGTCCCCAGAATAAGCTTGCAAACTGTTAGAGCAACTCCCAGTCTCCCGGCTGCTCAGCTGGGGAACTGATGACAAATCTCCTCATTTCCCTGGGCTTCTAATCCATAGAGCTCTATGCTGTCAAGTTTGGAAGCATCTTTAATTGCATCCAGTCTCCCTTTTGATGCCTAAATTAATTTACCACATTCCTGCCAAGTGAGTCAGCCTTGTGTTGCACACCTCCAGTGTCCGAGAACTCAGTACCTCTCCAGGCAGGGATCTTTGGAGAGAAGGTTCTTACGTGAACTAACTCCAGCTCTCCATAGTCCCTGGCTCTAATCCTCCATTCATCCTTCCATTTATTCATTATTCCATTTATTCATGCATTTTCCAAACATTTACCGAATGCCTGGCACTATGCTAGTTGTTATGGATACAAAAATGAATTCAAGTCATGTTTATTGCCTCAAGGAGCTCACTGTGTAATAGATAAGACACATGGATGTGAGAGGATTGCAATGCATTGTCAAAGCACCAAAATGCAAAGATATAAAGTGCTCTGGGAACACTTGGAAAAGTGTCCTTTACCTGCTGGGGAACACGAGGAAGATGCTCAAAGCCTGTTTCACAGAATCATTAAACGACCAACATCGGGGAATTCATTGAATACACTCTGGTGCGGCTGGCTAGGGACATACTATGCATTCCTGCAAAGTAGTGACGTTCACCTTTATTTCTTGACAAGGAAAGACATCCTGATCTGTTGTCAAAGGAAAAAAATAAAACTGGTTATAAAACAGTTATGGCTGCTATGGGATACAGTTTAGCAGTTGCTCAATAACTAAACACAGAGTTACCATATTTCTCAGAAATTCCTCTCCTGGGTATATACCCAAGATAATTGAAACCATGTCCCTTAAAATCTTGTACACAAATAGCAGCATTATTTGTAATAGCCAAAAGTGGAAAAACCCAAATGTCCATTAACTGATGATGGTCAAATAAAATGTGATCTATCCATGCAAAGGAATATTATTCAGCCATAAAAGGTAATGAAGTATGGATATTTGCTACAACATGGACGAATCTTGAAAACATTATGCTAATGAAAGAAGACAGACACAAAAGGCTACATATTGTATAATTCTATTTATAATAAATGTCAAATATAAGCAAATCTAGAGAGACAGAAAATGGAATTACCTGGGCAGCACCAGCGGGGTGATCTGCCTGACAAGATGCCTGCCGTCCCCCACACGCAATCCACTCTTTGACAGCAACTTCCTTGTCCCACCCCTTCTGCCTATAAAAATCTTTCATTTTGTACAGCTCTTCAGAGCTCCTTTCTGTCTTGTAGATGGGATACTGCCCATTCATGAATCATTGAATAAAGCCAATAGGGTCTTTAAAATTTACTCAGTTGAATTTTGTTTGTTAACACCTTTAATCCATGACAAGTTACTCAGGTCTTCCATTTATGGAAATGGTGTAAAATTTCCTTTTTGAATGAGTGTGTTAAAGCAAAAAGAATTAATCCATTTAAGAAAACTGCTAATAATAGTACAGATGGTATGCTGTTATGGCAACAAAACGTGATGTTAGGATGAGAATAACCGAGGTTCCAGAAACACTGCCTATGTCTAAAGTGCATTGGAAAATATCATAGAATTCTAGATTCACAGAATATTGATCCAGGGTGAACAGTGCATGAGAGATCACCAACCCATAGGCTCCCCCTGCCTCTCACCACTCCCTTTCCAGTAAGGACTCCCAGGAGTCACCCAGTGGGGTTCCCAGACCTCTGGTCTCCAGTGCCATGTTCCTCACAATGAAGGCTCTGCCTGATTGACCCCATAATTAACAGACAGAGTCAAGTGAAGGGCCCAGTAGGACAGGGGCTCCTACTAGTCCAGTGCTTGTTCTAGCATGTGCTCTCCATGTATCTGTTGAGTAAACTGATGGAGATGCAGAGGTTTGGGGGGGCTAACCTGGAGCCCCCAGAGGCGTCTTCTCTCCTGAGACCTGCCCAACCACTTGGGAGTTAAGGCCAGTTGCTAGGAGTTTACTCTTCAGACCATGTAGTTCCACACGGGAAACCTCAGGGAGTTCCCCGAGGGAACAGCGATAATCCCAGTCAACTGCCACTGAAACGAGAAGAGCTGGATCTCTTACAGCTAATGTGACGCAGGGAGATTATACATGTTAGGTAAAACTGAGGTCTGGCTTTAGGCTTCATGGACTCCAGCCTCACCCGTCACTTCTGCAGAGTCATCACGAGCCAGGAAGGGGCTTCCAGGCTGCAGCCAGACACGGCAAGGTCAGGGAGTGGCTGCCTCTGTTTGTGGAATTGGCTGGTGTAACAAGCAGCAATGTGATTGAACAGTGGGGTTGGGAGAATAATTCATCCCAACATTTTATATTGTGCTAAGTCAGCAACCTACAGTCTTCATAGGCTAAGAGCCAGGGCTGTGTTCCCAGGTTGCAAAGGCCAGCTGGCCAGGGCAAAAGGCAGGATAGTTATGCCTTAACAGGTGTGTGTGTGTGTGTGTGTGTGTGTATGCACGCGCGCACGTGCATGTGTTTGGCGTGCTAAGTGATTAGAAATATGCTTGTTGTCTGCTTAGGAAGACCACACAGATTGTCCCATGTGGATAGGGATAAGGGTGCTATTTATTAGGGTGCTCATTATGACCTGTGTTTCTTTCCTAGATAAAAGAGAGGAACCTCAGCCCAGGTCAATCTTTGCAGAAGTGATCACCTCTGGCAATGACTCTAATGCTGTCACAAAGTCCTCACCCCACCACAGGGCTCCCTCTCTCTCACCTGCCACAGTGGCTAGAATGAATGTAACTGAGTGTCCCTTTTTGAATTTTGAGTCTCCAGAAGCTTCATTTCAGCTGTAACCTATGGCCATGGCCAAGCACCCTTGAGCTTTTCCAGGACTGTCATGTGCTTTATGCTACTGGTTGCCCAGTTCTCCCTGATGTCAATATTGGTCTGGCCTGGACAAGGGCAGGCTTGCCAATGACACTGGGAAAACAGTGTAAGCGTGGAGAAGGCGCAACTGTCTCTTTACTGCGCTGGCCTGGAGACAACCCTGCTTCATGTCTGCCCCCTCTGCATTGACAAGAGCAAATCTCATGACTCCAGCTAATGTGAAGGGGACTGCGGCATGTGTTCCTGGCTGGGTAGCACCTTCTCAGTGACAAGTCCACACAGGGAGAGTGTGTGACTCAGGGCTGGAAAGGTGACAGCCATGGTGGCCAGTAATATTTAAGGGTCTCTAGACCGCACAGGCAGTTTTATTCTGATTACCCTTGCCTAAGAAAGTGTCCCTTTCTTTGTACAGATCCTGGACCCAAGATGGTTCTGCCGTTTGGGGTTGTTAACCAGAGACAGTCAAATGGATCCCCAGGGTTAAGGAGTCTGACACAATAGAGAGGAGGCTGAGTTTGTTCCAGAGAAACTGAAGCGTTAGAAATTAGGGAGAAGTTTGTGATGGACAGAACTACAGAATCACCAGCATTATGGCGGGTCCAACTGTTATTTGGAGGTTGGAGTTCTCCATTTTGAAATGGCCTGAGATATCATGATCTTTCCTGGTTACAGCAAGACAAGACATGGACAAAAGAACCATAAAGACCTTCATCGTGTAAGAATTAGGAAAAAGATGGTCAAGAGAGGAAAAGAGGAATGGAAAGAAACTTTCTTGATCTGATCTTGGGATGAAGCAATATACCTTAATGTCAGTTACTTCTCTTCCTAGCCAATTTGATGTTTAGGTTTCCAGTTGGTGTGTAGTTTCTAGAGCTTGAAAGAGCCCTTTTTAATTGGGGGATGTGAACCCAAGGTTCAAGTCCTTGACGTTTGCTGCCACCTGGAGAGTGAGGTGGACCTGGCATAGTCCCTTCCAAGGGGATCGAAGGTCAGTCTTGGTTCTTAGTGATTCCAAATCAGAAGAGTAGGAGAAAACTGGAAACATTAGTTTGGAGAGTCATGCCAGATATTTGAGAAACCCAGAAGTGTTCAGGGTCCAGTACAGTTTACAGGTATATAACAAAACCTCAAAGGCAGTTAGCAGAATCAGAATCTAATATCTACAGATATGCAAACATCATTCTTCTCTCTACAATCACCTCCATTTGTTTTATCAAAGATAATGACAGTAAAACTAATTTGTTTGTCTTAAAGTTGGCCTCATTATTTGCAAAACTGCAGCAAGAATAGTGATTAACCATAGAAGCTCTTTTTAAGACTGTTTTGCCTGAACTTTTCATAAGGAATCTGAGAATGAGCTCTTAAAAGCCTCTGAGGCCAGGAAGCCAAGCCAAGATTTTTCCAGCAAAACATATAGTTTGAGTAAATTCCTCTCTTCTAGACGTATGCCCAAATTTTCTGAGGTTCCTGAGCCTACCAGGAGGTGAACTTCCTTCCTTGTCTGGTAAGGCTGTGGGAACCATATAAGCAAGGTACCAAGCCAATTTTTCCAAGAGGCTTTATTGGTTCCTTAAAGTCAACCTTAGTTCCTCAAAGCTGTCTGGTCATGTCTGAGTCTATGTATATCTCTCTCAAGTATTACATTCCAATCAAAGTCTTGTTAATATAACCAGCGTTTTCAGTTGTGTCCTGTTACAAGGAGAACAGATTCTTATTGAACTTATGCAAATAACTAACTCTATTTCCATGAAAAGAATACTCAAGAGTTCCAAATTCTGGTGGGATCAGGTAGGGAGAAAAAGTAAATGTTCCATCTTTGTTTACACAGGTACATTTTTACCAAGTTGCTGTAAGTCATAGATAGCTTAAAAGAAAAGGCTTCTTTAAATCTGGAAAAATAAAACACTAAGAAATCAGCAACGTTTCAAACAAAAGGTCATAAAAAATTATAATTATCCTCTTCAATTCATTCAATCCCGTGTAATTAATACTTCTTATGTTTGAATTATGTTTTTCATTAGTACTGGAAAATCTTACCCAGTTCAGTTTTATGATCTTAAAGTTATCATACATCTGTATTTGTCAAAGTCCTTTCCATGAATCTCCTTGAAGATGAAACCATTTGCAGGAATGCTTTTGCAAGTGCATCAGAATAAAACAATAACTTATAAATTACAAAAGACTTAAAAATGGCCATGGTTAAAGATCTGATGAAAGTTCATTATAATGCAATTGACAAAGAAATATGGTTACTTCTGTGACATACAACATTTTAAGATAATATCTAAAATTATGACTGATAACATTATACCAGCACAAATCAGAATTTTAGGAATTTCATACAATTTGTGGGACACATATTAACATATATGTATAGAAATAAAAGGTAAAGAAGATTTAATATTATTTATAATTTGACAATGCTTCCCACGTCATTTAACATATCAAATAAACCAAATTAGTTTACCATTTCTCTTTTTATAAGGAGAGAAAAAAACAATTTCAAATGTTTCAATGGGCCCTCTGGAAAGTCCTAAAGTTTGTTTAAGGTCAAGAAAACTCTATTTAGAGTCTTATTTTTGGGAAGATTATCAAAAATATCAAAAAGTTTAAAAACACTCGCCCAAATAAGATCATAGTTCACTGTGAAACAATACTTAGTTATCCATTTAACCAAAGTTACAATTAAGAACTTCACTGGCAAGTGCAGAAACTTACACAGTCTTAAAAACAAAAAAACAACTTAGCTTTTTTAATAGAGAAGAATCGGTTTTCTTAAGTAATCAAAGACCAGATAAAGACAACATGAAACACAGAAAGTTTTTTAAAGTCTTTAAAGGCACACATCTACGTGTACAAACAGAATGGAAAAGGAGATGACAGCAACAGCATTTTGGAAACTGGAAGATGGACAGAACAATGGCCATTGCTTTTTGAGCAGAGAAAATAACAGACAATGCACAGAGAGGAGGGAGTCACCAGAGACATGGATTCAAGGTTGAGGCAGTAGAAAACTCTCTGAATTTAGAGCTACCAGGTACCTGTGAAAGTGGGGTGCAGATATCCCCCACGTATGCACATGGTGAGTGCAGCTCTCCCCTCTGAGATGCACCCTGAAGCCAAATTGCCCACACATGCTCTGCCTCTGCCAGTCCTAGAACTGGATTGAATCCGGGGAATCTGATCACCTGATTACAACAGAGCATCAGGAGGCACTTGGCTGCACCAACATAATGTGATTTTTGTCCAGAGATCTGAGTGTCAAAAGAAGTTCCCTGAAGTTCAAGGAAATGGCTGCAGTGACAGTGACTCTTGAGGAAGCCAATGCCTGATCACCTAGCTAGTGGTCATGATGGTGGACAAGGTTGTCCCTACCCTTATATTACTGACCATCAGTGGTCCACTTTTCCCATAAAGTATCTTATTTTCAGGAATGCAACTTTGTAAATCAATTGTTGCACATAGTAAAACTAAGCAAAGAAATATACAGTAATTAATAAGAATAAAAGTGTAGCAATCCTTCAGAAAATACCACGTGTTGACAATGATACAGAATAGCCAGAAATCTCTTAATCTGCTGGTAGGAGGGAAAATTTGTACTACTACCTTGCAAAACATTTTGGAGTATTCTGCTAAAGTTGACATATGCAACCTCTGGGGGCCAGCCCCGTGGCTTAGCGGTTAAGTGCGCGTGCTCCGCGACTGGCGGCCCGGGTTCGGATCCCTGGCGCGCACCAACGCACCGTGTTTCCATCCATGCTGAGACCACGTCCCACATACAGAAACTAGAAGGATGTGCAACTATGACATACAACTATCTACTGGGGCTTTGGGGAAAACGAAAAAAAGGAGGAGGATTGGCAATAGATGTTAGCTCAGAGCCGGCCTTCCTCAGCAAAAAGAGGAGGATTAGCATGGATGTTAGCTCAGGGCTGATCTTCCTCACAAAAAATAAATAAATAAAGCATTGTTAAAAAAAAAAAAAACACTACTGGGGCCAAATTCAGGATATGAGCTGAAGATCTCTGACCCAGAAAACTCTGTTACTGACATCTCAGAAACCCTCCTGTTCTGTGCTCCTCAGGTATAGTCTTGAAGCAACCACAAAGAAAAACTAATTACCCTGGTAAATTATATGGACATAATATGAATGATATGGATATAATAGTTATTATATGGATATAATGGGGACTATATGGATGTAATATGGATCATATGGTTATAATGGGAATTATATGGTTATAGTATGGATTATACAGATATAAAAAGTAGAAGTGCATCCTTTGAATGATGGTATGTACAATAGTCTCCCTACTTATCATCTGCTTAACTTTAATTTATCCTTTCTTAATGTAAATATTATTTCTCCAGAGAGAATCTCCTAAAACTTCAATCTTGTAATCTATGCAGAAATAGAAGTATAATGATGTACACCTGAAATTTTATACAATGTTATAAACCAATGGTACTACAATAAAAAAAAAAAAAAACACTTCAATCTAAATTGGGTTTCCCTGTTGCACTTTCTCAAAACACCTTACTTTTCCTGAATGAACGTATCAAATTTACATCACAAGATAGTCAATTGCATGAATGTTTCCCTACTGTCTGCTTGCTCACCATTTGGTGGAGAGCATTTCTTTACTCACCGTTGTATCCCCACTGGGGATATGCCTGGTACATACCAGGCACGTGATGTAGATTTATTGCATGAAGGATTAACACCGACCCCATCAGGGAAACATCTTTTGTCCTCAGTGAACTTGCTGCCTGGTAGTTCACTTCCAGGATCCTGACCTTCCAGGACATCTGGCTTCTCTGGCTGAGAAGGAGGCTCACCAGCATGCCACCGTCCCCCACATAACTCCTGTGCTAGAGAAAAGACTCAGCTCAAGCCAGTGACATTCAAGACATCCAAGCTTGGCTTGTGTCTGAAACCCACCTGGATTGGGTTTGAAAGACTCATATTTCTGAAACACACACAGACACTTTCTCTGATAGAAAGTCTACTTCATCCTGGATGCTGGGGGTAGGGTGGAGGGACAGTTTCAGTACAGGATTAAATTCTATCCCCTGTGCATATTTTACATTCTGATTTTATTTCCTATGAGTGACGAGATCATTATTATGCCCACTAATAGGCCAGCCCTCCTGCAGATTTATTGAAGAAATCTGATTTCCAGGTTACCAAGGCAAACTGCATTTTTTGATGTTGGAAAGAATTCCCAAAAGATCATCCTCAAGTTCAGAAAACATCAGCAAAAGCAGCTGATTCCACAAAGTAGCCAAACACAGAATGAAACTAATGATTTCCGGAGAAATTGCAGAAGGAGAAAGAAAACTGAAGTCACACAGAGGTAACTTCTCAAGGAGCAAAAGAGAAAAAGACAGGCAGGAGCAGAGAAAGGAAGATTAAGGAGGAAAGGACTGAGGAGCGCTCCAGAAGTGGACATTATCAGGGGGAGGGTATCCACCCAAAACTCCACGTCCAGCTCCTTCAGACTCTGTCCCAGGCTCATGTTCAAGTCCAGCTGCAGGTACTGCTCGGTCTGGTTGTGGGCCGGCCGCAGAGGCAGACCTTCCCCGTTAGGATCGCTGGAAGTGAGAGCAGGAACAGGGGTGAGGTTCTCATCCTCAGACACCTGGTTGTGGGGGAAGCCGGGAGGTTTACTTACCCGGTCCGAGCAAAGTTAGCCCAGTATCTCCTCATCTTCCTTCTCAGCACTTTCTCCTCCTCTGTGGCTCCTTCTGAAGGAGATAATTGAAACTGAACACAAAACTCAGGTTCGTTGACCCAACACACAACAAAGACAATCACCAAAAACACCAGGATTGCAGCACGGAAAGAGGTTTATTATCAAAAGGCAGTCAGACAAGAAGATAGGAGTGAAAAACTCCAATCCACTTCCTGAAGGGAAAAAGGTAAAGGATTTTATCTAGGGTCCTAGGCAGCGGAAGGGGAGCATGTGTCCCTGCAGCCTGTTGCCTTCGCATGAGGTTTATCTTGAGTCTCTGGTGTCACCTTCAGCCTATGTTTGGCCTTGTGAGATTGAATCTCTTTTTCCTTGACTGTGTGGACTTTTCTGGTTAGTTTTCACCTTCAGCTTGCATTTGGCCTGTGAGACTGAATCTCCTTTCTTCTTGACCATCTGGGCCTTGACTTCCTAGAAAAAACAATGCACTTATCCTGTAGCTGAGTATGGGCATGCACAGCTGCAGTTAGCAAAGCTTATCTCAATTTTTTTTTCTCTCTTTGTTTTTTTTTTGCTTTAACCCAGGGAAAATTTTAACTCATTCCTTCTTGGTTTCATAATCACCAAATCTGGCTCTCACAATGATTTGCCAGAGGCCCTAGCTCCCTTACATTTGATGAGTCACTTTCACACTCTCCCTCCCTTGGATTCTCCCCAGACTATCAAGCCATAAGCCCATTTTGTACATGCAGATACTGAGGCTCTGAGCAGCTGTGACTTGCCCAAGGAATCCTGGAGTCCAAATGGCAGATGAGGCTGAACACACATCTTCCCTGTCACCCATTCCCAAGAGGCTGCAAGTTCCTTGGGGGAAAGGGACCACTTCTCTCCCACTCTCTCTTGTTGTCTGTCTGTCTGTCTCTCAAACAATTAATTGGTTATTCTACTTCTTTCTTTGAAAAACTAATACCTCTCCAAAGTACAAAATCCAAATTGCAGGAAGTGTGTGTAATGAAAATAAGTTCCCTTCTCCTCTATTCCCCCCAGACACTCATTACCAGCCTCAGAGGCAACCATTTTTGGCAGCTTAGTGAGCGCCCTCTGAAGGCAGCTGAGATATATGCAAGCGTTTAAGCAGACTTCTTTTCTTAATTTCTTTTATATTATTTTATTGAAGTCATATTGGTTTACAACATTGTGCAAAGTTCAGGTGTACATTATTATATTTCAGCTTCTGTATAGACTGCATCCTGTTCACCACCAATAGGCTAGTTTTTATCCATCACCAGGCATATGTGCTCCTTTATCCCTTTAGCTCTCTCTTCATCCCCTTTCCCTCTGGTAACCACCAATCTGTTCTCCTTATCCATGAGTTTGTTTATCTTCCACAGATGAGTGAAATCACATGGTGTTTGTCTTTCTCCGTCTGGCTTACTTCACTTAGCATAAAATTCTCAAGGCCCATCCATGTTGTCACAAATGGCATGATTTTGTCTTTCTTTTATGGCTGAGTAGTAGTCTATCATATACATATACCACATCTTCTTTATCCAGTTATCCATTGATGGGCATTTGGGTTGGTTCCATGCCTTGCCTCTTGTGAATAATGCTGTGATAAACATAAGGGTGCATATATCTTTTCGAATTAGTGATTTCCCTGTTCTTTGGATACATACCCAGAAGTGGAATAGCTGGATCATATGATATTCCTATTTTTAACTTTTTGAGAAATCTCCATACTGTTTTCCATAGTGGCTGCACCAGTTTACGTTCCCACCAGCAGTGTATAAGGGTTCTCTTTTCTCCACATCCTCTCCAACATTTGTTATTTCTTGCTTTATTAATTAAATCCATTCTGACGAGTGTGAGGTGATGTCTCATTGTAGTTTTGATTTGCATTTCCCTAATAATTAGTGATGTTAAACATCTTTTCATGTGCCTGTCGGCCATCTGCATACTTTTTTTGCAAAACTGTCTCTTCATATCCTCTGCCCATTTTTTGATCAGGTTGTTCATTGTTTTTCTTGTTGAGTTGTATGAATTCATTATATATTTTAGAAATTAACCTCTTATTAGGTATATGATTTTCAAATATTTTCTCCCAGTTGGTGGGTTGTCTTTTTGTCTTATTGATGATTTCCTTTGTTGTGCAGAAGTTTTTTAGTCTTATGTAGTCCCATTTTTTAATTTTTTCTTTTGTTTCCCTTGCCTGAGTAGACATAGTATTCAAAAAAATAATAAGATTGATGCTAAAGAGTATACTGCCTATATATTCATCTAAGGATTTTATGGTTTCAGGTCTTACATTCAAGTGTTTAATCCATTTGAGTTACTTTTTTTGTGTGGTGTAAGACAATGGTTTACTTTCATTCTTTGGCGTGTGGCTGTCCAGTTTTCCCAACACCATTTACTGAAGAGACTTTCCTTTCTCCATTGTATGTTCTTGGCTCCTTTGTCAAAAATTAGCTATCTATAGATGTTAAGGTTTATTTCTAGGTTCCAAATTCTGTTCCATTGATCTGTGTGTCTGTTTTTGTGCCAGTACCATGCTGTTTTGATTAGTATAGCTTTGTAGTATATTTTGAAATCAGGGATTGTGATGCCTCCAGCTTTGTTCTTTTTCTCAGAATTGCTTTGGCTATTCGGGGTCTTTTGTTGTTCCATATAAATTTTAAGATTCTTTGTTCTATTTCAGTGAAGAATGTCATTGGGATTCTGATTGGGATTGCATTGAATCTATAGATTGCTTTAGGTAATATGGTGATTTTAACTATGTTTATTCTTCCAATCCATGAGCATTGAATATTTTTTCATTTCTTTATGTCTTCAATTTCTTTCAATAATGTCTTACAGTTTTCAGTGTATACGTCTTTCACCCCCTTAGTTAAATATATTCCTAGGTATTTTATTATTTTTGTTGTGACTGTAAATGGATTGTATGCTTGATTTCTCTTTCTGCTGGTTCATTATTAGTGTATAGAAATGCACCTGATTTTTTATTTTTATTTTTTAATTTAATTTTATTTATTTATTTTTTGTGAGGAAGATCAGCCTTGAGCTGACATCTGTTGCCAATCCTCCTCTTTTTGCTGTGGAATATTGGCCCTGGGATAACATCCATGCCCATCTTCCTCTACTTCATACAGAACTCCACCACAGCATTGCTTGACTAATGCTGCACCAGTCTGTCCCCAGGATCCAAACCTGCAAACCCCAGGCTGCCGCAGCTGAGCACATGAACTTAACTCCTATGCCATCAAGGTGGCTCAGAAATGCAACTGTTTTTTGTATGTTGATTTACTGCAACTTTACTATATTTGTTAATTATTTCTAATAGCTTTTTGGTGGATTCTTTAGGATTTTCTCTATATAGAGTCATGTCATCTGCAAATAGTGATATTTTTACTTCTTCCTTTCTAATTTGGATCTCTTTTATTTCTTTTTCTTGCCTAATTGCTCAGGCCAAAATCTCCAGTACTATGTTGAATAAGAGTGGAAAGAGTGGGTACCCTTGTCTTCTTCCTGTTCTCAGAGGGATGGCTTTCAGTTTTTCACTATTGAGTATGATGTTGGCTGTGGGTTTGTCATATATGTTCATTATTATGTTGAGGTACTTTACTTCTATAGCCATTTTTTTGAGAGTTTTTATCATAAATGGATGTTGGATCTATTGATTTATGGATGTTGAACCACCCTTGCACCCCTGGAATAAATCCCACTTGATTGTGTTGTGTGATCTTTTTAATGTGCTATTGTTTGATTTGCTAATATTTTGTTGAGGATTTTTGCATCTTTGTTCATCAGTGATACTGGCCTATAATTTTCCTTTTTTGTGTTGTCTTTGTCTGGTTTTGGTATCAGGGTAATGTCGGCCTTGTAAAATGAGTTAGGAAGTGTCCCATTCTCTTCAATTTATCAAAAGTGTTTCACAAAGATAGATATTAAATGTTCTTTGGATGTTAGGTAGAATTCACTGGAGAAGCCATCTGGTCCTGGATTTTTGGTTTTTGGGAGGTTTTTAATTACTCTTTCAATTTCTTTACTTGTAATCAGTCTATTCAAATTCTCTATTTCTTCTTGATTCAGTTTTTTGAGGTTGTATGATTCTAAGAATTTAACCATTTTTTTAGATTATCCAGTTTGTTGGTGTATAGGTTTTCATGGTATTTGCTTATAATCCTTTGTATTTCCATCATGTCTGTTGTAATTTCTCCTCTTTTGTTTCTGATTTATTTGAGCCTTCTCTTTTTTTCTTAGTGAATTTTGCTAAAAGTTTGTCAATTCTGTTTATCTTTTCAAAGAATCAGCTCTTAGTTTTATTGATTTTTTAAATTTCTATTTCATTTATTGCTGCTCTGATTTCTATAATTTCTTTCCTTTTGCTGATTTTGATCCTTGTTTGTTCTTCTTTTTTCTGGTTCCTTTAGGTGTACTGCTAAATTGTTTATTTGAGATATTTTCTTGTTTCATAAGGGAGGCTTGTCTTGCTATAATTTTCCCTCTTCGAACCACTTTTGCTGCATCTCTTGAGAGTTGGTATGTTGTATTTTCATTTTCATTTGTCTCAAGTATTTTTTGATTTCTCCCTTGATTTCTTCATTGATCCAATGGTTGTTCAGTAGTATGTTTTTTAGTCTCCACATATTGGTGACTTTCCCAGCTTTTTTCTTATAGTTAATTTCTAGTTTCACAGCACTGTGGTCAGAAAAGATGCTTGATATGATTTCAGTCTTCTTAAATTTGTTGAGGCTCGCCTCAGTTTCCCAACATATGGTCTATCTTTGAGAATGTTCCATGTGCACTTGAGAAGAATGTGTATTCCACTGTTTTTGGATCAAATGTTCTATATACATCTATTAAATTGATCTGGTTTAGTGGTTCATTTAAGGCCACTGTTTCCTTGTTGACTTTCTGTCTGGACAATCGATCCATTGACGTAAGTGGGGCGTTGAGGTCCCCTACTATTATTGTGTTGCTGTCAATTTCTCTTCTCAGGTTAATATTTGCTTTATATACTTTGGTGCTCCTGTGTTAGGTGCATGTATATCCATAAGTGTTATGTCCTCCTGCTGGAATTTCACTTTTATCATTATATACTGCCCCTCTTTGTCTCTCATTGCCTTTTTTAATCTTGAAGTCTACTTAGTCTGATATAAGTATGGTAACACCAGCTTTCTTTGCTTGCCATTTGCTTGAACTATCATCTTCTGTCCCTTTGCTCTGAGCCTGTGTTTGTTTTTAGAGCTGAGATGTGTTTCCTGGAGGCAGCATATTGTTGGATCTTGTTTTTTAATCCATCCAGCTACTCTGTGTCTTTTGATTGGAGAATTCAATCCATTTATGTTTACAATGATTATTGATATATGAGGGCTTAATAATTCCATTTTATCTCTTGTTTTCCAGTTATTCTAAATTTCCGTTATTTCTCTTCCCTTATATCTCTGACTGTCATTTCAGTTTGGTGGTTTTCTGTGATGTTTTTCTCCATTGTCTCTTTACTGATGAATTGTGACTCTACTCTGGTTTTTGGTCTGGTGGTTACCATGAGGTTAGTATAAAAGATCTCACAGATGAGACACTCCATTTTCTGATAGCCTCTTATCTCCATTAGCCTAAGTATGTTCCATCCCTTTCCTCTTCCCCTCTGGAGTTGTTGTTATCACAAATTATCCTGTTTTGTGTTGTGAATTTGTGACTAAATAAAGTATTTATAGTTATTTTTGATGCTTTCCTTCCCTTTATCTTTTATGTTATAATTAAATGTTTGTTAACCTGTTCCAATAGAGAGCTTCAATTTTCTGATTTTGTCTGTCTATTTATCTCCTTGATCAAAGCTTTTTAAACCTTTGTCTTTTTGTTTCAGGTAGGAGGGCTTCTTTCATAATTTCTTGTAAGGGAGGTTTAGCAGCGATGAACTCCCTCAGCCTCTGTTTGTCTGGGAAAGCTTTTATTTCTCTATCAGCTCTGAAGGACAGTTTCACTGGATAGAGTATTCTGGGCTGAAAGTTTTTGTCTTTCAGTGTTTTGAATGTTTCATTCCACTCTTTCCTAGCCTGTAGGATTTCTGCTGAGAAATCTGCTGAAAGCCTGATAGGGGCCCCTTTGTAGATTATTTTCTTCTTCCTTGACGCCCTTAATATTTTTTTCTTTGTCATTAACTTTTGCTGGTTTTACTAGTATATGTCGTGGAGAAGGTCTTTTTGCATTTATGTAATTAGGAGTTCTATTGGCTTCATGTACTTGTAAGACCAGTTTCTTGCCTAGGTTTAGGAAGTTTTCAGCTATTATTTCTTTGAGCAAGCTCTCTGCTCCTTTCTTCCCCTCTTCTCCCTCTGGAATACTTATAATCCTTATTTTTCTTTTCTAAATTGAGTTAGATATCTGTTGAAGAATTCCTTCATTTTTAAAAAATCTTAGTTCTCTTTCCTCCTCCACCTGAAGCATTTCTATATTTCTATCCTCTAAATCACTAATTCTGTTCCTCCATAATATCAGCTATATTTTTTAAGGATGGTAGATTATTTTTTATCTCATTAATTGTGTTTTCCTATCCAGAATTTCTTTTTTTATTATTTTTTTTAGAGTTTCAATGTCTTTGGTGAAGTATTACTTCTGCTCATTTATTTTATTCCTGAGATCCTTGAACTGTCTTTCTCAGTTCTCTTGTAACTCATCGAGTTTCTTTATGACAACTATTTCAAATTCTCTGTCATTTAGATTGTTAATTTCTGTGACTTCAGGATTGGTTTCTGGAGACTTGTCATTTTCCTTCTGCTCTGAAGTGTTATTGTAATTCTTCATGGTGTTTGATGAAGTGATCCTTTGCCATTGCATTTGTGGTAGTATCAGGTTGCAGATTCCACCTGTCACCGCCGGGGGAAGCTGGAGCCGTGTTTCTGATCCTGCCCTGTCTGCTGGAAGTTGTAAGGGTAGGGCTGCTCTGCGTTTGTGTGGGTTGGCCACAGCTGCTCGGCAGGTTGCTCTCATGGGGGTGGGGCCTCTGTACCTCTGTGCTCAATGGGCAAGTTGTGTAGGCATGGGCTGGCACTGTGCTCGCTGGTTGTTTGGCTGAGCCACTGTGCTTGGTGGGTGGGGCACCTTTGCGGGGCTGAGCTGCAGCAGCTCAGTGGGGACTGTTCCTGCTGATGGGCCACCGGGGCATGCTGGCCGCTCCTACAGGAAATGCTACCCCTCTGAAGGCATTTGCATGCAGGCTGGGCTGCCCCACCTCCTCTTACAGTCACACTGGATGCTGTGCTTGGTGGGTGGGTCCCCATTGTGGAGCCTGAGCCACAGCCACGGGGTGGGGAATGTCCCACTAGCAGGGCCTATGTGGCGTGGTGATAACTCTGGTAGGCTGAGCTACCTCTCAAATGGCGTTTCTGCACAGGCTGGGCTGCCCCTACCTCCTCTTAGAGTTGAGCTGGCTGCTGTGTGAGGCTCTGTGACCTGGCTCACTGCTGCCAGGGAGGGAGAGGGTGTGCTGACCTAGTTCCACTGTTTCCTGGGTATCCAGTCCATCCACCTTTAGATATATAGCTGTTTGGGTCTTTCAGACATACTGTTGTGCTATGTGGGTGTCCTCTGCTGGTTAATGAATGCCTGTTTAGTTGTAACTTAGAGGAAGAGAGACAGAGGGAACAGGTCACTGTTTCATGTTGCTGATGTCCTGAGTCAGAATTTTTAGAGTGTGAATCTGGTCACCAGAGAAGATCCCAATTTCCAGCTGGCCTGATTATTTACATAAATGCAGCAAGAATAGCGATTGCCCATATAATCTCTTTTCTAAAAATTGCTTTGCTGGAACCTTGCAAGCAAGGTACCAGACTAATTTTTCCAATCAATTCCTGAAAGCTGTCTGGTCATCTCTGAGTCTAGGTACATCTCTCTTGAATGTGATAATCTGGTCAAGACTTGGTAATATTAGCCAATATTTCCAATTGTGTCCTTTATAAGGAGAACAGATTCTCATTGAATTTGTGTGGATACATATATTGTCACGGGAAGAACACTTAAGAGTTTCCAAATTCTGGAGGGATCAGGTAGGGAGAAAAAGATAAATGCTTCAACCTTTGTTACAAAGATACACTTTACCAAATTGCTATGTTATAGATAGCTTAAAGGAGAGGAGAAAAAGGAATTCTTTACATCTGGAAAACAAAACATTAAAACAATAATTTTTCCATTTGAGTTTTAGAAATTTGTACCCAGTTAAGTGTTATGATTTGAAAGTTATTAAAAACCTATATTCTAGAGTTCTTATCAAAGTTTTTTCCAGGAATCTCTTTGAAGATGAAACACATTTGTAAAATCATCAGAGTAAAACAGTAACTATCTGTAAATGATAAACAGCTATTAAAAAGGCACTAGATAAGGATCAGAAGAGGATTCATTATAATGTAATTGACAAGGAAATTTGGAAATTTTTGAGACATACGTATTTAGATAATAACTAGAATTACAATTGATATCATTATATCTATCTGACCAAAGTATCAGTAAAACCTTTGAAAGGCAAATACTAAAGGTTACATAGATGTACGCAACACTTAACTCCTCTAAGTTAAGACTCAGTTTTTCTAAGTAAAGAGACCTGATACAAAGCAACACAGGAAATTATTTTGATAAAACACAAAATCTCTGCCCTTTGGGCATATTACTTAAATGGTAAAGAAGCTTTCATAATCTCAGAACAGAAGCAGATCAATAGCTCAAGAAAATCTAGTCCCTTTAACAGAAAAGAAAGCCAGATTTTAATTTTGCAACAGCTTACTTTTGACAGTAAAACTCATTCATTCCAATTGTAGCTAGTCCTGACCATGCATAAAATTCCTTTCCCAAGATTCCTTTCCATAAACCTCCTAAAACTTTCTTTTTACATTCTAATTTTGTCCTATGTTTTCCTTTTTCTCATTACAAAATAACCAGCCTCTCTTTAGGATAAATTGTTTTCTTTTCCCTCAGCAAAATGCATTCCCCTTCCTCATGCTTTCTTTTACTGAAACACGTATCTTGCATTCCTTGAATATGGATGTTTCACTTTTTTATTTCCAGTAGCTTTAGTTACATATTTTAGAATTCTTAACTCTTAGAATCTTTAATTCCTAATGAAAACTAAGAATTAAGCAATTGTGGATTGGCAAATTTATAAATATATTTCATAATTTCTAGAAGTATATGCCCTTTTTTTCCCCCAAAGCCCCAGTAGATAGTTGTATGTCATAGCTGCACATCCTTCTAGTTGCTGTATGTGGGACGCGGCCTCAGCATGGCCAGAGAAGTGGTGCGTCAGTGCGCGCCAGAGATCCGAACCCCAGACCGCCAGCAGTGGAACGCGTGCACTTAACTGCTAAGCCACGGGGCTGGCCCCTATATGCCCTTTTAAATAGTGCAGTCTTTCAGTGTGGCACAAGACCTGGCTACTAACAGACCCAAATTTATCTTTAATTTCTTCACAATGAGAAGCTGGAAGTAGAGAACCATATGTGTAGTAATTAACGTTTTAGTATTAACTTGCTTGGAAAATGATCCAGATATTCAAGTAAAGTCCATCACTTAATTTAACTTAGCAAAATTCTAATGTTTCAAATTACCAAAAAGAATTTGGAAACTACTTTTTCAGGCACACATGCCATAAAACACAATTATTGCACCCCATAACACTTATCCCTTTTTCATCTATCTAAAGTATTTTTACCCAACAATTAATCACAAAAATTTCATGTGACATTAAAGCAGTTAGCCATCATCTTAAATTATTTTTTTCTGGCTGAAAAATTTTGTAACGTGGATACATGAACTTGAAAAACCCAGGTAAATGAAAGTTGTGTGTCTGCATTATGTTCGGTGTTGTTAACTCTAAAGACATGCCTGTTTCAATTAAGGCAACAATTTTAAGCCAGCTTTTATTTGCTAAAGATTAATCCTGGATCATGTAAACTTGAAAAGCATTTGGGTTAGTTTCTATTATATTTCTGAGATTTAGGAATACGTAGTTTGTTAAGTGCTTAATGTCAAGTCAATTAAAGAGAGCTTTTTTACAAATTAAGTTTTGATAATACCATCTGGATACCACGCATCTGCAACACATGTATAGACACATGTAAACATCTAGACACAACAGAGGACTAATAGCTTTCATTCAAAAACTTTAGCGATGTCTGACGTACAGTCATACAAAACGCAAAAGAGTAGTTGGATCCAAATTGTGTTTCTGGCAGATGGAGCATATTACGATTATTTGCTCAGATGGCCAAACTTTTTTATTAAAGATGTTTTTCGTCTATAAGGATCCTTTTAGAGCTGTTTTTGGAGTCATTTTGTCCTTTAGAAACTTCTGCATACCAATCAAAGAATGCATTCCGTTGTCTCCCTAGAGGTGTGGAATCCTCTCTTCTAAGAACACCCTTCAAGGTGGACATATTCAAAACAAAGGTTCCCCAGAATGACCATTATAATTCTAAATTATACAAAGGCTCACCCCTTTTTCCACAAGGGCATTAGAACCGAGCCAATAAGCCAAATGAAACCTATCTTGCCTTTGGATTTCCTAAAATGTCTTAACTATGAGAGACTCTGTTTTCCAACAGCTGTTCCAAAAAAAACCCAGCAATCACATGATCGTTTTTCCCTTTTTGAACATAATGGGTGACGTGTCAAGAAGTTTCAACAGACAGACAGAAACAGAAAGTAAGTTTTCTCCTGGGAGTTTTGGAGTATACTTGTCTATTATCAAAAGTCTAGGATAATTGCTATTTAATTTTTTCTTTCTAGTTGTTTATTTGCTCCGGTTAACTTAGAAATCGTAATTAGGGGTTTAGCATTTGAATCCTCTGAGGATCTGATTTTAATGGGGCAGCTTTTCACAGTGGGGAAGAGAGGAATATGGGGCTAGAGGTGAAGCCTGAGACAGAGGAGGTGGGGGAGAAAAAAAAGACAGTGCCTGAGACAAAAAAGCCAGGGGAGGGAAACATGAGGCTTCAAGCCATTGTGACTTCTTTCAATTGCTTATTTGCCTTGGTTAAGTTAGAAGTGATATTTTTCAAAGAGGAGATTTTAGAGTCTTGGATATGTTTGGATGTCTCCAGGTACCAATTAAAATAGACACATCATTCAGTTTGTTTTATTTTAGTGCCTTTGCTTTCTGATCTAGTTCTCAGAAAAGCAAATTTGGGGAGATCAAAAATTCCCCATTTGGCCTTTGGTGTTCTCAATTATTTTTGGTTCAATCAGTCCATTTAGTTAATAATGTGCAAGAGAAGAGATCATAGATTTTAAACATAAAACTGATTGAGGTCCCTGAAGGAAGGCTGGCTTTCGATCATTAGCTTACTGGGTCCTATTTCTCAAATTTGTCCAAGAACAAAAGAAAATTCCTAACTAGTCTGATTCCAAAAACAATCTTACCATTTGTGCACTTCTGAAAACAAAATAACTAAGTACTCGACAAGGATGAAGCCTTGACACCAAGGATGAAGATTTTAACCAGAAATGGCAAGACTTTCACGATCCTGAATAAAGTTAGAGAGCTCAGAAGGCAAGGAGAGTGGAGCTTGGACTCTGAGAAGACTTACTAAACCAAAAGTAGTTGGTGACTCATGGAAGTGATGATACAAGGGGCTCGGTGTGGGTACCTTGCTCAATTCTGGAGATCTCTGTCTCTCAGCGTCCACCTCCTTTGGATCCCACTTCTGACACCGTTTATAGCCAACTTTAAAATAAAATAGCCAGTTACCTTACCAGCAAAAGGAGTTTATTCAGGAATAGTCAGAGGAATTGCAATTTGGGACAAGTAAGCTATGGCAAAAACAACATACAAGTCCAGACAACAAAGGAAAGGAGCTTGTTTTATAGATAAAAAAAGAGTTGGGAAGAGCTCTTCTAAATGAAAGTTCATTAGCAGAGAGTAAGAGTATGGGGTGGAGACAGCTCCTCGTTGGCTGACCTGCAGCATTTTCCATTGGCTGCGTTTGTTGCTGGGCAGGAGGAATCTCTTCATTCTCCCTGCTGGGTAGTAAAGTAGTAGCCAACTTCCTGTTGGAGATGTAAGGTACATCTCTTCCTGTTTGGGATAATTGATGAAGAGTGGTAGGGTGTGAGAGCTCCCTCTACAGGCCTTCTTGACTCCAATTTTAGTTGAGGTTTCATTTACCAATTTTCATGTAGTGATGACAAGTATCATCAACTTCAAGCCACTCACCCATGATGACTACATCTTCCTGCTCAGGGCCAACTGGTTCAAGGGGAGCTTTGTGGTCTCCTCCATGGCTCTGGTGCCTGCCTACATTTTCTACAAGTTCCTCAGCACATGGGGCACCCTTCAGGAGGTGAGCTCTAGGCCAGCCAAGGGAAGTGCAGGGGGATCAGGATAGGAGGGTGTATTCTGAGTTATTCCTTTTGGGGTGAGAGAGGACAGATAGAAGGACACAGACACTAGACCCACCAAACCAGCCCAGTTATGTACCCTCCTGAGTCTCAGATTCCATATTTGTAGCCTGGGGATAATAATATGCACTTGGAAAGGAAAAAGAGATGCTTAGCACAGTGCCTGGCACATGCTAGATGTTCAACACGTGTTACCTAGTATTATGTTATTTGTCATGTGAAATCAATGCCCCTACTGCTGTTCCTGCTGTTATTGATGGGAGAAGGTGATGCTCAGCCCTTGAGGACTCTAAGGATGAGTTAGACAGACTGCCTTCATTTGGGCTCATTCCCATGTACCCTTTTAAGGTTTGTCAAGTCCCCAGATGTCTCAATTTTCCCCATCCAAGCTCACAGTGACCTGGTAACTTTGCTTTTACCTGCTTCTTCCATGAACCTGAACCTGATCAGCCTAAACCAGAGATTTCCAAAACATGTTTCCTTCTTTTACCTGTATGCGTTACGTGAACATATATACTAAGATAAGGATTTGGGAGATAATGCTCTTTATTCTGAAATTATGTCTTTACTATTCTTTGGTTATTACAATGCCCTTTCTTCTATAAATAATAATGATAATCTTTTCCTCAGGTCCTTACTTTCCAAGGTAGAGATTTCATTGCTTCATTCCTTTATGCACTCACTTCACAGACATTTACTGAGAATCTATATGGGCCACACAGTCTTATCAGCACCAGAAAAAACTTCCTGGGGCTCACATTCTGATGAGGGGAAGATGGATGAATGAGGACATAAGGGAGTGAGCCACACAAGAACTTAGAGAAGAGGTTCCCGGGCAGGGCTGTGTCTGCCTTCTCCCCCAGTTCCATGTGACATGTTTCCTGTCCATGGAATCCCAAAGTCTGGTAGCCTCTTGGTCATTGGGAGCGTACACGTTCTGTGAGCTCATCCTGGACATGGGAACCAGGTCCTGCTTTGAGCATTTTATTGTTCATACTTTGGGAGTGGGGAGGACTTCTACCATCTAGTGATCAGCCATTTATTCCAAATACATTCCCTGAGTCCCTGCCCTGTGTCTACACCCAGGGAGGCTGGCCCTGATCCCCAGGCAGGACCAGTGTCATCTTCTGTGCTCTTACTGTCCTCTGAGCCTGCCCTCTGCAGAACTTACTCCAATAATGGTTTTAAAATTGCCTGTGTGTTTATTTGTTCAAATGCAGTCGCTTCCATGAGCTGTAAGCTCCCCAGAGCAGAGACTGTGTGGGTCTCCGTCAACTCTGGATCCCCAGGGCCTATCCCAGTGGTCAGACAGTTGGCTCAGTAAACATTCACTGGATGAATGACTCAAAGTGAATTGAGCAGCTCTACCAACAACAGTGGGGAGTGTTTTGTACGAACTTCATACACTGTCCATGTGGGACTTTAGGGCAAAAAACCAGGTGACCCATATCTGGGGGTATCTGCTGGACCACTGGGAGGGTGTCCCTTGGCCCAGCTTAGGCCTCCTCCTCTTCCCCATCCTCTCACAGAGACTGGTCTATCACATCATGCTGGAGAATGAGCATCACCTGGTGGCCCAGAGAGATGTGAGGCAGTTCAGGTAGGTGTAGCCTGGACCATTCTGGGTGGGGGCTGTGGGGTGAGCCCTACCTGCTCCCTGCTGTGTGCTGGCTGCCCAGGACAGGACCACACACCACACGCCAGAAAACTCAGAGCAGCCATGGGCACGTGGTCTTAGGATCAGAGGAGATGGGCCTGTCCTCGCCTTCTACCTGCCTCCACCTGGTTCTCTGCTCCTCGGTCCTGCGTTGCCAAATGCCCAGATTCTCCTAAATTCTATTCTCACTCTGTGAGTTGTCACCATGGAGTGTCACCCAACTAGGCTGAAGTCAGAGCTGCAGTAACACGTTGACCTGAGTCCTACTTCTTTCCCCCTAAAAACACTGGGGTTTTTAATTGGGGAGAATGGAGGTAGGTCTCAGTAAGCCTCTGTTTCAGACTTGCTGTGTGACTGTGAGAAGCTCCTTTGCCCTTTCTGGGCTGCAGTGACAATTAGGGAATCAGACTGCATCTTCTCAGGGTCTATGAAGGGAGGGAGTGTATTTTAGTCCTCCTCTGTGCTTTTTGCTGCCCTTCTCAGCTGGCCTTTGGTCTTCTTGGTCCTTGCCTGCCATGACCCATGCATAAAGGCCTCATTGTCGTGTGTCCCAAGGGTGAATCAGACATGTGGTGCAGCTGAACAAACACCAAACCAATGCCATGGTGCTGCCTTGCAGTGGAATTTGGCTCCTGAGCCTGGGGTCGGGGAACTGTATCCAAGCCTAGGATCCCTGCCGGACAGCAGGGACTCTGGAAGCCCTTGGAAGTCCTAATTCTGGCTGACCTTCAGGGTTCACCTTCCACCCACACTTAATGGAGAGGGAGTAAGTGCTTTATCATAAATGATGTTAGATTTCTTTTTCGTGGCCCTTCTTTGACAGCAGAGGTTACCCAGGATAGGTGTGCTCCTGTGTACTCTATATGACAACTTTGATATTTAAAGTGTTATTATTTTCCGTGAAATGTCAAATATCTGTTTAAGACCATCACATTAACATCTACTCAATGTCTAGTTATTTATCTTCCACCTGTTAGTTGGGCTTCATTCTAGACGCAAATGAGAGAAAGGAGAAGGGGAACTGACAGCTCTTGCCAAATATCCTGCTGATTAAATGTCCCCAAAGTTGCCCTAATTCTCAGAGGGGGTTCCTGCCCAGGTGGGAGCCAGTCTCTTCCTGTGTGATCCATTTTGCAGTCCTGACAATGTAAGACTGAAGCATTCTCACCAATGAAGTTATTTCTTAGTAAAGAAGCCCACTGAGCTCATTTCACCTGTTTATTTCGTGTGAAAGCTAGGGAAGGGAGATGAACAGAGAGGGAGTGTGGTGCAGTGGAAACAACACAGCATTTGGAGTTGCACAGACCTGGGTTTGCAGCTGACTAGCTGGGTGGCCTGGGGAGAGTGGCTTCACCTTCTGGGATTCAGAGTTCTTTGTCTGTAAAAGCAAGGGTTGGATCAGATAATCAAAGGTCCCATCCAATTAAAAAAATTCCCTGTCTCCATGACAATGTTCTCGTGCTAAATTTACAAGGAAGGAAGCACATCACTTACTGTAGGACTTTCCAGAATGACCTAGTGACCAATAACCTGTTGAGCAGAGAGATGTCAGATTTCTGGCTTCCAGAACTTTGATTTTTCTGGACTTTCAGTAGTTCCTCTTTCTCTAGTATTTCTTCGACTGATGCCAGAAACACTTGGTATTTAAAGAAAATCCAGCCTTTTGTTTTGAGGATTTTCATGGTAACATGTCATGCCCTTGTAAGTTCAGGATGCGCAGCTCTGCAGATATTCAGCATAGCCATTGCTGCAATAGCAGATGTCACAGAAACACTGGTGAAGTTGCTTCTGGGGTGCCCGCCCTCATCCCTCTGTTTCTCCACTTCTGTGTAAATAAGCACTGTTTCAGTGGTGCCCTCTATGTGTCACGGACTGTTCTAATGTCATGCATATTTCTATGTCTGGTGTGGATTTATTTTAAATGCTGTTCTCTTCATGGAAAAACAAGTATAAAGAATAATAAAGAACATTTCCTGTGGCATGTATCTGGTAGTGGATTCTTTCTGCCATGAAGATAAAATGCTACGAATTATGTAAGGCAGATGGGTTTGCCTATGATCAACCCCCAGCAAGTAAAGAAGAGCTTCTGGTCATAGTGGCCCATCTTTCACCCAAATACCTCTTTTTATAACTTGTGGACCAGGAGACTGGAGGGGGTTAAATCTGTAATCCTAGCTCTGAGATTGAGATATATTTTTATTTATATTGAAAATGGATACCAAGTGACACAAGGCTAGTTATCTAGTTTTGCTTTTTCATTTCTAAGGTTTAATTTCAAGGGGATCAGAACCTCCAATTGGATTGAATGCCAGTCACAATTTACTGCATGTGTGCAGTTTTCTGGGGAGAGAGGTACATTAATACTTAGACTTTAGTGCTAAGTACTGTCATTGTTTGGGGAAGGCATAAACTTACATCATCATCATCATCATTATGACCATCATCATCATCATCACCATCATCATCATCATCATCATTATTATTGGTGAGGAAGATTCACCCTGAGCTAACATCTGTTGCCAATCTTCTTTTTGTATGTGAGCCATTGCCACGGCATGGCCACTGACAGATGAGTGGTGAAGGTCCGTGCCTGCGAACCCAACTGGGGATGCTGAAGTGGAGCATGCTGAACTTAACCACTAGGCCAACCAGGGGTGACCCCTACATTATTATTTTTAATGAAAGTCGTCAAATAAACAATGACAGTAATATAAAGGTAGTATTGACAAATAACAATTCAGTCTATGTCTTCAAATATGTAAAGTCTGTCAGAGAGTGGGTGGTGGGCCCAAGGGCTGAATTGGGCCAGTGATAGGAAGTCCAAAAAGACAGCGTGCAAGAAGACTAGACCAGGACAGAGAATAGGCTGGTGCTGGAAGTGGTGAGCTCCCCAGCTCTGGAGATATGCACGCAGACAGCAGGCAATGTCTCTTGGGGAGTTTATAGAGGAGACTCAGTGTCAGGTGAGGTGGGGGAGGGAGGTTGCATAACCTCTAAGGTCCCTTCTATTTGGAGCTTCTGAGATTGTTTCTGGGCAGCCATGGGCTTAGTCTTGAGCCGCAGCACTGGGACATGCAAATACACTTATGCCAAAGAACCCGGGTGGGAGTGGTTTGGCCTGTGAAATGGAGTTGAGCAGACATCCCACAAAGGTTGTTATCATCCTGATCATTTTGTTTTAACTCGACAATTGGAGTTAGGGTTTGTTATAATGAATCAAAGAAAAGGCGGCCACGTTTGCAGCTTTCCCTTCATGCCTGCTGACATTTAATGAGTAAGTGGCCCTGAGGAAGTGGAGGAGGCTGAGCCAGAAGGGGAATGGGCAGCCCTTCTGGGAGTGATGGGGGATCTGGCTCCACCCTGGCCCCTAGGCTGACAAATGTGGTGGAGAAGCCCCACAGGTGAGCCTCACTTGAGGCAACTGGTGGGCTTTTGAATGTCCTACCTTTGGAGAAATATAGCTTCATTTCTATCTCCTTCCAAAGTCACTGTTGTGTGCAGGTTCTCTCTAGGCATCAATCTGTTCACCTGTACAATGAGTCAGGAGTTTCTAAAAAAAATTTTCATGAATGGGATTCAAAAAATTTCAGAGTCTTCTGAAATTAAATGCATATTTTGGGGAGCATGAGTTCATGTTTAATTTTCTGGGAGAGAGAATTCATACAATCATCAGATTCTAAAATGTTTAAGACTCACAGATATATATATATTACATTTGAGGGCCTCTCTCTTCTGATGATACTTGTTGTCGGTCTCTGTTCTCCACCCAAAATAAGTGAGGATGACAACAGTGCTTATTTCTAAATTTCCATCACCCCATATAATGCTGACTTTTCATTTTAAACGGAGTTCTCCTGTCCTCCAGGGAAAATACATTTGCTGGCTTTCTCCAAGCACACCCAGTCTCATGTTCTCTGGTTCATTACGCCAGATACAGGTTCTATCTGGGCTCACTATCAAGAAGCAAAAAGATTACACATACGGTGTATGTGTGTTAGGATGACGAGTGGCTTCATGTGTCACATCTAACTACAGTCTCTTAACAAAGGAGGTTTTCTTATTCTCTTGTAATAAATAGGCAATGCGTCAGGGAGAGAGCTGGTCTTCATAAGAAAGAAGGGGAAGAAGTGTCCTTGGTTCCAGAGAAAAACTTTCTTCACCTGGACATGCCCAAACACCAAGGAAGTTTCTGGAGATGCTTAAGTCATCAAGGATTTGAACTCCTTATAACTTCCTTTTTGGTATACCATCAATAGCATGTGGTTCTCATGCTTATGGATAAAAAGTAGCTAATCCACCTGCAGACATCTTGCCCACCGTTCAGCCAGGAGGCAGGGAAATAAAGAGAGAGGGCAAAAGGCAGAGACCAGCTGAGTCTGTGTCGCTTTACTCTGGATAAGGGTAGAATTTCTAGAACACCATCCTATGTCTGCCTATATCTCACTGGCCAGATCCGTGTAGCAAGGCAACTTCTTTCTGCAAGGGATTCTTGGGGAACAGTTCAGAGTTTGTAACTGAGTACATTGCTTCTCTGGACAGAATCTGGGTCTCTTAGGAAGAGGACAAGAAATATATAAGGAGGATGCTGATCATTGCCTCCCTTTCCGTGGCTTCCTCACCCTGGATTCCATCATCTGCTGAGAAAGGTGGGGAGGGATGTTGTAGAAATCACCATTGTCTGAGCAGCCATAGATAAGGGCTTCTCTGTCCCATGGGCTCAGATCATTATTCTCTTGGGCTCCAGTTATGGGGACTCAGGACTCAGGTCTTGCAGGTTAAAGACAGACAGACCTGGGGTTGGCATTTCCAGAGGCATCTATAGTCTGGCTGAGTGGGTTGATATGTCTGCTGAGCAGAGCATTTCTCCCCATTCCACGTTCCCTCTCCCCTTCTCTGGCCTCACAGGACACCTTACAATGGAGGAAGCTGATTAAAACAGAATATGGCATTGTGGCCACCAGATGGCACCAATACAGGCTCCTGTTGCCAAGCAGAGGCTGAGGGAAGACAGAAGGACTAAGGGTCTTCACCTCTGGACCCAACTCAGAGACTATTTGAGCCCTCAACCAGGGAGTGAAAAGTGGTTCTTGTTTGGATGAGACTATCCATTTGGTTTTGTATTGTTATAACTTGGGTGGATTCATTCATTCATTCACTAATTCATTCATTCATTGATCAGAGTCATACCCAGTCCTACTATGTACGAGGAAGGAACTAGAGAACACAAAGATCAAATAACCGTGACCTCAGAGAACTGTCAGTCTGATGGGGGAGACAGCTGGTGTGCTGATCAGGGAACATACATTGAGCACCTACTGCATGATTTTTGGAGCCCTCCCATTGAAGGCTCCCCTTTGCCTTCAGTGTGAATCCAAGTTCCTCAGCCTCCCCGTCCTCATCTCACCCCACCTCTCTTCTCCAATCACCATAGACTAGCTGCAGGTGTGACCTCAAGCACACCCTGTGCCCCTGGGCCTCATGCCTGAGCCTTTCCCTGTATCTCTGAAACTGGAAAAGTCCTATCTGTCCCTCAAGATGTCACCCCTAAAAAAGCCTTTCCTAACCTTCCCCTGTCACCGCACTTACCTCAATTTGTTGACATAATTTTTCAGTGGGCCAGCAACTTGGGGCAGGAGGCACAACCACTTACTTCTCTTTATACCTCCAGTGCCTAGAAGTGTATCTAGCACATGGCTGGCCCTCAGTGGGTGGTTTCATTACAGAGATGAATGAGACAAGGCCATCTTACAACCTCCCAGAGAAATCATGTACAGAAGCCCCCTAGGGACATCAGGGAGGGGTCCCCACAACAGGTGTCCCTTGAGCTGAGTTGTGAGGGAAATTCCAGGCCATGAGATAAGCAAAAGCGACAGCACAGAGGCATGAAGCAGTACAGGCAGTACAAGAGTCTGCAGAAATTTGCAGGGTTCAAATGGACGGGCCACAGGGGAAAGTAAACCAGAAGATGAGGGCCCTCCTATGCTGGGATAAGGAGGTGGAACTGTTTCCAGGGGCCGTGGGGAGCCAGTTGGAAGTTTTCTATTGGCTGTGATGTGATCATACTTGGGTGTTATATAGTGTATCAGTGGGCAATTGCTGGGTAACTAACCACACCAGATTTTAAAATAACAACCATTTATGTAGCTCATGAGTCTGTGGACCACCTATCTCCTGTCAAGACAAGGCTCAGCTGATGTTGATCAGGCTCACACATGTGTCTTCAGCTGTGGTTCAGCTGGAGCCTGTCCTGGAATGGCTCCCCTCGATGTGGTCTCTCACTCTGCAGCAGGCTAGCCGGGGCTTGCAGACACAGCAGGCATTTGGGCTCAAGACAGCGAGTGGACACGTTCAAGTCATCTTGAGTCCATAGCAGAGAAATGGAACACCATCAATTCTGCCATATTTTACTGTGAAAGTGACTCAGGAGGCCAGCCCAGACTCTGAATGAGTGGACCTGCAGAAGCGCGTGGCAAGGGGTGTGTGTATAGAGAGGTGAAAACAGTTGTGGACCTTCAGATGCATCACTGTGGCTCTGTAGGGAGGAGAATAGTGGCAGGGAGACTAGTTAGGAGTCTTAGACCAGCTCAGATTACAGGCAAAGATAGATTCTTTGCAGAGAAATGCTAAGTGAGTGGTTTCCTGAGCACTTCCGAGGTGCCGGTAACTAGATTAGTTCTGTCTTAGGGGCTGGGGAGACCACCTGGGCCAGAAGGCGTTTAATCTCAGTTTGAAGGAGGAATAAGATTTGGGAAGATCCCACCCAAGCACCCCCTGCGTGGGTAGGATCTAGAGGCTTCAAGAGCTAGGGGACCAGTCTGAATGCTGCTCCTGGATGTGTCAGCTCAGGCAAGGTCACCACTATTTGGGGACATAGTGGGAAGTCTTGTCCTGGGGTGGCAGTCCTGGGTCCATCCCTGAAGCAGCTGTGGATATATGGACACTGCCCACAAGACGGCTCAGAGAATCATCAAATGGGTGCCTTTGGGCAGAATCAGTTGATGAAGTTAGAGATGAGGACAAGCCCAGGTAAGGATTTTAAACAATGTCCTGTGTAGGAAGGAAGGATTGTTTTGCACTTAAGGACTCTGGCTGTGGAGCCAGACTGCTGAGGTTCGTATCCAGCTCTGTCACCAGGGCCGGCTTCATGGGCGTGAGGCCTGTGCAGTCACACAGAGCCCCGCCCTCACAAGGCCTCCAGGCTTCACGGTGGCTTTAATGCTCTGCTGTCACCATCCTGAAATTCTTAATTTTTAAAATAGGGAGTTATATTTATTTTGCATAACAAAATTATGCAAATTACACGTTTCTGTTTCGCACAGTCAATTATGTAGCTAGTCTTGTCTTTCACTCACTAATTGAGTTTTCTTGGGCCTTGTGTTAACCTCACAGCGCTGCTGTGAAAATTATTTGAATTAATATGGAAAGTATTTTATTATGAAGACACATAATAAATATTCAATAACTTTTAGTTACTATTATTTGTATAGAGTTCAAAGATATAATCAACAGGTCACTGAAGCTGATGTCCAATTCCACTTTGGAAAGATCCATCTGGCTGGCCATCTGTCAGTCTGTCTATCTAGTCCCATTGCCTAGCACTTGCGAGGGGACCCTGAAAATGAATCTGACCTTGGTCCTGACACCGAGGAGCCAACAGTCTAACAGGAATGCCTCTGGTCACTAGCAACTTTGCCTTAGTTTTTATTCCTGGTGCCAACCTGCAGATGAAGCTGATGGCCACAAGGACTGAATGGACAGGGCCGTGTTCACTGGTTGTGGGCTGACCGTCCACTCCCTCATTCAGTCTCTCACCTCCTGAACCGAGCAGGTGAAGCTCGGGGCAGGGCCTGCAGTTATGAGGGACCAACTTCAGAAGACTGCCCTTCCCACAGTGCCCTTCTGAAGGGTGAGATGTCGGTTGATCTGCTGGACCCCGTGGGTGTGGGCACAGCTGAGCAGTCCAGGGCAGGACCCAGACCAAGAAGGACTAGTGGGTGGATCCACACCCTGGTCAGGGAGGATCTCTACTGGAGGGTGACTGAGACAACCCATCAGACCTCCTCTCTTAAGAAGTTTGAACTGAAACTGTGCAGAGAAAGCCCGAGGTCAGGAGAGGGGACAGAGTGTAATGCGAGGTAACAGTGAGCAGAAGCCCTGAGCAAACAGACCCAGAGGACATTGGCAGGAGCTGTAGAAGCAGATGATCCGAGGGGCTGAGTGGATGTGAAGGGGATATCCAGGTCAGCGGGTGGTGGGGGCCACTGCAGGGGAATTGACAAAATGACCATGTTGTCATAGCTTCCTCAGGTTCATCTCCCAGACAACATTCCCGTCTCCACAAGGCCTGGTCAATGAACTGCTTTCCTTCTTGCTTCCTGCATTCTTACCACAATCCCCGGATCACTGAAGAAATCCTGGATGGGCCTACATTTTCTACAATCTCCGGGAACCTGGCAAAAAACTCAATTACTCACCTGCTTGGGCCTTCAGCCATGCAGGCATGCATGCATTCTGCACACACTCTGTGCAGGGCATTGGAGATGAAGAGACCTATAGAAAGGGTCTGTGCCTTCAGGAACAGACTGAGCAGATCAGTGGTTCTCCACTGTGCTCTACACCATCTTCAAACAGGGAGCTTTTAAAAAATCCTGATGCCCAGGCATGTCCCCAGGAAAAAGGAATCAGAATCAGGATGGGGCCTGGGTGATGGCATTTTTTAGAAGCTGCTCCGGTGATTCCAATGGGCAGCCAGGACAGAGAAACTCTCATCTAATGGATTTCTTTCAGCCTCTGCAGGTTTTGCTTCTTTAATTCTTCCTTCATTTTCTTATCTCTTTCTTTTTCAAGTTTTTCTCTGCTTTCTTTTTCTGCTTTCCCTGTCTCTCTTTTAGGTCATGACTTGAACTAGATGAGGCATTAGCTTAGGCCTCCGTTTCCCCCAAAGATTAGTTAGTCATAATTTTTCAAGGGAAATATACATTCATGGAACTTTCAAAGCCCCAGACCTCTCACAGCTGCCCAGAATGTTGGGGAACCCTGTTTGATATAGTAAGTTTCTGTTGGAGGAGGTGGTCAAGAGGATATGATCACTATTGACCCTCAAACTGGACCCGTGCAATCAGAGGCTTCTCACCCCCAATCCTGTTCTTGGAATATACATTCTGCCTACTGTTTCCACAGTGGGAGCTGCTCCAAGGACATAACCTGGAGAGAGTAAGCTGTTGTTGACACCATCTGGACTGAATACATGACTAAACCTGGTTAAGGCCTCTACGCAAACTTTGAAGATTCTGGCAGGCAAGTACAGAGGTCTGTTTGTTTTGGCAGCCATCCAAGACAGGCCTCATAAGTAAGTTCCTTTGCTTATGAAAAGAGCCACCTCCAATCTGGAGTGGTCTGTCTCTTTCTTCAGTCTCTTCTTGCCTTCTACGTTTGGGGGCTGGTTTTAGATTATACCCAGGATGCTCCTCGGGTTGCAAACCAACAACTGGTGAGCCAGCCAGAAGACAGAAGAAATGGGCCTTGGGCAAGAGGCATCTGTGGGGAAATCCCAAGCTGGCCGTCGACCTCTATGTCGGGACAGGTGGCCCATATGTTAGCTGCTTGTGGACCACTGGATGAATGTGGGGATGCCCCCCTATGCCAGCAGCTCTAATGTGCTTGTTAGCGGAACTGCATGGAGCACGCTATGGCAGAGAAGGGAAACGAATGGCTGTTGCAGTGAGCTGGCCTCTCCTGTGGGCAGTTCAGCTGGCCGCTGTTGTCTCAAGAGGGGCTGAAGCTTGAGTTAGCCCGTTGGAAGAGGAGCTGGACTTAGAGAAGGCCGTGCACGTGTCCACTACTCCACTAGCTTCAGGGCAGGCGGACACGGTGGAAGAACCAAACAGTACGTTGGAAATCGTAGCCTGCCACTGTGCAAAGCTGGGCAGGCACCAGCTGTCTGAGCGCTGGCTACAGCCTGATTAGGATGCAGAGAGGAAGAATCCCTGGCAAAGTGAGCAGAGCAAAGGGGAGGATGTCGTGGCAATTGACAATGAAACAGACAGAGTGCCTCATGCCATCTGGCCTCTAATACAAAGGAATTAAAAATAGCAATTCCCTAGACTTCTGATAATAGAGAAATATAACCTAAAACCCACAGGAGAAAACTTGCATTCTTTCTCTGACCCTTGAGGTTGTAAATCACATCATGTCTTTGAGATATAAACACCACAGGAGATAACTAAAACACTGCCCACAGAAACTGAAAAAAAGAAAGGAAGGAAAGAAGCTTTTTAAAATACAGACTGCTATAGACGCTCCCTTGCCCAAATTTTAATCCACAGCCTTCACAGGATTATTCATCAAGGGCAAATACAAATCTTAAAACTCTTCTCCACAAATATTAGTAAAAAGCTTTAGCCATATGAGTGGATACCTGATTCACGGGTAAAGTTTTGGAATAACAGCTATGGGGTCTCTGTGTCTGTCTGTATGTTTATGTATGTCTATGGATATATGTTATGTATGTGTGATATTTTCTACCTCTGGAGTGTATTGACAAACTTTTTGTAAAAGAGCTCTATTTAATTGGCCTAAAGAAAAAATAAACTTTAATATTGATGATGTATTTATGTAAAACTGAAACTTAATTTTCTTTCATCTGCTGAAAGGAGAAAGTTTTTTTGGACTATTGGTCTTTTCTTGATAAGATTGTGAAAGGTTTGTCTTTACCTCATAAGTGATTTGCCTAGAATAAAAATGTATATTCTGTGTTTTATCAAAATAATTTCTTCTGCTTCATGTTGTCTTTGTCAGGTCTTTAATTACTTAAGAAAACGGCATCTTCTCTACTAATGAACTAAGTTTTTTTTTACAACTAAGTGATTTCCTGTATTTGCCTTTGAAGTCTTTATCCTCACTTTGGTTAAATGGATAACTAAGTGTTGTTGCGCAGTGACCTATGATCCTATTTAATCAAGTTTTTTAAACATATTGATATTTTTGACAAACCTTCCAAAAATCAAATACTAAATAAAGGTATTGACCTTGAACTAACTTTGGGATTTTCCAGAGGGCCTCCGAAACATCTCAAAAGATGTGTTCTCTCTCCTAATAAGAGATATTAAACTAATTAGGCTTATTTGATATGTCAAATAACATGGGAAGCATTGTCAAATAAAAAGTGATGCTAAACTATCTTTATTATCTTGTATAAATGTATGATATTATTCTAAATGTTCCTTCCAAAGCGCATCTTCAAGGAAATTCATGGAAAAGACTGACAATTACAGGTTTCTGATAACTAAGATCACTTTGCCTTCATGTGGGAAGGACTTTCAAGTGCTTCCCAAGGCTACCTGCACAGCCTACAATGTCATGGACAGTAGCCCAAGACCTGTCCCTGTTCTCTGTCCCCATATCAGTAAAATGGTCCCATTACATTGATGCTATAATGTTAACATGTGAAGACTTGCCTCTGCTGCAGTACACCTCAGCAGACTTCCCTGGAATATCTGTGACGGAGAGGATCAGTGGTGAACCCACAGAAAATTCAAGGCCCAGGCACTGCAGTAAAGTTTTTGGGAGTCATTTGATCAAGTAAGACGTGAATTGTCTCAGAAGCTGTGACTGATAAGGTGCAAGCCAATCCAACCTCTAAGAACAGGAAAGAGATACAAGGCTTTGCAGGGATTTTGGAGTTTTGGTGAACTTTTATTCACCACCTGGCACAATGCCTCTGTCTCTTATACTGCCTGTTGAATATAGCATGCGTGTGGAACCGGGAATCAGAGCAGCAAGCCACCTTTGAGGAGGCGACAATACTAGTGAAACAGATTAAAGCTCTGGGCATCACCCAAGCAGGGGTACAATTTCAGTTGATGTGTCTGTGATTCTGGAAGATATGGGTTGGACACTGTGGCAGACAACAGAAGGACAGCATACCCCTACGGCTTTGATCCCAGCTCTGGAAGGGGGCAGAAACCCAACATGCCTCCATAGAGCAACAGCTCCCAGCAGAGTACACAGTGCTCCTCCAGGTAGAGCTTTTCATGTAGGAACAGCATATCATGGTAAGAACTTCCCTTCCTCTCAGGGGGTGAGTTGAGAATGTGTTCCATCTACCCACCTCTGCCATGGCTCAAACTCCCACTTGGACTGGGTGGCATGCCTATTTGCAGCAGAGGAGCTCCCTGTCCACCAGCCCACTGTCTCTAGAAATGTGGGTGCTACTAGCCCTGCAGAGTATGTAGAGCCTCCTAATGCCCACCCCTATTCCTGTGGTGGCCCCTGTGTCCTGTAGAGGGACAATGGGGGAAATTATCACTGATGCTTGGTATACAAATACCTAGAAACAGGAATAAACCACAGCAGCCAGTGGGCAGAAGTCAGAGTGGTTTGGCTGGTGATCACTCATGAGCCCTGGCTGTTAACACTTTGCACTGATACTTGGGCTGTTCCAAAGGGATTACTCCTATGGCTTAGACAAGGGAAGCTGAAGGGATCATGAATTAGCCCTTGTGGTGTCAGGATATGTAGAAATATATTTGGCTTTACCTGTAAGAGCCTGAGGCAGTTCTCAATGTCTTCTGTATTCCAGCTCCTAAGGTGCTGACACCCCCTGGCAATCAGGGAGCTGATGTCCTAGCCCAGGTATGAGCCCTAGCATCTGACCTTCAGTAGATACAGCAGATAGGGTGCATAGAAAGAGCTGCCACCATAATGCCCAGGTGGGTTGGCATATTGCCCAAGATGCCAGATTGCCCTTGAAGTACAATGACTTGGTTAATGCAATAATAGTATGTCCTGTGTGGTTTAAACAACACCAAAGGCAATTGCCAAAGGAGTCTGGGGGCATCCACCAGATCCCTGCCATTGAGTGATGGGCAGATTGATTATATTGCTACTCTTCTTCTGAGTGAGGGTTCTAAATATGCTTTGGTTTGCGTGGACACGGCATCTGGCCTAACCCAAGCTTTTCCCTGTCATCAAGCAAACCAAACTGCCACCATTAAGGGATTAGAGAAGGTAAGTACCATGTATAGATACCCTCATCAAATAGACAGTGATCAGGGGTCACATGTCAAAAATCATGACATATAAGATTGGGCAAAAGTACATGACATTGAATAGAGGTTCCATCTCCCCTATCAACTACAAGCAGCAGGTTGGTAAAAAGGAAGAATGGAATATTAAAGCATCAGATTAAATTACTAATGGGTAAAATCACCTTGGCCAGGTGGACTAAAGTACTGTCTCAGGTCCCCAGTAGGGCCTTTTGCCCCCTATGCCAGACTGGGAATCCCTGCCAAGATACCTAATATCATAAAGGTATGGAAGTTACAGGAAACAGCCATTGCTACGACTCTCACTATAGATCTGTGTGCTATGCAGTTGAGGACGTCAAGCCCCATCATGCCTAGGAAAGGAGTTATCTATTGAAATTTGCAATGGGGCACCCCACTAGGATGGGTGAGTTACTTCACATCTCTGAGTGAGGGGGCACTGCTCAATCTCCACTAGGATCTGGTTGTCCTGCTGTGGGCTGCACCTTCTGAAATGCACTATACCCAGAATGGAACACCCACCATTGAAAGAGAGGAGAAGAGGGGTGTTCTAGTCTGGCATACACCATCCCCAGTCTGTCTCCTCATGCCTGACAGTGCTGCCTCTCCTGGCCAACATGTACGATATGCACAACCAGGTCAAGATCCTAAAGCTGCCAACCTCCCTGTCTTCAAGGCCAGGCGGGCACATTCTGTTTTCCACTGGTGAGATCATTTGGCTGCTATCTTTGTTTCCTCCATTGACCTGGGGGACATTATAGCACATATAAAGGCCTTTACTAAATTCACTCAGCAAGCCTTAAATGATAGCGAACAAAGTCTGCTCTTACAGAACACTGAAATGTCTCTAATGAGAAAAGCTGTCCTTCAAAATAGAAAGGCATTGGATGTTATTATTGCCTCACGAGGATGCACCTGTGCCATAATACAGACAGAATGTTGTATGTTCACACCTGATGAGTCTCCTGATGTATCATCTTTATTAAATCACATGAGGGCCAAGTGAATGCCCTGAGTGATTCAACCCCCAGCCTAGGGGACTTAATAAATCAGCAGTTTGGATCATGGGGCTCTTGGTGAAGAAAATTGTTTTGGGAATCATTATCTTAATCTGTATGTTCTCTTGCAACAGCCTATACTGTTGTTATGGTATCTGCCTCCAGTGCAGCCAGATAGCTGCCAAATGAGCTGCCTCCATGCTAGTGAAACTCCTTGCCGACTTCTCAGGGCACATTGCGGACGAGGGGTGTGTGAGATTGTAAGAGCCAGTCACGAGCGGTGGAGTGTTGGAAGAGGTGATCAAAAGGATGTGACCACTGGCTGACACTGAAGCTGGGCCTGGGCACTCAGAGGCTCTTTACCTGCCCCCCATCCTTGGAATGTACGCTCCGCCTACCATTCCCACAGTGGGGGCTGTTCCAAGGACACAGCCTGGAGAGACTAAGGTGTTGTCGAGACCATCTGGATGGCATCCCTGACTGAACCTACTTAAGGTCTCTGTATAAACTTTTAAGATTCTGGTGGGTGGGTATGGGATATACGCACATTGCAGCCACCCAAGACAAGCCTTATAAGTAAGTTCCCTTGCTTATTAAAACTGCCGCCTGCCAATCTGGAGTGATCTGTCTCTTTCTTCGGTCTCTCCTTGCCCTCCATGTACAGGGGCCTGTTTCAGATTACACCAGGGAAGCTCCTGAGGTTGCAAACCCTGGAGCTGTGGGGAGGGGGAGCAGCTGCTGGCAGATGCAGAAGGACAAGGAATAGAGAGTGTGCTCAAGAGGAAAAGAGCCAGCGCTGAGTGGAGGAGGTGAATCTGGGGTGGCCAGGCAGTGAAGTTGAAAGACCCCAGCTTAGGGGCAAAGTGGTCTCAGCGTGGCTCCAGTAGTTTTGTCAATGTTGTCTGTGTGACTTTGAGGCAGTTCCTTCCCCTCCATTTGTCCATATATAGGGGTGGTCATGTGTCTTCCCTGGAGCCCTTCTAACTTAAATGTGGTAGTGGACACTATTGATGCACTGCTCATACCCACTGTAAACTCACTGATCCCATAACCCTGGTGGCTTCCCTCCACAGGCACCTGTGACTCTTCCTGAGGGCTTTCTCCATGGACCAGGTCTTGGTGCTGAGAAGGAGAATCCCTTGATGATTGACAGCTGGGAGATGGCGTGTAAATATCCCACTTTCTCACTCTTCTGGAGGAGCTGTCCCAGCACTTCCTGGGGTCACTGACCTCCCAAACAAACTACTGCACTCAAATCCTAGTCTCAGGGTCTGCTCTCAGGAGGATCAAACCCAAGACATATGCTGGGCCTCTGTGATTCTGTTATTAGGTGCAGACACATTGAGGATTGTTATGTCTTCTTGTGTATTGAACCCTTTGTCATTATGTGATGCCCCTCCTTTATTTTTCCTGTAATATTCCTTCATCTAATATTAATATAGTCACTCCAACTTTCTTTTGATTAGTATTTGTATGGTATATCTTTTTCCTTCCTTTTCCTTTTAACTTATCTGTTTCTTTATATTTAAAATGTGTTTCTTGTGGATAGCATGTTATGAATCACCCTGCAAATACAGGAGGCCTCCTCCCCCTCAAAGTTTGGATAATATGTTGAGACTGGTGATGCTACACACACACCAAGAAAGCATGAGAAGTTTTATCACTTATTAGTTGAGGTCTCTGGGGAGAGCAGGGTGACCTCTCAAGAGGTTCTGAAATGGCTCCACAGAGCAAGGAAGGAGACAGGTTTGGGATTTACTGTGGTTAGGGCCTGGGCCTGTGGTGAGAATTCCCACATGGGCAGGATGTTCCATGGTTTGAGTCTCCTGCCTGCAACAGAGGAGGAAGCATCCGGGCTTTCTCATCAGCTTGTCCACACGTGGGGAGACAGGGGAGACGGAGGGATGAGGCTTTTCTCCACTGGAAAAATGGAGTCAGACTCCTCTTTACAGAGGATTCAGTTGGGTCGCGCTTATTTTTTTTGTCTAATCCGGCAATGTTTGTCTTTTAATTAGTGTGTTTAAAACACTTTCAGTTAACATAATTACAGATGTGGTTTGGATCACAATCTATCATCTTGGTAGTTCTTTTCTATTTGTTCACGTCTCCTGTGTTGCTTTTTTCCTCTTTGCTTGCTTTTGGATTGAGTATCTTTTATGATTCCATGTTGTCTCCACTATTGGGTCATTATTCATATCTCTTTTGAGAAATCATTTGTAGTGGCCCTAGTATACAATGCACATCTCTGATTAATCACATTCTACCTTCAAATAACCTAATACCACTTCACGTGAAGGGTAAGAACTTCACAAGAGTGAACTTTAACTTCTCTCTTCCTATCTTTTATGCTATTTTTGCCGTGTGTTTTGCTTTTACATACGCTCTAAACCCACAGTTCATCAGTGCTATGTTTGCTTTAGACAGTGATTAAAAAGAACAAAAAGAAATTTTAATTTCCCTATATTTTAAAGATTTCTGTACGTTTTCACTTCTTTGATCTTCATTTGTTTTTCTGACAAGTTTTTGTTTCCTAGCATATTTCTTCTGCATGAACAACTTCCTTTAACATTTCTTGTAGCATGGGTACGCTTATAAAATCTCTCTGTTGTTTTTCTCAAGTCTATTTTCCCTCCCTTATTTTTGAAAAATATTTTCACTTGATACAGAAATCTGGGTTGAAAGTTTTTTCTTGCAGTGCTATTTAAAGAAGCCACTCCATTATTTGCTGGTTTGCATAGTTACCAATAAGAAATCTGCTATTTTTCTTTTCTTTGTTTCTCTGGATATAATACCTTTTTCCTCTGGTTGCCCTCAATATTTTCTCATTATGCTTCTAGATGTGTATGCTGTTGTTTAATCCTGCTTGGAGTTTACTGATCTTCCTGGATCTTTGCTTTGATGTCTTTCATTATTTTTGGTAACTTCTCAGCCATTATGTTTTCAAATATCTTTTCTGCTGCTTCTTTCCTTCTGGGATTCTACTTACACGTATGTTGGACCATGACATATTGTCCCACATCTCTTAGATCCTCTGTCCTGGTTTTTTTTTCACTCTCTTTCTTGATTTTTTTATTTAAATGGGTAACTTATATTGACCTCTCTTCACGTTCCCTCATTCTTTCCTCAGCCATGTCAAGTGTACTGATAAACCCATGGAAGGTATTCTTCATCTTTGTTTTATGTTTGAAAAGTTTCTAACATTTCCATTTGCTCTTTGTTAAATAGTTTTTATCTCTCCAGGGATGCTACCCATCTGTTCATTTATGTTTTCCATATAATTATTGTAGATTGCTAGTTTGTATGTTCTAACACCTGAATGTGGATCTGTTGACTGCTTTTTCTTTTGTTAGTGGGAATTTTTTTTCTTGCTTTTTAGTGTGTTTGTAGTTTTGGATGAAGAATCTAGAGTCCTCCTCAACAGCATATGTAGGAGAATAGAAACTGAAGTAAATATTATTTAAGACTGGAAATGAGCATGCATCTTCTTTTGTGAGACTAATTGTATGTTTGTGTGTTGGGAGAATTGTGTTAATTCATCAGGAGTTGAGCAGGGCTTGGGTTTCATCGTGGCTATGGTCATCTTCAGTGCACCACCTGATTCAGATTCTTCTAGGGTTACCTTGTGCTTTGGCAAGGGCTGCTGAAAGGTTCCCCTCAATGTTCCGGTTCAACCCTCAGCTTTAGCCCTGCCCTGTGCACCCGCCCCTCAGAGAGGGTCTCTCTCCACACTTTCTCCTCCCTCAGTGGTAGATTTCTGCTGCTCAGTACTTGGTGTGTGCTAAGTCTAGGGGGTATCCAGGAGTGGTTTCTCTTTTCTTGGTCCAGCCTCAACCTTAGGCAGACCCTATGTCCCCTGGTTGTGGAGAGTGGGCTTTCTCAGTGATTCTGCCCCTCCCCAGGAGTAAAAGGCCTCTGATGACCAGGACCCAGGATGATCTCCTGTCCCTCTCCCAGGGGCAGATTGTTTTTAAATTTTCCTTTTCCTCAGCCTCAATAAGTTTTCCCCAGGACCTGAGAGAGGTGAGTTTGCTGCCCTTTTCCCAGTGGTTTAGGGTTTTCCTTCCTTAAGGGAGAAGTCTCTGAGAAGAGCTCCATGCCTGTACCCCTGAGACAGGCTTTCTCTTGTCTTAGTATCCGCTCCCTGTCTTTCTCAGGATCCCCTGATGGAGGTCCTTGGAGAAGAGTCTGTGTAATCTCCCCCATGGGTCTGAGGCTCCGGAAGACCTTGTACTCTCATACTAGCCCACAATTGGCCTTTAGCACTTGATTAGAATTTTTAGAGTAATTCTACTCACATCTATGGTGACCCCATCTTCTGCCTGTAGGCAGACAGTAAGTCAGCATTCACATCCCATCTCTCCTCCAAAGTCCCTGTCTTCCTGAGATTTCAGGATAATTGTTCATCTGCAATCTCAGCTCTTTGAATGGTGCAGGAAAAGTCATGATTTTGAGGATAATCCAGCTTTTTCTTGCTGTTAGAGTGGGAGTGACACTACTTAGAACTTTCTACATCCCAGCAGAAGCGAGAAGTCACCCCAGGGATTCTGAAAGAGGCAGTATTAGGGCAACAGGTTAGCAGCTCACTCCAAGGTGGTCACTGCTTGGACCTGAAGTGGTCCAGGCTACAGAAGAGGATCAAATGAGTTGTTGGAAGAGATATCCACTGAGAGGGGCCTGGGAGGATACTGTGTATATTGAAGAAAGAATTATAGACCTGTGGAAGGGTCAGTAGGGGCCACACAACAGTGCCACAGGGTCACCATGGCACCTCCCCCCTCTCCTTCTCCAGGTACATCCTCACTCTGTGCCACCTCCACCTCTACATTTAGCACCACATGGAAAGAGGGACACCATACTCTGGCCACCCCACATCCTGTTGTTGGAAGTTGTTGTGGGGCCATAGACATGGAGCAGATGCATAGTCCACCTTGGCAGCCACCAGGGCCTAGCCTGCTGGACTCTGCTTGTCCAGAGGCCAAGACAGACTCACCAGAGGCACCTTCCTGCTGATGGTGCCCTCTCTCTTTATCCTCCTCTCTCTAAGGAAGATGGCTTAATCTCCAGCCCAAGACAGACACTAACTTGGTCTCTAAAAAAACATTTATTCCCAAAATTGAGGCCACAGATACAGATATTCTCCCTCACTGGCCTCTGCCTACTCCCACCAGACAATTCCCAAGTCTCCACAATAAGATGCCTCTTTGGCCCATAAACATCTTCTGTAGAATACCTCTGTCTGTGTTCTCCCAGGCCTCTGAAGCCAGGTGGTCTTCCCGTTCATATTTCAGTGTCTTTCTGGGGTGGCTCTTCTGTTGCCTTCTTGACCAAGAGCTCTGTCCAGAAATCCACTTCCTTGTCTTTCAGCTTCTGGGCTGCCTGGGTGGTGATGCCAATCTGAAGGTACCCTTCCTTCTGGTCGTACATCGGCCAAGGGGGCAGTCCCTCCCCATTGGGGTTCCTGAGAATAGAATCATATAGAAATTCCCCAAAGCTACTGTGTGCTCTCAACAACCTTTTGAGATTTTCAAGGAACCCCTGGCTTCATCTCTTCCAAGAGGCTCATAAGCCTCCAGAGACAGGGAGCTCACCATCTCCTGGGCAGCCTGTCCATTTTTAGAGAGCTCTCACATTAGAGGCCACAGGGCCGAGAGTTTGACCATCAAACATCAGAAGCTGCCCCTTCCGGATAGATATGCCCTACCCCTTCCCAACCAACCCTGCTCCATCTTTTCCACCAGTCTCACCCATTCCGTGCAAAGTTGGCCCAGAATTTCATCACCATCTTGCTGAGTTCAATCTCCTCTTCCGAGGCACCCTCTGTGGGGAAGAAGACAAAAAGCCTTTGCAATTCAAAGTGTGGGTCATGGACCTGCAGCAGCACCACCACTTCAGAGCTTGGTAGAAATTCATAATCTGAGCCCTTTCTCCAGATCTACTGAGTCATAAGTTGCATTTTAATAAGATCCTGGGCAATTTATGTGCATTTTAAGCTGAAGAGTTACTGATCAAGGACACAGTGAAGGGCTGCAGTCAGTCCCTGAGTGAGCTGCCTTTGTCTTCTGTGTCCACCAGCCCCGCCTCTCTCCCCTTCAGGGTGGCAATGCCACACCTCAGGGTTTCCACTACAGTGACCTCACTTCCCAGGACTGCTCTCCTTTGCGTCTTTTCTCAGTATCTTCCATCTACCCACATATACATAGAATCTGAAAAATAACAGAGCTGCAATGGCTGTAAGGAGTCACCAACCAGGAAATGCCTTGAGGTGGGTCACACATGAGTTGTCTTTAATTGCATTTACTTAAGGAATTGAAGACATTTGTGAAAGTTATTTTTTTAATGTCATATTTCTAAATATATTAAATTTAATAAGATATGAGTTTTAGATAGATAGATAGATGGTTGGATAGATAGACAGACACAAATTAGCCCTGATTCAGGGTCAACACCCACTTTAACGTTACTCTCACTCACATTCTGATATGCTCTTGTGAGTGGGAAGTAGACGGTGGCATCCTAGCCCTGGAGCAGGGCCCTGCAGGTGACCCATTACCTGTCATATTGATGCCCGGGTATGGATCCTTGTAGTGACCATGAATGAGGGCACATGGATACACATTCTCTATCATACATCTTAGAGCAATAGAAAGGTGGGAACATTTGTAGTTCAACCCTGTTATGGTGAATTTGGGACACTAAGACCTGGAGAGATGGAGGAACTTGCCCAAAGCTACCAGACTGAGAACTGAACCCAAATTTCCTAATCCCGAGTTTGTAGACACCAAAGGGCCATCACCTTTTAAAAATGGTGCCCCGAAGACTGAGAAGATCTCATCCCCGTGGTCTCCTATCACCGTCTTGGGTCTCATGTCTGATGAGAAGCTTGGGCGATACTGAAACTCATACACATAGGTGGGGGCTCCGGCATCTGAGAAGACATGGATTCATGCACAGTTCATTTTACCTCACACACACCTGGATGTTATCAAGGTCTCCAGGGGCCTTGAGCACTCAGGGAATTGGTGGCAAACCTGGAGCCTGAGTACACAACAACAACAATATTAATAACAGCTGCCATTGTGAGTGCCAACTGTGTGCTGGACACCGTGTGGCTTTGTGGGAAACCTCTAGTTATCAGTATAATAGAGAAATAGTGTTTCAGAAAAGTTCCATGACTTGCTTAAGGGCACATAGCTGGTGGAGGTGGACTTGGATTTGAGCCAAGTGTTTGTTGAATGAATGAATGAAGATTGAATGGATGAATGAATGAATTTTGAAACCTTCGGTAAATCCATTCAAAATAACTATCATTTTGGGGGCATTGGATCAATTCACATGAACTTTTTTGCCTACTGATGCATTCACACTCAAGTACATCTACATACATACAGTTTACACCACTGTATTTCATTGATAATAGGCTAGTTTTCATTCCCTTGGAGAATGTCTGCAGCTCACTCTGTGTCTTCAATTCTGCCCAGTTTTGAGTGTTTCCAGTGTTTTTCTCACTATTCTGAGAAGAGTGAAGCAAATCCAAGCTGCTGGCCTAAAAGTGCAGATATTTAAATACAAACATATGCAGAGGGGGGACAATCTGTCTCTTCTGTCTCAGGAAACCACAAACTCAGCATTTCCTATTTCCCTGTCACCTCACATGTCTTGCCTCGTGCTTGGCCTGGGGAGTGTTGAGGTGATGAACAGAGAAGAAGGGTTGAGGAAGAAGAAAGTTGCCTCTCTCCTGCCTCTCTCCTCCTCCCCCTGCCTCCTCTCTCACCTCCTCCCTCCAAGCCCCAGAGATGTTAGCTTTCCTGCTGATGCTTCCCCGGAGCTGCCATCCCTGCTCCTTCATGGATAACTCATGGGCAACCCGGCCATGGAGATGGGCACTTTGTGTGGATCATGAGGCCCACAGTGAGTGACTCCAACGGGGGAAGGGTCAGGCCTCAAGTCAGCTGGCGGAGAAATGTTACAACTTTTTCACCCCTTGGGTACAGTAACAAATTTGGAAAAATGAAGAAAAAAGAGAAATGACCTCAAAGATCACTTAAAATCCACCACTTAGAAAGACCTCAGTTAATAATTTATCATATATTCCTTTTATATTTATAAAATTGGGACAACATTGTATATGTTATGATTACAATCATTTCTTCACATCATAGAATATCCATCCACAAAATGGTTTAACAATATGTTCCATCCTGGCATGAGGATGTAGAATAATTCATTTAATTACCTCCCTCATTCCCATCATTGCACCCTTGGTTTAGCAAGGGGAGTTGTTTTGAATAAGCAATGCTCTGTGGTTCTGTAATCCACTTGTTAATCCTCCTGCAAGCTCAAGCAGAACTCACTGAAAGGAGAGGGTTTAACTTTACATCTGCCACTGAGAAGTTTTGGAAAGGAACTCAGAAGCCAACCACACAGGAAAGACCTTTTTTTGTAAGCTAGAGAACTTATTTTTGGCAAGGTGCTGCCCAAAAGATACCCTTCCTCTTCTTTTTTTTTTTTTTAACATTCTGCCTAAAACTATTGAGATTTATAAAATTCCTACAATCACAACACAAGTCTTCAAAAGAAAGTAGGGCACAGATTTGGATAATGACAATTAGGAACAACAAGAGAAGGAGAGGGAAGGAGAACAATAGTAATCAAAAATACACAAATTGAAAATGTGATTTTCTTTTTAGGTGAGGAAGGGCTTATGAAATTGGCAGCATTATTTTTATTTTTTAATCTGAGTATCCCAAGTGGGAGAATTAAGGAATCCACACTCTTAAACACTGGAAACCAATTTCACAAGCAGTATCAAGAACTTAAAATACTCCTACTTCCCATCCTAGTAATTTCATTTCTAAAAACCAATCCTAAGAAATTTATTAGAGACTAGATTAAAGATTTGTGCAAATAAGACTGACCATAATGTTTTTGCACCAATAAAATATGAGCAGCCACACTAAATATCCAATAAAACAGGAATAAGAAAACTTTAATGCATCATTGCATGAAATAATGGATGTTTTTGATGAGTTTTTATTGACATTGAGGAAATGCCTGCAATATAGTGTTCTATGAGCAATAAATTAATTTTTAAATTATATGTAAGATTTGGAAATATTATTAGAAGAAAATATATCAAAAATTTATAGCAAATACTTGTAGGTGAAGGAGTTATGAGCAATGTCTGGTTTCTTCTGTATGTGTTCCCAGATTTCAAAACTTTCTACCACTATAAGATATTATTATATATTATTATACAGTAATTTTATATTCAGAAAAGTTCTTTTTTCTCAAAAAGTGAGTGAGAAAAATATGAATGAAAGAATAACCTTGATAAAATCTGTGTAGTCCTGTCAAAAGACCTTGAACTCAAGTCATGAGAGATCAGATAAAAAACACACAAGTCCAGTATGGCTGGACAGGAGGATGATGCAGCCAGGGATACCACAAATCAGACACATAGAAAGGGGAAAGACCAAGTTTATGAAAGAATACATTTGACCCCAGGTGGCCCCTGGCTGAAGAGTTTCATCAGGACACTCTGGAGGAGGACGTGGTAACCAGCACCTGTACTTTACTGTCCTGAGTGCTTTGGCATATAGTAGGTCAGCTGTAGATACTTTTTATCATTCTTATAACATCCCGAATTTATAACCCTTCCAGCATGGTTAGAAAGAGATGTCTGGACCAGAGAACCATTTCCTGGCTTGCAGACTAGGTGAAGGAGGGCTCCTAGAAAAGGAAGTGTCCTATGAGGACCTCAAAAAGACAGCCAGAAGGGACACCTCCTCTCTAGGTGAACTCATCCACCCCTGAAGTCACACCCCACCTACACACCTCAGGTCAATGTTGGAAGGCCCTGTAGTAGACCCAGCACACACTGGGATGGACAAAAGTCATCTAGAGATACTGAGATTCTCCAGACCACCTGTCTTCTCACCTCTCACTGCTCACTCCTTTTGTTTCCCTTGGTCTCTGGCAACCCTTCTGATCCTGTGTTTTGCTTCACTGTACCACAGCTTCCCCAGTTAACAAATTAGTTTGAAGCTAGCTCTGATCTTGGAAGCCTTCCCAGAAATGTCTTCCAAGATGTACTCTCTAGCCCCACAGGCCACAAAAACTTCAGTTGAGGAGTCACTGTAGCAGATGCTGTGGGTGCCTTGCCACAGGCCCTACTTCTGGGCATGACTTCCATCTCTGGCATCCGTAGCTCTTTGCCTGAGGTCTTTGGCCATCATAGACCACTCTGTCCATGTGTATAGCAGGTCAAAGCACCAGAGAATTAACAACCCCTTGGGAACAGCCTTCAACCAATGACTAGTGGGAGTTGGAGGATAAATACCCCAGCTCCCATGCTGCTCACTTGGGATAAGCCTGAGGCATATCTTCCGTAGTTTTCCCAGATCTCCCCAGCTACAGTATCCACAGTGGATACTAGCTTGCCACTGCAGCATAGATTGGCTTCCTTCTCCTTCCTGTGTCACTTCTGCACTCCTCTACTGGTGTTTCCTGGGATCACCTCTCAAATAAACCACTTGCATTCAGGACCTTTTCCCAGAGTCAGCTTCTGGCAGAAACTAACATAGGACGACATCCCACCCTAAGCCATATGGAATCAGCCTTGGAGGCTAGACTCTCAGCAGTCTCCACACATCTGCCTATGCTGAGGGGTGGGCAGGATAGACAGCAAAGCTGGTGGGATCAGTGTCCCTTTCCTGCCCAACCTCTGGGACTCACTTCTGTGGAGATGGGCCACAGTCACAGATGGGACACAAAACATCGCATCTCCGATCAAGTCCAGGAAGAGGTCTTTCATTTTGACAGGGTCATCGGTCCCTCCTAAATACTTCTCAGTAGCTGCTGGAGTCAGTTCCTCAGGGATGTTCTGAAATGGATCAAGAGTGAAAGTGACCACCACCCCTGGTGATTGACACGGCTTCTCTTCTTGTGTTAATGGTGAACCTCTTGATTCCTGTGCAACCACCCACCACCCTAGGGTAGCTGATGAAAAAGGAAGAAAAATGGGGGCAGAACCCTCCAGCACCAGTCCTCATTCTGCATTTAGTTGCTTTGTGATTTTGGGCAAGCCCCTCCCCTCTTTGGGTCTCTCTCAGTTTCTGTGATTCCCTAGACTCTTACAAGGATGGGGTGGGACTTCCACAAGAGTGACGTAGCCGTCTTCTGGTCCAGCTTGCCTTCAGAGAGTGGGTAGCCCATCATCTGTTAAAACAATGGTTAAACAATTGTGAATCATTTGGAATTAGCAGAAGAACAAAACTGACCAACTGACTAAACCAATGCAGGCTGAGGGTAACCTTGTCATGGCTTGACGGGCATGGGTCTTTGATGAGTTGGGCAAACTCAATGAATCAAATGGACTTATTATATCCAGAAACTCAAGGAGTGCAAAGAGGATAAAGTAAATGTTAAGACAAGCTGTCCCAGTCCTTTGCAGTATGTATGTGTATATATATTTCAGGCTAGAGTCCCCACAATGGTCATCAAGACAGTGAGGAAGGATTTAAGCCAGGCTAGAGTTGAAGTAGAGGGCTCTGAGTAGAGGACACAGACTCACAAATGCCCTCCCAGTCTCAGCTGACTGAGGAAGGCCCAAATCCTGCCATATGGCTCTGGTCCTTCAGAATAACCTCAAATGGTTCTGAAGTGAGAACTGCAGAGCTATGCACGTAACAGCTCCATCCAAACCTCTGGACGAAGGGACTTGACCAAACTCTGACAAGGCTTCTATCAGTTTAAGGCCCTGTCCCTAGGATGACCCAGCTTCTCTTAAAATGCCTGCCTGAGAAAGCTCCCTGCTGTCAGGAGAATTTACTGTTTGTTCCAGCCAAAACCTGGTGATAGGTTGATGGATTCCTGAACATCTTCTTAGAGCAGTTCCTTTAGAAATCTTGTAACTACAAATCCTTTCTCTGCCCTTTGAGATGTAAATCTACATCCTAAACTGTTTCCTCAAGGACCTGAGAGTCATCCCTTTGAAATGCAAACCGTCAGGGGATGAATCTTGTTCTCTCTCAGTCCCTGTGGGAGGATAAAGACCTAACTTCTTTGGGAACTTTGCTTCAATTTATACAACTGCCTCCTGTCATGAGACAGGAGAGTTTGTTTCTCCTCTGGATAGGCACCAATTAACAAATCCAGGTGGAACAGTCACATGGACAAACCCCCCTCCCACCCCGCAGCCTTTCCCTGAGCACAGCCAGCCTTTAAATAGGCTCCAGGCTTCTGTTTCAGGGACTTGAGCTCAGTTCACCATAGACTCTTTTCCCTACTGCAGTGGTTAACTGAATAAAACCTGTCCTCACCACTTCAACTAGTGTCGGCTTTGTCTATCTTTGGCAGAAGGGGAAGCCCTTCCTAGATTTTAGCAGTCAATGTTAACTCCAGAGGAAGCAAGCTCCTCTGAATCTTTCCACTTAGATGACTAGGAGCATGTGTGGGATGTATGGAGAATCTATGAAAGCACCAAGCCCAAGAGGAGAGGCTGCAGGATCCCAGGGCTCATTCTCCTTAACTCCTGAGCTCCTTCCCCTGTCCAGGCCTCGGTTCTCTTATTTGCCCAGTGATTGTCTCTACAGACCCCCCTGCATCGACATTTCAGGATTCTTGGATTGGGAGACAATCAGAGAGTGTTTGGGGAGAGGACCGTCCGGGGCCCCACACCCAGGTGACAACTGGGCCATCGCTGAGAAGGTTTCTAGGGAAATATCTACTTTCGTGAAGGGGTCAGTTGCTCTGGACCCCAATGGGTGTCTAGAGAAGGAGGAGCTACTGAGACCCGAGATCAGAGAGGTGATGTGAGGGGCAGGGGAGGTGAGTCTGATTCCAGCACATCCTCACCGTTGGAAGAAACCAGCCAAACTCTTGCTTGTTGATTCCGACGATGTAGGGAACAGTGTGAAATGTCTTTTCAGCCAGGATCTCTTCAGGCATCTTTTGCAGTACCACTCCATCAACCACAGTGGGCAGGAAGGGGTGGCTCTGGGGAAGAGGGATCATAGTATCTGCGCTTCCCCTCTTGAGGAAATGCTTGCCTCCCTGTCTCTGCCTGTCTAAGCAAGAGGCCAGCACCATAAATCTGCATGGATTTCATCTGTTTAGCTTGTTTATTGACTCTTCCCTCACTCCAGGAGGACAGAGATTGTGTCTGTTTTGCCTGTTTCACTGCTATATCCCTAGCTTCTGAATCAGGTCCTGACCCATAGTAAGTGCTAATTAAATCTTTGCTGAATGATTGAATGGATCTCATTTAATCCTCACAACACCTTTTAAGGTAATTGCTACTATCCCCAGGGAGAGAGCAGAAAGGACAGGATTGTGAGACATTACAGAGGTAATGCCATTGGAACCTGGCAATGCCTTGGAATGTAGGAGGGGAGGAGGACAGAAATGGGGAGGATGCCATTGGAGAAATGCGGCTGGGAGGAGGGAGGTATCCTCAGGACTGAGATTCTGGGCTCCCTTCCTGACAGCGCTGTAGACAGTGCAGCTTGTACAGCCAACCCACCTTGCAGCCTACAGGAGAAGATCTGGGCTCCTCAATGAAAGCTCCTGAAGAAATCCCTTATCTAATAATCTCTACCTCAACATATTGGAAGTTTCTAGTCAAGCCTTCTCCCTTGGGGGCATTTTTGGGAACAGGAAATGTAAACAAGAAGAAGGTAGGCTGGGTCCAAGTGACACAGTGTTGATGACTGGGAGCACTGGACTGGGAGTCCGGGGCACGGGTTCCAGTCCTACATCTGGTCCTCCTGGCTGTGTTATCCAGGGAAGTCACCTCCCCTCTCTGGGCCTCAGCAATATGAACACAAGGAGTTACTCTGAGTCCACAGGGAGAATTTTTCCATTCACATTTAACTGGAGCTAAGATGTCAAGACTCAAAACCTGTAACCAAGAAACCAAAGGACCTTACCTCTCTGGGGTCTCCAAGTAAATCAAGAGTGAAAAATTTCTGTGAAGACAAAGGCAGAGGATGTGGGTGAGGAGCTTCCTTGGAGTAAAGCTAGACACTGGCTCCCATGGGCGCAAGCACAGGGTGTGGGTGTAGGACGGGGAGGGGAGGCCTGGAGATGATGTCTGTGGTTGTGCCTGTCCCGCATTCCATCCATTTCCGCTTCATATTCTCCCAGGAAACAACACCCTAATTTTATTTTGAAGGACTTGCCTCTTCCGCACTCTCTGTCCATGAAGCCAGGCATCTGTATGTAACCTGTGGTATGCCATCTCCCTGACCACAGAGATGAGCACATGCCCTTGTCGGTCTAATAGAGTTTACCCCAAAACTTTAGCTGGAATTATTGGGAAAGAGGGTTTCTAAGTGGAAAGAATGTAAGTCTAGAGTGCTGTTGTTGTCTTTAACCTCCCCAGGGGACTAACCTGCCTAAGGGCGAAGCCAACACTGAGAGGTAAAAAGCTGAGGGATAGAGACAGATTCTTAATAATATCATAAGTGCATCTGGATTCAGCCATCCCTGAAGCCATCTACTCCTGAAATGTAGTTTAGTTTTGAGTTAGTTACTTGAAAATTCTGTAACAACACAATCCTTTGTCTGCTTTAGGCACTTTGAGATGAGACTTCTCATCTTGCATTAGAAAGACCTGACTCATTCAATCTCACAGAAATTCATCCCACACTAGTTTCTTCTGTGTTCACTAAGATTGCACTGATTGTAATGTTGCACTAGAGTTAATAGGTGTGATCGTATGCAGCAAATAATCAGTAAGGGTCCCACCGTTATGGGTTGTAGCCCTGCTAGCCAGGTAAGGGTGTGTGTGTGTGTGTGTGTGTGTGTGTGTGTGTGTGTGTGTGTGTGTTTGAATTGGGAAAAGTGGATAATCATGGAAACACTTTCATATGATCTCAGAAAATTTCAGAAACATAGCATGTGCTCTTAGTTTTTTTGGGTTGTCCAAAAGTCACCAACTCTCTCCTTAAAGGCTGGGTTCTCTTGTGCTGCATGAAGAATTATTGAAATCTTTGCCTACCAGGCATCAGAAAAAATTTGCCTTTTAATTGTTTGAACACATTGGTCACCTTATTTGAGCCTGAGAAACCAGGATCCAAGCCCCAAGGCTGCACTGGCTTCAACCCATGGAAATAGAGCGGAGTCCTGTGCTAATGGCCTGTCCCTGAGGGTCCAGGAGTATCTTCAGGAGACCAGGGTCCAGACAGAGAGTCCAGGGGCTCAGGCCCTTGGCTCACATTCACACCCTCCCCCAACAAAGAGAATAGTTGTCATATGCTCTAGATGTTGTGTTCTCTAGGTCTCTGTCCTGCTGTAGCTTCCCAGTGATGATCCACTGCCATAGCCATCCATCAATCCTCAAATATCATCTTTTCTGTGAAGTATCCTTGTGACTATCATGAATGCTTCCCTTCTCTGTACTCCCAACAAACTTAACCCACGACGTATATGAGTACATTTACCTTCAATTTTTCCTTGTGAGCAGGGACTGTATCCAATCCATGTCTGCATCAACCTTCCTGTTACCCACACATACATTTAGAACAGTTGGATGGGTGGACAGATGGATGGAAGGATGGATGGATACGTGGATGAATGGAGGGAGTTGGTCAATCCATGTAGTACGGGAGTATTGGATGGATAAGCAGATAGGTGGATGATAACTAGCGTATTGGTGATGGATGGATCACTGATTTTAGAGGGATGGATGACCGAGTGAAGATATATGGTGGCTGGATGGTGAATGAATGATTGATAATAGATGAATGAAAGTTATGGATGGACTGATACTAAATTGATGAAATGCCATTGATGAACTTCATAGATTGGTGGATGGATAGATGGATACTAAGATGATGAATGCGTAAATGGATGGATGAATGAATGAACGTGTGTTTATCCTAGAATCATAATTGAGGTAGAGTCTCGGAAAATCTAGAAAATTGAGCCACCACTGGGTTATAATTGAAGAAGTTTCTAAATTAGCCAAGATAAATTGTGACAACCTTTCTGAAATCTTCCTTAATATCCCCATCACCCAAATTCAGGATGGTAGTTACCTCTGGGAATATGTAATCTTTAATTTTTTAAAAATATATCTGAAAACAAGAAGGGCAAAATACTAAGTTTCAAAAGAGCTTGGGGATTATTACAGAATTCTTCATTAAGTTATTTTTTGACTTCGCTAACATTTGAGATATTTCATAATAAAAAAGAAAAAAAAAAGAAATTTCCCATTAAGATCCAGAGGCTGACACTGCTCCTGAGAGGTGACACACTATCCTGGGTAGTTTTTCCGGGGCAACGGGACAGCTGAAATGATGAAGTCTGCGGCCAAGTTTACGGGGTTGGGGGGGTAGTTTGTGTGGACATGAGAACAGATGCACCTACCATCTTCTGCGACGTCTCCAGGAGCTCGTCTTCCGTCTTCTGGCACAGGCACTGAACAATGACAGCCGAGGTGGTGGTGTTACACCCAGAAAAGACAGCAATTTTCTGCAGAGATCACAGGGGACAGCAAAATTCAAGAGCTGTGTCCTTTCCCTCAGTCAATAAAGAAATGTTCTATGCCAAGCTCAATTTCTAATGGCAGCAGGGGGGTGGCAGAAAATGCTCTAGACCAGCAGGTGTGGGTCCTGGTTCCAGTCATGACAATGACACCACCTCTGTCTCTGTCACCTTATCCCTGTTAAAATGAGCACAGTGATCTCAGAGCTGAACATCTAAGGAGAGGCAGCATGGAGTGGGGCTTAAGAGCATGAAGTCCAGAATTACACTGTCTGGTTTCAAATCTCTGCTCATCCACTTACTAGTCATTTGACCTCGGGCAAGTCACTTGCAAAGTGACCAGAGGAGAAGATGCAGGTGGAGAGAAGGCAGCCTCCATGATGGTGGGGCCATGGAGAGTGTGTAGGGATCCCCAGAGCCTAGGACAGTGTCTGATGCAGAATCAATGCTCAGTATGTACTTGCTCAATAAATAAAAAGGCATAGAGAAAAATAGAGAAGAGAGAGAGAGAAAGAATGAGAGAGAATGAATGAGAGAGAGAGAAAAGAGCAAGAATGAGTCTTAGATTCCCTTCAATCTGCCAATTTCTGGTTCCAGTTTGATAGAGAAATCCAGCCCCATCTCTGCCACCTCTGTTTCCTTTAAATAAATTCCCAGTCTTGACTTAAGCCTAGTCAAGTGGGCTTCTGTTGTTTATAACCAAGGAATTCTGAAGAACAGTCTGAAAACTCTAAAAACTCCTGGTATCTTCTTTTCCTCTCCTCCTACTTTCCAGCCCCTTTAAGTCTGGTTGCGGCCCCCACCACTCCAGGAAGCCAGCTCTCACAGCCCTACCAAACGCCCCACATCACTGACTCCAGTGGGCGCTCCTCAGCGGAGCCTCCTGTTACTCACACTCTTCCTTGGCTTCCTAACAGCCTCCAGATAAAGACAAAGTCCTCACAGGGTCCTGTGCAGCACGGCCCCTGCAGTGTCCCCATCCTCAGCTCACTACAGGTCCCCTCTGCTCCTTCTGCTTCATCCACATCACCCTTTTTCACCTTCTCTCACTGGAGATACTTCCTCCTGAGGCAGGACATTTGCACATATTGTTCCTTCTTTCTGGAATATTCTTTTCTCACCAAGCAAATAACTTCTCATCCTTTTCATCTCAACTCATTGATCGCTTTTTTCAGGAAGAATTTCCTGATAACCTCCCCCTACACGCGGGACTAAGAGCTACTTTTGGATTCTGTTATGACATCAGGTACCTCTGCCTTATTGCTCTTGTCACTGCTGATAATTTATAATTTGTGTGAGTATGTAATCATTAATCTGACTCCTCCATTAGGATGGAAGCTTCATGAGGTTGCTAGACATCTGGCTCTATCAAAATTATTTGTTGAGTCAATGAATGAATCAGTGAATTAGTTCTCCAGGAACCACCCCCAGTCACAATGCCCTCAGGGAGGGACCCCATGGGGCCCACATGCTGCAAGTGGGTTCACCAGAACTCAGACTCTGAGAGAGACAACACACAGTGACACTCCACTGCCCACTGTCCTGCCTGGCCCTCACCTTGGCACACATTGAGAAGTATGGTCAGTGGACAGTGCCTGGCACTGGCAGTCCAGAATCATGAACTTGCGTCCCAGCTCTGCCTTGATCATCCTCTGACCTTGACAATCCGCTGTCACTCTCTGCCCAGTTTGCTCAGCTGGATAACTGGGAGGTTGGGTGAGGGGCCTCCTTGCCCTTCCCGCTAAGCCATTCTCACTTCTGTGATTCTTTGAAGATATTAGCTGGATCCCACAGCAAGAAAGGCCCCTGAGGACTCCAGGAGAGCAGAGCAAAGGGCGCAGGGGTGGTCCAACGTGAGACCTACCTAAGCTGCAGCCTTCGAGTCCTTCTTGACGACGGCAGTAATGAGGGCCACTCCACTCTCAGAGATGGCCCAGTGGAAGAGGTTCTTGGCCAGTGGAGATAACACCTGGGAGGAGAGGGAGAGGAAGAGAGTTTATGCTTACAAGGAGGGGTCTTCAAGAGCTACCCCCATCCACAGCTCTGCCCTGGACCATTCCCCTGGAGACCCTGGGGCTCAGTGGACAAGACAGGTCTTTACCTGGCCTGGCCTGTTCCCCAGGCTGACTCTGGGACCCAGCTTCTTCAAGAAAACCTCCTTCAGCTGGGGGGAGCCAGGAGCAGAGTGAGGGACAGACAGGACATGTGTGGCATGTGCTGATTATAACAATCAAAAGTATCTGAAAGATGCTTAGAAATTCCTAGCAACACTTTAAAGACATAGTTCTGATTCTGCATTTCCATTACTCAGAATATTTCCTAAGAAATAAGATCATGGACACACACGGATTTTAAGAATGTTCATGCTGTTTATAAGAATAAAAATTGGAAATAATTCAAAGTTCCAATATTATGATAATGGGTAAGTAGCTATTTTTCATTCTTACCATGGAACACTATATGACTTTAAAAAATAAAATTATGAAAGAGTACTTAATATTTATGGAAATAGTTATGGTGTATTTTAATGTTAATGAAGGTTTTTTTTTGTTTGTTTTAAAAATCCTAGATAGATAGATAGATAGATAGATAGATAGATAGATAGGGTGAGCTATGTAAAAAAGTCTAGAAAAATACGTGTCCAACTGTCCATGGTGAGTATCCCTGGATAGTGGGATTATGGCTTTTCTCTTTTCTGGGGTTATCTGTACTTTTTACTGTAGCTTCACTTAATAAGACATAAAAAATATTTCCCTCCGAGTATTCAACTATGAAATCAACACAGGTTTTGAAAATACACTAATAGCGCTGACCCTCTGCTCAACTCTGAGGCAGCTGGAGGGTTCCGTACAACTCCTGGCATCTTCTAATCTGGTTTTCCATCTTTGCTTCCCTCAGTGTATCCCTCAGCCCCATTCCCCACACCAGGATCCCAGGTCATGACTTTGTCCCACATCCACAGTCCCATCTCTCCCCATCCCACCTTCCAACCCCTCCTCCCTCCCACCCATGTTCCCCAGCCCAGCTCCATCCATCAGTCCCAGAGACTACCTCTCTCCCTCTTGGCCATGGACATACATTCAGACCATCTCAGAGGAGGCCTCTGACCTGTTCTTAGTGCTCATGTCCCTCTGACATGAAGATCCGGCTTCAAGCCAAACATGACACTCTGCCCAAATCTCATGGTTGACTCCTCTTATTCATAACTTATACCCACCACTACTTCCCAAGAGAAGTGAGGTGAGTTATATGTCAAAACGATTAGGAGGGAGAGACAGATCTCAACCAAGTAAGAAGAGGAGGAAGGCTACTGTTGCAGCTGCAGCTGGAGTTTCTTATGGCCCCAGGACGCTAAGCTGAGCTCTGAGCTTCGTGGATGTCAAGGAGAGCTTGGCCATTAGCTCTCCACAATCTGATGCTGTGCAGGGTGGGGTCAGCCTTGAATCCAGATCTTGTAAGTAATGGAGCCCATGGCTAGATTGGTCTCCAAGTGGTCCCATCAGGAGCCACATCAGCCACAGGAATACTTACAAGAACAGAGACACTTTCACCTCCCGCCGACTCTCCAAAGATGGTCACGGAGCCTGGGTCCCCTCCAAAGTTGGCAATGTTCTCCTGGACCCAGCGCAGTGCGGCCACCTGGTCCAGATGACCCCAGTTTCCCCGGCTGTGCTCATCCCCTGTGCTGTGAGTAAGAGACCAGGGTGGAGTGGGAGCAGAGACGTCATGGCAGGGCTCTCAGGATCATAGATGGGGCTCTAGGTGAGCCTTCTGGAATGAGACAGGGCTTCCACAGCCCTGACACAGAGGTCTTCACCTGCCATCCTCTCCTGAGCATTGTTCTGTTTTGGGCTCTACAGTCCTTCATCCCCATCTGTCTATTGAGCATCTACCATGTGCAAACACTGTTCTAAGAGCCAGGAGACCATCTGAGAACAAAACAGGCAAACCTCTGACTACACAGAGCCCACACTACAGATCACAAACAAAGAAACAGATAAGTATAGAATAGCATATCAGGTAGTGAATGTGCTTTCAGGAAAATAAAACCTGGTAAGGGGAAAGGCAGAGGTGGGACAGTGGGGCCCTATTTCAGACCACATGAACAGAGAAGACCTCTTAGAGGCTGTGGCATTTGAGTAGAGACCTGACTGAGTGAGCACAGAGCCTTGCAAATATTCAAAGAAGGGAATTCCAGGTGGAAGAAACAGAAAGTGCAAAGGCCCCAGGGTCCAGTGAACAAAATGAGTGCAGCACATACAGCTAGAGAAGACCTTGTGGGCCTTGGCGAGACGTCGACGTCATTGTAAGGAGGGAAGCCAGCACAGGGGGAGGACATGACTCCCTTTATGTCTTAAATTATGACTCTGGCTACTGTAAGGATCAGACAAAGTATAAAAGTAGCAGGGTTATAAAAGTAGGAGGTTGTTACAATAATCCAGGCATGAGACAGAGGGCTTTGATTAGGGTGGGTGCAAGAGAGGAGGTAAGAAGTGGTTGGATTCTGAATACACTTTAAACGTGGAGCCAAGAGGATTTTCTGACCTACTGGATGTGGAGTGTAAGAAAAAGAGAATAGTCAAGGCTGACCACAAGACCTTTATCCTGACAACCAGAAGGTTGGAGCTGCCAGCAGCTGAGCAGGGGGCACTGTGGGGAAAGTAGGAGTGTTCTTTGGAATGAGGGTCAGTGGGAATCAAGGGTTAAGTTTGTCCCTGTGAAGTGTGAGGCGACCTTTAGACGTCCAGTGGAGACAGCAGGAGGTAGAAGGAGGTAGACAATGATGTGCATCCGGGTTTCAAAGAAGAAGATGTGGCTAAAAATAGCGAGCTGTGAAAGTGCCCCCAGAGGTCACTTAGGGCACCAGTGGAGATGGAGAAGGAGACACACACTGAAGCTCAAGGATGGGGAGGAGGAGGGTCCAGTGAAGGGGCTGAGAAGGGGCAGTCTGTGAGGTAGGAGGTGGCCAGGAGCCAAAAGAAGGTAGCATTTTAAAAATATGTGAGTTATCATGTGTGGATGCTGCCAAAGTTGGGCCAAGAGCTGGTGGGTCATTGGTGACCTTGACCAGAACAGTCTCGTGGCGTTGCTGGGGTCAATACCTGACTGGCATGGGTAGAGGGGAAGGTAGGAGGAGCAGAAGCATGGAGAGCTAATGTAGCAGTTTATCTGTGATGGGAATCAGAGGAATGGGCCGTGGGTGAAAGAGATGAGCAGTCTTAATGAAGGCTTTACATCCTGGGTCATGTCTCACCCGGAATAACTCTTCTCTGGCTCCATAGGTCTTTCCAGGGAGTAGCCCACCCCTTCCCCAGCCTGCCCATTAGCCATCTCAGGGTCAGAGATCCTGGGGCTGGTGCATTCAGAAAAGGCTCATAGTAACTGTGTCCTACAGGAAACCTGCTTCTGTTTCCATGGAGACTAGAAGGAGAAGACTCTAGCCTTGACTCATGAATGTGCCAAATACAGAAGGAAATGGGATGAGTGGACCTGACATTCCTTGGGATGGTTGCCCATTGAGAACAGAGACTGTGACAACCTCCCTCCCAGCTTCCAGCCACCCCTTCCTTCACCCACAAGCATTCACTGAGCTCCCACCATGAGTCTGCTCCTTCCTTATGTTCCCACAAGTTAAGATGTGTAAGCCTCTGACTACTGTGCTGCATGCTAACTGGCATTTTAGAGGTTGCAACGTGCTGGGGCAGCATAGGAGAAGAGGAGATGAGCATTTCCGAGGAGGTAACGTTTGAGTTAGCCAGCCCTGGAAGACTAGTGGTTAAGATTCAGTGCTCTCACTGTCATGGCTCAAGTTCATTTCCTGGTCGGGGAACCATACCACCCGTCTGTCGGTTTTCCTACTGTGGTGGCTGCGTGTTGCAGTGATGCTGAAAGTTATGCCACCAGTATTTCAAAGACCAGCAGAGTCATCCACGGTGACAGATTTCAGTGGAGCTTCCAGACCAAGACAGACTAGGAAGACGTACCTGGCCACCCACTTCTGAAAAAATTGTTCATGAAAACTCTATGAATACCAGTGGAGCATTTTCATTTTCTGAAACAGCACTGGGAGATGAGAGTTTTGTGCAAAAACGACCCAGCAGGGTTCTGCTCTGCTGCACAAGGTCCCTAGGAGTCAGAATCAAACCGATGGCACTAAGACAAACAACATTTGGGTTGGGCCTTACAGGATGAATAAAAGTTTTTCAGGTAGAATAGGTGTTATAGGCAGGGGGAACACTGCAAAAGCTCAGAAGCATGTAGGTCAGCGTGGCTGGGGAATGAGAGGCAGGTGGTACCCAATTATGAAGGGACTTAGGTGCCTTACCAGGGAATTTAACAAAGATCCCCTTGAAGACTGACATGACCAGAGGTGGGTCCTAGCACCCTTGCTTTGGGGACAAATGTGCGGTGAGAAAAGTCTAATATCTTACCTGAAGAATCCCCAGATGCCCAGGCGGTACTGAATGGTCACCACCACCACGTTTTCATGGGCAGAGAGAACCAGCCCATCATAGGTTGATGCTCCACCTATCATCAGACCACCTCCATGGATCCACACCATCAGCTGGACAGGGAGACACCATACTGGATACAGGAAGCAGAGCTGGGAAGGACCTCAAGAGGTTGTTTACTTTGGTTGCTTACTTCTTGGCCATAACTCAAGGAGGCCACTACCCGAAGTCCACTAATCCCCAGCAAAGTTGGAGCAGGCAGTCGCCCTCATCCTCTACTCTGGGGCCCCGGCCACCACCCCATTCAATGCAATCTCATGGCCCCTGCCTGTCCCACCAGCCTCAGTGCCACCTCCTCCCAGGCTCTTCATGCTGAGAACACCATCATGGGCACATTCAAGGCTAAGGGTGTCATCTTCTCCCCAACACTCCCGTCATCCTCATGCCTGGACCCCTCCCCCAGCTCAGCATGCTCTGCATGCCGCAGCCCTTGTCCTTCAGCTCCATCTAAGTTAAGCAGTGAATTAAACTTCCCTCATGTGTGAATGATCATCTCAAGAGGCACACACGCCCCCAGTGGTGTGTCTTCCTAATATGCCTTCCCTCTGCCTCCTCCTGATTCCTCGACTCCCCAAATCCCACTGATCCTCCAAAGCCCAGCCTAAAAGCCACCTCCTCCAAGAAGTCCTCAATCCTTTGGCTAACATGATCTGAGCACCTACTGTGTGCCAGGGACTGTGACAGGAATTGAGGATCAGAGTGCTCACAACAATTCACGACTCATGGTATTTAAAAGGCTCACACGGCAGGGAAGTGAGAAAGGGTATAACAATAATACTGCCATAATTTTGTTAATTAAAAAAGCTTGGAACATGAACTATGTGCTAAGTACTGTTCTAAGTATAAAAATAAACCATCCACAAGGTTGGGACTACTATTGTCCCATTTAACAGACAGGAAATCTGAGGCACTTAACCTGCCGGAGGTCATGCAGGTAACGAGTGGTGGAAGCAGGACTTGAACCCAGGCAGTCTGGCTCCAGAGTCCACATGTTGAGCTGCCCAGCACACTGCAGCCAACGGCCACAGTGCGGTAAGTCAGCTGTTAGGGAAGGAGTAAGATCTTCCCTTCAACTCTAACTAACGTGTCAGGAGTACTGTCTTTGTGTACCGTGAGAGGCACTGAGATACAGCTTGATATTCATCATTGAACCCTCATATGTGATTATTCTAGTTTTGAGGAAACAGAGCCAAGTCTCTCAGTTAGTAAGAGGAAGAACCAGGATTTAAACCGAGGCCCTGCAGTTCCAGAGCCTGTGCCCATAAGTAGAGGTTCTCCTGCCTCCAGGATCCAAGCATCCCTGTTCCTCCCACTCGTCTGATCTCTGCCTACCTCTGGGTGGAGGGACTGAATTTGAGTCATCTCAGAGTGAAGGCTGAGCCAAAGTCGGGTCAGCAGTGATTTGCTGCAGTTAGTCCCTGTCTGTGCAGCCCAGATGGTGAGATCCTTGAAGGCAGGTGTTGCGTGTTAATGGTTTTATGTTCCTTCTTTCTCCTAATCCCCGGTTCTAGCTACGTATACGGGACACTGGGTTCTTAACAGAAGAATGAGTGAATGAATAAATGAATGAATGAATGAGTGAACCCTTGTCCCCCCCTCTTTGGGCCAAGCATGTACAGTGCTGCTTCTAGTCACAAGTTCACAGATGCCTCCTCCACTCCTGGGCATCATGCCAGGTGTGTCCTGGGAGATGGCTGGTGCTCACACCCCTCCCTTCTCCACCCCAGCCTCCCCTCCTTTTCCAGCAGACCCTCCCCACCCTCCAGCCAGGTCTGGAAGCCTGCCGCATCTCTGGGCCTCCCTTTATTCAGGAAATGCTGACTTACAGGGTTATCAGCCCATGCCAAAGACAGTTAGGGAGGGAAATGAGCTACAAGAAAGTCTCTGATAGTTGGCCAAAGGTAAGGGAAAGCGCTTCTTGGATTTACCCAGGCTCTGTCCCCCACACCTCCTACACAGAACTCTGAAGTTGTCAGGAATGGGCCTCTGTGTGCAGAGGAAAAACCACACACAGTCTCCTAGTCTGCGTAAAGAGCACTGCTTTGAAGATCAGAATTCTCGCCTGCTCTCATCCTGCCAACCCTACTGTGTAACCTCGCCTTCCCTCTCTGGGCCTCAATTTCTCTATGTGTAAAGGAAGGGTTGTGTTGTCAGCTTATTCTAAGATCCCTTCAGTTCTAACCTTGTTGGAAATTATGTCCTAGCTGCTCTGGGTATCGGATTCCTAACCTATCAACTAAGGGTAATCATTCATCTTCTTCTATTAGCGTAAGAGAAGTTGAAAAATTAAAATGTACATTACAGATCTACAGCAACTCCCCCCGAGTCCCTACGTCTGTAACTAGGAAAAACTTAAGTATGGAGAACTTATGTTTCTTTTGAACCTGCTATCTGGCTGTGGTGGGAAAAGGAAGCCCTAGGGCCCCTGAAACAGCCATGGTGGGTGATGCCCCCACCCCAAGCTGCCTTCATCCTCTTCCAGTCTCCACCAGAAGATCCCACAGCGCTGGAACTCGCTGCTTACCGGCAGCCTGCTTTTGTTCATCAAGTCAGCGGGAGTGTAAATATTTAGGTAAAGACAGTCTTTGGAAAACTGGAGAGAAATGTTCTGCTTTCTGTTGGTAAAGAGGTCTGAGAGCATCTTCCCTGCCACCGGGTCCTGGGAGCACCTAGGATCGACAGGGAGAAAGAAGAAGTCCTGAGGTTCAATCAGAGCTAAGCAAGGAAATGTCCCCTATGGTCAGACCAGCCTTGGACTGGGAGGTTAGGCCTGTAATCGAGTTGTTCTTACCAAACTCGAGACACTGGAAAGGGCTGGAGGCTGTCTGGGGATCTAGGTGGGGGGTCCTGGGGCTTGGTAAGGTCTTCCAGGACTGTATATAGTGAGGAGGCCTGGGCACCTGTCCCCTCCCAGACCCCTCGGGATGCCCTGGGTCCAGGAGAGGAGGCTGCCTATGCAGCTGGGAGAGGACAATTTCCTTCATGCCCTTGACACAGCCTGGCTCCCCTGGGCTCCGTATGGTGGGCTGCAGGGTGAACATGTTCTCACCAGGTAAACCAGGTGTTCTCGTCCAAGGGAAACTTCCATAAACCATGGGAAGTCACTCAAATGGCAGGCATTTAGGGCATACAACGGGTCAGGGGTGAAATAGTTTTGGGGAAACACCAGGATAACTCTGTTCTAGTCTGCTGCAGCCACCAATTTGCTATGTGACCTTGGGTAAATTCCTTCCCTGCTCTGGGCCTCCACCTGCCAGATCTAGGTGAGAGGAGTGATTTCTATCAGGGTCTACATCCCCGAAATGATAAGATTCTATTATCCTCCAACCCAGGCAAGCACTAATGGTTGCCCTAATAAAGAATTGTAAAGATCCAATATCGACTATAATTGTTAACATTTACTGAGTCCTCACAGCATATCAGGTGCTGTACTCCTTGTGTATTAACTCATTTAATCCTCAGATCACCCCCATGATATAAGTTCTATTATTATCCCCATTTTACAGTTGAGAAAACTGATGCACAGAGAGGTTAGAAAACCTGCCCAAGGTCACACAGCCAGAAAGATTCATACTGTGGAGTGCTTATATTTCCAAGGACATAATAAGCTACATTTCTGAATCTCAATGTACTCAGAAGGCAGGCATCACTGCCCCCAGTGTGTAGATGAGGAAACTGAGGCACTAAGGTGCTTGGATGACACAGCTGTCAAGGGGCAGAGTCAGAGGCTACAAACACGACTTCCTGACTTCCATCCGGGGGGAACTTTGCTCAGATCACCAAGAACAAGGGGCATAATATTCATAAAATAAGAAATTCAAAAGTCAAAAATGGAAAAAGAGTTCAATGTCACTAGCATTCAAATAAATGCAGAATAAATAGCAAAATTACGCATATAATTATGATAATAATAATTATTATTCTTATTTTGCCTATCCAATAGCCAAAAAAACATTTTTAATAACCCCAAGCATTGCCAAAGTTCCGGTGAATGGAAGTTTTCATATATTAGCAGAAGGAGAGTAGGTGGAATATTTCTGGGGGAAAATTTAATAAAAGGTGTATACACTTTGATTCAAAAAATCATTTCTTGTGCTCTGAGGCTTTTTGAAGATGGCGGCGTAAGCAGACTCTGAACTCACCTCCTCCCGTAGACACAGCCGTTTTATAACTACTCGTGGAAAAATTACCCCTGAGACAGAACTGAAAACTGGATGAGAGGAACTCCTGCAACAACGGACAATCCTAACTGAGGTGGAAGAGGCAGAGACTCCCTTCCGGAGAGGAAAAACACCCCCTTCACAAGCCGCCAGCTTCACGGCCGCCGGGAGCAGCTCACAGGTACGCAGCCTCCATGGAGGCGCGGGGCACTGAGCCGGGGAGCGCCCCCGCTGTGGGCATTTTGTGGACCCAGCACAATCGAGACCAGCGACATAATATCTGACTGTGCCTGCTACTAAAACACTGGGGAGTACCCCCAGAAAACCCGGTTCACAAAGAAACTAAAACTGGCTCTTAAAGGGCCCGCGCGCAAACTCACCCGTTTCAGAAAGCATCCTAAAATCACCAGAAACAAAGGTGTACAGTGCTTTGGTGAAAAGAGACTCACCTAATAGGCCCTGAGTGCATCTTGGTGAGAGGTGAGACCTCTCCAGGGACTGGGACATTGGCGGCGGCCATTGTTGTGGCCTGGTGTGGGCGTGCTGACAGAGACGACATTGGAGTTCTCCCTGAGGCCTGCTAGCCCAGGGTCTGCACCACCCACTAGAGCACCGATTTAATCCAGCTCAGCCAGGGCAGGCAGCCCACCCTAGAGACTGGCCCCACCCAACAACAAGCCCTCAGGCAACTTGTGGGCCTGCATAGATTGGTGACTGGATTCTCTGCAGCCTGGTGACTGAGCCGACTTGAGCAGGGCAGGGTGTGCACAAGGAGCCGGTGGAGAGTGTGGGGCAGTGGCAGAGTGTGTGGGGCTCCCGCCGTGGAGAGACTGGGTCTGCTTGGGGAGGTCGAGGCGCTCACATGGGGCAGGACTGTGTTGACTGTGTGTGTGGACCTGTGGGCGGCAGGGCTTCTCAGCCGCAGAAGACTTGTGCTTCTCAAAGACCCACATAGGAGGTTTGCTCCACCTTCCAAAACCTGAAACAATTGGGTGCTCCTGTGCCTGAGGCCAGCCCCACCCAGCTGCAATCCTCAGAGAGCTGACAAGAGACCTAATAGGCTAGAGGCTTACAGAAATTGTAAGGCCCTGAGCCTAACAACCTGCCAGGCTGGGGGCCTACTCACTTAAAAGAAATACTGCAACACAAATGTGGTATTAGAACTTGCAGCCAACTGTGCTGGGGCTCCCCACACCTGATAAAGAGACTGAAGGGCCCACAACAACTACAAGCAGCTGAGCATTACAACAGCTGGCCAGGAGCATAACTCAGCCTCCCTGGGCGCCTACAGAGAGAGCAAACAGGCCACAGCAGAAGGATACACGTAGCCCACATAGGGGTCACCCCTGGAACATTGAGAACTGAGGGAAGCACACTGGAAGCCTCCTAAGGCATCACTTACATAAGGTCACTTATCCAAGAGCAGGAGACGTAGCTGACCTACCTAATACGTAGACACAAGCACAGGGAAAGAGGCAAAATGAAGAGGCAAAAGAATACATTCCAAGTGAGGGAACAGGACAAAACCCCAGAAAAGGAACTAAGTGAAACAGAAATGAACAACCTACCTGACAGAGAGTTCAAACAAAGAGTGTTAAGGATGCTCACTGATCCGGGGAGAAGAATAGATGAACTCAGTGAGAATGTCAACAAAGAAATGGAAGATATAAAAAAGAACCAATCAGAAATGAAGAATACAATACTGGAAATGAAAAATTCATTAGAGGGACTCAAAAGCAGAGTAGAGGATACAGAAGAACGGATCTGCGAGCTGGACGAAAGACTATAAGAAATTACCCGAGGTGAACAGGTAAAAGAGAAAAGAATTAAAAAGACTGAGGACAGTCTAAGGGACCTCTGGGACAACATCAAGCACACTAACATCCGTGTTATAGGTGTCTCGGAAGGAGAAGAGCGAGACAAGGGGTCAGAGAATCTATTTCAAGAAATAATAGATGAAAACTTCCCTACCCTAAGGAAGGAAACAGACATCCAGGTACAGGAATCACAGAGAGCCCCAAACAAGATAAACCCAAAGAGGCCCACACCAAGACACATCATAATCAAAATGTCCAGAATTAAAGATAAAGAGAGAATCCTGAAAGCCGCAAGAGAATGTCAAGTTACGTACAAAGGAAACCCCATAAGGCTATCAGCTGACTTCTCAGCAGAAACCTTACAGGCTAGAAGAGAATGGCACGATATATTTAAAGTGCTAAAAGGAAAAAACTTACAGCCAAGAATACTCTACCCAGCAAGGTTATCATTCAAAATGGAAGGAGAGATCAAAATTTTCCCAGATAAGCAAAAATTAAAGGAGTTTGTCACCAAGAAACCAGTGCTACAAGAAATGTTAAAGGGACTGATTTAAGGGGAAAAGAGAAGACCACAAATAGGAAAAATTATCTATTTCCATGATTAGAATGTAATGGATACAAATGCACAACAAAGAGGTTAGATATGATATCAAAAACATGAGGGAGGAGGGGAGTTAAAGAGTACAGCTTTCAGACAGAGGTCAAACTAAAGTGACCATCAATTCTGTATAGAAGAAGAAAGGAACAGAGAAGGACTACTAAAACACTGAGGAAAAAAAAAAAGTTAAAAAATGGCAGTAAGTACATACTTATCAATAGCTACTTTAAACGTCAATGGACTAAATGCTCCAATTAAAAGGCATAGGGTGGCTGACTGGATAAGAAAACAAGACTCATATATATGCTGCATACAAGAGACACACTTCAGACCTAAAGACACTCACAAACTGAAAGTGAAGGGATGGAAAAAGATACTCCACGCAAATGGCAATGAAAAGAAAGCTGGGGTAGCAGTACTCATATCAGACAAAATAAACTTTAAAACAAAAACTGTAAAAAGAGACCAAGAAGGGCATTACATAATGATCAAGGGAACAATCCAACAAGAGGATATAACACTTGTAAATATCTACGCACCCAATGTAGGTGCACCTAAATATATAAAACAATTATTAACAGACATAAAAAGAGAAATAGACAATAACACAATAATAGTAGGGGACTTTAACACTCCACTTACACCAACGGATAGATCATCCAAACAGAAGATCAATAAGGAAACATTGGCCTTAAACGACACACTACAACAGATGGACCTAGTAGATATATACAGAGCATTCCATCCAAAAACCGAAGAACACACGTTCTTTTCAAAGGCACATGGAACATTCTCCAGGATTGATCACATTTTAGGCCATAAAACAAGTCTCCATAAATTTAAGAAGATTGAAATAATACCAAGTATCTTTTCTGACCACAACGGTATGAAACTAGAAATCAACTATAGGACGAAAATCAGAAAAGCCACAAATACATGGAGATTAAACAAAATGCTACTGAACAACGACTGGGTTAACGAAGAAATCAAAGAAGAAATGAAAAAATACCTAGAGACAAATGAAAATGAAAATACGACATGCCAGAATTTATGGGATACAGCAAAAGCAGTTCTAAGAGGGAAGTTTATAGCGATACAGGCCTATCTCAACAAACAAGAAAAATCTCAAATAAACAATCTAACAATGCACCTGAAGGAACTGGAAAAAGAAGAACAAAGCCCAAAATCAGTAGAAGAAGGGAAATAATAAAAATCAGAGCAGAAATAAATGAAATAGAGACCAAAAAAACAATAGAAAAAATTAATAAAACCAAGAGCTGGTTCTTTGAAAAGATCAACAAAATTGACAAACCTTTAGCTAGACTCACCAAGAAAAAAAGAGAGAAGGCACAAATAAGTAAAATCAGAAATGAAAGAGAAGAGGTTACAACAGACACCTCAGAAATACAAAAGATTATAAGAGAATACTATGAAAAGCTATATGCCAACCAATTCGACAATCTGGAAGAAATGGATAAATTCTTAGAATCATACAACCTTCCAAAACTGGATCAAGAAGAAGTAGAGAATTTGAATAGACCAATCACCAGTAAGGAGATCGAAACAGTAATCACAAACCTCCCCAAAAATAAAAGTCCAGGACCAGACGGCTTTCCTGGTGAATTCTACCAAACATTCAAAGAAGACTTAATACCTATCCTTCTCAAACTCTTCCAAAAAATTGAGGAGGGGGGGAAGCTCCCTAACTCATTCTACGAAGCTGACATTACGCTGATACCAAAACCAGACAAGGACAACACACAAAAAAAAGAAAATTACAGGCCAATATCACTGATGAACATCGATGCAAAAATCCTCAATAAAATACTAGCAAATCGCATACAACAATACGTTAAAAAGATTATACACCATGATCAAGTGGGATTTATTCCAGGGATGCAGGGATGGTTTAACATTCGCAAATCAATCAACGTAATACACCACATTAATAAAATGAAGAATAAAAATCACATGATCATCTCAATAGATGCAGAGAAAGCATTTGACAAGATACAGCATCCATTTATGATAAAAACTCTGAATAAAATGGGTATAGAAGGAAAGTACCTCAACATAATAAAGACCATATATGAGAAACCCACAGCTAATATCATCCTCAATGGTGAAAAACTGAAAGCCATCCCTCTAAGAACAGGAACCAGACAAGGATGCCCACTGTCACCACTCCTATTTAACATAGTACTGGAAGTCTTAGCCAGAGCAATCAGGCAAGAGAAAGAAATAAAAGGGATCCAAATTGGAAAGGAAGAAGTGAAACTGTCACTATTTGCAGATGACATGATTTTATATATAGAAAACCCTAAAGAATCCACCAGAAAACTTTTAGAAGTAATAAACAAATATGGTAAAGTTGCAGGATACAAAATCAACATACAAAAATCAGTTGCATTTCTGTACACTAACAACGAAGTAGCAGAAAGAGAAATTAAGAATACCATCCCATTTACAACTGCAACAAAAAGAATAAAATACCTAGGAATAAACTTAACCAAAGAGGTGAAAGATCTGTACACCGAAAACTATAAAACATTTCTGAAAGAAATTGAAGAAGACACAAAGAAATGGGAAGATATTCCGTGCTCTTGGATTGGAAGAATTAACATAGTTAAGATGTCCATACTTCCTAAAGCCATCTATAGAGTCAATGCAATCTCTATCAAAGTTCCAACAACATTTTTCACAGAAATAGAACAAAGAATCCTAAAATTTATATGGAACAACAAAAGACCCCGAATAGCTAAAGGAATCCTGAGAAAAAAGAACACAGCTGGAGGTATCACACTCCCTGATTTCAAAATATACTACAAAGCTGTAGTAACCAAAACAGCATGGTACTGGCACAAAAACAGACACACAGATCAATGGAATAGAATCGAAAGCCCAGAAATAAACCCACACATCTATGGACAGCTAATCTTTGACAAAGGAGCCAAGAACATACAATGGGGAAAAGAAAGTCTCTTCAACAAATGGTGTTGGGAAAACTGGATAGCCATATGGAAAAAAATGAAAGTAGACCCTTACCTTACACCATACACAAAAATTAACTCCAAATGGATTAAAGACTTGAATGTAAGACCTGAAACTGTGAAACTTCTGGAAGAAAACATAGGCAGTACACTCTTCGACATCAGTCTTAGCAACATCTTTTCAAATACCACGTCTGACCGGGCAAGAGAAACAATAGAAAAAATAAACAAATGGGACTATATCAAACTAAAAAGCTTCTGCACAGCAAAGGAAACCATCAACAAAATGAAAAGACAACCTAACAATTGGGAGAAGATATTTGCAAACCATACTTCTGACAAGGGGTTAATCTCCAAAATATATAAAGAACTCATGCATCTTACCAACAAAAAAACTACCAACCCAATTAAGAAATGGGCAAAAGACCTGAACAGACATTTCTCCAAAGAAGATATACAGATGGCCAACAGACACATGAAAAGATGTTCAAAATCACTAACTATCAGGGAAATGCAAATCAAAACTACAATGAGATATCACCTCACGCCCGTCAGAATGGCTATAATTAACAAGACTGGAAACAACATGTGTTGGAGAGGATATGGAGAGAAGGGAACTCTCATACACTGCTGGTGGGAGTGCAAACTGGTGCAGCCTCTGTGGAAAACAGTATGGATATTCCTCAAAAAATCAAGGATAAAACTACCATATGATCCAGCTTTCCCAAGGCTGGGTATTTATCCAAAGAACTTGAAAACACCAATTTGTAAAGGTACATGCACCCATGTGTTCATTGCAGCGTTATTCACAATAGCCAACACTTGGAAGCAACCGAAGTGCCCATCAAGGGATGAATGGATAAAGAAGATGTGGTATATATACACAATGGAATACTACTCAGCCATAAGAAACGATGAAATCCAGCCATTTGTGACATCATGGATGGACATTGAGGGTATAATGCAAAGTGAAATAAGTCAGAGGGAGAAGGTCAAATACCGTATGATTTCCTTCATTAAGTAGTAGATAATAACAACAATAAACAAACACATAGGGACAGAGATTGGATTGGTGGTTACCAGAGGGGAAGGGGGGAGGGAGGAGGGTGAAAGGGATAATTCGGTACATGTGTGTGGTGATGGGTTGTAATTAGTATTTTGGTGGTGAACATGATGTCATCTATGCAGAAATAGAAGTACAATGATGTACACCTGAAATTTTTACAATGTTATAAACTAATGTTACTGCATTAAACAAAAAATTAAAAAAAAATCATTTCTTGTAACTTAGAAAATATTAATGAGTGTACATAAAGATTTAGCTGCAGGATGTTCATCGAGTGGTATTTATATTATCAAAAACATTAAAGGCAACTTAATGGCCCCAAATAAGAGATTGGGTAAATAAATTATGATTCGATACCTAAAGTAATGCAGGTGTTAACTCTCAGGCTGTGATATTTAATGTCACAAAATGATGTTCACGATATACTTATAAGTGAGCAAAGCAGGCATCCAAACTATCTGTGCAGTGTAATGGGCTATTGTGACTTATAATAAGAAATATATATTTGGTCTTCCTCCAGTTTCTGGCACAGGATCCTAAAACCCTTGGAACTTCCTAAGTGATGAGAGTGACAAAGATGTCTTTTGTTATATTAATGAGGTGACTTTTGGACCTCAGCTAAGGATGGGGCTGGTTGCCAGGAGAACCAACCAGTAATGAGAAGTTTGGCACTTTCAGTCCCATCCCTCCGACCTCTGGAGAAGGGAGAGGGGCTGGGAGTTGAATGAGAGGGGCTGGGAGTTGAATAAATGGTCAATGGTCAGTGATTTAATCAACCGTGCCTATGTAATGAACCTACATAAAAAACCAAAGCACAGGGCTTCGGAGAGCTGCCAGGTTGTGAACCAGAAGGCTTCCTCGTGTCATCCTGCAGGGCCCCCAACTCCATGAGGACAGAAACTCCTTTCTTCAGGACCCGCCATATGTATCTCTTCATCTGCTGTTGATTCGTATCCTTTAATATCCTTCGTAATAAAAGGGTAATCTAATGAGTAAATTAATTTCCAGAGTTCTGTGAGCCACTTTGGAAAATAAATAGAACCCAAGGAGGGGGTCATGGGAACCTCTGATGTATAGCTAGTGGGTCAGTGCCACAGGTAACAACCCAGCCTTGTGAAGGGCAGCTGAAGCAAAGGGCAGTCTTGTGGGACTGAGCCCTTAGTCTGTGACATCTGATTCTATTTCCTGGTAAATAGTGTCAGGATTAACTTAATTGTAGGACAGCCAGCTGGTGTCTGAGAATGGCTTGTTGGTGAGGAAAAAACAACTCACACTGGAATTGCATGCAGAATCTTATGTGATTCTTTTTATAAGGGAGAAAATATGCAACGGATAAAAGACTGGAAAAACAGAACTAAAATATGGAGAGCAGTTCTCTCCAGGGGGTGAAATCATATAGGATTTTCATTTTCTTACCTTTCCTTTTCCATGCATCCTTGCTTTTCTGTAATAAGTATGTATTACACTTGCAATCAGGAAATAAAAACAGTGAATACTACTTTAAAAAGGGAGGATGAGTGGAAGGGGAGAAGAGGAAAGAAAAATAAAAGAAAGAAAAGAAAAGAGAGAAGAAAAGAAGGGAAGACGTGGGACCCTGGAAATTACCAGAATGCCTTTCTGGGAAGAATAAGGTCTGAAGGGATGCACATAGGCATCTGAATGCCCTGAGGTGAGGCTGAGGGGCTGATTTGCCCAATTTGGCCACAGTGACTAGGACACACCAACCATTGATGTGCTCATGGCTAGGTGGCTAGACACATTGGAGAGTTGAGAACTCGCCTGGTCAACACCCCAAAGCACTCCCCACACACACCCTCCTGGCTCAACCTACTTGCCAACTATGGCAAAGTACAGACAGGAGAACAAACAGAACCACTACTTCTGATCCCCCTCACCTGCTCACTTTTTTATTTTCTTCAAAGCGCTTCTCATATTCCAACACATTACTTAATTCATTTATTAATTTGCATGTTGTTTATTATCTGTCTCCACTGCTAGAATGTAAGCACCACGAAGACGAGATCTTTGTTCTGTTTAATATTGGATCCCAGGAACCTAGAATATGCCTGGCACACAGTAGGTGCTCATAAATACTTGTTGATTAAAGGGCTCTAGAATGCTGTGAGAGTTTTGGAATGTCTCTGGGGATCTACATTCTGGAACAAAGTATAAGCCGCTCAGAGGATCACCTTGGCTCCTTCCTGCATCACTTTGAGGCAAACGTCACACTGAAAGACGCCAAAGCCACCCCAAGCTTACATAGGAGGGTAGGAGGTGGTGTTCTTCACGACATGCCATGGTTCTGCAGGCTGTGGCGGAGCAAACCTCAGGGGTCCAAGAGGGGGCTTGGCAAAAGGGACGCCCAGGAAAACGGCCACAGGCTGTGCAAATCCTTCTAAGCTGACATACTTCCCCAGGACCTTGCCCTGCACGGTGTCCACAACAGGCGGTGAGGATAGGTGTCCTGCTGGACATGGAGAGGAAATGAGGACACGTCAGAGGTGGAAGGATGGAACTGGATCCAGGTGGGTCTCCCACTTTCAGAACATGACCTTGAATGAGTGACCTCAACTCTCTAGGCCTCAGTTTCTTCTTATGTAAAAGAAGAATAAGGTTAACTGTCCTTCCTAAGTCATCGGGATATCTTAAGGAGCAAATTGGAATTGGAGGTAAAACAGCATCGAGTGAAAAGTAAATGCAAGAAGCAGGGCTGCTGGGAGTGAACAGACACTGGGTTTCCACTCTCAGGAGCCTCTGGAAACAATTATCCACTAGGATTCTGGCACTGAGCTGCATTTTGGATGGGAGGATGAACAAGAGGTGGCCCCTCTTCTCAGAAGCTCTGAACCTTGTAGGAAGAATGAGCCACATACATACTTGACCCTCCTGCTTGGAAGAAAGTGGTCAGTGTCCTGAGAGAGGCACGAGTAAGGTCCTACAGGAGTTAGAAGAGGGAGCGAGGCCTTCTATTGGTGGCATCATGGAGGCCGTGACCTTGGAGCGGGGACTTGCAGCAAGGAGAGGACTGAGCAAGGGGAGTTGGAAGAGGCGGTATAAAGGTATTAAGCAGAGAAGAGAATGTGCCGAGGCTCTGAGACAGCAAAATGCAAGGCCTGCCTGAGGAAGAGTGATGGACCATTTGAGCCAGAGGGAGTCTATGGGGAGGGGGAGATAACCCTGGGATGAGAGGGGTTCATGTCTGGGAAGGCCTCGAATGCCAGGCTAAGGGTTTGGGCTTTACTTGGTTGGTAAATGAGCAGCAGGGAACAGTTCTGGAGTGCGGCTGAGTGACACAACCAGATTGAAGACGGTTCTTCAGGTGGCTCTGAGCAGGGTCGTCCAGAGGGGGAGAGACGGGGGCCAGATTCCTCTCTGTTCCATTCTTGTGGAGCAGACGGTGCTTCCTCACTGAGCTGAAATTCACGTCCCTGCAGCTGCCCCATCAGCCCTGGTTCTACCTGCTGTGGGACCATCCTGAGCTGTCATGGGGCAGGCGGCCTTTCAGACACTTGATCGTGCCCATCCCTCAGGTAAGCTCTTGTGTGTCTTCAATTTGTTTAAGCATTCCTCATAGGAAATGACGTCTGGTCTATTGTCCTCCCAACTGTTCTCTTTTTGATGTAGACATAAGGTCAACATCTCCCTCAAAGTGTGTGGGCAGAGCAAAAAGGGATGATGTAGATTTGTTCTTATACAAGAATATCCAATGCTCCCCTTCTAGAGAAATGAAGTGGAGAGAAGCCAGATGCCAAGGGTGAGAAAGTGGGTGATAGGGTGAGAAAGTGGGTGATGGGGTGAGAGGCATCAGCAATAATGGTGAGAGCAGCAGTTACCACGTATGTTATAGGTAATGTTTATATACTGAGCACTTCCTATGTGCTGGATGTGCATTGCAGGTCATTTAAATTAATCTTCACAAGACCCTGGCTAGGTAGGTGTCCATATACCCATTTTACAGATGAGGAAACTGAGGAAATGGAGGCAGCCAGTGTGGACTTTCTGAAGACGGAAATGGGATGGACTTTCTAAAGGAGGACCAGTGGTAAAGGAATAATCTCTCCTAATTTTGCTTTTACTCCACCCTTACACTCAGTTCCAGGCCTCTCACAATGTGATTCCACCAGAAAGCAGATATAATCCAGATGGGCCTGGGCTGTCAGGACACTGATGGCCAGAGCACTGGCTCTGGACTCAGGAGTCACAGAGAGAATCCAGAGCATTATTTCCCAGCACCTTGGACAAGGCCATTTCCCTGTCTTAACCTCAGTTTCTCCAGCTATAAAGTGGCACAGATGCATTCTGAGGACCCCTGCTGCACCCTTGTATTAACAATGTCTTTAGTGTCTGTATTTGATGCTTTGACATCTGGGGTCTTGCCGACCCTGGAGGGACTGCCCCTCACAGAGGCAGCCATTCCTAGAGGTGGGAATCAGCTTGTCCTTCCAGCATGCCACAGCCCACACCCCAATCACCCTCTTTATCAGGATCCTTCCCTAAGCACACAGGGCCAGGTACCTGACAAGTGCAGAAAGCCCCGAGCCTCCAGAGCTTGTTGAAATTGTTTAGTTTGCCAACCCTGAACCTGCTTATCCTGCCTCACCCCTTCCTCCCACAGCAACCAGGATGAAGACTCTTGCCCAAAATTCCTCCTCCTCCCTCTGCCTCCTGACCCGCTGGGTTCTTCACCTTGTGGCCGACCATGATGGTGACATGACCCCTCCCCTTGGGAACTGTGAGTAACAGACTGTCTTTCCAATGGCAGTCGGCTCCTGGTCTGTTGGTCTTACCATGCCTCAGATTTTGACTAATACTCTATATTTTAAAACAATCCCTTTTATATATGAGTCTTTATTTTGCACTTTCTCCATATCAGGAACTATGCTCTTTAGAAAAAATGACCCATTTCCTCCTCACAACAGCCCAATGAGATAGGTACTGTCCTCATCCCTATTTTAGAGGGGGAAATTGAGGCACAGAAAAGTGAAGTCCCTTGCCTAAGGATACACAGCTAGTAAGTGCTGAGCAGGAACTGGAACCCACGTACTCTGGCCCCAGAGTCCATATTAATATCTGCTAAGCCACTCTCCAAGATTTGGCCATATCGGGACTAATCATCAAGGGAAAATAAACTGAGCTTTCCAAAGTTCTCATCTGCGAGGCGTGAGGTTAGCTGGTTGTTCTCCTGTGCTGGGAGCGGGCAGCTGAGGTCTCAGTGTTCCTCCACCTTAGCTGGGTGACTGGGCTGGGCACTCCAAGTCTGGAGGGCACTCTGCTGTGGATCCAGACCTGTCATGTCTTTGTGTCATCAGCATCTCCCTCACTGGTCCCTGCACAAAGATTTCTAATGTGCCCCGCTATTTGTATTTCAGAAGAACTCACCCCAAGCCGTGGAAGTGGCCAGGGAGACCAGGACCAGAGTGAAGAGCCACATCGTGGAAGGACAGCAGCTCCTGGGCCTGCAGGTCTCAGTGCACCTGGGAGGGGCTGGGCAGTCCCGCCCCCGAGCCCCAGCTCCCGCTCCGCCCATCGGCTTCCGCCCTCCCCCAGTTCCCGCCCCGTCCAGCTCCAGGACCCTAATTCTTCTCCCCTATGTCTCCTGCCTGCTCCAAACTCTCACCTCATTTCTCGCCCTATATCCTGATCAGGAGACAGCATAAAATCTCTCTCGCTTCCAAATTTTGCTCTGGGCGTCTTTTGGGGCCTCTAAGCCACGTCCACCCAGAGTTTACCCTCTTTTATCTAAACAGCCTGAACTAAACTCTCTGATTACAGATAGCCGCAGACTCTTCAAACAACTTGTTACATAAGGGTATCTCCCTTCCTGGACCTTAACCTCAGTGTGCAGTGAGCTTCCCAAAGATAGGGGCAGGAAACAGATGCCTTTAGGCAGGGAGAGTTTTGGGTCTGGGGTCCCCAGAACAAGCTTGAAAACTTTTAGAGCAACTCCCAATCCCACAGCTGCTCAGCTGGGAAACTGAGGACAAATCTCTCAGCTTCCAGGGGCTTCTATTTCATAGACTTCTATGCTGCCAAGTTTGCAAGCATCTTAAATTGCATCCAGTCTCCCCTCTGATGCCTAAATTAACTTTACAATATTCCTGCCAATTGTGTTAGCCTCCTGTTGCACACCTCCAGGGTCAGGGAACTCACTATCTCTCCAGGCAGGGATCTTTGGAGAGAATGTTTTTACATAAACTAACTCCAGCTCTCCGTAGTCTCTGGCTCTAATCATCTATCCTTCCTTCCATTTATTCATTATTCCATTTATTCACTCATTCTCCAAACATTTACTAAATGCTTTGCACTATGCTAGATGTTATGGATACAGAGAAGAATTCAAGGCACAATCTATCTTCTCAAGGAGCTCACTGTGTAATAGATAAGACAGATAGGGGAGGGGGGGATTGCAATGCATTGTCAAAGCACCAAAATGCAAGGATATAAAGTGCTCTGGGAACACCTGGAAAAGTGTCCCTTACCTGCTGGGGACAGGAGGAAGATGCTCAAAGCCTATTTCATAGACTCATTAAATGTCCAACAATAGGGAATTCATTAAATACACTCTGGTACAGCTGGCTAAGGAAATACTCTACATTCACTCAAACTAATGATGCACACCTCTATTTATTGAAAAAGGAAAGACAGTCATGATCTACGTGAAGGGGAAAAAACAGGATATAAAACAGTTATGGCTGCTTTGGGATACAGTTTAGCAGTTCCTCAATAATTAAAAACATAGTTACTATATTTCTCATAAATTCCACTCCTAGATATGTACCCAAGGTAATTGAAAACATGTCCATACAAAATTTGTACACAAACAGCAGCATTATTCATAATAGCCAAAAGTGGAGCCAACCCAATGTCCATCAACTGATTAATGGGCAAATAAAACGTGATCTATCCATACAATGGAATATTATTAGGCCATAAAAAGTAATAAATTACGGATACTTGTTACAACATGGATGAACTTTTAAAACCTTATGCTAATGAAAGAAGATAGATACAAAAAGCCACATATTATATAATTCTATTTATAATAGATGTCCAACATAAGCAAATCCATAGAGATAGAAAATAGATTAGAGGTTGCTAGGGGATGGGGAGATGAGAAATGACTACTAAAGGGTATGGGATTTCTTTTTCGGGTGATGGAAACCTTCTGGGATTAGATAGTGGTGATAGTTACACAACTTTGTGAGTATACTAAAATCACTGAATTGTACACTTAAAAGTGGTGAATTTTATGATGTGTGAATTATATTTCAATAAAATAAGGAATTATTTTATAAAAATTCAGTCATGTATAGTATCCCATTTTATTAAAAATGCATATCTTTATTTATGTAGAAAAAATTCTGGAAGGTTATATATATAATTCGTATTACATCAGCCATTTCCTGGCGACAGTATTCTGTTTTTACTTACTAGTATTTTCTACTTTTATTATTTCAGACATTCATTTGACTGTGTGGCAAACCCTGTGTTGAATGTTTTGTTTGCAGAATATCACTTAGGTCTCAAAGTAACCTCTTGAGTTGATACTGTTATCTCCTGGGGCTCAGCGTGGTCAAGGAGCTTGCCCACTGTCACACAACCAGTATGAAGAAGGGCTGAGGATTGAACAAAAGCTGCATAATGTTACAGGCCAGTCTGCTGTGGTGTCAAAACTTTCTGACAAACCGACTTTGTTGGTGCCCTAAGCACATGCTTGGTCCCCCTGTGGATGGGCTCAGGTGGTCTCTCTCTTCTGGGATCTCCCCCACATTGGCCCCTTCAAAGTACCGCACCTTCCTGGTGACCCCTCCTGGGTCCTCAGGCTGCCTGGAAGGATGGTTGGAAACAGGAGTGCTGGGTTCCTGGGAGAGGTAGTGACCAGCTGGTATAGGTGCTTCCTAATGTCTCTACCTGCATGGTTCCCTCTCCCAGTGTGGACTTTTCACTGAGAAAGCACTACCCAGCTAGGAACACATGCCCCAGTCCCCCTCACATTAACTGGAGTCATGAGATCTGTTCTTGCCAATGCAGAGGGGGCAGACATGAAGCATGGTTGTTTCCAGGCCAGCACAGCAAAGAGGCAGCTGTGCCTTCTCCACGCTCACACTGTTTTCCCAGTGTCATTGGCAAGCCTGCCTTTGTCCAGGCTGGACCAATATTGACATCAGGGAGAACTGGGCATCCAGCAGCCATAAAGCACAGGACAATCCTAGAAAAGCTCACGGTTTCCTGTCCAAGGCCATAGGTTACAGCTGAAATAAAGCTTCTGGAGACCCCAAATTTAAAAAGGGATGCTCATTTACATTCATTCTAGCCACTGTGGCAGGTGAGAGAGAGGGAGCCCTGTGGTGGGGTGAGGACTTTGTGACAGCATTAGGGTCAGTATCCAGAGGTGATCACTTCTGCAAAGATTGACCTGGGCTGAGGTTCCTCTCTTTTATCCTGGAAAAATCATGGGTCATTAGGAGCAGTGTAATAAAGAGCATCCCTATTTCTATCCCCATTGGACAATCTACGTGGTCTTCCTAAGCAGACAACAAGGTTAGTTCTAATCACTTAGCACACAACACACACACACACACACCCCTACCTGTTAAGGCATAACCATCCTGACTTTTGCCCTGGTTAGCTGACCTTTGCAACCTGGGAACACAGCCCTGACTCTTAGCCTATGAAGACTGTAGGATGCTGACTTAGCACAGTATAAAAGGCAGAGATGAATTATTCTCCCAATCCCATTGTTTAATCACATGCCTGCTTGTGATACCAACTAATTCCACAAACACAGGCAGCCACTCCCTGACCTTGCCGTGTCTGGCTGCAGCCTTGAAGCCCCTTCCTGGCTCATGAGGACTCTGCAGAAGTGGTGGGTGAGGCTGGAGTCCATGAAGCCTAAAGCCAGATCTCAGTTGTGCTTGACGTGTATAATCTCCCTGCGTCACATTAGCTGTAAGCGATCCAGCTCTTCTTGTTTCAGTGGCAGTTGACTGGGATTATCACTGTTCCCTCGGGGAACTCCCTGAGGTTTCCCGTGTGGAACTACATGGTCTGAAGAGGAAACTCCTAGGAACTGGCCTTAACTCCTAAGTGGTTGGGCAGGTCTCAGGAGAGAAGACGCCTCTGGGGGCTCCAAATTAGCCCCCCCAACCTCTCCATCTCCATCAGTTTACTCAATAGATACATGGAGAGAACATGCTAGAACAAGCACTGGACTAGTAGGAGCCCCTGTCCTACTGGGCCCTTCCCTTGACTTTGTCTATTAATCACGGGATTAATCAGACAGAGCCTTCATGGTGGGGAACACGGCACTGGGAGACCTGAGTTCTGGGAACCCCACTGGGTGATTTTGGGGGTCCTTTCTGGGAATGTAGTGGTGAGAGGCAGGGGGTGGCTATGGGTTGGTGATCTCTCATGCAAAGTCCAGACTTGATTAATATTCTGTGAATCTAGAATTCTATGATATTTTCCAATGCAGCCTAGACATAGGCAGTGTTTCTGGAACCTCGGTCATTTTCCTCCTAATATCGTGTTTTGTTGCCATAACACCATACTATCTGTACTATTATTAACAGTTTTCTTAAATGAATTAATTCTTTTTTACTTTATGACACTCATTCAAACAGTAAATTTTACCCTATTTCCATAAATGGCAGACCTGAGTAACTTGCCATGAATTAAAGGTGTTAAGAAACAAAATTCTGCTCAGTAAATTTTAACGACCCTATTGGCTTTACTCAGTGATGCATGAATTGGGCAGCATCCCATCTAGAAGACAGAAAGGATCTCCAAAGAGCTATACAAAGTGAAAGACTTTTATAGGCAGAAGGGGTGGGACAAGGAAGTTGCTATCAAAGGTGTATTGTTTGTGGCAATGTCACTTTTGTTTGGGGGATGGCAGGCATCTTCTCAGGGAGATCACCTCACTGGTGCTGCCCAGGTAATTCCAGATTGACAGGTTTGAGATTCCACTCCTGGGAGAGGTTGAAACTGCAATTAAGTTAGGTATTAAGTCTCAGTTTGGTAACATGGGCTTAGCACAAGTGACCCCATGTTGGGCACGTTGTCTCCTTTTTAACAAATCTCCCTTCTGATCAGACTCTCAGCTTAAGTGAGAGATGTGATCAAAATTTAAGGCATTAGTGTCACTCCCAGCTCCCACTCTGAAGTTCTCACAGTTTTTGCTGATCCTATATGTGCTATTCATAGGTCATGACATTTTTTCTAAATCTATGTACTATCAAATGTCTTGACTTCAGGTTCACATTTTTTAAGTTGGTTATTCTCTTCAATAATTTTCTGATGTTCCAGTGTTAGGGAGATCATTTGTTTGGTTGTTAGTGGCTGCAAACATCCATTTATTAGGTTTTTCTTGGTTTTGATTTTTGATGAAGAAGATTAACCCTGAGCTAACATCCATGCCCATCTTCCTGTATTTTGTATGTGGGACTGCACCACAGCATGGCTTGATGAGTGGTGCATAGGTCCGTACCCGGGAGTTGAACCTGCGAACCCCGTGCTACCAAAGCAGAGCACACAAAATTAACCACTATGCCAATGGACCAGCAACAGGCAAACATCCATTTAAACGTTTTGAGAGAAGACAGTGCACCAGGGAGACTACTATGATTATTATAAGCAAGATAATTCATAGTATCTGAAGTGTACTTTGGACCCATGGTCCCCAAGACACAAACCAATCAAAATCAAATAGGTTGAAGAAAGGCCCCACTGAGGAAATCATTTTCTCAAGCCAAGTGTCTTGTTCAGTAATCTTATGTAGCTGAGTCTCAACTTCCTTAGAAGTATTAATCTAGCTCCAGCAAATGGTGTTAACCACAGCATAGACACCTAGTTGTTCAGCTAAAAGATAATCAAGAGCAATCCTATTCTTAAGAGCAACCTCGCCCAGAAAGTCTAAACATTTTTGTTGGATGCTTTAGCAACATACTTTGCAATATCTTCAAGAGTTAAGGAGAGGTTCCTGATCATAGCCTCATCTGCACTTACTCCTAGCCAGGGAAGCAGTGATCTACCAAACGAAGCTAATTTTGAGTCATGAATGCCCCATGGTAATTCCTATTTGAGTGTGTGACTCAGGGCTGGAAAGGTGACAGCCAGGGTGGCCAGTAATATTTAAGAGTCTGTTGACTGCACAGGTAGTTTTATTCTGATTACCCTTGCTTAGTGTCCCTTTCTTTGTGTAGAGCACGGACACAAGATGGTTCTGCAGTTTGGGATTGTTAACTAGAGACAGGCAAATGGACCCCCAGAGTTAAGGAGTCTGACACAATAGAGATGGGCCTGAGTTTGCTCCAGAGAAACAGAGACATTAGAAATCACAGAGAAGTTTGTGATGGACAGAACTACAGAATCACCAGAAATGTGGCAAATCCAACAGTTGTTCTGAGGTTAGATTACCCCCTTTTGCAGTGGCCTGAGATATCAGTATCTTTCCAGGTCAGAGCAAGACAATACATGAACGAAAGAATCATAAAGACCTTCACAGTGTAAGAATTAGGAAAAAGATGGTCAGAGAGGAAACGAGGAATGGAAAGAAACTTTCTTCATCTGGTCTTAGGTTGTAGCAATTTACCTCAACGTCAGTTACTTCTCTTCCTGGTCAAATTGACGCTTAGGTCTCCTGTTGGTGTGTAGTATCTAGAGTGTGAAGGAGCCCTTTTTAATTGGGAACTGTGAACCCAAGGTTCATGTCGCTGAGGTTTGTCTGCCATCTGGAGAGTGAGGTGGAGCTGGCATAGTCCCTTCCAAGGAGATCCAAGGTCAGTCTTGATTCTTAGTGATTCCAAATCAGAAGAGTAGGAGAAAACTGGAAACATTAGTTTGGAGAGTCATGCCAGATATTTGAGGAAACCAGAAGAATTCAGTGTCCAGTACAGCTTACAGGTATATAACAAAAACTTAAAGGCAATTAACTGGATTAGAATCTAATATCTATAGGGGTGCAAACACAACTGTTCTCTCTACAATCATTTTTTTTTTACCAAACATAATCTCAGTAAAACTAATTTGTTTCCATTAAACTTGGCCTGATTATTTATATAAGTGCAGCAAGAATAGTGACTAACCATGTAAGGTCCTTTTAAGACTCCTTTGCCTTAACTAACGGATCTGAGAGTGAGCTCTTAAAAACCTCTGAGGCCAGGAAGCCAAGCCAAGATTTTACCTACAATACCTGTAATTTGAGTTAATTCCTCTCTTCTAGAGGTCCCCCAAAATATTCTGACGTGCCTGTGCCTTCCAGGAGATCACCTTCCTTACTTACCTGGTAACACGGATGGGAATCCTATAATCAAGGTACCAAGCCAATTTTTTTAAGGGGCTGTATTGGTTCCATAAAGCCAACCTTAGCTCCTCAAAGCTGTCTGGTCATATCTGAGTCTATGTATAGCTCTCTCAAATTGACATTCTAGTCAAAGCCTTGGTAATATAACCAATGTTTCCACTTGTTTCCTGTTACAAGGAGAACAGATTATTATTGAATTTATGGAAATAACCAACTGTATTGCCATGAAAAGAACACTAGCGATTTCCATATTCTGGAAGGATCAGGTAGGCAGGAAAAGTAAATGTTTCATCTTTTTTTACAGAGGTATGCTTTACCAAATTGCTGTAAGTTACAGGTAGCTTAAGAAGGAAAGGCTTCCTTAAATCTGGAAAAACAAAACATTAATAAAACAGCAATATTTCAAACAAAAAATCCTAAAAGCTATAATTATCTTTCTCAATTCATTCAGTCCCACATAATTAATACTTATTCTATTTGAATCAAGTTTTTCCGTTAGTTCTGGAAATTCTTACCCAGTTCATTTTTATTATCTTAAAGTTATTAGAAACCTGTACTTGTTAAAGTCCTTTGTAAGAATCTCCTTGAAGATAAAGCCATTTGCTGGAATCATTTTTGCAAAAGCTTCAGAATAAAACAATAACTAAATTACAAAAGATCTAAAAATGACCATTGTTAAAGATCTGATGAGAGTTCATTATAATGCAATTGACAAAGAAATATGATTATTTCTGTGACATACAACATCTTAAGGTAATATCTAAAATTATGACTGATAACATTATACCAGAACAAATCAGAATGTTAGGAATTTCAGATAATTTGTGAAACATTATATTAACAAATACCTATAGAAATATAAAGAAGGTTTAATACCACTTCGAGTATGACAGTGCCTCCCAGTAATTTAACATATCAAATAAGCCTAATTAGTTTACATTTCTCTTTTCATAAGGAAAGAAAACATTATTTTCAAATGTTCCAATGGGCCCTCTGGAAAATCCTGAAGTTTGTTTGATGTCAAAGAGATTTCATTTAGAATTTGATTTTGCGAAGTGTACCAAAAATATCAAAAGGTTTAAAAACACTTGCTCAAACAAGATCATAATTCACCGTGAAACAATACTTAGTTATCCACTTAACCAAGGTGATGACTAAAGACTTCACAGGCAGGTACAGAAAGTTACATAGCTGTAAAAAAAACCAAACCAATCCAAAAAAACCCCAAACACTTTAGCTTTTTAAATAAAGAATCAGTTTTCTTAAGTAATCAAATGTCTGATAAAGACGATATGCAACACAAGAATTTTTTATTGAAGTATGATTGACATACAATAATATATTAATTTCAGGTGTACGACATAGTGATTTGTTATTTTTATACATTACAAAATGATCATTACACTAAGTTTAGTTACCATCTGTCACCATACAATGTTATTACAATATCATTGCCTATATTTCCTATGCTGTTCATTACATCCCCATGACTTATTTATTTTATTACTGGAAGTTTCTACCTTAAACACAGGAAATTATTTTAATAAAACACAATCTTTGTTTTCCAGGCAGATTACTTAAAAGGCAAAGAAAAATCTTTCACAATCTCTTATTATCAAAGCAGACCAATCACGCAAAAAATTTATCTTTTTAACAGACAGAAAACCAATACTATTTTGGCACCAGTGTGCTAAACATTTTTTTAAAGTTAAATAAATTCATTCGAATCTTAGGCAGCTTGATGATGCATAAAATTCCTTTCCCCCACATTCTTTTCCACAAATCATCTATGCTTTTTTTCCTATTTTCCCCTTTTTCTCATTCTAGAACAATCAAGCATTCTACTTTCCTTATGTACACTTCATACAATTGTTTTCTTTCACCTCGATTATTTCTAAGTAGTTTTAACTGGATATATTGATTACAATTTTCAATCATTAATTCCTATTTAAAACTAAGTAGTTAACAATTAGTGGACTATCTCTTACACTAACATTCTGTGGATTGGCAGACTTATAAATACATTTTATAGTTTCTAGAAGTATATTCTTCCTCATAGTAAATTTTTCAATGTGACACAAAACATGTTTACTGATAGACCCAATATCTTTAGTTCCTCTGTAAAAGGAAGCCAAAAGTGGGTAAACTTATGTTCAGTAATTAATGTTTTAATATTTTTTGACATGATGTTATATTTTTTTCAGTTATTTTATTGAGATCATAATGGTTTATAACACTGTGTACTTTCAGTTGTACATTATTATTTATCAATTTCTTTATAGACTTTATTGTGCTTACCACCAGTAGTCTCATTTTTGTCTGTCACTGTACGTATGTGCCCCTTTACCCCTTTCACCCATCCACAGCCCCCTTCCCCTCTGATAACCACTAATCAGTTCTCTTTATCCATGTGTTTGTTTATCTTCCACATATGAGTGAAATCATGCAATATTTGTCTTTCTCTGTCTGGCTTACTTCACTTAGCATCATACCCTCAAGGAAATGTTGAAAATGGGAGGATATTGTCTTTTTTTATGGCTAAGTAGTATTCTATTGTATATATATACCATATCTTCTTTATCCATTCATCCATAGATGGGCACTTATGTTGCTTCCATGTCTTGGCTATCGTGAATAATGCTGCAGTGAACATAGGGATGCATAAATCTCTTTGGATTGCTGATTTCAAGTTCTTTGGATAAATACCCAATAGTGGGAAAGCTGGATGTTATGGTACTTCTATTTTTAATATTTTGAGAAATCTCCATACTGTTTTCCGTAGTGGCTGCACCAATTTGCATTCCCACCAGCACTTCATGAGGGTTCCCTTTTCTACTCACCCTTTCCAATATTTATTTTTTGTCTAGGTAATTATAGCCATTCTGACCAGTGTAAAGTCACACCTCAATGTAGTTTTTATTTTTTAATTTTTAATTAGTTTATTTTTTTATTGCAGTAACATTGGTTTACAACATTGTATAAATTTCAGGTGTACATCATTATACTTCTATTTCTCCATAGATTATATCATGTTCACCACACTGATATTAATTACAATCCATCACCACACACGTGTGCCTAATCATCCCTTTTGCCTTCCTCCCTCCCCTCCTCTCCTCTGGTAACCACCAATCCAATCTCTGTCTCTATGTGTTTGTTTGTTGTTGTTTTTATCTTCTACTTAAGAGTGATATCGTATGGTATTTGACTTTCTCCCTCTGACTTATTTTGCTTAGCATAATACCCTCAATGTTCATCCATGTTGTCATAAATGGCTGGATTTCATTGTCTCAGTGCAGATTTGATTTGCATTTCCCTAATAATTAGTGATGCTGAACATCTTTTCCTGCATCTGTTGGTCATCTGTATATCTTCTTTGGAAAAATGTCTGTTCATATCTGCCCATTTTTTGATTGGGTTATTTTTTCTTTTGTTGTTCAGTTGTGTGAGTTCTTTATATATTTTGGAAATTAACTCTTTGGCGGATAGCTGAATTGCAAATGTTTCCTTCCAGCTGGTCAGTTGTCTTTTTGTTTTTTTCATGGATTCTTTTGCCTTGCAGAAGCTTTTTAGTCTAATGTAGACCCATTTGTTTATTTTTTCTTTTGTTTCCCTTGCCTTACTAGACATTGTATTTGAAAAGATGCTGCTCAGACTGATAACAAATGGTGTCCATCCCATATTTTCTTCTAGGAGTTTTATCCTTTCAGGTTTTACATTCAAGTCTTTAATCCATTTTGAGTTAATTTTTGTAATTTGTACAAGACAAGGGTCTACTTTCATTCTTTTGCCTATGGCTGTACAGTTTTCCCAACACCATTTATTGAAGAGACTTTCCTTTCTCCATTGTATGTTCTTGGCTCCTTTGTCAAAGATTAACTGTCCATAGATGTGTGGTTTTATTATTGGGCTTTCAATTCTGTTTCATTGATGTGTGTGTCTGCTTTTGTGCCAGTACCATGCTGTTTTGATTACTGTAGCTTTGTAGTATATTTTGAAGTCAGGTATAGTGATGCCTCCAGCTTTGTTCTTTTTTCTCAGGATTACTTTGGCTATTGGAGGTCTTTTGTTGCCCCATATGAGTTTTAGTATTCTTTTTTCTATTTCTGTGAAGAATGTCATTCGGATTCTGATTGGGATTGCATTGAATCTGTAGATTGCTTCAGGTGGTATGGACATTTTAAGTATGTTTATTCTTCCAATCCATGAGTGTGGAATGTCTTTCCATTTCTTTATGTTATCATCGATTTCTTTCAATAATGTCTTATAGTTTTCAGTGTATAGGTCTTTCACCTGTTTGGTTAAATTTATTCCTAGATATTTTTTTCTTTTCGCTGTGGTTGTAAATGGGTTTGTATTCTTGACTTCTCTTTTTGCTAGTTTGTTGTTAGTGTGTAGAAAATTCAATAGATTTCTGTAAGTTGATTTTTACCCTGCAACTTAGCTGTAGTTGATGATTATTTCTAATAGGTTTCTGATGAATTCTTTGGGGTTTTCTATATATAGAATCATCTCATCTGCAAACAGTGAGAGTTTCACTTCTTCCTTTTTAATTTGGATTCCTTTTATTTGTTTATCCTGCCTAATTGCTCTGGTCAAAAGCTCTGGTACTATATTGAATAGGAGTGGTGAGAGTGGGCACCCTTGTCTTGTTCCTGTTCTCAGAGGGATGGCTTTCAGTGTTTCTCCACTGAGTATGATGTTGACTGTAGGTTTGTCATATATGGCCTTTATTATGTTGAGGTACTTTCCTTAAATACCTATTTTGTTGACAATTTTTGTCATAAATCGATGTTGTGTCTTGTCAAATGCTTTCTCTGCATCTATTGAGATAATCATATGAATTTTATCGCTCATTTTGTCAATGTGGTGTATCACATTGATTGATTTGCTGATGTTGAGCCATCTCTTTGTTCCTGGAATAAATCCCATTTGATCATGGTTTATGACCCTTTTAGTGTATTGCTGTATTTGGTGTGCCAGTATTTTGCTAGAATTTTTACATCTATGTTCATCAGTGATATTGGCCTGTAATTTTCCTTCTTTGTGTTGTCCTTGCCTGCTTTTTGTATCAGGGTGATGTTGGCCTCATAGAATGAGTTAGGAAGCATTCCGTCTTCTTCAATTTTTTGGAATAATTGAGGAGGATAGCTATTAATTCTTCTTTGAATGTTTGGCAGAATTCTCCAGAGAAGCCATCTGGTCCTGGACGTTTATTTTTGGGGGAGGTTTGATTACTGTTTTAATCTCTTTACTTGTGATTGGTTTGTTCAGATTTTCTATTTCTTTTTGATTCAGTTTTGGGGGGTTGTATGAGTCTAAGAATTTATCCATTTCTTCTAGATTGCCCAATTCATTGGCATATAGTTTTTCATACTATTCTCTTGTAATCCTTTGTGTTTCTGTGGTATCTGTTGTAATGTCTCCTTTTTCATTTCTTTTTTTTTTTAAAGATTTTATTTATTTATTTTCTCCCCCAAAGCCCCAGTAGATAGTTGTATGTCATAACAGCACATCCTTCCAGTTGCTGTATGTGGGACGCAGCCCCAGCATGGCCGGAGAAGCGATGCGCGTCCGGGATCCGAACCAGGGCTGCCAGCAGAGGAGCGCGTGCACTTAACCACTAAGCCACGGGGCCGGCCTCCTTTTTCATTTCTAATTTTATTTATTTGAGCCTTCTGTCTTTTTTATTAGTGAGTCTGGCTAAGAGTTTGTCAATTTTGTTTATTATCTCAAAGAATCAGCATTTTGTTTCATTGATCTTTTCTACTTTTTTTTGTTTGTTTGTTTCAATTTCAGTTATTTCTGCTCTAATTTTTATTATTTCCCTCCTTCTGCTGACTTGGGGTTTTGTTTGTTCTTCTTTTTCTAATTCTGTTAGGTGTAGTTTAACATTGGTTATTTGGGATTTTCTTGTTTGATAAAGTGGGCCTCTATTGCTATGTGTTTCCCTCCCATATGAGTTGGTACGGTGTGTTTTCATTTTTATTTGCCTCAAGTTATTTTTTTATTTCTCCTTTAATTTCTTCAATGATCCATTTGTTGTTCAGTAGAATGTTTTTTAGTCTCCAGATCTTTGTCAATTTCCTTTTTTTTTTTGTTTTTGTTTTTGTTGTAGTTGATTTCCAGTTTCATAGCATTATGGTCAGAAAAGATTCTTGGTATGATTTCAATCTTTTTAAATTTATAGATGCTTGCCTTGTTTCCCAATATATGGTTTATCCTTGGAATGTTCCATGAGCACTTGAGAAGAATGTATAATCTGCTGTGTTTGGATGGTGTGCTCTCTATATACCTATTAAGTCCATCTCATCTAGTTTTTCATTTAAATTCTCTATTTCCTCATTGACTTTCTGTCTTACATCAACGATCTATCCATTGATGTAAGTGGGGTGATAAGATCCCCTACTATTATTATGTTGTTGTTAATATCTCCTTTAGGTTTGTTAATAGTTGCTTTATGTACTCTGCTGCTCCTGTGTTGGGGGCATATATATTTATAATTGATATGTCTTCTTGGTGGAGTGTCCCTTTTATCATTATATATTGCCCCTCTTTATTTTTCTTAACCTGTTTTATCTTGAAGTCTTCTTTGTCTGATATAAGTATGGCAACACTTGCTTTCTTTTGTTTGCCATCAGCTTGCAGTATTGTCTTCTATCCTTTCACTCTGAGCCTGTGTTTGTCTTTAGAGCTGAGAGGTGTTTCCTGGAGGCAACACATTGTTGGATCTTGTTTTACAATCCATCCTGCCACTCTATGTCTTTTGATTGGAGAATTCAATCCATTTACCATTTAGAGTGATTATTGATATATGACGGCTTAATGCTGCTATTTTATCACTCTTTTTCCAGTTCTTTTGCATTTGCTTTGTTTCTCGTCCCATGTGCTTTGGACTACTAATTCAGTTTGGTAGTTCTGTATGACGGTTTTCTTAGCCTTCTCTTTATTTGTTGTATGCATCTCTGTTGTGATTATTTGTTTAGTGGTTACCATGAGGTTTGTATAAAAAATCTCATAGATGAGATAGTCCATTTTCTGATGGTCTCTTATTTCCTTAGACTAAGTCAATTCCATCCCTTTCCTCTTCCCCTTCTAAGCTATTATTGTCACAATTTATTCCATCTTGTGTTGTGAGTTTTTGTTTAACGTAATGAGGTTATATTTATTTTTGATGTTTTTCTTCCCTTAATATTTGGTGTTATATTGAAGTGTTTGCTAACCTATTCTGATAGACAGCTGCAAGTTTTCTGATTTTGTCTACCTATTTTTCACCTTGCTCAAAGTTTTGTGTCCCTTTCTCTTTTTTTTTCAGACATGATAGCCTTCTTGAGCATTTCTTGTAGTGGGGGTCTTGTGGCAATGAACTCCTTGAGCTTTTTTTTCTCGGATAGTTATTATTTCTCCATTATATCTGAAGGATATTTTTGCCGGATAGAATATTCTTGCCTGAAAGTTTTGTCTTTCAGAACTTTGAATATTAAACTCTATCCTAGCCTGTAGACTTTCTGTCTAGATATTGGCTAAGAACCTGACTGGGATTCCTTTGTATGTTATTTTTTTTGTCTTGCTGCCCTTTATATCTGTTTTTTTGTCATTGACTTTTGCTAGCTTTACTACCATATGCCTTGGAGAGGGTCTTGTTATGTTCATATATTTAGGAGATCTATTGACATCATTCACTCGTATTTACAGCTCCTTCCCCAGGTTTTGGAAGTTCTTAGCTATTATTTCTTTGAACAAGCTTTCTTGTCCTTTTCCCCTCTCTTCTCCCTCTGGAATACCTATAATCCTTATGTTGCATTTCCTAATTGAGTCAGATATTTCTCAGAGAATTTCTTCATTTCTTTTTAGTCTTAGTTCTCTGTCTTCCTCCATCTGAAGCATTTCTGCATTTCTGTCCTCAATAATGCTAATTCTTTCCTCCATATTGTCAGCTCTATTCTTTAAAGATTTGTTTTTCATCTCCAACATTTCTGATTGGTTTTTCTTTATAGTTTCAGTCTCTTTGGTGAAGAAGTTCCTGATTTCATTGAATTTTCTATCTGTGTTTTCTTGTAATTCATTGGACTTTTTTATTATAACTATTTTGAATTCTCTGTCATTTAGGTTATTAATTTCTGTGCCTTCAGGATTGATTTCTGGGTGCTTATCATTTCCCTTCTGGTCTGGAGATTTAATATATTTTTGCATACTGCCTGAGAGTGTGGGCTTATTTTTCCTCATTCTGAAAATATCTGGTTGCAGCTTCCACCTGCTGCCACTAGATGGGGGTCAAGAACTGTGAATTCTGAGCCTGCTGCGATCCACAGGTGCTCTGGCTGATTGATTGTGCCGGAGCACTAAGCAGGGTGGGGGACCCTCTATCATCTGCCTGATTACAGGGGCTTCTCTTGCTTCTCTCACTATCTGCTCTCTAGGGGTGCTAGCTTGATAAAGGCACCCCCGCAACTGTTCAGTCCCCTCTGTATGGGACTTTCCCACAGGCTGTGAGAGAACTTGGAGAGTGACAGTTTTCCTGTGGAGCGCTGCCCCTGCCACCTCTCTCTCTCTGAGAGCCGAGCGGTCCCGGTCCCAGGGTCACTGTCATTCGGGATGGGGAGGAGTTCTCCTTACCTCCTTCCACTTCCTCTGGGGATTCCAGCAGCTCCACCTTCAGACGTAGGGCTGTGTGGGTTTCTCAGACATCTTTTCTGTTGTGTGAATGTCCTCTGTTGGCATATGAATGTCCTTTTTGTTGTATCTTAGGTGGAGAGTCTATGGGGAAAGTTCACTCCACTGTGATGCTGACATCACTCCTTCATTGATCTTTTTAATTTTTTTTTTGGTCTCTAATTTATTTCTGATCTGATTTTTATTATTTCCCTCCTTCAGCTGTCTTTAAGCTTTGTTCTTCTTTTTCTAGTGCTTTTAGGTATAGTGTTAGATTGTTATTTTTAAGATTTGTCTTGTTTTTCTGAGGTAGGCTTGTATTGCTATAAACTTTCCCCTTAGTACAACTTTTGGTACAAATCCAATAGGTTTGGCATGTTGTGTTTTCATTTTCATTTGTCTACAGGTATTTTTTATTTCCCCTTTGACTTCTTCATTGATCCAATAGTTGTTCAGTAGCATGTTGTTTAGTCTCCACATATTTGTGACTTTTCCAGCTTTTTTCTTGTAGTTGATTTCTAGTTTCATAGCATTATGGTCAGAAAAGATGCTTAATATATTTCAATCTTATTAAGTTTATTGAGGCTTGCTTTGTTTACCAACATATGGCCTATCTTTGAGAATGTTCATGTGCACCTGAGAAGAATGTGTATTCTGTTGTTTTTGGATGGAATGCTCTCTATATATCTATTAAGTCTATCTGGTCTATTGTTTTATTTAAGACCACCAATTCCTCGTTGACTTTCTGTCTGGATGATCTATGCATTGTTGTAAGAGCACTGTTAAAGTCCCCTACTATTACTGTGTTGCTATCAATTTATCCCTTTAGGTCTCCTAATATGTTGTTTATAAACTTTGGTACTTATGTTTTAGTTGCACATATATTAATAAGTGTTCTGTCTTCTTGGTGGAATGTGTTTTTTATTATTGTATAGTGTCTATGTTTGTCTCTTGCTATCCTTTTGTCTTGAAGTCTGTCTTATGTGATATAAATATGACTGCCTCCACTTTCTTTTGGTTGCCATTTGCTTGGAGTATCATCTTCCATCCCTTCACTCTGAGCCTATGTTTGTCTTTAGAGATCAGATGTGTGTCCTGGAGGCAGCATATTGTTGGGTCTTGTTTTTTAATCCATCCAGACACTCTGTCTTTTCATTGGTAAATTCAACCCATTTACATTTAGGATGATTGTTGATATATGAGTGCTTAATACTGCCATTGTATCTTTTGTTTCTGGTTGTTCTGTATTTCCACTGTTCTTTTTTCCTTGTATTTCTTTCTGCCACTTCAGTTTGATTGTTTTCTGTGACGTTTTCCTCAGTTTTCTCTTCATTTATGATTTGTGACTCTGCTTTAATTTTTTGTTTCATGGTTACCATAAGGTTTCTATAAAAGATGTCATAGATGAGATAGTCCTGTTTCTGATTGCCTCTTATATCCACTAGCCTATGCAGAGTCCGTCCTTTTACTCTTCTCCTTCTATGTTTGTTTTTTTGTCACAAATTATTCTTTTTTTGTTTTGTGAGTTTGTGACAAAATTGAAGTTGTTATAGTTATTTTGGACGCCTTCTTTCGTTTTGTCCTTTATGTTATAATTGTTTACTAACCAGTTCTGATATAGAGTTGCAATTTTCTGATTTTGCCTGTCTATTTATCACCTTGCTCAAAGTTTTGCAAACCTTTACCCTTTTGTATCAGATAGGAGGGCTCCTTTCAACATTTCTTGTAAGGCAGAGCTGAACTCCCTCTGCTTTTGTTTGTCTGGAAAAGCTTTCATTTCTCCACCATACCTGAAGGATAATTTTGCTGGATAGAGTGTTATTGGCTGATAGTTTCTGTCTTTCAGTATTTTTAATGTATCCTTCCATTCTCTTCTATCCTGTAGTTTCTGATGAGAAATCCACTGAAAGCAAGATACAGGTTCCTCTGTAGGTTATTTTTTTTTCCCGCTCTTGCTGACCTTAATATTCTTTCTTTGTATTAACTTTTGACAGTTATGATATTATGTGCCTTAGAGAAAGTTTTTTGTATTGAGATAATGAAGAGTTCTATTAGCTTCATGTACTTGTATATCTATTTCCTCCCCAGAGTTTGGGAAGTTCTTAGCTATTATTTCTTTGAGTAAGCTATCTGATCCTTTCTCTCTTACTCCTTCCTCTGGCATACTTGTAATTTTTATGTTACTTTTCTTAATTGAGTCAGATATTTCTCATATAATTTCTTCATTTTTTAAAATCATAGTTCTCTCTCCTCTTCAATCTGAATCATTTCTAGATTTCAATCTTTGAGCTGACTAATTCTATCTTCCATATTTTTAGTCCTTTCTACCTTATTTTTTGTATAATTAATTGCATTCTTCCTCTCCAGAATTTGTGTTTGGTTTATTTTTAGAGATTCAATCTCTTTGGTGAAGTACTCCTTCTGTTCATCCACTTTATTCTTAAGCACACCTTTTTTACATACTCGCTATAAAATGGACACATATTCTTCATCTTTCTCTTTTTAATACAATTGCATCTAGGATATAGTTCCACATTGCCATCAATGCAGTTTTCATTTATTATTCTATAAATTTATAATGTGTAAATATGTATGTATATGCAATTATATATAAATATATAATCACATATCTAATACCCTACTAATAAATCTTTATAGAGTTTTCAATCTTTTTCTGGTAAAATAATGCTTTGGTGTGCATGTATATTTTTGCACATTCAAAGGTATATTTCACAATAAAATCCAGGAAGTTGAATTGCTAAGCTAAAGATTATATGCATTTTATATTTTGATAACATTTTCCATTAATATATGAGGTTATCTGCTTCCCCACACCTGGCTGAATATATTATGTAAAATGTCTTGCAGTTGCCAATGTTGATCCATGAAAAATGATTCCTCAGTCAAGGTTAGTTTGTAATCCTCTTGTTATGAGTGAGGTTGAATGGATTTTCATATTTAAAAGCCACTCATGTTTCCTTTTCCATAAACTGTCTATTTATATTGATTACTCAGTTTTCTGGGTTGTTCTTTTCTCATCGATTTTAGGAGCTCTTTAGACATCAAGGAATTTAACCCTTGATATTTATGTTGTTCATTTTTTCCAGTTGAACAGTCCATGTGCCCATTACAGAGTACAGACTCAGTGATGGTTGTTGAATAATAATAATAATAGTAACATTTATTAACCACTCACTGTGTGCTTTATGAAATTTGTTTCACTGAATCCTTATGACAACCTAGGAAGTACTTCTGTTACTATCTGTATTATTAGATGAGAATGAATAAATGAAATAATGAATAAACCACAGTACACCAACACATTCTGTGTGAAAGGCACTGTTTTCATTGTCGAGAGACCTGCGTGAACTGGGTAAGAGTCTCTATTGTGCAATTTTTAAGAGACATTTCCTCTTGTGCAGTTCCCATAATTTTTTCTATTGATAACTTCATGTGATTGACTTATTATTTTAAGCATGGAGCAGGTCATAAATTTAGGGATAAATGATCTAACCTCACTAGTGACAGTTCATAGCATTTACATTAGATACCCTGAATACAGACCACTTTGGGCTGGAATTATGAAAAACGTGGTTCTTGCCTTTTAAAGCCCTGGGCAGTAGCCTCATGGGAGTTCTGGGAAGTGCAGGGCTGATGAGACCAGTGGTCTGAGAGAGGGAAGAAAGTGGCTCTAATTTTCAAAAACATTAGATGCCTGAATGCCCACAAGTGCCCACTCCTGTGGGCTTTAGTACAAAGAGAAACACTCATCAAGCAAATGTTGGCAGCTTGTTTTCACCTTCCTCTCTAAAAATGTGAGTGGAGGCATTATCCAGGGAAGGATTGCATCCGTAAACCACAGATTAAATACCAACCCACCAGTCCTCCTGGGTTCCTGCACAGTGTTGGGGCAGGTGAGGAGCTTTGTACTCAATGGGGAGTCATGTCTTCTCCCCAGCTCATCCCCAGTTCATGTTCCTGCAAGAGCAGGAGCCCCTGAGACCAGTTTCTTACTGAACATGACAGTTTCACCCTTCAGGAAGGCATCTCCAAAGACAAAGTGTATTTCATCAGAGTGATCGGCTTTGTCCAAAGCCAGCTTCACGTCCTTTAAGCTCTGGGGTCAGTGCTGAGACTCATAGATGTACACAAGTGCACCAACATTTGTAGAAAGTAGGAGATGGCCATAGGCCGGCATGTATGCAGGATGGAGCAGGGGCTGGTCCCACATTCCCACCCATCTAATTCTGGATTCACAGACCTACAGATGGGACAGCCTGGAGACACGAGGTAACCTGAACCAAGCTACCTTTCCTCTTCCTCACTTGAGGCTAGTGTTTCCTACTACAGCAGCCCTCACAAGCCTAGTGACAGACAGCTCACTATGCCTCAGGCAGTCTGAGAGGCCAGTAGTCTACTTCTGTAAAAGTCCTTTCACACTGAGTCAAGATCTACCTCCTTGTGACTTCCTCTCACTGACTCTGGGTCAACCGTATGAAGACAAACTAAACAATTTATTCCCTGCTTCCAAGATGTTCCATGCATCATGCATTCCTTCACCTCTCTTCTACTGAAGGTCTTTGCTCTGTAATTTCCCCTCTCTTTCTCTGCATCATCAGTTTTTCTCTACCATTAGTAGCAAACATGCTTATAAAGTTTCCCATTAAAACACACAAGCATACACGTGCACACACAAACACATGCATGGGCACACATACACAGGCACACACAAACATACATAATCTTGGTCTCAGGTTCTCATCCAATGACATTCTTATTTCTTTAAATCTCTCCCAGCAAGACCCCACAATACAGTTGCCTTATACTCACTATCTATGCTTCCCCTCACCTCACTCTCTCTCTCTTTTAATTGAAGTATGATTTATGGACAATAAAAAGCACAGATTTTAAGTGTACATTTTCATGAGTTTTTAAAGAGGAAGATTGGCAACAGATGTTAGCCCAGGGCCAATCTTCATTTCCAAAAGAAAGAAAGAAAGAAAGAAAAAGAAACCGTTTCAGGAGTTTTTTACAAATGTATACACATTCACATAACCACTACCCCAATCAGGATACAGAACAATCATGTCCCCTCAGAAAGTCCCCTTGTGTCTCCTTCTAGTCACTCTATCAAGAGACAATCAATGTTTTTGTTCCTATCACCATAGATTAATCTTGCCTGTTGTTGACCTCCACATAAATGGAATAACACAGTATATATTCTTCTGTGTCTGGCTTCTTTTGCTTAGCATAATGTTTTTGAAATTCATCCATGTTGTTGCATGTATCAGTAGTTGATTCCCTTTTATTCCCACGTATTGCCTGAATATACCACAATTTATTTCTCCATTCATCTGATGATAGAGATTTGAGTTCTTTCTAGTTTGAGGCTTTTATGATGAAAGCTGCTATGGATATCCATATAGAAGTCTTTTGTGTGGACATATGCTTTCACTTGTCTTCTATGAACACCTAAGAGTAGAATGGTTGAGTAACAGGGAAGGTATACATTTAATTTATAAGAAACCGATGGTTTTACAGAGTGGTTGTACCATTTTACATTCCCTATAGAAGTAACTATATGATAGTTCTGAACATGCCACACCCTGGGTAATACTTCTTGGTACGGTTTGCGTTTTTAATATTAGCATTCCAGTACATGTAAATGGTTTCTTCATTTGGAATTTTATTTTGCATTTCCCTGATGACTAACAATGTTGAGCATCATTTCATGTGCTTGTGAGAATGGGGTGAGAAAAGAAAGGAAAGCAGGATCGGCTGAATTCTTGAGAGAGGCAAGGCAGCAGCCAGGATACTTGAGTCCTGGGCTGCGGGAGGTCCAAAATAGCCTGGGTCCTGAGACTGGGTGCAGGGAGTCCCTCATTCCTGCGTCCCACTCTACCTGGTCCCCTCCAGATGGGAGGCATGGAGGTGGTCACCAGGGCCTGGCTGATGACTCCAGATCCTGAAGCAACCCCAGAAAAGCTTCATATTTGTTGCCACCTTTAGAACCTTCTTTCTGGCCCTGTTTTGCATAACCAAATTAAGGAGGGCTGGGCTCTGGGTCACATGGTGCTTGCGGGGCTGCATTTTATCCAGTCAGACATTCCCAACCTTGAAGCTGTGGTGCGTAGGGCTGGTGTAAGCTCAGGGGGAACCATGGTGGCACCCTGCATCCTCATCCCTGTGGACCAATCTCCTAGAGGTACACTCCATTGTCTTCTCCCACCTCTAAGCCTGAGTATTTCTAGGCAACCCTTTTAACTGCTTATTGCTTTGAGGGGCAGCAAATGTCCCTTTGAAACACATTTTATTTCGTACTGGCTGAAATACAGGCTGTCAGACCCACTGACTCTCAAAGGCCTTTGTTAGAATGCAAATATGTAACAGCAATACAGTAGCACCACAATCCTGTCACCTGCATTCTGAAACTGGGTTCTGAGTGAGTGGGACAGGGGGCAGGTAAGTTTTGATGGATGCAACAGGTCGTAGCCATTTCTAGCCAAGATATGCTCAGGCTTTCTCTGTCCATGCCCCAGGGTGGAATATATGTGCTGACCCTGCTGCACAGGTTTGTGGCAGGGACTTCCATCCTATTTGCTATGCTCATGGAAGCCACAGGTGTCTCCTGGTTTTATAGTACATGCTGGGCTCTGTGAGTGTATAAAAGCCTGGGCTCCAGTGCTCTTGGAGCCTTTCTACCTGGAGATGCCAAAGGGCTTTCCATTACCAGGGCAGCCACTGGCTGATTCCAGAACTGAGTAAGTCACTCATCAGGAATGGCTCTCCTGGCCCTCATCTCATCTTTTCATCAATTCCCTTTAGCAGGTGGCCACAAAGGCCCCCAAAGGCATCCAGTGCCAGCTTTTTTTTTTTTTTAATTTTATTTATTTATTTTTCCCCCAAAGCCCCAGTAGATAGTTGTATGTCATAGTTGCACATCCTTCTAGTTGCTGTATGTGGGACACAGCCTCAGCATGGCCCGAGAAGCGGTGCGTCTGTGCTTGCCTGGGATCTGAACCCAGGCCGCCAGCAGTGGAGCGTGCTCACTTAACCGCTAAGCCACGGGGCCGGCCCAGTGCCAGCTTTTAAAGAGGAACTCAGAGGAAGCTGCTGCTCCCCAAGCCATGTAATCCATTCTAGGGTAGGGTTGCCAGATTTAGCAAATAGAATACAGGACACCCAGTTACCCTTGAATTTCAGACAAATGTGTAATTGTTTTTGTACAAGTCTGTGCCATATATTGCAGGGGACATACTGAAACTAAATCTTTTTGTTGTTGTTATCTGAAAGTCAAATGTGACTGGGTGTCCTGTATTTTATCTGACAACCTTAGTCTAGAGCCAAACTGGGAGAACATGTAACAAAGTGTCAAATAAGATGTCCAGTAATTGTTGATTTTTTTCTCTACATGTCACATCAAAGTGTTAGTCCTATTCTCGCTCTTTTTGACTAATCAGAAAGAGATTTCAGTGTGAATCTGAGCTCTCCTACCAGATTAAACTGAGGGAAATCACTGAATCCACAGTTGTTATTGGTTTATGAGAGAGTGAGCAAGAGGAAAGAGTGGGGCTTTGGGGTTAGAGGGATCCAACAGTGTAACCTGGGGCAAGTCTCCTCCGCTGCCCCAGCTCTGGTATCCCTCCGAAAACTGAACTGGCAGGGGGGCACATAAAAGGTGGTAGTCTCCCTGAGTGTGTCCTCTCTCTTTTTCTGCACCAGTAAAGTGCCTATCCCAGGTCTCCTAAGTGCCAGGGTGTCACAGTGTTGTCTCACTGCCCTCCTCTCTGCTTCAGGCCAGACCCTCATAGGAGGGCAGCAAAGGGCAGCCTGGGCCTCTTTGGGGCCACCGCGACAAACCTGCCCTGTATTCACAGGTATTCACAGGTATAGATGGTTCAGCATCTATATCCAGCAGATGATGGGGTTCTAGCCAGGCCTGTACTGGAGACTGCGCGAAGTTTGTCAGCCCTGCCTTCCACTTGGTGTGTAGTGTGTGGCCGGGGCATCCTGGGGGTGAGGTGGGCATGTTTGCTTCTTAGGGGAGGAGGCTCTGGGATGCAGAGGCCTGGTCATGCAGACAGGACAATCAGCGTGCTCAGCACTCTTGATACCATGGTGAACTTCCACCTTGACAGGGTCTCCAGCCTGGGGCCAGGTCCCCAGGGGATGTGTATGACACCACTCAGCCCAGTTTCAAGGTCACCTTTCCATTTTTCTTCTTCTCCTTTTCCCGCTCCCATTGTCTGCTTTGTTATCCTTCGCTTCTTAAATTCTTTCTCTACTGCCTTTCTCCTTCTATCACTTTCCTCATTTTCTTCGTTCCCTGTATCTCACTCACTGCTCATTTCTCTCTGATCTTTCTCTTCTTCTCTCACTCTCACCCCCTCCTTCTCTCCCTTCTCTCTCCCTGTCTGTTCCCTCTCCGTGTCTCTCTTCTTTTCTTTCCCTTCCCTCCTTACCTTTCTTTTCCTCCTTGTCCCCCTCCACCCTAGTTTGTTATTGTCAAGCTTAAAATTAAATAGCCAGTTACCTTACCAGCAAAGTGAGTTTATTCAGGAAAAGCCAAAGGAATTGCAATTTGAGACAAGCAAGCTACGACAAAAATCATAGGCATGTCCACAGAACACAGAGAGGAGTTTGCTTTTATAGAGAAAAAGAAGGAGTTTTGGAGGGGCCGTTCAAAGTGAAAGTTCACTGGAGGAGTGTAAGAGTTCAGGGTGATGACGTCTCCTCATTGGCTGAGCTGTGGCATTTTCCGTTGGTTGGGTTTTCCGCCAGGCGGGAAAGAATTCTTCCTTCCTTCTGGTAGGGTAGTAAGGTAGTAGCCAACTTCCTGTTAGAAATGTAAGGTTCTTCTCTTCCTGTTTGGGGTAATCGTCAAAGAGTGGTAGAGCCTTAGAGTTCCCTCTACAGGCCTTCCTGACTCCAATTTTATTTGAGGTTTCATTTATTAGCTTTCACTTTTTCCCATTTTGATCAAGATCTTTCTCCAAAAGCATTGCTGATCATGAGGTGGGTTTCTGAATTCAGCAGACTTTGTCCCTCTGAGCCAGTAATGACCTTTCCCGGCTATTGTGTCCCACACTGGAGGGAAAGTGCATGGACTGTAAATCACTTGAGGCCACATCTGAGTAACAAGGAAGGGTGGTAGGGAAAACATTCAGGTATTTCCTGTCCAAAGTCTATATTTTGTCAAGGTCTTAAGCACTGGGAATCATCTTGAGGTGTTGAGCTAGCATCGTTTTATTAGGCACACCATTTTTACTTGACCAGCAACAGCTACAGGACTTAACAACAATTATGCAGATCAGAGTTAAAAAGAACATAACAAACCCCATTTGTACGCTTGTTCTAAACCAGCAAGCCAGACCCGAAGGTAACCAGCTAAATAGATCAAAAGATCATGGATTGTCAGGTGAAATTTTTTGTAGTCAATGTGTTTGTTCCCTAATTTTATGTAATCGGCTTTCTACTTCTGCATAACCATGTATCCATATGCAAAGGGTGTTTGCGATTGCACAGACAGTTCCTTGTTCAGCAAATAGAGAATAGGACTATACAAATATCCAAAACTATTTTAGCCAATGAGTCAAGCAGTAGTTGCTGAACTGAAAGTGCTGTGGCTGTGAAATTGGCCAACATTCCTAACGTTAGGGAGAGATTTCTGATCATTTGTTCATTGCTGCTTACTTTGATTCATAGAGAGAAAGCTCTACTTGCAGATGCAAACCCAGAATCACATACACTCCTTGAAATTTTTCATTTAAGGAAGTTATAGATGTTAAATGGCATGGACCAACAGGAAGCTTCTCTTTTGTCATGAAGAGAGAATAGAACAATGAATACAGCAAGGGCACATTGGTTTTTCATCATCCAGCTTTCAAGGCAATTGAATCACCCAAGCATTCAGGCCATTACCAAAACCTGCACATATAAAGAATGTATCCAAGAGGTGTGCATAAAGCTCCCAGGTAAGTGACAGTATCTATGGACTCATTCATTGGTATAGAAGCATTAGCATCATTCAACCAAGGCTCAGATATTATACTATTATATATCAAAGGCTGCCTAAATATATGGGTGTGTCAGGAAGCTTACAAATGTCCTGAATTACATTGGTTGCCCCAGAGTTTCTTATGTAGATATTCAAGCGCTCTCATTTTCCTATGCCAGGGTTGGGTTAGATTGAAGTAAGGAATAAGGTTAGATGGGTTTAGTACCTTAATTTTATAAAATGGGCCCACAGAACAATTTAAACATACAGTGGCATTTGGAATTTAAGGGAAATTACTTATACGGTGAACTAAGGGATCATTTATGTCCTGGACAGATCTGGGTTTTTGATGACAAATCCAACGATCAGAGAGGTTTCCCCTTTTGCAATAGATTGGAAAATGCGGACAACTTCATTGTCCTTCCAAGAAACAGAGGGAGAAAATTGAGTAAGAAGCAAGAGTAAGAAAAGCATGTACAGGCATGGTCCAGTCATTTTGGGAAAGCTGTGTGCCTCAGATGTTGGTTTCTTTTCTTCCTAGTTAATTTGATTTAAAGCCTGCAGCATTTGTACAGGACCAGATGTCAGGTGAAGCCTTCTTTAGCTCTGAGATTTGTACACAAGATTCGAGTTTCTGAAGGTTGGCTGCCATCAGGGTAGTGAGAAGGACCTGGTATAATCCCTTCCAAGGAGATTTCAAGGGCAGTAAATATTGGAAATGGTAGTTTGGAGAGTCGTAGACAGACATTGAAGGAAATTAGAAGAATTTAGGATCCAGCTCAATTACAGGCATGTAACAAAATCTTACAGACAGTTAATAGGACTAGAATTTAATATCTACAAAGGTGCAAGCATAATTTTTCTCTCCAGATTACCCCCAGTTTTATTAAAGATAATCATAGTAAACCTAGTCTGTTTGTATTAAACTTGGCCTGATTGTTTATATAAATGTAGCAAGAATAGTGATTAATGACATAAGCTCTTTTTTAAAGATTGCTTTGCTGGAGCCTTGCAAGAAAAGTACTAGGCTGGGTTTTCAAAGCAGTTTATCAAAGGTGCCTGGTTATCTCTGAGTCTATGTACATCTCTCTTGAAAATGATAATCTTATCAAAGCCCTGGTAATATTAGCCCATATTTCCAGTTGCATCTTGTTTTAAGGAGAATAGATTCTCATTGAATTTATGCAAATATATATGTAGTCATGCAAAGAATACTTAAGAGTTTCCAAATGCTGGAGGAATGGTAGCCTGAAAAAGATAAATGTTGTAAGCTTTGGTATGCAAGTACACTTAACCAAATTGCTATAAGTTATAGACAGCTTAAAGGAGCAGAGAAAAAGAGGTCCTTTACATCAGGAAAAATAAAAAATTAAAACAATCATTTTCCCATTTGAGTTTTAGAAATTCTTAGTCTATTTAGTGTTATGACCTTAAAGTCATTAATAACCTGTATTCCAGAGATCCCGTCAAAGTCTTTTGCATGAATCTCTTTGAAGATGAAACATATTTGTAAAAGCATCAGATTAAAACAATAACTGTCTGCAAATGACAAAAGACTGTTAAAAAAGGCACTGGATAAGGAGCAGAAAATGGTTCATTATAATGCAATTGTCAAGGAAATTTGACTATTTTCGTAACACACATTTTTAGATAATATCTAGAATAACCAGTGATGACATTATTTCTGTCTGACCAAAGTAACAGAAAGATTTCAAAGGCATATACAAAAGTTACATAGTAATAAACAAAACTTAACTCCCTTAATATTTAGAAGACTCAGTTTTCCTAAGTAATTAAGAATTGATTAAGAAAACAACACAGGAGGGGCCGGCCCAGTGGTGTAGCAGTTAAGTTTGTGAGTTCCACTTCGGTAGCCTGGGGTGCACCAGTTCGGATCCTGAGTGTGGACCTACTCACCGCTCATCAGGCCATGCTGAGGCGGCGCCCCACACGGAGGAGCTACAACTCTACAACTATGATACACAACTACATACTGGGGTTTTGGGGAGAACAAACAGAAAAATGAGAAGATTGGTAACAGATGTTAGTGCAGGGCCAATCTTCCTCAAAAAAACAAAAAACACAGGAAATCATTTAGATAAAACACAAAATCTCTATTTTCTAGGCATGTTACTTAGAACGTAAAGAAATCTTTACAATCTCTTATCAAGAGCATACCAGTAGCCCAAGAAAATCTTGTCCTTTTAACAGAAAAGAAAGCCAAATTTTAATTTTGCATCAGCTTACTTCTGACATTAAAACTCATTCATTCCAATTGTAGCCAGTCCTGACCACACATGGAATTCCTCTCCCCAGATTCCTTTATATAAACCTTCTAAAACTTTCTTTTTACATTTAGATTTTGTCCTATGTTTTGCTTTTTATCTTTACGAAGTAACGAGCGTTGCTTTAGGACAAAATTGTTTTCTTTTCTCTCAGTAAAACGCATTTCCATTCCTTGTGCTTTCTTTTAAAGCACACACATCCTATTTCCTTGCGTATCTCCATATGCAAAGGAAATGTTTGCATATGTTTCCCTTTTTCTTTCTAGTAGCCTTAGTTACATATATTAGAATTCTTAACCCCTCGAATCCTTAATTCCCAGTGAAAACTAAGAAGTAAGCAATTGTGTTCTGACAAATTTATAAATATATTTCATAATTTCCAGAAGTTTATGCCCTGTTATGTGGTGAAATCTTTTATTTTCATTTCTATATTTATTTATTTATTTATTTATTTATTTATTTATTTATTTATTATTATTTATGAGGAAGATTGACCCTGAGCTAACATCTGTGCCAGTCTTCTTTGTATATGGGATGCAGCCACAGCATGGCTTGATGAGCAGTATGTAGGTCCTCGCCTGGGATCCGAACCCACGAACGCTGGGCAGCCGAAGCAGAGCATGCAAACTTAACCACTATGCCACTGGGCTGGCCCTGGTCCAATCTTTTAATGTGGCACAGGGCCTAGTTACTAGACGACCCAAATTTACCTTTTCGTTTGCAATAAGAAGCCGGAAGTAGATAAACCTATGTTCAGTAATGAATGTTTTAGTATGTTACATTGCTTGGAAAATGATCCAGATATTCAATAAAATTCCATCATTTAATTTAACTTAGCAAAACACTAAGTTTCAAGTCATCAGAAAGATTTTGGAAGCTCTTTTTTCAAGTACACATGCCATAAAACATAGTTGTTGCATCCAAAAACACTTACTCCATTTTTATTTATCTAAATCATTTGTTACAACAATTATGTTTAGATTAATCACAAAAGCTTCGTGTGACATTAAAGCAGCTGGCCTTCATCTTAAATTATATTTTCATGCTGACAAATTTTGTAACAGAGCTACTTGTGCTTAATTAACTGAGCTAGAGTGAAAATTGTGTGTCTGCATTATGTTCAGTGTTGATAACTCTAAAGACACACCTGTTTCAATTAAACCAACAACCATAACCCAGCTTTTATTTACTAAAGACTAATCCTGGATCATGTAAACTTGAAAAGGATTTGGATTAGTTTCCGTTATATTTCTGAGATTTAGGAATACTTAGTTTATAAGTGCTTAACTTCAAGCCAATTAAATAGAGATCTTTTGCAAATTAATTTTGGTAATACCATCCGGAGGTAGAAAATACCACACACCTACAGCACATGTATAGACACATATAAATGTATAGACAAACACAAACAGAGATCTTATAGATTTCATTCAAAAACTTTAGTGATGTCTGAGGTACAATGACAGAAAACTCTAAAGAATAGTTGGATCCAAATCATGTTTCTGGCAGATGGAACAAGTTAAGGTTGTCTGCTCAGATGGTCAAACTTTTCTATCAAAAATTTTTTGCATCTCTAAGGATCCTTTTATAGATGTTTTTGGAGTCATTTTGTCCTTTAGAAACTTCTGCATACCAGTCAAAGAATGCATTCTGTTGTCTCCATAGAGGTGTGGAATCCTCTCTTCTAAGACAACATTTTTAAGTGGACTTAATTAAAACAAAGTTTCCCCAGAATGGCCATTACAATCCCAAATTATCCAAAGGCTCATCTGTTTTTCCAGAAGGGCAAAATAACCTGTCCCATATGCCAGGTGGAACATATCTTGCCTTTGGATTCCCTAAAACATCTGAACTATGAGGGCCCCTGTTTCTAAAAAACCCAGGAAGCACATCATTTTCCCCTCTTTTTGAACAGAATGAGTGACTTGCCAAGACGTTTCAACAAACAGACAGACATAAACAGAAAATAAGTTTTCTCCTGGGAGTTTTGGAGTGTATTTGTCTATTATCAAAAGTCTAGGGTAGTCATTTATTTTTTTTTCTAGTTGTTCATTTGCTCCAGTTAACTTAGAAATAGTAATTAGTGGTTTAGCATTTGAATAGGGTCTGATTTTAAAGGGGCAGGTTATCATAGAGGGGAAGAGAGGAAGATGGGATCAGGGGTGGAGCTTGAGACAAAGGAGCCGGGAGAGACAAACAAGGTGGTGCCTGACACAAAAAAGCTGGCAGAGAGAAACATGAGGCTTCAACCCGTTATGATTTCTTTCAATTGTTTATTTGCCTTGGTTAACTGGTTTTTGCAAAGAGTAGGTTTTGGGGTCTTGAATATGTTTGGAAGTCTCCAGATACCAATTAAAATAGGCATACCAATCTGTTTTATTTTAGTGTCTTTGCTTTCTTACCTAGTTCTGAGAAAAGCAAGTTTGGGGAGATCAAAAATTCCTCGTATTTGCCACTGTTTTCTAAATTATTTTTGGTTAAATCTGTCCATTTATTTAAAAATGTGCATGAGGAGGAACCACTTTTTTTAAACATAAAACTGGTCGAGGTCCCCAAAGGAAGGCTGCCCTTCAAGCATTAGATAACTGGGGTCCTATTTCTCAAATTTTTCCAAGAACAAAAGAAAATTCCTAGCTAGCCTGATTCCAAAAGGATCCTTATTCTTTTGTGCACTTCTGAAAACAAAATAACTGAGTACTCACTAAGGACAAAGACTTGACACTAAGGATGAAGTTTTTAACCAGAAATGACAAAGCCTTTCCTGATCCTGAATGAATTCAGAGAGCTCAAAATGCAAGGAGAGAGGAGGTTGGAATCCAAGAAAAGACTTACTAAACAGAAAGTAGATGTTGACTCCTGGAAGTGAAGACACAAGCAGCTTGGTGCGGGTACCTCGATTCCACTGATCCCCGCGTCTCAGGGGCCACCGCCTTTGGATCCCACTTCTGACACCATTTATAGTCAACTTTAAAATAAAATAGCCAGTTATCTTACCAGCAAAAGGAGTTTATTCAGGAATAGTCAGAGAAATTGCAATTTGGGACAAGTAAGCTATGGCAAAAACCGTATACATGTCCAGAGAACAAATGAGATGAGCTTGTTTTATAGAGGAAAAAAAAAAGAGTTGGGAGGGGCTGTTCTAAATTACAGTTCATTGACAGAGAGTAAGAGTACAGGGTGGTGACAGCTCCTCGCTGGCTGAGCTGCAGCATTTTCCGTTGGCTGGGTTTGTTGCTGGATAGGAAGAATTTCTTCTTTCTCCATGCTGGAGTAGTAGGGTAGTAGTCAACATCCTTTTGGAGGTGTAAGGTACCTCTCTTCCTGTTTGGGGTAATTGATTAAGAGTGGTAGGATGTGATAGCTCCCTCTACAGGCCTTCTTGACTCCAATTTTAGTTGAGGTTTCATTTATTAATTTTCATATAGTGATGATGAGCATCATCAACTTCAAGCCACTCACCTATGATGACTACAACTTCCCGCTCAGGGCCAACTGGTTCAAGGGGAGCTTCGTGGTCTCCTCCAAGGGTCTGGTGCCTGTCTACATTGTCTACAAGTTCCTTGGCACATGGGGCTCCCTTCAGGAGGTGAGGTCTAGGCTAGCCAGAGGAAGGGCAGGGGGAGTAAGATGGGTGTGTGCAATCTGAGTTATTCCTGTTGGGGTGAGAGAGGGGAGACATAAAGACACAGGCACTAGACCCACCAAATCGGCCAAGTTATTTACCCCCCTGAGTCTCAGTTTCCACATTTGTAACTTGCGGATAATAATATGCACCTTGAAAGGTGCCCAGGTGGGAGCCAGTCTCTTCCCGTGTGATCTATTTTGCAGCTGTGGTAACGTGAGACTGAAGCATTCTCACCAAAGAAGTCATTTCTGAGCAAAGAAATCCACTGAGCTCATTTCATTTGTTTATTTATTTCCTGTGAAAGTTGTGAAAGGGAAAAGAACAGAGAGGGAGTGTGGTGCGGTAGAAACAGCACAGCATTTGGAGTTGCACAGACCTGGGTTTGCAGCTGACTAGCTGGGTGGCCTGGGGAGAGTGGCTTCACCTCTCTGGGCATCAGAGTTCCTTGTCTGTAAAATCAAAGGTGGGACCAGATAAACAAATGTCCCATCCAGTTAAAAAATTCCCTGGCTCCATGACAATGTTCTTGTGCTAAATTTACAACAAAGGAAGCACATCGCTTACTGTAGGACTTTCCAGAATGACCCAGTCACCAATATCCTGTTAAGCAGAGAAATGTCAGATTTCTGACATCTAGAACTTTGATTTTTCTGGACTTTCAGTGGTTCCTCTAATTCTGGTATTTCTTCGACTGATGCTCGAAATATTTGACATTAAAAAAAATCCAATCTTTTGTTTTGACAATTTTGATGGTAATGTGTCATGCCCCTGTATGTCCAGGATGCACAGCTCTACGGATATTCAGCGTAGCCATTGCTGCAATAGCAGAAGTCACAGAAACACCAGCGAATGTGGAGTTCCTTCTGGGGTGCCCGCCCTCATCCGTCTGTTTCTCCACTTTTGTGTAAAGAAGCCCTCTTTCAGTGGTGCCCTCTCTGTCATGGACTGTTCCAATGACATGCAGATTTCTATGTCTGGTGTTGATTTATTTTAAAAGGTGTTTTCTTCACAGAAAGTTAAGTGTACAGAACAATAAAGAATATTTCTTGTGCCATGTATCTGATAGGGGATTTCCTCTACCATCAAGACAAAATGCTATGTATTAGGTAAGGCAAATGGATTTGTCTATGATCAGCCTCCAGCTAGTGTAGAAGAGCTTCTGGTCATAGAGGCCCACCTTTCACCCAAATAACTCTTTATAACCCGTAGAACATGAGACTGGGTGGGGGTAGTGTTAAACCTATAATCTCAGCTCTGTGATTGACATATATTTTTATTTAAATAGAACATAGATTTCAAGGGAGAGCGGGTTAGTTGTCTAGTTTTGCTTTTTCATTTTGAGAGCTGAATTTCAAGAGGATCGGAACTTCCAGTTGGGTTGATTTCAATGCACAATTTATTGCATGTGTGCAGTTTTCTGGGGAGAGAGATATATTAACACTTAGACCTTAGTGCTAAGTACTGTCATTGTTTGGGGAAGGTATGAACATATATTACTATTTTTAATGCAAGTCAGCAAGTAGACCTTGACACAATATAAACGAGGCATTGATAAATAACAACTCAGTCTATGTCTTTAAATATGTAAATGCTGTCAGGGAGTGGGTGGTGGGCCCAAGGGCCAACTTGGGGCCAATGACAGGCAGTCCAAGAAGACAGCGTTCAAGAAGACTAGACCAGGACAGAGAATGGGCTGGTGCTGGAAGTGGTAAGCTCCCCAACTCTGGAGATATGCACGCAGACAGCAGGCAATGTCTCTTGGGGAGTTTGTAGAGGAGACTCAGTGTCAGGTGAGGTGGGGGAGGGAGGTTGCATAACCTCTAAGGTCCCTTCTATTTGAAGCTTCTGGGATTCTTTTTGGGCAGCCATGAGCCCAGCCTTGTGCAGCAGCTCTGGGACATGCAAATACAATTATGCCAAGGATCCTGGGTGGGGAGTGGTTTGGCCTACGGAATGGAGCTGGGCAGATATCCCACAAAGGGTATTATCATCCTGATCGTTTTGTATTAAGTCCAGAATTGGAGTTAGGGTTTGCTATAAGGAATCAAACAAAAGGCAGCCACGTTTCCAGCCTTCCTCTCATGCCTGCTGACATTTAATGAGTAAGTGGCCCAGAAGAAGTAGAGGAGGAGGCTGGGCCAGAAGGGAAAGTGCAGCTCATCTAGGAGTGATTAGGCATCTGGCTCCACCCTGGCCCCTAGGCTGACAAATGTGGCAGAGAAGCCCCACTGGTGAGCTCACTTGAGGCAACTGGTGGGCTTTTGAATGTTCTACATTTGGAGAAATATAGCTTCATTTCTATCTCCTCCCAAAAGGCACTGATCTGTGTAGTCTCTCTCTAGGCCTCAATTTGTTCATCTGTACAATGGGTCAGTGGTTATTGAAACAAAGTGTTCATGGATGGACTTCAAATAATTTCAGAAGCTTCTGAAATTAAATGCAAATTTTTGTTTAGATGAGTTCATGTCTACTTTTCTGGGAGAGAATCCATACGTTCATCATATTCTCAAATGTTTAAGACTCTGATGACACATGATGTTGGTCTCTATTCTCCACCCCAAATAAATGAAGATGACAACAGAGCTTATTTCTAAATCTCCATCGCCTGATATTACATTGAATTTTCCCTTTAGTCCATCCCACATCAAGTATCTCATTTGTTTTCCTAACAAAGCTCCTGTGAAATAAGCAGCAACATGAACAATGTGCCCAATGGGCAGATGAGGAAATTGAAGGCTGGAGTTGAGAAGTGACTGACCCAAGGTCATACAGTCACTGGAGGAGAAGTCCGTGCTCCTCTCATTATGTTTGGTGCCCTCTGGAAATGAAAAGAGGGTAGACATCAGGCAGGTCCCGACAGGTGCCCAGAGCTGTGGGAAAGGATAGCAGAGCTATGAGGACTTGGACACACAGGGGACTGGTAAGATCACTTTGTCATACGGCCTTGAACAGGACAGTCAAGGTGGGTCTACATGACTCAATGCTGTTAGGAGTGAAGGCCAGGGAAATGTTTTGGGTGCCCAGAGCCCTCTTGAGCCCAGCTTCTCTGCTGTTATGACTCAGTCACATTGGAAAAATCATCATTAAACCTTAGCTTCTCCATCAGTAAAATGAGAGAGTATGGTTAGGTGATTCTCTAAATTCTCTTCTGTTTTTTTTTATTATTATTATTGTTGAGGTCACAATAGTTTATACCATTGTGAAATTTAAGTAGTACACTATTATTTGTCAGTAACCATATAAATGTACCCCTTTACCCCTTATGCCCACCCCACAACCCCCTTCCTCTCTGGTAACCACTAATGTATTCTCTTTGTCTGTGTGTTAGTTTGTCTTCCACATATGAGTAAAATCATACAGTGTCTGTATTTCTTTGTCTGGCTTATTTCAGTTAACATAATACCCTCAAAGTCCATCCATGTTGCTGCAAATGGGACATTTTTGTCTTTTTTATGGCTGAGTAGTATTCCATTGTATACATACACCACATCTTTATCCAACCATCAGTTGATGGGCACTTGGGTTGCTTCTAATTCTTGGCTATTGTGAATAATGCTGCAATGAACATAGGGGTACATAAGCCTCTTTAAATTGTTGATTTCAAGTTTAAAGTCTCTTCTGTTTTTGACGCTATGAGATACTCTCCAGGAGCTGTCACAGAGCCAATGGACTAATTCACACTAAGATACCAATGACTACATTTCTAGGCAGACACTGATAGAGAGAGGGGGTTGGTGCTGCCTTTCAGTCATCCTACAGGTTCAGTGCAGGGTCAGCAAACATATTCTGTGAAGGTGTCTGTCACAACCACTCAGCTTTGTTGTTGTCACATGAAAGCAGCTGTATTTACAAACAGGTGGTGGGCTGGATTTGGCCTGCGGTCTGTGGTTTGCTCTGGTTTAGTGGAAAAACAAAGGGTTTGGAGTCACTAGACCTGGGTTTGAATCCCAGCTCTACTGCTAGCTGCTGTGGAATCATGAACAAGTTATGTGACCTCCGAGGCTTTCTTAGTGTCTGAATAAGGGGAAATAGGACTACCACGAGGGAGTTATCAGTAGGACCTAACAAGGTGATGTACACTTAACAGCAACCCCTCTGGGGCTGCAGCTCCTTCATCCAAACCCTGGTTCCATATCTCAACAGTGAAAACATGGTGAGGTACTGAACCTCCCTCTGCCTCTGTTTGTCATCTACACATGCCAATGACCATAGTGACCATTGATGGGCTCGTGGGGAGGATTAAAGTTTCTTCTGCATTCGGCATAGTACCTTCTTCACAGGGTGTTATGATGTGTTTAGTACATATCAGCTACACAATGAATGTCTATGTCCTCTCCCTGTCCCCATGTCTGCCCATTTCAAAGGCAGCCCAGATGCTGTTATGTTCTCATGTAGCCAAACCAGGGTCTCTTTTCCCTTGTCTTCTTCTCAGGATGGTGCCCATGTGGTTTGAATTTGGTGAGGGAGCCAAATCGAAGTCTTTCTGGGCCCAGGTGCATGTGACCATCTGATCAGGATATTCCAGCTTCTGGAAAATAGCAGCTACATGGGCCATCCCAGGCAGCAGCCAACCTCCTGCAGGACCCGGCTGCCTCACAAGCACTCCACTGTCAGTCCCTATTAGGCTGCTGGCTTTGGAGATGCTCCTCCAGCTGGGCCACATCTGAGGCAGGCCCTGACCTCAGCTGTGACCCAGAGGAGGAGGGAACAGAAGTGTAGTGACCAGAGACTCCTGAAAGAGCTTGCAAGTAACTGGCTTCTTGTGTCCTGCTTATCAGCTCCTGGCTCTGTCAGCCTCAAGCCCGGGAGGGGCTGAGCTGGGACAGACTAGCAGGGCATGAGGGTAAGGGGTTGGGCTTCAGGAAATCAAAGAGACCATCTCTGTCCCCAGAGAAGGCCCTAGAACATGTCACGGCCTAGACACAACCAGGAGCCACAGATGCATTGTTTCTGCAGCAGAGAATGGCTATTATATAGGGAGCAGCCCCCACACCTCCTGCAGCTTCAGGCTCCAGTCCAGAGGCTGAGTCAGAGTCAGAAGAGGAGGGGCCTGAGGCAAGCCCAGCCCCTGGCCACAGTGGGCCTGTTGCGGACGTGAAGGCCACAGTCAGCCCAACAGCAAGGCACCTGCCTGCTGCCCACCTTGAGCCCATTCCCAGGTCCTTGCCAAATTTTTGATTTTACAGCACAGCCCACCAATTCCCCTGGTTGTTGCCATTGAACCCTTTCCCCCATATCCAGTCACTTGGCAGTAACAATACTCCACCAATGGGGAGGAGTGAGAGGTCAGGGCCAATATTTGAGATAAGGAAGGACCTTGCAATTCTGACATTTCAAATGAGATGCAGAGACAGATACAGAGGCAAGATTAGAATCACTAGCTTGGCTATTAAATTTACAGAGATCCCCACCAAAGTTTTGGAATTGGAAGGGAAATATGGCACAAGGAGTACCTGGTTTTGTTAAAAGAGAGAATGGGACCATCCCAGACTCACAAGTCATGGATTCCCAGGAGGACTGAGACCACAGGAGCGTCAGCACCTTGGACAAGGTCAATGCACTGAGCTGACATTCAATTAGCAAACAGGTTGGCTTCTCCTGTGCCAGTTACCTTTCCTAGCGCTTTAGAAATTGCAGCTTATTGAATCCTCCTGATGAGTCCATGAGGTAGTATTATTAATCCCATTTACAAGTCGAGGAAACTGAGACATAAAGAGATGAGATAACTTACTAGTTGGTGAGAGTGGGGTTTGAACCCAGGAAGTCTGGCTCCAGTCTATGCTCTGATATGCCACTCTGATATGCCATCTCCCCTGGTCCCCAGCCATACAGGCACAACATGGTAAAGGTGATGGGGACATGGGTCCTTAACTAGTTCTAACACTCTCTTCATTACATATACATTTAAAATAAATATATTTGTTTATATGTGTAGATATATGTAATATGTATGTAATTTATACATAGGTTATATATGTATATATAAACATACACATACCTAAATATATATACATTTATGTAGAAATGGACTAATTTACACTAATATGTGAATGACTACCTTGTCAGGCAGACACTGATAAGTGGAGGTAGGAGTTGCTGCCTTTTATTCACTTACAGATTTAGTGGAGGGTCAGCAAACATTTTCTGTAAAGATCTCTGTCACAACTGTGATGTATGTATATATACATATTCAAGTGCCTAAAATGTGCTGGGAGGCAAATGAATTCCTCTAGATCACATAGTAAGAGAGAGTTCATCTTGAATAGAAGTCTCCTCTCTCCCCAGGAAAAAAATCTATGGTGACTTTCTCTGAACACACCCAATCCCATTCTGTCTGGTTCTTTATGCCAGATGCAGGTTCCGTCTGGACTCAGTATCAAGAAGCAAAGAGATGCCCCATAAAGTGTATGCGTGTTAGGATGATGAGTGGCTGCATGTGACAGATCTAACTGTGGTCTCTTAAAAAAGGAAGTTTGCTTACTGTCTTGTAACTAATAGGCAATGGGTCAGGGAGAGCGTTGTTCTTCAGCAGGAAGAAGAGGGAGAAGTGTCCTTGGTTCTGGAGAAGGACTTTAGTGAGCGTCTCTACCTGGACATGCCCAGAAACCCAGGAACACTCTGGAGATGCTTAAGAAAGTCATCAAGGATTTGACCTCCTTCAACCTTCCACCATCCACAGCACGTGGTTCTCACGCACATGGAGATAAAATGGTTAATCCCCCCGCAGACATCTTGCCCACTTTTCAGGCAGGAGGAAGGGAAATAAAGAGAGAGGGCGAAAGGCAGAGGCCAGTCTGCGCCTCTTTACTCTGGAGAAGAGTAGATTTCCTAGAACCCATCCCACATGTCTGCCTACATCTCATTGGCCAGATTTGTGTAACCTGGAAACCTCTAGAATTTTTAACTGGCTACATTGCTGCTTTCCGCAGAATCTGGGTTCTCTTAGGAAGAGGACAAGAAGGATACACGGAGGACGCTGGTCATTGCCGCCCTTCCTGCGGCTTCCTCACCCTGGATTCTATCACCAGCTGAGAAAGGTGGGGAGGGGTGTTGTGGAAAGCACTATGGTCTGAGCAGCCATAGATAAGGACTTGTTTCTCTGTCCTATGGGCTGAGATCAGCTATGCTCTTGGGCTCAAGATACAGGGACTCAGGACTAGGTCTTCCAGGGTGAGGACAGACAGAACAGGGGTTGGCATTCACAGAGGCACCTTTAAGCTGGCTGAGAGGGTGGCTATGTCTTTGAGCAGAGCATTTCTCCCCATTCCAGGTTCCCTCTCTCCTTCTCTGGCCTCACAGGACACCTGACAATGGAGGAAGCTGATTAAAATAGATTATGGCACTGTGGCCACCAGGTGGCACCAACACAGGCTCCTGCTGCCAAGCAGAGGCTGAGAGAAGACAGAAGGACTAGGGGTCTTCATCTCTGGACCCAACTCAGAGCCTCTTTGAGTCCTCAACCGGGGAGTGAAGAGAGGGTTTTGTCTGGATGAGAGGATCCATTTGGTTTTGTATTGTTATAACTTGGGTGGATTTGTTCATTCACTCACTCACTCATTCATTCATTGATCAGAGTCATACTCAGTCCTACTACGTACCAGGAAGGAACTAGAGAATACAAAGATCAAATAACCCTGTCATCGAGGAACTCTCAGTCTGATGGAGGACACAGCTGGTATGCTGATCAGGGAACATATATTGAGCATCTACTGCATGCTTATTTGAAGCCCTCCAGTGGCTCGCCTTTGCCTTCAATGTGAATCCAAGTTCCTCAGCCTCCCTGTCCTCATCTCACCCCACCTCTCTGCCCCAATCACCCTAGACTAGCTGCAGGTGTGTCCCCAGCACACCCTGTCCCCCTGGACGTCATCCCTGGGCCTTTCCCTGTCTCTCTGAAGCAGGAAAAGTCTTATCAGTCCCTCAAGATGTCACTCTTAAAAAAAAGCCTTTCCTAACCTTCCTCTGTCGGTGTACTTACCACAGTTTGTTGCTATGATCTTTCAGGGGACCAGCAACTTTTGGGACAGGAGGCACAATGACTTGCTTTCTATATGTCTCTGGTGTCTAGACGAGTATCTGGCATATGATCGGCCCTCAGAGGATGGTTGGGTTTACAGAGATGAATGAGACCAGGGCATCTCACAGCCTGGCAGAGAAATTGTGCACAGAAACCACCTAGGGCCATTGTAAATGGCTCCCCATAACAGGTAGCCCTTGAGCCGAGTTGTGAAGGAAGTTCCACGTCATGAGAATAGCGTGATCTTGCAGTATAACGATCTGCAGAAATTTGCAGGGTCCAAGTGGAAGGACTGCATAGGAAAGTAAACCAGAAGATGAGGGCCCTCCTGTGCTGGGATAAGGAGATAGAACTTTTCCAAGGGGTCCTGGGGAGCCATTTGGAAGTTTTAGATTGGTGCAGTGATATGATCATACTTGGGTGTTATATGGTGTATCACTGAGCGAATGCTGGGTAACAAAACACCCCAGATCTTAAAACAGTAACCATGTATGTAGGTCGTGGTCTCTGAGCCACCTGTCTCCCACAGTTCTGCTGATCTGGAGCAGGCTAAGCTGATCTTGATCAGGCTCACCCATGTGTCTGCAGCTGTGGGTCAGCGGAGGCTGGCTGGTCTTAGATAGCCTGTCCTGGGATGGCTCCCCTCCATGCGGTGTCTCATTCTCCAGCAGGCTAGCCTGGGCTTATACACTTGGCAGCCGCCTGGACTCAAGAGAGAGGGTGGACATGTGCAAGGCCTCTTGAGTCCTGAGCTGAGAATTGGCACACCACCACTTCTGCTGTATTTTATTGTCAAAGCAAGTCAAAAGGCCAGCCCAGACTCTGAATGAGTGGACCTGCGGAATCACATGGCAAAGGGTGCATGTATAGAGAGGTGAAAACAGTTGCAGCCATTCGGATGCATCACTCTGGCTCTGAAGGATGGAGAATAGTGGTGGGGAGATTAGTTAGGAGTCTTAGACCAGCCCAGATGAGAGGCAAAGTATAGATTTTTTGCAGAGAAATTCTATGTGAGAGGAGCTTCCTGGGCACTTCTGAGGTGCCAGGAACTGGATTAGTTCTGTCTTAGGGGCTGGGGAGACCACCTGGTCCAGAAGGCATTTAATCTCAGTTTGGACGTGGATTAAGATTCAGGAACCTCCCATCCAAGCACCCCCTGCGTGAATAGGACTCTAGCGTCTGCAAGAGCCACGGGACCAGTCTGAATGCTGTTCTTGGATCTGTCAGCTTAGGCATTGTCACCACTGTTTGGGGACATTGTGGAGAGTCTTGTCCTGGGGTTGAGGTCCTGGCTCCATCCCTGAAGCAGGTGTGGCTACATGGACACTGCCCACAAGAGGGCGGCAGATAATTCTCAAATTGCTGCCTTTGGCCAGAATCAGTTGATGAAGTGAGAGATAAGGACAAGCCCAGGTAAGGATTTTAAACAATGTCCTGTGTAGGAAGGAAGGATTGCTTTGCACTTAAGGACTCAGGCTCTGCAGCCAGACCGCCAAGGATCATATCCAGCTCTGTCACCAGAGCCGGCTTCACGGGAACGCGACTTCTGCAGTCACACAGAGCCCTGCTCTCAGAAGGCCTCTAGTCTCATGGTGGCTTTAACACCCTGCTGCTACCATCTTGAAATTCTTAATAACTTTTATTAAAATAAGGATTATTCGTATTCTGCACAACTAAAATATGCAAAATTACATTTGTCTTTTACACAGCCCATTATGTAGCTGGTCCTCTCTGTCACTTACTAGTTGAGTTTCCTTGGGACCTGTGTTAACCTCATAAAGTTGCTGTAAAGATTATTTGAATTAATATGAAAAGTACTTTATTATGAAGACATATAATAAATATTCAATAATTCTTAGTTACTATTATTACTATAGAGTTCAACGATATAATCAATAGGTCACTGAAGCTGATGTCCACTTCCACCATGTAAAGATCCATTTGGCCACCATCTACCAGTTCGTCCATCTAGTCCCATTGCCAAGCACTTGCTAAGGGACAATGATAATGAATTTGACCTTGGTCCTGACCTAAGGAGCCCACAGTCTGACAGGAAGCCTCCAGTCATTAGCTGTCTTGCCTTCGTATTTACTCCTGGTGCCAACATACAGAGAAACACAAATAAGCTGATAGCGCCAAGGACTGAATAGACAGAGCCACATTTCCTGACCCTGGGCTAACCGTCCACTCCCTCATTAGTCTCTCACCTGAACCAAGCAGGTGAAGCTCTGGGCAGGGCCTGCAGTTACGAGGGACAAACCTCAGAAGGCTGCCCTTCCCACAGTGCCCTTCTGAAGGGTGAGATGTGGGTTGATCTGCTGGACCCCATGGGTGTGGGCACAGCTGAGCAGTCCAGGGCAGGCCCCAGACCAAGAAGGACTAGTGGGTGGATCTACACCCTGGTCAGGGATGATCTCTACTGGAGGGTGACTGAGACAACCCATCAGACCTCCTCTCTCAGGAAGTTTGAACTGAAACTGTACAGAGAAAGCCTGAGGTCAGGGGAGGGGACAGGGTGTAATGCAAGGTGACAGTGAGCAGAAGCCCTGAGCAAACAGACCCAGAGGGCATTGACAGGAGCTGTAGAAGCACAGGCTCAGAGGGGCTGAGTGGACGTGAAGGGGGATACCCAGGTCAAGGGTGGTGGGGGCCGCTGCAGGGGAATTCACACAATGACCTTGTTGTTGTAGCTTCCTCGGGTTCATCTCCTAGACAACATTCCTGTCTCCACAAGTCCTGCTCAATGAACTGCTTTCCTTCTTGCTTCCTGCAATCTTACCACAAGCCCCCAGTCACTGAAGAAATCCTGTGTGGGCCTACATTTTTTGCCATCTCCAGGAACCTGGCAAACAATTCATTTACTCACCTGCTCATGCATTCAGCCACGAACTGGATGCTTGCACTCAGCACACACTCTGTGCAAGGACCTGGAGATGCAGAGACTGAGAGAAAGGGCCCATGCCCTCAGGAACTCACTACCAGATCAGTGGTTCTCAACTCTGGCTGTACACCATCTTCACAGAAGGAGCTTTGAAAAAAATCCTGATGCCCAGGACTGTATCCTGGCCAAAGGAAAAGGAATCAGGATGAGGCCTGGGCAATGCCATTTTTTAGAAGCTTCCCAGGTGCTTCTAATGGGCAGGCAAGATGGAAAACATGTATCTAATGGATTTCTTTCATCCTCTGTAGGTTTCTGCTTCTTTAGTCTTTCATGCAATTTTTTCATCTCTAGTCTTTCTTTTTCAAGTTTTTTTCTCTTTTCTTTCTCTGCTTGCCCTGTCTCTATTTTAGGTTATGACTTGGTCTAGATGAGACACCAGCTCATGCCACCATTTTCCCCAAAGATTAGTTAGTCATAATCATTTAAGGGAAATGTCCATTGTTGGAACATTCAAAGCCTCACGCCTCTCACAGCTGCCTGGAATGTGGGGGCAAAGTGTATTTGACAGAGTCAGTTTCATACCCCGGAGCTGGGCGAGGAGGGGGAGCAGCTGTAGGCAGATGCAGATGGACAAGGAGTGGAGAGTGTGGTCAAGAGGGAAAGGCCATTCCTGTGTGGAGGGCGTCAGTCTGGGGATGGCCAGGCCGTGCAGCTGAAAGACCCCCTCTAGGGGCAAAGAGGCCTCAGTTTGACTCCAGTAGTTTGTCAATGTCTTCTGGGTGACTTTGAGCCGGTTCCTTGCCCTCTCTGGACCTCCCTTTGTCCATATTTAGGGGTGGTCAAGTGTCTTCCCTGGTGCCCTTCTATGTCATGTCATGTCATGTCACGTATTTTCCTCTGTTGCCTTCAATATTTTCTCATTATGTGTCTAGATGTGTATGTTGTTGTTTAATCCTGCTTGGAGTTTGCTGATCTTCCTGGATCTGTGCTTTAATGTTTTTCATTATTTTTGGAAAATTCTCAGCCATTATGTTTCGAAATATATTTTTTTTGCCTGTTCTTTCTCCATTCTCCTTCTGGGATTCCATTTACTTGTATTTCGGACCACCAAATATTGCCCCACATCCCTTAGATCCTCTGTACCATTTTTTTTCCCATTCCTATTTCTCTTTTTATTTAAGCTGGGTAATTTATGTTGACCTCTCTTCAAGTTCATTCTTTCTTCAGCTGTGTCAAGTGCACAGATAAACCCATTGGAGATATTCTTCATCTCTCTTACTATTTTTAAAAAATTTCTAACATTTCCATTTACTTCATCCTTATAGTTTTTATCTGTAGCTGAAATTAACCATCTGTTGGTGGAAGTTTTTGATAAAGTTGTTTTAGATTCCTAGTCTGTTAGTTCAAACACCTGGGCTACCTCTAATTCTGGTTCTATTGATTATTTTGTCTCTTGTTAGGGAGAATTTTTGTTTGCATGCTTGTAATTTTGGATGAAGGATCCAGAGTCCCTCTCAGCAGCATGTGTAGGAAAGTAGAAACTGAAGTAAATAGTATTTATGACTGGAAATGGGCATTCCATTTCTTTTGTTATACTGATACTGTGTGTGTGTGGGTGGGTTGGGAGAATTGAGTTAATTCATCAGGAGTTGAGCAGGGTCTGGGTTTCATTGTTGCCATGGTCATCTTCAGTGCATCACCTGATTCACATTCTTCTAGTGTTACCTTGTGCTTAGGGCGAGAGCTGCTGAAAGGTTTCCCTCAATGTTCCTGTTCCACCCTCAGCTTTAGCCCTGCCCTGTGCACCCGCCCCTCAGAGAGATCAGTGTCCACACTTTCCCCTCCCCCAGTGGTACATTTCTGCTGCTCAGTACTTGGTGTAGACTAACTTGAAGTGGCATCCAGGAGTGGTTTCTCTTATCTTGGTCCAGCCTCAACCTTAGGCAGGACCTGTGTCTCTTGGTGGTGGGGAGAGCGGCTTTCTCGGTGATTCTGCCCCTCTCCAGCAGTAAAAGACCTCTAATGGCCAGGACCCAGGGTGGTCTCCTCTCCCTCTCCCAGGGGAAGAGGGTTTTTAAATTTTCCTTTGCCTCACCTCAATAGGCCTTTCCCAGGACCCCAAGGGAGATGGGTTTGCTGCCCTTTTCCCAATGGTTTAGAGATTTTATTCCTTAAGGGAGAAGTGTCTGAGTAGAGCTCTATGCCTGCACCCCTGAGGCAGGCTTTCTCTGGTCTTACTACCTACTCCTGATCTTTCTCAGGAGCCCCTGATGGAGGTCCTTGGAGAAGAGTCTGTGTAAACTCCCCCATGGGTCTGAGGCTCCAGAATCTTGTACTCTCACATTAGCTCACACTTGGCCTTTAGCAATTGATTAGAATTTTTAGAGTAATTATACTCACACCTATGGTGACCCCATCTTCTGCCTGTAGCAGATAGTAAGCATCCACATCCCATCTCTCCTCCAAAGTGCCTGTCTTCCCGAGACTTCAGGGTCATGGTTCACCTGCAACCTCAGCTCCTTGAATGGTGCGGGAAAACTGATGATTTCGAGGATAATTTAGCCATTTATTGCTGTTAAGGCGGGAGTGACACTCCCTAGAGCTTTCTACATCCCAGCTGAAGCCAGAAGACACCCCAGGGATTCTGAAAGAGGAAGTTTTAGGGTGACACTTCAGGGACTCACTCTAAGAGGTCACACCTTGGACCTGAAGTTGTCCAGGCTGCAGAAGGGGCTCAGATGAGTTGTTAGAAGAGACAGCCTTGGGTACGGGCCTGGTAAGATACTGTGTATGTTGAAGAAAGAATTGTAGACCTGTGGAAGGGTCAGTAAGGGCCACACAACAGTGCCACTGGGTCACTTCGGCACCTCCCCCCTCTCCCACTCCAGGCATATCCTCAGTCTGTGCCACCTCCATCTCTACAGGTAGTTCCACAGAAGGGAGAGGACACTGCACTTTGGCCAGGCCACATCCCGTTGTTGGAAGTTGTTGTGGGCCCATAGATGTGGAGCAGACGCAGAGTCCACCTTGGCAGCTCCCAGGGCACAGCCTGCTGGACTCTCTTTGCCCAGAGGCCAACCCAGACAAGCCAGAGGCACCTTCCTGTTGATGGTGCCCTCTGTCTTCATCCTTCTCTCTCTAAGCAGGATGGCTTAACCTTCAGCCTAAGACTCTGACTTGGTGTCCAAAACAACATTTATTCCCCAAATTGAAGCCACAAATACAGAAATTCACCCTCTCTGGCTTCTTCCCACTCCCACCAGACAAGTCCCCAGCCTCCACAAAGAGATGCCTTTTTGGCCCATAGACACCTCTGTTGAATACCTCTGTCTGGGCTCTCTAGTCTGAGATACACTTGTCTGAAGCCAGCTGAGCCTCTCGCTTACATTTCAGTGTTCTGTCTGGGGTGTCTCTTCTGCTGCCTTCTTGGCCATGAGCTCCGTCCAGAAAGCCACTTCCTTATCTTTCAGCTTCTGGGCTGCCTGGGTGGTGACACCAATCTGCAGGTACCCTTCATCCTGGTCATATTCCGGCCAATGGGGAAGACCCTCCCCATTGGGGTTCCTGGGAACAGAATCAAATAAATATTCCTCAAAGCTGCTGTGTGGTCCCAACAAGCCTCTGAGATTTTCAGGGACCCCTGACTTCATCTCTGCCAAGAGGTTCATAAGCCTCCAGAGACAGGGAGCTCACCACCTCCTGGGCAGCTTGGTCATTTATGGAGAGCTCACATGTCAGAGGAGACAGGGCAGGGAGTTTGACCACAACATTAGAAGCTATCTCTTCCCAACAGATCTGCCATACCCCTACCCACCCCTATTCCATCTTTGCCATAAGCCTCACCCATTCCGAGCAAAGTTGGCCCAGAATTTCATCACCATCTTGCTGAGTTCGATCTCCTCTTCTGAGGCACCCTCTGTGGGGAAGAAGACAAAATCCTTTGCTACTCAAAGTGTGGTTCCTTGGTCCGCAGCAACAGCATTTCTTGAGAGCATGTTAGAAATTCAGAATCTGAGCCCTTACTCTGCATTTTAAGAAGATCCTGGGTAATTTATCTGCACTTTAAGCTTTGGAGTTACTGAACTAGGACTCGGCAAAGGGCTGCAGTCAATCCATAACCTGGCTGCCTTTGTCATCGTGCCCAATGGCCCAGCCCTCCTCCTACATTGTGGCAATGCCACACCCCAGGGTTTCCACTACAGAAACCGCACCCTCCCAGCATTGCTCCCCTTTGGGTCTTTCCTCAATCTCCTCCACCCACCCACATATACATAGAATCTGAAAAATAACAGAGCTTCAATGTCCTAAGGACTTAACCAACCACGAAATGCCCAAGCACTGATGCATCACAAACAGGCCTGAGGTGAGTCACAAGTCATCTGTTAGTGGCATTTAAGGTATTGAAGACATTTTTGAAAGGTACCTTTAAAATGTCATATTATTAAATATATTAAATTTAATAAGATATGAGTTTTAGATAGATAGATGGTTGGATACGTAGACACACATTAGCCTTGATTCAAGGTCAACACCCACTCTAACCTTACTCTCGCTCACATTCTGATATGCTCTTGTGAGTAGAAGTAGGTCTGGATTCTTAGAGTGACCATGAACGAGGGCATATGGACACACATTCTCCATCATGCGTGTTAGAGCAAGAGAAAGGTTGGGAACCTTTGTAGTTAAAATCAGAGACTAAGACCTGGAGAGAAGGAGAAACTTCTCCAAGGCCACCAAAGAGCTACTTGAACCCAGATCTCCTAATTCCAAGTTTGTAGTCACCAAAGGGCCATCACCTTTTAAAAACGGGGCCCCGAAGACTGAGTAGAGCTCATCCCCGTGGTCCCCTTTCACCGTCTTGGGTCTCATGTCTGATGAGAAGCTCGGGCGATACTCAAACTCATACATGTAGGTGGAGGCTCCGGCATCTGAGGAGACATGGATTCAAGCACAGTTCATTTTACCTGACGCACACCTGGAGGGTATCAAGGTCTCCAAGAGCCCTGAGCACTCATGGTATTGGGGGCACACCTGGATCCTGAGGACACAACAAGAACAATATTATTAACAGCTGCCCATTGTGAGTGCCAACTGTGTGCTGGATACTGTGTGGCCTTGCCGGAAACCCGGAAACCCCTGGTTATCAACATAATGGAGAAATAGTGTTTCAGAAAAGTTTTGTGACTTGCCTAAAGGCACATAGCTGGTGGAGGTGGAATGGGATTTGAGCCAGGTGTTTGTTGAATGAATGAATGAAGATTACATGAATGAAAGCTGAAACTTGGGTAAATCACTTCAAAATAACTATCCTTATAGGGGCACTGGGTGAATTCATATTAACCCCTTTGCCTACTGATACACTCACACTCAAGAACATCTACATAAGTACAGTTTACACTACTGTATTCCATTGATAACAGGCTAGTTCTATTCCTTTGGAGAATAATGGCAGCCCATTAGGTGTCTTCTATTCTGCCCAGTTTTGAGTATTTCCAGCATTTTCTTTTCTGAGAAGAGTGAAGAAAATCCAAGCTGCTGGTTTGAAAGCATGAATATTTACATACAATATGCAGAAAGGAGACAATCTGTCTCTTGTGTCTCAGGAAACCACAAAATCAGCCTTTCCTTTTTCTCTGTCACCTTACAAGTCTTGCCTCCTGCTTGGCCTGAGGAGTGTTGAGTTGGTGGTGGAGAGAGAAGAGGGGCTGAGGAAAGAGGAATTTGCCTCTCTCCTGCCTCTCTCCTCCTCCCCTTGCCTCCTCTCTCACCTCCCTCTCCAAGCCCCAGAGATGTCAGCTTTCCTGCTGATGTTTCCCCAGAACTGCCATCTCTGCTCCTCCAGGGCTAACTCCTGGGCCATCCGGCCATGGAGATCAGCACTTTGTGTGAATCAGGAGGCCCACAGTGAGTGACTCCAATGAGGGAATGTTCAGGCCTCACGTCAGCTGGTGGAAAAATTTTACAACTTTTTACCCCCTTGAGTACAGTAACAAATTTGGAAAATGACGAAAAAGGAGAAATGAATGAAAAGATCACTTATAATCCCACCACTCAGAGAGACCTCAGTTACTAATTTCACCACATCCCATTTATGTATAAAATTGGGCTAATATTATATATCTTATTTTGTAATGACTATACTAGATATTTACATCATTAAATATTCACCCAAATAATGATTTAACATTGGGTCTGGCCCCGTGGCCGAGTGGTTGGAGTTCCACACACTCTAATTAGGGAGTCCAGGTTTGAGGGTTCGGATCCCCAATGCAGACCTGTTCCACTTACCAGTCACGCTATGACGGTATCCCACATATAAAGTAGAGGAAGATTGGCACAAATGTTAGCTAAGGGCTAATCTTCCTCAAGCAAAAAAAAAAAAAGAGAACGATTGGCAGCAGATATTAGCCTCAAGGCGAATCTTACTCAAGAAAAAAAAAAAAAGATTTAACAATATATGCCATCCTGACATGAGGACGTAGGATAATTTATTTAATTGCCTCCCTCACCCCCATCATTGAACCTTTGGTTTAGCAAGAGGAGTGGTTTGGAATAGGCAATCCCCTGTGGTTCTGTAATCCACTTGTTAATCTTCCTTCAAGGTCAAGCAGAACTCACTGAAAGGAGCGGGTTTAATTGTGTCTCTGCCACTCAAAAGTTTTAGAAAGGAACTCAGAAACAAGCCATAGAGGAAAGACCTTCCGTGAATGAGAGAACTTATTTTTAGGAGGGTGCTGCCCTAAAGATATTCTTCTTCTTTTTTTCTTTTTTTTTTTTATTAACGTTCTGCCTTAAATCACTGAGATTTATAAAATTCCTACAATCGCAACACAATTCTTCAAAGGAAAGTAGGGCACAGATTTGGATAATAACAATTAGGAACAAGAGGAGAAGGAAAAAGAGATCTAGTCATCAAAAATATGCAAATTGAGGGGCCAGCCAGGTGGCATACCAGTTAAGTTCTCACGCTCCGCTTCAGAGGCCTGGGGTTCGCCTGTTCAGATCCTGGGCGCAGACCTACCCACCTCTCCTCAAGCCATGCTGAGGCAGTGTCCCATATAGAAGAGCTAGAACTCTACAACTGTGATACAGAACTATGTACTGGGGCTTTGGGGAGAAAAAAGAAAAACAGAAAGATTGGCAACAGATGTTAGCACAGGGCCGATCTTGCTCAAAACAAAAAATATGCAAATTGAAACAATGTGATATTCTTTCTTTTGGTGAGGAAGGGCTTATGAAATTGGCAGGATTATTTTTGTTTTTTAATCTGAATATCCCAGGTGAGAGAAATAAGAAATCCACACTCTTATACACTAGAAACCAATTTCAGAACCTGTATCAAAAACTTTAAAATGCTCCTATGTCGCAGCCTAGAAAGTTCACTTCTAAAACCAATCCTAAGAAAATTATTAGAGACTAGGTTAAAGATTTATGCAAGTCAAATGGAGCATAATGTTTTTTGTAGCATGAAAATATGAGCAGCGAGGCTAAATATCCAATAGGACAGGAATAAGTAAAATTTAATGCATCATTCCATTTAATGATGGATGTTTTCAATGAGTTTTTGTTGCCATTGAGGAAATGCCTACAATATAATAGAAGAAATCATTAGAAGAAAATGTATCAGAAATTTATAGCAGACACTTCTAGATGGTGGAGTTATGAGTGATAACGAATTTCTTCTTTATGAGTTCTCATATTTTCAAAACTTTCTACAACTGTAAGATATTATGTATTATTATACAGTAATTTCATATTCAAAAAAGTGCTTTTGTTTTTCCAAAAGAGAGTGAGACAAATGCAAAAATGAAAGAATAACATTGATAAAATCTGTGTAGTCCTGTCAAAAGATCCTAAACTCAAGTCATGAGATATCAGAAAAGAACAGAAGTCCAGTATGGCTGGACCAGTAGACGATAAAGACGGGGATACCACAAATCAAACACATGGTATGAGACAAGACCAAGTTTATGAAAGAAGAGATTTGACTCCAGGTGGCCCCTGGCTGAAGAGTTTCATCAGGACCCTCGGGAGGAGGAAGTGGTAACCAGCACCTGTACGTGCAGTACCGAGTGCCTGGGCACATAGTAGGTCAGCTGCAGATACTTTTTATCATTCTTATAACATCCTTAATGTAAAACTCTTCCAGCATGGTTAGAGAGAGATGTCTAAGCCAGATAATCATTTCCTGGCTTGCAGACTAGGTGAAGGAGGGCTCCTAGAAAAGGAAGAGTCCTGTGAGGGCCTCAAAAGACACCCAGAAGCGAAACTTCCTGTCTAGGTGAGCTCACCCACCCTGACTTCACACCCCACCCACACATCCTTGGGTCAATGTGGAAAGCCCTGTGGTAGACCCAGCACACACCTGTATGGATGAAAGCCAGCTGGAGATACTGAGATTCACCAGCCCACCTGTCTTTTCATTTCCCACTGCTCACCGCTTTTGTCTCTTTTGGTCCCTGACAACTCATCTGATCCTATGCTTGACTTCACCGTAGTCCAGCTCCACCAGGTAACAAATTAGTTTCAAACTAGCTCCAACCCTGGAAACCTTCCAAGATGCATATTCTAAGATGTGCTCTCTAGCCTCACAGACCACAAAATCTTCAGGTGAGGAGTCCCTGTAGCAGATGCTATTGTTGCCTCACCATGTACATACTTCTGGACATGCCAGCCTGACTTTCTCCTCTGGCATCTGTAGCTCTTTCTCTGAGGTCATTTGCCACCAGAGACCACTATGCCCATGTGTGCAGCAGGTCAAAGAACCAGAGAAATGACTCGTGGAGTTGGAGGATAAATACTTTAGCTCCCATATTGCTCACTCAGGATAACCCTGAGACTGTCTTCTGCTGGTTTTCCAGAGCTCCCCCGCTCCAGTATCCACGGTGGATACTAGCCTGACAAGGCAGCATAGATTGGCTTCCCTCTCCTTCCTATGTCACTACTCCACTCCTCTACTGGTGTTTTCTGGGATCACCTCCCAGAATGCATCTACCTGCATTCACATCCTTTTCCCAAAGTCAGCTTCTGGCAGAAACCAAAAAAAAAGACAGTGGCCCACATTACGCGATATGAAATTGACCTCAGAAGCCTGACCCTTGGCAGTTTCCACATATCTGTCGATGCTGAGTGGTGGACAGGACAGACAGTGAAGCTGGTGGGGTCAGCGTCCCTTTCTTGTCCAACCTCTGAGACTCACCTCTGTGGAAACGGGCCACAGTCACAGATGGGACACCAAATATCACATCTCCGATCAAGTCCAGGAACAGGTCTTTCTTTTTGACAGGGTCGTCTGTCCCTCCTAAATACTTTTCAATGGCCACTGGAGTCAGTTCCTCAGGGATTTCCTGAAATGGATCATGAGTGAAAGTGACCACCACCCTCTGGTGAGTGACACAGCTTCTCTTCTTGTGTTAATGGTGAAGCTCTCAAGCCCTGTGCAGCCATGCCTTACTCTTTGGTGAGGTGAAAAAAACAGAAAAAAGGGGGCATAACCCTCTGGCCCCAGTCTTCTTTCTGCAGTTTAATTGGTCTGTGATTTGGGGCAAGCTCCTCCCTCTCTAGGTCTCAGCCAGTTCCTGTGACTCCCCAGACACTTACAACAATGGGGTAGGACTTCCACAAGAGTGATGTGGCCGTCTTCTGGTCCAGCTTGCCTTCAGAGAGTGGGAGGCCTATCATCTGTTAAAAGAATGGTTAAGCAATTGTGAATCATTGGAAATTAGCAGAAAGACTCAAACTGACCAACTGATCAACCCAATGCAGGCTGAAGGTCGCCTTGTCATGTCTTGACAGGCATGGGTCTTTGATGAATTGGGCTGAATCAATGAATCAAAGGGACACACAACCAGAAACTCAACGATTGCAAAGAGGATAAAGTAAGTGTTAAGAGAAGCTGTCGCAGTCCTTTGCAGTCTGTATGTGTATATATGGCAGGCTAGAGTTCCCACAATGGTCACTGAGACGGAAAGGGAGAGTTTAAGCCAGGCTAGTGTTGAAGTGGAGGGCTCTGGGCAGAGCACAGAGACCTCAGAAATATCCTCCCTGTCTCAGCTGACTAAGGAAGTCCCAAATCCTGCCCTATGGCTTTGGTCCTTCAGTATAACCTCTGAAATTGTTCTGAACTGAGAACTGCAGAACTCTGCACATAACAGCTCCATCCAAACCTCTGCACTAAGGGACTCGACCAAACTCTAGTAAGGTTTCTAGCAGCTTAAGGCCCTGTCCCTAGGATGATCCCAGCTTCCTTTAAAATGCCTGCGTGAGAAAACTCTCTGCTGCCAGGAGAATTTACTGTTTGTTCCAGCCAAAACCTGGTGATAGGTAGATAAGTCCCTGAACATCCTCTTAGAGCAGTTTCTTTAGAAATCTTGTAATTACAAATCCTTTCTCTGCCATTTGAGATACAAATCTACCATCCTATAGTGTTTCCTCAAGGACCTGAGATCCATCTCTTTAGAATGCAAACATTCAGGGAATGACTTGCTCTCTCTCAGTCCCTGTGGGAGGATAAAGGCCTGACTTCAGTGGACATCTTGCTCCCACCTACCCACTGCCTCCTGTCATAAAGACAGGAGAGTTTAATTCTCCTCTGGATAGGTGCCAATTCACTAACCCAAGTGGCCTAGTCACATGGACAAACCCCCTTCCCACCCCACAGCCTTTCCCTGATCACACCCAGCCTTTAAATGGGCTCCAGCCTTTAGTTTCGGGGACTAGAGTTCAGTTCACGCTGGACTCTTCCCTAATGCAGTGGTATGACTGAATAAAACCCGTCCTCACCACTTCAACTTGTGCCGGCTTTGTCTATATTTGGCAGAAAGGGAAATCCCTTCCTGTCTTTTTGCAGTCAATTTTGACTCAAGAGGAAGCAAGCTCCTCTGAATCTTTCCAGTTAAATGACTAGGAGCATGTGTGGGATTTATGGAGAAAGTATGAAAGCACCAAGCCCAATAGGAGAGGCTGCAGGGCCCCAGGGCTCACTCTCCTTAATCCCCAAGCTCCTTCCCCTTTCCAGGCCTCAGTTTTCTCATCTGCCCAGAGATTATCTCTACAGGCCCCTCAGCATCGACATTTCAGGATTCTTGAATGGAGAACAGTCAGATAGTGTTTGGGGAGAGGGATCCCTGTGGCTGCATACCCAGGTGATAGTTGGTCCATCCCACTCAAGTTGACATTTCCAGAGACATCCATGGAAATGTCAACTTGTGTAAAGGTGACAGCTGCCCTGGACCCTGAGGGGTGTCTGAAGAAGGAGAAGCTCCTATGATCCAAGATGAGAGGGGTGATGTGATGGGCAGAGGGGTGAGTCTAAGAGGCCCTGACTCGCTCACCCTTGGAAGAAGCCAGCCAAACTCTTGCTTGTTGATTCCGACGATGTAGGGAACAGTGTTGAATTTCTTTTCAGCCAGAATCTCTTCAGGCATCTTTGGCAGCAGCACTCCATCAACCACAGTGGCCAGAAAGGGATGGCTCTGGGGAAGAGGGAGCATAGTGTCTGTGATTCACCTCTTGAGGGAACACCTGCCTCCCCATCTCCACCTGTCTGAGCACAAGGCCAGTGTGGCAGACCAGCGTGAATTTCATCTGTTTCCCTGCTATACCCCCAGCTCCTGGATCAGGTCCTGGCACTCAGTAAGTGTTAATTAAATCTTTGCTGAGTGACTGAATGAATCTCATTTAATGCTCACAACACCTTTTAAGGTAAGTGCTACTGTCACCAGGGAGAGAGCAGAGAGGACAGAATTGTAGGACTTTGCAGAGGTAACCTTATGGGAACCTGGCAACGCCTTGGAAGGTAGGAGGGGAGGAGGAAGGAGATAGGGAGGATACTGCTGGAGTTTCCTGCATGGCTGGGAGGAGGGTGGTGTCCTCAGGACTGAGATTCTGGGCTCCCTTTCTGACGGCCCTGCAGACAGTGTAGCTTATACAGATAATCAAGCCTGCAGCCTCCAGGAGGACATCTGGGCTCCTCACTGAAGGCTCCTGAAGAAACCCCTCATCCAGTTATCTCTATCTCCCCATAGTGGATGTTTCCAGTCAAGCCTTCTCCCTTGAGAGCATTTTTGGGAGCAGGAAATGTAAACAAGAAAAGAATAGGCTGTGTCCAGGGGACACAGAGTTCATGACAGGGAGCGCTGGACTGGGAGTCAAGAGAATGGATGCCAGACCTATGTCTGGTCCTCCCCGCTATGTTACCCACACAAGTCACTGCCCCTCTATGGGCCTCAGCAATATAAACACAAGGAGTTACTATGAGTCCACAGAGAGAATTTTTTCATTCTTCATTAACTGGAGCTTAAAGATGTCAAGACTTAAAATCTATAATCAAGAAACCAAAGGTCCTTACCTCTCTGGGGTCTTCAAGAAAATCAAGAGTGAAAAATTTCTGTGAAGACAAAGGCAGAGGATGTGAGTGAGAAGGCTTCCTGGAAGAAAAGCTGGACACTGGCTCTTGTGGGTCTGAGCACAGGGTGTGGGTGTAGGAGGGGGAGGGGAGCTCTGAGGAGGATGTCTGTGGTTGTGCCTGCCCTGCCCTCCATTCATTTCCCCTTCTACTTTCTCCGGGCAACAACATCCTAATTTTCTTTTAGGGAGACCTCTCTCTTCCCCACCCTTACTCCATGAATCCAGGCAACTGTATGTGACGTGTTTTCCTGACTACAGAGATTAGTTTAGGGATGGACACAGCCCATGTCAGTCCAATACATTTTACCCCAAACTTTAGCTGGAATTATTGGGAAGGACGGTTTCTAAGCAGCTAACATATAAGTCTCGAGTGCTATTTTTTTTTTTAACCACCCCAGGAGACAAACCTACCTAATACTGAAGCCAACACTGAGAAAGAAAAAGCTGAGGGACAGAGACAGATAGATTCATAATAATATCAGATGTGCATCTGGATCCAGTCATGCCTGAAGCCATCTACTCCTGAATTATAGTTTAGTTTTCAGTTAGTTACCTGAAAATTCTGTTACAATACATTTATTTTTCTGCTCTAGGCACTTTGAGATGAGATTTCTCATCTTGTATTAGAAAGTCCTGACTCATAGAAGCTCATGGAAATTCACCCTGCCCTACACTTCTCTATGTTGCATGTTCACCAAGATTACACTGATTGCAATGTTACATTACAGCTAATGGGTCTGATCAGTATACAGCAAGTGACCAGTAAGTCTCCATCCATTATGTTTTGTAGCCCTGCCAGTCATGTGTGTGTGAGTGTGTATGTGTGTGTGTGTGTGTGTATGTGTGTGTGTGTGTGTGTGTGTGTGTGTGTGTGTGTATTGAGGAGAGTAGATAATCATGGAAACACTTCCACGTGATTTCAAAAAATCTCAGAAGGATAACATGGGCTCTTATGTTCTCTGGGTTTTCCCAAAGTCACCACTCTCCCCTTATAAGATGGATTCGCTTGTGCCACATGGAGAATTGCTGAAATAAATTTGCCTTGTTCTAGACATCAGAAAACAGTTGTGTTTTTAATCTTTGAAGACTTTGTTCAACTTATTTCAGCTAGAGAAACCAGGATCCAAGCCCCAAGGCCACAGTAGAGTCATTCCATGAAAATAGAGCTGAATTCAATGCTAGAGGCCTATCCCTGGGGGTCCAGGAGTATCCTCAGGAGCCCAGGGTCCAGACAGAGAGTCCAGGGGCTCAGGCTACTCCGGGGCTCACATTCACACATTACCTCCACAAAAAGAATAGTTCCTGTTGGTTCTAGATGCTGTATACTCTGGGCGTCTGTCCTTGTGATGACCTGCTGCCATAGCCATCCATCAATCCTCAATTTCACCTTTTCTGTGAAACATCCCTGTTGACTATATTGAATGTTTCCCCTCTCTATATTCCCACTACACTTAAGCCACAAAGTATATGGTATGTTTCTCCTGAATAATTTCTTGTGAGCAGAGACTATATTTGATTCAAGTCTGCATCATCCTCCCTGTTACCACCGCCCCCCCATACACCTAGCAGGGATAGATGGATGGATGGATGGATGGATGGATGGATGGATGGATGGATGGATGGGTGGATGGATTAGTAGGTAAATACACGAAATATGAGTGAATTGGATGTATAAGTGGATAGATGGATGATAACTACAGATAGGTGATGGATGGATCATTGATTTTAGAAGGAGGAATGATGAGGTGAAGAAATATAGTGGCTGATGATGCATGGATGATTGATAAGGTGAATGAAAGTCATCAAGTCATGGATGGATTGATCCTAGACTGATGAAAGGATGTAGATGAATTGGATAGACTGCTGGATGGATAGATGGATAACAAGATGGTGAGTGGATGGATAGATGAATGGATGGATGGTTGGTTGGATAGATTAATGGATGGATGTACAGATATTCGAGAGTCACAATTAAGGCAGAGTCTCAGAAAATTTAGAAAATTGGGCCACAATTGGGTTATAATGAAGGTAGCTTCTAAATTAACCAATATAAATTATGATGACCTTTCTGAAAAACTTTGTTCTTAATATCCCCATCCCCAAAATTCATGATGGTAGTTACCTCTGGGAATATGTAATGTTTGATTTCTTAAAAATATATCTGATTTCAACATCACTAATTATTAGGGAAATGCAAATCAAAACCACGATGAGGTATCACCTCATGCCTGTCAGAATAGCTATTATTAAAAAGACAAGATATAACAAGTGTTGGAGAGATTGTGGAGAAAAAGGATCCCTCATACACTGCTAGTGGGAACGTCAATTGATGTAGCCACTATGGAAAACAGTATGGATATTCCTTAAAAAATTAAAAATAGAACTACCATATGATCCAGGTACTCCACTTCTGGGTATTTAGCCAAAGAATAGAAAAATATTAATTTGAAAAGATATATTCACCCCTATGTTCAATGCAGCATTGTTTATAATAACGAATACTTGGAAACAACATAAGTGCCCATCAACAGATGAATGGATTAAGAAGATGTGTTATATATATACAACAGAATATGACTCAGCCATAAAAAAGATGAAATCTTGCCATTTGCACCAATGTGGATTGATCTTGAGGGTATCATGCTGAGTGAAATAAGTTGAATGGAGAAAGACAAATATCGTATGATTTCACTCACATGTGGAAGATTAAGAAAAATAGCAAACACGTAGATACAGAGAACGGATTGATGGTTACCATATGAGAAGGGGTGTGGGGGGAGGGTAAAAAGGGTAAAGGGGGAGAATTGGATAGTAACAGACAGAAACTAGACTTTTGGAGGTAAACAGGATGTAGTCTATACAGAAGTCAAAATATGATGACGTACACCTGAAATTTCTATAATGTTACAAACCAATGTTACCTGAATTAAAGTGCGCACATATCTGAAAACAACAATGGAAAAATAGTAAGTTTTAATAGAGCTGGAGGATTATTACACAATAGTCCATTGTGTTATTTTTTGACTTTGCTAATGTTTGAGATATTTCACAACAAAAAAAAAGAAAATTCTTATGAAGATCCAGAGGCTGACATTATTCCCGAGGACAGACACTGTCCCAGGCAGTTTTTCTGGGGCAAGCGGACAGCTGAAACGGTGAAGTCTGGGCCAAGTTTACAGTGGGGAGGCTTGTGAGGCCATGAGAATGGATGCACCTACCATCTTCCGCGACGTCTCCAGGAGCTCCTCCTCTGTCTTCTTGCGCAGGCAGTGAACAATGACAGCCGAGACAGTGGTGTTACACCCAGAAAAGTCCGCAAATTGCTGCAGAGATCACAGGTGACAACAAAATTCAAGAGACATGTCCCTTCTCTCGGTCAATAAAGAGGTCTTCCATCCCAACCTCAATTTCTAACAGCAGCAGAGGGGGTGGCAGAAAATACTCTAGACCAGCAGGTGTGGGTCCTGGTCCTATCATACCAATTATACAGTCTCTGTCTCTTATCTCTGTTAACACGGGCATAAGGATCTCAGAGCTGAAGATCTAAGGAGAGGCAGCATGGAGTGGGGCTTAAGAGCATGGAGTCCGTAATCACACTGTCTGGTTTCAAATCTCAGCTCATCCACTTAGCAGTCATTTGGCCTCTGACAAGTCACTTATAAAGTGACCAGAGGAGAAGATGCAGATGGACAGAAGGCAGAGTACATGATGGCGGGGCCATGGAGAGTGTGTAGGGCTCCCTAGAGCCTAGTACAGTGTCTGACACAGAATCAGTGCTCAGTATGTATTTGCTGAATAAATGAAAAGGCACAGAGAGAAGCAGAGGAGAGAGAGAGAGAAAGAGGGAAAGTATGAGAAGATGAGAGAGAGAGAGAAGGAGGAATAATAAGAGTCTTAGATTCCCTTCATTTTCCCTATTTCTGGTTCTTGCTTGATAGCAAAATCTAGCCACATCTCTCTTGCCTGTTTCCTTTAAATAAATTCCTCCTTCTCCACTTAAGCCTGGTCAACTGGGCTTCTGTTGTTTATAACCAAAGAATTCAGAAGAACAGTCTCCAAAATTATTAAAATTCCTGGTGTCTTCTTTTCCTCTCCTCCTACTTACCAGCCCCTCTCCGTCTGGCTGCTGCCCCCACCACTTCAGGAAAACAGCTCTCACAACCCAACCAAAACGTTCCACATCACTGACTCCAGTGGGTGCTCCTCAGCAGAGCCGCCTGTTGATCACTCTTCCTTGGCTTCCTAACAGTCTCCAGATAAAGATAAAGTCCTCACAGGGTCCTGTGCAGCATGGCCCCTGCAGTGTCCCCGTCCTCAGATCACTGCAGTTCCCTCTGTTCCTTCTGCTCTGGCCATTTCTCCCTTTCTTGTTCTCACTTACTCTGTACTTCCTCTTGCCACAGGACATTTGCACATGTTGTTCCCTCTTACTGGAGTGTTCTTTTCTCATCAAATAAATTACTGCTCATCATTCTGATCTCAACTCATTGATCATTCTTTCCAGGAAGACTTTCCTGATAACCTCCCCCTACTCACTGGAATTATCGCTCCTTTTGGATTCTGTTATGACGTCAGGTACCTCTGCTTTATTGCTCTTGTTGCAGTTGACATTTTGTAATTTGTGTGATTATGAAATTAATCTGTCTCTTCCATTAGGATGGAAGCTTCATGAGGTTGCTAGACGTCTGGTTCTACCAAAATTATTTGTTGAATGAATGACTGAATCACTGAATTAATTCTCCAGGAACCACCCCCAGTCACAAGGTTCTCAGGGAGGGACCACTCCAGGCTCACACACTGCAAGTGGGTTCACCAGAACTGAGACCCTGAGACAGACAAGACACTCCACTGCCCACTGTCTTGCTCAGCCCCCACCTTGGCACATGTTGGGAAGTGTGGTCAGTGGACAGCGCCCTGTGCTGACAATCCAGTATCATGATCTTGAGTTCTAGCTCTGCCCTGATCACTCTCTGACCTTCACAAGCTGCTTCCACTCTCGGCCCAGTTTGCTCAGCTGGATACCTGGGAGGTTAGGTGAGGGGTCTCCTTGCCCTTCCCACTCAGCCATTCTCATTTCTGCGATCCTTTGAGGATGTCAGCTGGATCCCACAGCAAGGAAGGCCCCTGAAGACTCCAGGAGAGCAGACCAACGGGTGCAGGGGTGGTCCAGTGTGACACCTACCCGAGCAACAGCCTTCGTGTAGTCATTGTCCACGACAGCTTTGAAGGCCACACCACTCTCAGAGATGGCCCGGTGAAAGAGGTTCTTGGCCAGTGGAGATAACACCTGGGAGGGGAGGCAGAGGAAGGGAGTTTATACTCATGGGGAGGGGTCTTCAAGAGCTACCCCCATCCACAGCTCTGCCCTGGACCATTCCCCTGGAGACCCTGGGGCTCAGTGGACATGATGGGTCCTTGCCTGGCCTGGCCTGTTCCCCAGGCTGACCTGGGACTCAGCTTCTCCAAGAAAACTTCTCTTAGTTGGAGGGAGCCAGGAGCACAGAGTGAGCGACAGACAGGAAGTGTGTGGCACGAGCTGGTTATAACAATCAAAAGTGTCTGAAAGACTCTTAGAAATTCCTAGCAACACTTTCAAGACATGGTTCTGATTCTGCATTTCCACTACTCAGAATACATCCTAGGAAAGACGATCATGGAGGCACACAATGATTTCTAAGAATGCTCATCTGTTCAAATAGTTAAAATTGTAAATAGCCAAAGGTTGCAATACTATGGTATTGGTTAAATAAGCTATTATTCATTTTTACATGGAGAACCAGGTGGCTTTAAAAAATAAAATTAAGGAAGAGTAATTAATGGCTAGGGAAATATTTATGTTATATTATAATGTTAAGGAAGGTTTTTTGTTTAAAAAAATCATAGATGATGATATAGATGATAGATAGGTAGATAGATAGGATCAGTCATGGAAAAACGTCTAGAAAAACACATGTCAGAATGTCCATGGTGACTATCCCTGGATAACGGGATTATGGATGACTTTTCACTGGTGTTATCTGTACTTTACGTTTTCCTCCACTGTATAAAATATAAAAACATGTTCCTTTGAGTATTCAACTATGAAACAAATACATGTATTAAAAATACAGTAATAGTGCTGACCCTCTGCTCAGTTCTGAGGCAGCTGGAGGGTTCCTTACAGCTCCCAGCACCTTCTAAGTTGGTTTTCCATCTTTGATTCTCTCAGTGTTTCCCTCAGCCCCATTCCCCACAGCAGGTTTCCAGGCCATGTCTGTGTCCCATTCCCCTGTCCCATCCCTCCCCATCCCACCTTCTGACCCCTCCTCCTTCCTACCCAACTTCCCTCAACCCAGCTCCATCCCTTAGTCGCAGAGATGGCAACCTTCTTTCTTGGGCATGGACGGGACATCAGACCACCTCAGAGGAGGCTCCTGACCTGTTTTAGTTCTCATGTCCTCCTGATATGTAGATCTGGCTTTAAGACAAACCATGACACTCTGCCCAAGTCTCATGGTTTCCTCCTCTTATTCATAACTTATTCCCACCACTACTTCCCAACAGAATGAGGTGAGTCCTAATGTCAAAATGATTAGGAAGGGGAGAGAGAGCTCAACTCATTGAGAAGAGAGGGAATGCCAATGTTGCAGCTGCTGCTGCATATTCTTATAGCCCCAGGATGCTAACCTGAGGTCTGAGCTTCCTGAGGACCAAGGAGTGTTTGGCCATTAGCTCTCCACCATGTGATGCTATGCAGAGTGGAGTCAGTCTTGAATCAGGTCTTGTGAGTAAGAGTGCCTGTGACTAGATTGGTTGGTCTCCACATCAGGACCAGGAACACTTACAAGAACAGAGACACTTTCCCCTCCAGCTGACTCTCCAAAGATGGTCACGGAGCCTGGGTCCCCTCCAAAGTTGGCAATGTTCTCCTGGACCCAACGCAGTGCAGCCACCTGGTCCAAGTGACCCCAGTTTCCCCGGCTGTGCTCGTCCCCTGTGCTGACAGTAAGAGAACAGGGTGGAGTGAGAGAAGAGACATCATGGCAGGGCTCTCAGGACCATAGAAGGGGGTCTAGGTGAGCCTTCTGGAATAAGATGGGGCTTCCACAGCCCTGACACAGGGGTCTTCACCTGCCTTCCTCTCCTGCAGCATGTTCTGTTGTCGGCTCTACAGTCCTTCATCTTTATCTATCTATTGAGCATCTATCATGTATACACACTGTTCTAAGAGCCAGGATCCCATCTGAGAACAAAACAGGCAAATCTCTGACTACACAGAACTCACTCTACAGATCATAAACAAATAAACAGATAAGTATAGAATATAATGTCAGGTAGTGAAAGTGCTTTCAGGAAAAACACAATTGGGTAAGGGCAAAGGCATAGGTGGGGCAGTGGGGTCCTATTTCAGATCACATGACCAGGGAAGGCATCTTAGAAGCTGTGGCATTTGAGTAGAGACCTGAATGAATGAGCACAGAGCCTTGCAAATATCCAAAAAAGGGAATTCCAAGTGGAAGAAAGAGCAAGTGCAAAGGCCCTGGAGTCCAGTGCACAAAGTGTGAGTGTAACACATGCAGCTAGAGAGGGCCCTGTGGGCCTTGGTAAGGACGTCAATGTCATTGTAAGTAATGAGGAAAGTCACTTAGGGAAGGACATGACACCATTTATGTCTTAAATGATCACTCTTGTTACTGTACAGATCAGACAGAGTGTAAAATAGCAGGGTTATAGAAGTAGGAGGTTGTTACAATAATCCAGGTGAGAGAAAAAAAGGGCTTTGATTTGGGTGGGTGTAATGGAGGAGGTGAGAAGTGGGTGGATTATGAATATAATTTAAAGGTGAAGGCAAGCAGATTCACTGGTCGACTGGATTTGGGGTGTGAGAAAAAGAGAAGAATCAAGGCTGACCACAAGACCTTTACCCTGATCACCCAGAAGGATGGAGCTGCCAGCAGATGAGCAGGAGGCCCTGTGGGGAAAGTAGGAGTGTTTTTGGGGAGCAGTAGTTGGAGTCCAGGGTTTAGTTCGTCCCTGTGAAGTGTGAGGTGCCCTTTAGACGTCCAGGGGAGACAGCAGGAGGTAGAAGAACGTAGTTAATGATGTGCATCCGGGTTTCAAAGGAGAAGTTGGGGCTAAAAATAGGGAGCCGTGAAAGTGCCCCCTGAGGTCACTCAGGGCGGCAGTGAAGATGGAGAGGGAGATGCACACAGAGTACTGAGTACAAGGAGGAGGAGGGTCCAGTGAAGAGACCTAGAAAGAGCAATCCGTGAGGTAGGAGATGGTCAGGAGCCGAGGGAAGAAAGCATTTTAAAAATGTGTGAGCAATCTTGAGTGGATGCTGCCAAGATGGTGTGTGCGTGTCTGCCAATGTTGGCCAAGAGCTGGTGGGTCACTGGTGACCTTGAGCAGAACAGTCTAGTGGCGTGATCGGGGTGAAAACCTGATTGGTGTAGGTTTGAGGAGAGACAGGGAGGAGAGGAGCAGGAAGAGCAAATGCAGCTGTTTTACTGTAATGGGGAGCAGAGAAATGGGCCATGGGTGAAAGAGACGAGGAGTTTCAATGAAGGCAATACATCCTGGGACATGACTCACCTAGGATAACCCTTCTCTAGCTCCATAGGTCTTTGCAGTGAGGAGCCCACCCTTCCCCCAGCCCGCCCATCAGCCATCTCAGAGTCAGAGGTCCTGGGGCTGGTGCATTCAGAAAAGGCTCCCAGGAACTGTGTTCTGCAGGAAATGTGGTTTCCATGGAGACTCAATGGAGAAAACTCTAGCCTTGACTCATGCACGTGCCAAATGCAGAACGAAATTAGATGAGTGGATCCAAAGTTCCTCGTGGGAGGTTTCCCATTGGGTTCAGATGCTGCCACAACCTCCCAGCTCCAGCCACCCATACCTTCACACACAAGCATTCACTGAGCTCCCACCATGAGCTTGCTCCTTCCTTACTTTCCTACGAGGTAAAATGTGTCAGCCTCTGAATGCTGTCCTGCATGCTCCCATTTTAGAGGTTGCAATATGCTGGGGCAGCACAGGTGAAAGGATATAAGTATTTCAGAGAAGGTAACATTTCGGTTCAACCTTGCAATCTGAATAGGAGTTTGTCTGGTAGAACAGGCATTCCAGGCAGAGGAAATAGCAAATGAGAAAGCTCAGAAACAAGTGGACCAGGGTGGCTGAGGAATGAGAAAGTAGCTGGAGCCCAGTTATGAAAGGATTTGGGTGACTTATTAGGGAATTTAGCAAAGATCCCCTTGAGGGCCGACATGACAAGAGTGGGGTCCTAGCATCCTTGCTTTGGGGGTCAATGTGCAGTGAGGAGTGTCCAGTATCTTACCTGAAGAATCCCCAGATGCCCAGGCGGTACTGAATGGTCACCACCACCACATTTTTCGTGGGCAGAGAGGGCCAGCCCATCATAGCTTGATGCCCCACCTAACATCAGACCACCTCCGTGAATCCACACCATCACCTGGACAGGCAGGAAGCAACAATACTGGATACAGGCAGCAGAGTTGGGAAGGACATCATGATGTTGTCTGCTTTGGTCACTCAACTCTTAGTGATGACTCAAGGCAGCTGTTACCCAAAGCCCACCAGTCCCCAGCAAAGTTGGATTAGGCAGTTGCTCTCATCCCCAACTCTCCCAGCTGGGGTGCAGGCCATGACCCCATTCAATGCATCCTCATTGGCCCTGCCTGTCCCACCATCCTCAGTGCCTCCTGCTCCCACGGCTCTTCATGCTGGGAACATCGTCATGGGAACAGCCAAGACTAAAGGTGCCATTTTATCTCCAACACTCCCATCATCCTCACACCTGGACCCCTCACCCAGCTCAAAATTCTCTTCAAGCCACAGCCCTTGTACTTCAGCTTTGAAGTAGTCACCTCTTATGTGGTTAGTTAAACTTCTGTCACGTGTGAATGATCATCTCAAGAAGCACACATGCCCCCAGTGGTGTGTCTTCCTAATATGCCTTCCCTCTGCCTCCTCCTGATTCCTCTGCATCCCAAAATCTCACCCATCCTCCAAATCCCAGTCTAAAAGCCACCTCCTCCAAGAAGTCATCAATCGTTTGACTAACATGATCTGAGAACCTACTATGTGCCGGGGACTTTGATAAGAATTAAGGATGAGAGTGGACACGACAATTCAGAACACCTGGCTCTTGCATTTAAAGAGCTCACACAGCAGAGAAGTGAGAAAGGCTAACATAATAGTGTTGTTATAAAAACTAACTATGTGCTGATAGCAACGTCAGCATCATGGTGGAGTGAGCTTTCCCGTAAACTCTTCCCCCAATAAGATACAACAAAAGGGACAGTCACAGACCAACAAGGAAGTCTCACACAGCAAAAAGTGACATCGGAAGACTCACACTGCTGCACATCTGAGAGTGGACGTGCTGGGGCCCCAGGAGCAAGTGCAGAGAGGTGAGGAGAAATCCTCTCCCTCCCCATCAGATCCGCCATTCAGTCCACATGGCTCCCAGGGAGGGGGGAAGGGCGGCCCTCTGTGGCAAAACCATAGCTCTTTGGGCTCTCTCAGCCTGTGGGAAACTCCCACACAGAGGACTCAGAACTGCTGCAGGAGTGCCATCAATGTTTGAGCACCCCAGGACAGCGGATAACGAGGGGCTAGTGAGAAGAAACCCCCACTCCAGAGACCCAGCAGACAAAAGAGAGAGCCCCTCCCCACCGCATGCCCAACACAGCTGCTCAGTGAACTAGTCAGAGCAGCCGCCACAGAGGGCAGGCAGCCACTGTGGAGTGCAGAGGGCCCAGATTACATAACTCTTGACCCCAACATGGTGGCGGCAGGTAGAAACTGCAACCAGATATTTCCAGGATGAGGAAAAACAAAGTGAATACAGGAATTAGAAGGCAAAAGTACATTAAATCGCCAGACCAGAAGGAAAATGATAAGCACCCAGGAATCAACCCAGAAGGCACAGAAATCCATAACCTAAACAACAGAGAATTCAAAATAGCTATCATAAAAAAAGCTCAATGAAATATAAGAAAACACAGATAAAGAATTCAATGAGATAAGGAGTTTCTTCACAAAAGAGATTGAAATCATAAAGAAAAATAAATCAGTATTGATGGAGATGAAAGAATACAATGGAGGACACAAAGGAAAATCTGGAATCTTTAAAGAACAGAGCTGACAATATGGAGGAAAGAATTAGCATTATAGGGGATAGGAAAACAGATATGCTCCAGATGGAGGAGGAGAGAGAACTAAGACTAAAAAGAAATGAAGAAAGTCTCCGAGAAATATCCAACTCAATTAGAAAATGTAACATAAGAATTATAGGTATTCCTGGGTTGGCCCTGTGGCTTAGCGGTTAAGTGCACACGCTCCGCTACTGGCGGCCTGGGTTCAGATCCCTGGCTTGCACTGACGCAAGGCTTCTCCGGCCATGCTGAGGCCGAGTCCCACATAGAGCAACTAGAAGGATGTGCAACTACGACATACAACTAGCTACTGGGGCTTTGGGGAAAAAGAAATAAATAAATAAAATTATAAAAAAAAAGAATTATAGGTATTCCTGAGGGAGAAGAGAGGGAAAGAGGAACAGAGAGCCTATTCTAGGGAATAAGAGCTGAGAACTTCCCAAATCTTGGGAAGAAGCAGGAAATACCGGCAAGTGAAGCCAATATCACCTAAATATATCAACAGGGGAAGGCCCACTCCACAGCATATAGTAGTAAAGCTGGCAAAAATCAACGACAAAGAAACAATACTAAGGGCAGCTAGACAAAAACAAAAAATAAGGGACAAAGGAACCCCCTTCAGGCTCTCAGCAGATTTCTCAACAGAAACTTTACAGGCTAGGAGAGACTGGAATGATATATTCAAAATATTGAAAAACAAAAACTTTCAGCCAAGAATACTCTATCCAGTGAAAATATCCTTTGAATATGATGGAGAAATAATAACTTTCTCAGATAAACAAAAGCTAAGGGAGTTCATGGCCATGAGACCCCCACTACAAGAAAGGCTCAAAAGGCCCTCAGGCCTGAAAAAGAGAATAGAAAGGGAATAAAAAGCTTGGAGCAAGGAGAAAAATAGGTAGGCAAAATCAGAAAAATAGTAGATCTTTACTGGAATAGGTTAGCAACCACTTAAATACACAAAATCAAAGATCAAAGGAAAGAAAACACCAAAAATAAATATAACCTCATCACTATAAACACACACCCACAACACAAGATAGAATAAGTTGTGACAAGAATAACTTAAAAGGGGAAGAGGAAAGAGATTGAATTGATTTAGTATAAAGAAATAAGAGAATGGACTATCTCATACACAAGATTTTTTATACAAACCTCAAGGTAACCACTAAACAAATAATCAGAAGAAAATCACATATGATAAATAAAGAGAAAACTAAAAGAGTCATAAGACAGAACAACCAAACCGATTTGCCAGTCCAAAACATCCAGGACAAGAAACAAAGGAAATGCAAAAGAACCGGAAAATAAGCGATAAAACAGCAACCTTAAGCCCTCATATATCAATAATTACTCTAAATGTAAATGGATTGAACTCTCCAATCAAAAGATACAGAGTAGCAGGATGGATTAAAAAGCAGGACCCAACAATATGCTGCCTCAGGAAACACATCTCAGCTTTAAAGACAAGCACAGGCTCAGAGTGAAAGGATGGAAGACAATACTCCAAGCTAATGGCAAACCAAAGAAAGCAGGTGTTGTGATACTTAGATCAGACAAAGCAGACTTCAAGATAAAACAGGTTAAGAGAGACAAAGAGGGGCAATATATAGCAATAAAAGGAACACTCCACCAAGAAGACATATCAATTATAAATATATATGCCCCCAACATAGGAGCACCAAAATACATATAGCATCTATTAACAAACCTAAAAGGAGATATTATCAACAACACAATAATAGTAGGGGATCTTAATACCCCACTTACATCAATGGATAGATCATCCAAACAAAAAGTCAATAAAGAAACAGTGGACTTAGGTGAAAAACTGGAGGAGATGGATCTAGTAGACATATACAGAGCACTCCATCCAAATACAGCTGACTACACATTCTTCTCAAGCACGCATGGAACTTTCTCAAGTATGGATCATATGTTGGGAAGCAAGGCAAGCCTCAATAAATTTAAGAAGATTGAAATCATAACAAGCATCTTTACTGACCAAAATGCTATGAAACTAGAAATCAACTACAAGAAAAAAAAACTGGGAAAGTGACAAAGGTGTGGAGATTATACAACATGCTGTTGAACAACCAATGGATCATTGAGGAAATTAAAGGAGACATAAAAAAATATCCTGAAACAAACAAAAATGAAAATATGCCATACCAACTCATATGGGATGCAGCAAAAGCGGTCCTGAGGGGGAAATTTATAGCAATACAGGCCCACCTTAACAAACAAGAAAAAGCCCAAATAAACAACCTTAAATTACACATAATAGAGCTAAAAAGAGAAGAAAAATCAAAGCCCAAAGGCAGCAGAAGGAGAGAAAAATAAAAATTAGAGCAGAAATAAATTAAATTGAGACTTAAAAAAGCAGTAGAAAGGATTAATGAAACAAAGAGATTGTTCTTTGAGAAGATAAAGAAAATTGGAAAACTCTTAGCCAGACTTACTAAGAAAAAAAGAGAAAAGTCTCAAATAAATAAAATTAGAAATGAAAGAGGAGAAATTACAATGAGTACCACAGAAATACAAAGGATTATAAGAGAATACTATGAGGAACTATATGCCAACAAATTGGACAATCTGGAAGAAATGGATAAATTCTTAGACTCATACAACCTCCCAAAACTGAACCAAGAAGAAATTGAGAATCTGAAGAGATAAATCATAAGTAAAGAGATTGAAATAGTAATAAAAAAACCTCCCAAAAAATAAGAGTCCAGGACCAGATGGCTTCTCCAGTGAATTTTACCAAACATTCAAAGAAGATTTAATACCCATCTTTCTCAAACTATTCCAAAAAATAGAGGAAGATGGAACACTTCCTAACTCATTCTATGAGGCCAACATCACCCTGATACCAAAGCCAGGCAAAGACAATACAAAGAAGGAAAATTACAGGCCAATATCGCTGATGAACATAGATGCAAAAATCCTCAACAAAATATTGGCAAACAAAATACAGCAGTACATTAAAAAAATCATACACCATGATCAAGTGGGATTCATACCAGGGATGCAGGGATGGTTCAACATCCACAAATCAATCAATGTGATACACCATGTCAACAAAACGAAGAATAAAAACCACATGGTCATCTCAATAGATGCAGAGAAGGAATTGACAAGATCCAACATCGATTTATGATAAAAACTCTCAACAAAATGGGTATAGAAGGAAAGTACCTCAACATAATAAAGGCTATTTATGACAAACCCACAGCCAACATCATACTCAATGGGGAAAGACTGAAAGCCATTCCTCTTAGAACAGGAACAAGACAAGTCTGCCCACTCTCACCATTCTTATTCAAGATAGTACTGGAGGTTTTGGTCAGAGCAATTAGGCAAGAAAAAGGAATAAAAATAATCCAAATAGGCAACGAAGAAGTGAAACTCTCACTATTTGCAAATGACAAGATTTTATACATAGAAAAACCTAAAGAATCCATTGGAAAACTATTAGAAATAATCAACAACTACAGCAAAGTTGCAGGGTACAAAATCAACTTACAAAAATCAGTTGCATTTCTGTGTGCTAATAACGAACTAACAGAAAGAGAGCTCAAAAATATAATACCATTTACAATTGCATCAAAAAGAATAAAATGTCTAGGAATAAATCTCACCAAGGAGGTGAAAGACTTATACAATGAAAACTATAAGACATTATTGAAACAAATCGATGATGACATAAAGAAATGGAAAGACATCCCATGGACATGGATTGGAAGAATAAACATAGTTAAAATGTCTATATTACCTAAAGCAATATACAGATTTAATGCAATCCCAATCAGAATCCCAATGACATTCTTCACAGAAAAGCAAAAAAAGAATACTAAAATTCATATGGGGCAAAAAAAGACCACAAATAGCTAAAGCAATCCTAAGAAAAAAGAACAAAGCTGGAGGCATCACAATCCCTGACTTCAAAACATACTACAAAGCAATAGTAATCAGAACAGCATGGTACTGGTACAAAAACAGACACACAGATCAATGGAACAGAAGTAAAGCCCAGAAATAAAACCATACGTATGCAGACAGCTAATTTTTGACAAAGGAGCTAAGAACATACAATAGAGAAAGGTAAGTCTCTTCAATAAATGGTGTTGGGAAAACTGGACAGCCACATGCAAAAAAAGTGGACCATCTGCTATTGCCATTCACAAAAATTGACTCAAAATGGGTCAAAGACCTGAAGGTGAGACCTGAAACTATAAAACTCATAGAAGAAAATATAGGCAACACACTATTTGACATTGGTCATAAAGGGATCTTTTTGGATGCCATACCTACTCAGACTAGGGAAACTAAAGAAAAAATAAACAAGTGAGACTTTATCAGATTAAAGAGCTTCTACAAGACCAACGAAACCAGGATCAAAATGAATAAACAACCCACCAGCTGGGAGAAATATTTGCAAAACATGTATCTCACAAGGGGTTAATCTCCATAATATATAAAGAACACACATAACTGAACAACAAAAAAACAAACAACCCAATCAAAAAATGGGCAGAGGATATGAACAGACACTTATCCAAAGAAGATATACAGATGGCCAACAAGCATATGAAAAGATGTTCAACATCACTAATCATCAGGGAAATGCAAATCAAAACAACACTAAGATATCACCTCACACCCGTTAGAATGGCTATAATCACCAAGACAAAAAACAACAAATGTTGGAGAGGATGTGGAGAAACAGGAACCCTCATTCACAGTTGGTGGGAATGCAAACTGGTGCAGCTCTATGTAAAACGGTATGGGGATTCCTCAAAAAATTAAAAATAGAAATGTCCTATGATCCAGCTATCCCACTACCGGGAATCTATCCAACGAACTTGAAATCAACAATCCAAAGAGGCTTATGTTCATTTACAGCATTATTCACTATAGCCAAGAAGTGGAAGCAACCCAAGTGTCCCTAGACTGATGATTGGATCAAGATGTGGTATATATATATATATACAATGGAATACTACTCAGCTATGAAAAAAATACAAAATCCTCCCATTTTCAACAACATGGATGGACCTGGAGGGTATTATGTTAAGTGAAATAAGCCGGAAAGAGAAAGACAAACACTGTATGATCTCACTCATATGTGGCATATAAACGAACACAGGGACAGAGAAAACTGTACTGTGGTTACCAGGGGCAATGGGGGTGGGGGGTGGGCACGAGGGGTGAAGGGAGACATGTATATGGTGATTGAAAACAAAAATGCACAACCAAAATTTCACAATGTTATAAATTATTAAGACATCAATAAAAAAATATTAACTATGTGCCAAGTACTGTTCTAAGCAATTAAAATTAAACCATCCTTGAGGTAGGAACTGCTGTGGTCCCATTTAAGAGACAGAGAAACTGAGGCACTTAACCAGCCCAAGATCTAACAGCTAATAAGTGGTGGAAGCAGGACTTGAACCCAGGCAGTCTGGCTCCAGAATCCACATGTTGAGCTGCCCAGCACACTGCAGCCTATGTCCACGGTGCAGCAGGTCAGCTGTTAGGGAAGGAGTAAGATCTTCCTTTCCACTCTAACTAACGTGTCAGGAGTACTGTCCTTGTGTGCCTTGCTAGGCGCTGAGATAAAGCTTGGTATTTGTCAGTGAATACTCATGTGTGATTATTCCCATTTTGAGGAAACGGAGCCAGATCCTTCAGTTAGTAAAAGGCAGAACAAGATTTAAACCCAGGCCCTGTATTTCCAGAACTTGTGTCATAACTAGATGTTCTCCTGCCTCCAGGTTCCCAGGTTCCTCTCACACCTCTGGTCCCTGGAGGAACTGAATGTGAGTCATCTCTGAGTGAAGGCTGAGCCAACAGCTGGTTAGTAGTGATTTGCTGAAGTTAGTCTCTGTCTGCATGGCCCAGATGGTAAGGTCCTTAAAGGCAGGGGCTGCATATTAATTGTTTTATGTTCCTCCTTTCTCCTAACCCCCAAGTCTAGCTATGCATATTGGGGCACTGAGTGTACAATAGAGAAGAAATAAGTGAATGAATGAATGAGCGAACCCTTGCCCCCACCTCTTTGGGCCAAGCTTGTGCAGTGCCACTTCTAGTCACAAGTTCACAGACGCTTCCTCCACTCCGGGGCATCATGCCAGGTGCATCCTGGGAGATGGCTGGTGCTCACGCCCCTCCCTTCTCCACTCGAGGATACCCTCCTTTTCCAGCAGACACTCTCACCCTCCAGCCTGGTCTGGAAGCCTGCCCCATCTCTGGGCCTCCCTTTATTCAGGAAATTCTGACTCACTGGGTCATCAGCACATGCCAAAGACAATCAGGGAGGGAAATTAGCTCGAAGTGAGTCCCAGATAATTGGCCAAAGGCAAAAGAAAAGGTTTCTTGGATTGATCCATGTTCTGTCTCCACACTTCCCTCACAGGACACCTCAGAGAGGGATCTTTGTGTGCTGAGGACAAGCCACACACAGGCTCAAGTTCCTAGTCTACGTCAAACAGCACTGGTTTGAAGATCAGAAGACTCACACTCTTGTCCTGCCAACCTTACTGTGTGACCTCGCCTTCCCATCTCTGGGGCTCAGTTTCTCCATTGGTAGAGAAAGGGTTGGGTTTTTGGCTTATCTCTAACATTTCTTCCAGTTCTAACTTTAGTGGAAATTATATCCTAGCTTCTCTTGGTATCAGATTCCTAATCTAGCAACTAAGGGTAATCATTCCTCTCCCTCTATTAGCCTGAGAGAACTGGAAAAATTAAAATGTACGTTACGGATGTACAGCAAAGTCCCCAGAGGCCCTAGGTCTGTCACTAGGAGAAAATGAGGTGGGAAAACTTGTGTTTCCTGTGATCACATGGTCTGGCTGTGGTGGGAAAAGGAAGCCCTAGGGCCCCTGAAACAGCCATGGCAGGTGATGCCCCCGCCCCAAGCTGCCTTCATCCTCTTCCAGTCTCCACCAGAAGATCCCACAGCGCTGGAACTCGCTGCTTACCGGCAGCCTGCTTTCATTCGTCAAGTCAGCGGGAGTGTAAACATTTAGGTAAAGACAGTCTTCAGAAAACTGGAGAGAGATGTTCTCCTTTCTGTTGGTAAAGAGATCTGAGACCATCTGCCCCGCCGCTGGGTCTTGGGAGCACCTGGGAGCGACAGGGGAAAAGAACAGCTCCTGAGGTTCAATCAGAGCTAAGGGAGGAAACGTCTCCTACAGTCAGGCTGGACCTTCGACTGGGAGGGTTAGGCCTGTAATAGAGTTGTTTTTACCAGACTTGAGACACTGGAATGTGCAGGAGGCTGTCTGGGGATATGGATGGGGGGTACTTGGGCTCACTGAGATCTTTAAGAATTACATATAGTGAGGAGGCCTAGGCACCTGTCCCCTTCCCAGATCCTTCAGGATGCCCTGGGTCAAGGAGAGGAGGCTGCCTATATACCTGGGAGAGGACCACTTCCTGCACACATGGACACAGCCTGACTCTCCGCTGGGCTCTGTATGGTGGGAGCCCATGTTACTCCACCATATAAACTAGGTGTTCTAGTCCACGGGACACTTCCATAAACCATGAGAAGTCACTCAAATGGAAGACATTAAGGGTGTACAACACGTCAGGGGTGAAATATTGGTGGGGCAACACCAGGAGAACTGCATTCTAGTCCTGCTTCAGCCACTAATATGCTCAGTGACCTTTGGTGAATACCTTCCCTGGTCTGGCCTGAATCCGGGAGGTCTAAAGTGAGAGGACTGATTTCTACAAGGGTCTTGCAGCCTTGACATGCTAAGATTCTATCATCACCCAACGCAGGCCAGCACTAATGGCTGCCCAATTAACAGATCTTTAAGATCCAACATAGATTATAATTGGTAACATTTACTGAGTCCTCCCAGCATGCCAGGCTTGTTTTAAGTACCCCTTATGCACTAACTCATTTAATTCTCAGATCAGCCCCATGACATAAATTCTATTATTATCCCCATTTTACACTTGAGAAAACTGAGGCACAGAAAGGTTAGAGAACCTGCCAAAGGTTACACAGATCCATACTATGGAGTGCTTGTATTTCCAAGGACATTATCAGCTACATTTCTGAATCTCAATGTACCCAGAAGGCAGGCATCACTGCCCCAGTATGTAGTTGAGGAAATCGAGGCACTAAGGTGCTTGGATGGCACAGCTGTCAAGTGGCAGAGTCAGAGGCTGCAAAGATGACTCCTTGACTTCCATCCTGAAGGAACTTTCCAGGGATCACTAAGAGCAGGGGGCATGATATGCATAAAAGAAGAAATTCAAACATCAAAATGGGAAAAAAGGGCTCAATGCCACTAGTATTCAAATAAATACAAAACAATAGCAAAATTTTACATATATTTATGACAATTATTATTATTGTTATTTTGTCTATCCATTAGCCAGAAAACATTTTCTAATAACCCCAAGCATTGCCAAAGTTCTGATGAATGGAAGTTTTCATTAATTAACAGAAGAAGTTACTGGAGTGAAATTAAGAACAGATGAATACTCTTTGACTCAGAAATATTATTTCTTGGAACATCTCCAAAAATGTTCATGAAAGTACATAAACATTTAGCTACAGGATGTTCATCAGAGTGCTATTTATATCATCAAAAATATCAAGGACAACTTTATGAACTCAGATGAGAGATTGGGTAAATAAATTATGATTCACTACTCAAGGCAATGCAGCTATTAAATGTCAAGCTATGATATTTAATGTCACAGAATGATGTTCATGATATACCTATAAGTGAGCAAAGCAGACATCCAAACTATCTGTATAGTGTGATGGGATATTGTGACTTATAATGAGAAATATATATTTGGATTTTGTCCAGTTTCTGGTACAGAGCTCCTGAAATCCTTGGATGATTTCCTAAGTGATGAGAACTATAAAAGTGTCTCTTGTTATATTAGTGAGGTGGATTTGGACCCCACCTAAGGATGGGGCTGGTTGTCAGGACAACAAAGCATGTGATTATAAGTCTGGAACTTTCAGTCCATCCCCCTGATCTCTGGGCAAGGGAGAGGGGCTGGAGGTTGAATCGATGGTCAGTGGTCAATGATTTAATCAATCATGTCTATGTAAGGAAGCATTCATTAAAAAAAAAAAAAAGGTTGGGGGTTCAGAGAGCTTCCAATGTGGTGAACCAGAGCACTTCCACGTGCCATGGTGCCAGGCCCCAAACTCCACAAGGACAGAAGCTCCTTTCTTCAGGACTTTGTCCTAGGTATCTCTTCATCTGGCTACTGATCAACATCCTTCACAATAAACTGGTCGTCTTGTGAGTAAACTAGTTTCCTGAGTTCTATGAGTAGATCTAGCTAATTAATGGCTTGGAGGAGGTCATGAGAACCTCTGATTTATAGCGGATCAGTCAGAAGCACAACCTGGACTTGGAATTGGCATCTGAAACACAGGGCAGTCTTGTGGGACTGAGCCCTTAAGCTGTGGTATCTGACACTACCTCCCAGTGAATAGTGTCCGAATTGAGTTGAACTGTAGGACAACCAGCTTGTGTCTGAGAATTGCTTGTTGGTGTGGGAAAAAAAGAAAAACACACACACATGTTGGAATTTTGTGTAGAATCTTATGTGATTCTTTTTTTAAGAGAGAAAATATGCAACAGATAAAAGACCAGAAAAACAGAACCTAAAATATGAACAGCAATTCTCTCCAGGGATGGAATGGCTATGATATTCATTTTCTTACCTTTACTTATCTATACTTCCTCACTTTTCTGTAATAAATATGTATTACACTTGCAATCAAGAAATAAGATGAGTGAATATTATTTTTAAAGGAAGGGGAGAAAAGTAGAGAAGAGGAAAAAAGACATACAAGAAAAAAGAAAAGAAGGCAGCAAAAGGCAAGACCCTGGAAATTCCCAGAAATGCCTTCCTGAGATGAATAAGGTCTAAGTGGATGCACATAGGCATCCAGGTGCCCTGGGAGATGGCTGAGGGGCTTCTTTGCTCAACTTGACCAAAGTGACTAGGACACACCAACTATTGCTCTGCTAGTAACCAGGTGGCTGGACACACTGGAAAGTTGAGATCTTGCCTGGTCGACACCCCACAGCACTCCCCACCCACACACCTCCTGGCTCACCCCTCTCACCAACTATCGCAAAGTACAAACAGGAGGATAAACAGAACCACTACTTCCAATCCTCCTCACTGGTCAACTTTTTATTTTTTCCAAAGTGCTTATCATATTCTAACACATTATATAATTCATTTATTAATTTGCACGTTGTTTATTATCTGTCTCTGCTCCTAGAATGTATGCTCCATGAAGATGGGATCTTTGTTTTGTTTACTAATGGATCCCAAGAACCTAGAACATGGCTGGCACACAGTAGGTTCTCAATAAATATTTGTTGACTAAAGGGCTCTAGAATGTTGTGAGAGTTCTGGAATGTCTTTAAGGATCTACAATATCTTGAGGATTCCAGAACAAAGTGTGAGGCTCAGAGGATTGCCTTGGCTCCTTCCCACATCACTTTGAGGCAAACACCCCACTGAAAGATGCCAAAGCCACACCCCGGCTTACATCGGAGGGTAGGAGGTGGTGTTCTTCACGACGTGCCATGGTTCTGCAGGCTGTGGCGGAGCAAACCTCAGGGATCCAAGAGGGGGCTTGGCAAAAGGGACGCCCAGGAAAACGGCCACGGGCTGTGCAAATCCTTCTAAGCTGACGTACTTCCCCAGGACCTTGCCCTGCACGGTGTCCACAACAAGCGGTGAGGATGGGTGCCCTGCTGGACATCGAGAGGAAATGAGGACACGTCAGAGGTGGAAGTTCACTTAGATTACAAGTGGGTCTTGCCACTTTCACCATGTGACCTTGAACGAGTGACCTCAACTCTCTACACCTCAGTTTCTTCTTATGTAAAAGAGAGATGACATTAACTATCCTTCCTGGCTCATAGGGCTATCTAAAGGAGCAAATTGGAACTGGAGGTAAAACAGCATCAAGTGAAAATTAAATGCAAGAAGGAGAGATGCTGGGAGTGAACAGACACTGGGTTTCCACTCTCAGGAGCCTCTGGAAACAATTATCCACTAGGATCCTAGCGCTGAGCTGCATGCTGGATAGGAGGAGGAACAAGAGGTGGCCCCTCTTCTCAGAAGCTCTGAACCTTATAGGGAGAATGAGCCACATACATACTTGACCCTCCTGCAGGAAAGAAAGTGGTCAGTGTCCTGAGAGAGGCACGAGTAAGGTCCTGCAGGAGTTAGAAGAGGGAGCGAGGCCTTCTCATTGGTGGCATCATGGAGGCCATGACCTTGGGGCTGGGACTTGCAGCAAGGGGAGGGCTGAGCAAGGGGAATTGGAAGAGGGGGTATAAAGGTATAAAGCAGAGAAGAGAATGTGCTGAGATGAGGCTCTGAGACAGCAAAATGCAAAGCCTGCCCGAGAAAGAGTGATGGCCCATTTGATGTTGGTGACGTGCCCCCTCCCCTTGGGAACTGTGAGTAACAGACTTTCTTTCCAATGGCAGTCGGCTCCTGCTCTGTTGGTCTTACCATTCCTCAAATTTCTGTAATACATTGTGATTTAAAACACTCCTTTTATTTATGAATTGTTTTTTTGTATTCTTTCCATGCCAGGAACTACGCTCTTTAGAAACAAAAACCCATTGCCTCCTCACAACAGCCCGATGAGGTAGGTACTGTCCTCATCTCAGGTTTAGAGAGGTGGAAATCAAGGCACAGAAAAATGAAGTAATATGCCTAAAGACACACAGCTAGTAAGTGCTGAGCTGGGACTTGAACTCATGCCCTGTGACCCCAGAGTTGATATTTATATTCTGTTAAACCATTCTCCATAATTTGGTCATATCTGGACTAACATCAAGGGGAAAATAAATTGAGCTGTCAAAGTTCTCATCTGCGAGGCACTAGCTTAGCTGGTTGCTCTCCTGTGCTTGGCATGGGCAGCTTAGCTCTGGGGGTGTTTATCCTCCTCTGCGTCTCTGTCAGTCCTGGGACTGGGGACGCTCTGAGCTCCAACTCTTGAGGGCAGCTGCTATAAATCAGGACCTGTCATGCCTTTGTCCTGTACGCATCTCCTCCACCTTATCCCCAGACAAGGCTTTCCAATGTGCCCCCACTATTTGTATTTCAGAAGGACTCACCACAAGCCATGGAAGTGGCTAGGGAGACCAGGACCAGAGTGAAGAGCCACATTGCGGAAGGACAGCAGGTCTCTGCCTGCAGGTCTCTGAGCTGCTGGGAGGGGATGTACAGTCAGGCCCCAGAGCCTCAACTCCTGTCCTGCCCCTCAGCTCCCAGCTCCTTCCGGCTCCTGCCCCCCAGCTCACACCCCATCTCTCATCCAATAGTCTAATCAGGAAATAGTAGAAAAACTCTCTCCCTTCCAAAGATCGCTCTGGGTGTCTGTTGGTGCCTCTGTTCCATGCTTGCCCAGAGTTTACCCTCTTTTATCTAAACAGCCTGAACTAAACTCTCCGATTACAGATAGCCACAGATTCTTCAAACAGCTTGTTACATAAGAGATTCTCCCTTTCAGGACTTTACCCTCAGTTCTCTGTGAGCTTCCCAAAGGCAGGCACAGGCATACAGATGCCTTTAGACAAGGGGAGACTTTGCTCTGGGGTCCTCAGAACAAGCTTGAAAACTTTTAGAGCAACTCCCAGCCCCACAGCTACTCAGCTGGGGAACTGAGGACAAATCTCTTAGCTTCCCTTGGCTTCTGTTTCATAGGGCTCTATGTTGTGACTTTTGGAAGCATCTTAAATTTCACCGAGTCTCCCTTCTGATGCCTAAATTAACTTTACAATATTCCTGCCAAGTGAGTCAGCTTCCTGTCCCACACCTCCAGTGCCAGGGAACTCACTACCTCTAGAGGCAAGGATCTTTGGACAGAATGTTCTTGCGTAAACAAACTCCATCCCTCCATAGTCCCTGGTTCTATTCATTCATTCTCCCACCCATCCATCCTTCTATTTATTCATTATTCCATGTATTCATTCTCCAAACATTTACCAAATGCCTGACACTATGCTAAATGTTATAAATACAAAGATGAATTCAAGACTTGTTGCATCAACTCAAGGAGTTCATCATGTAGTAGGTAAGACAGATGGGGCATGTGGAGTGTGAATTGCAATGCAATGTGAAAGCACCAGAATAGAGGGATGCAAAGTGCTCTGGGTACACCTGGGAAAGTGTCCTTTACCTGTTGGGGACACAAGGAGTATGCTCAAAGCCTGTTTCATAGAATCGTTAAATGTCCAACAATAGGGAATTCATTAAATACACTCTGGTACAGCTGGCTAAGGAAATACTATGCATTCACTCAAACTACTAATGCACACCTCTATTTATTGACAAGGAAAGAGAGTCATGATCTATTGTGAAAAGAAGAAAACAGGTTATAAAATAGTTCTGACTGCTTTGGGATACTGTTTGGCAGCTCCTCAAAAATTAAACATACAGTTTCCATATTTCCCAGAAATTCCACTCCTAGATATGTACTCAAGATAATTGAAAACATGTCCATACAAAAACTTGTATACAAATAGCATTATTTGTAAGAGCCAAAAGTAGAAACAACCCAAATGTCCATCAACTGATGAAGGGACAAATAAAATGTGATCTATCCAAACAATGGAATATTATTCAGTTGTAAAAAGTAATGAAGTACAGATATCTGTTACAACAGGGATGAACCTTGAAAACATTACGCTACTGAATGAATCCAGACACAAAAGGCCACACATGGTGTGGTTGTCTTTACAAGAAATGTTCAGAATAAGCAAATCTATAGAGACAGAAAGTAGTTTAGAGGTTGTTAGGGGATGGGGGGTGTGGAATGAGGAATGACTGCTAATACGTATGAGGTTTCTTTTAGGAGTGATAGAAATGCTCTGGGGTGAGAGAGTGGTGATGGTTACACAACTTTGTGAACACACTAAAACGACCGAACTGTACACTTGAAAAGGTGAATTTTATGGTATGTAAATTATATTTCAATAAAATAAGTAAACATTTTATAAAAATCCAGTCATGTATAATATCTCATTTTAGTAAAAATACGTATCTTTATTTTCATAGGAAAAATTCTGGAAGATTATACATTTAAATTGTATTACAATAACCATTTCCTGGCCATAATTTTGTGAGTGTTTACACTTGTTAGTATTTTCCACTTTTATTCATTCAGACTTTCATTTGACAAATATATGTTGAGAGCTCACTGTGAGGCAAACATAGTGCTGAGTGTTTTGTAGAATCTCATTTAGTTGTCAAAATAACCCTATGAATTGATTCTGTTATCTCGTGGGGCTCAGCGTGGTCCAGGAACTGGCCCACAGTCACATATCAAGTATGAGGAAGAGCTGAGGATTGAACAAAAGTTGCATAATGTTAGAGCCCATACTCACAACCACTCTGCTGTGGTGTCAAAAACTTTTTGAAAAACCAACTTTGTTGGTGCCCTAAGCACATGCTTGGTTCCCCTGTGGGTGAGCTCATGTAGCCTCTGTCTTCTAGGATCTCCTCCACCTCCACCCCTTCAAAGTGCCCCACCTTCCTGCTGACTCCTCCTGGATCCTCAGGCTGCCTGGAAGGACGGTTGGAAATAGGAATGCTGGGGCTCCTGGGAGAGGTAGTGACCAGGTGGTGGAGATGTGTGCTGATGGCTCACACTTCATGGTCCCCTCTCCCAGTGTGCACTTGTCACTGAGAAGGTGCTGCCCAGCCTGGAACGCATGCCCCAGTCCCCCTCACATTAAGCAGAGTCATGACATTTGTTCTTGCCAATGGAGGGTGCAGACGTGAAGCAGGGTTGTCTCCAGGCCAGTGCAATAAAAAGACAGCTGTACCTTCTCCACGCTCACACTATTTTCCCAGTGTCATTGACAAGTCTGTCTTTGTCCAGGCCAGACCAATATTGACATCAGGGAGAACTGGCAAGCAGCAGCATAAAGCACATGATAATCCCAGAAAAGCTCACATGTTCTTGGCCGAGACCATAGGTTATAGCTGAAACGAAGCTTCTGGAGACTCAAAATTCTAAAAGGGATGCTCTTTTACACTAATTCTAGACACTGTGACAGGCAGGTGATGGGGATCCCTGTGGTGGGGTGAGAACTTTGTGACAGCATTAGGGTCAGTCCCCACAGGTCATGGCTTCTGCAAAGATTGACCCGGCCTGGGGGTTCTCCCTTTTATCCAGGAAAGAATCACTGGTCATAAAGAGCACCTTAATAAATAGCACCCTTATCTCTATCCACATGGAACAATCTGGGAGGTCACATAGCAGACAAGGAGGCTGTTTCTAATCACTTAGCACACCACACACACACACACACACACACACACACACACACATCTGTTAAGGCATAACCATCCTGCCCTTTGCTCTGGTCAGCTGACCTTTGCAACCTGGGAACACAGACCTGGCTCTTAGCCTGTGAAGACTGTAGGGTGCTGTCCTCACAAAATAAAAAAGGTAGGGATGAATTATTCTCCCAATTTCCTTGTTCAATCACATGCCCCCTTGTGACACCAACCAGTTCTGGAAATAGAAGAAGCGACTCCCAGACCTCGCCGTGTCTGGCTGCAGCCTGGAAGCCCCTTCCTGGCTCATGAGGACTCTGCAGAAGTGACGGGTGAGGCTGGAGTCCATGAAGCCCAAAGCCAGACCTCAGTTTCACTTATCGTGTACAATCTCCCTGCGTCACATTAACTGTAAGCGATCCAGCTCTTCTCGTTTCAGTGGCAGTTGACTGGGATTATCGCTGTTCCCTCGGGGAACTCCCTGAGGTTTCCCGTGTGGAACTACATGGTCTGAAGAGTAAACTCCTAGGAACTAACTTTAACTCCTAAGTGGTTGGGCAGGTCTCAGGAGAGAAGACGCCTCTGGGGGCTCCAAATTAGCCCCCCAAACCTCTCCATCTCCATCAGTTTACTCAACAGATACATGGAGAGCACATGCTAGAACAAGCACTGGACTAGTAGGAGCCCCTGTCCTACTGGGCCCTTCACTTGACTTTGTCTATTAATCACGGGATTAATCAGGCAGAGCCTTCATGGTGGGGAACACGGCACTGGAGACCAGAGGTCTGGGAACCCCACTGGGTGATATTCGGGAGTCCGTTCTGGGAATTGGGTGGTAAGAGGCAGGGGGTGGCTATGGATGAGGTGACCTCTCAAGTACTGTTCACCCTGGATCAATATTCTGTGAATCTAGAATTCTATGACATTTTCCAATGCAGCCTAGACATTAGCATTATATATGGAACCTCAGTTCTTCTCATTAAAAACATCACTTTTTTTTCCATAATAGCATACCATCTGTACTATTATTAGCAGTTTTCTTAAGTGGATTAATTCTTTTTACTTTAACATGCTCTTTCAAAAATGAATTTTTACATGATTTCTATAAATGGAAGACCTGAGTAACTTGCCATGATTTAAAGGTGTTAAAAATAATATTCAGGGGCTGGTCTGGTGGTGTAGCAGTTAAGTTCACACATTCTGCTTTGACACCCTGGGGTCCACCAGATCGGATCCTGGGCACAGTCCTACTCACTGCTCACCAAGCCACGCTGAGGCAGCATCCTATATAGAGGAGCTACAACTCTACAACTATGATACATGACTATGTACTGGGGTTTTGAGGAGAAGAAAGAAAAAAGAGGAAAGATTAGCAACAGATGTTAGCACAGGGCCAGTCTTCCTCAAAATAAATAAATAAATAAATAAATAAATAAATAATCAACTGAATAAATTTTAATGACCTTGTTGGTTTTACTCAATGATTCATGGGTTGGGCAGCATCCCACTTAGAAGTTAGAAAGGAGCTCTGAAGAGCTGTACAAAATGAAAGACTTCTATAGGTGGAAGGAGTAGGACAAGGAAGTTACTGGCAAAGAGAGGATTGCTTGTGGCAAGGTCGATTTCCTTTGGAGGATGGCAAGGGTCTGTCAGGCAGATGACCTCACTAGTCTGACCAGGTAATTCCAGATTGACTGGTTTAAGATTCCACTCCTAGGAGAGGTTGAAACTGCACTTAAGTTAGCTATTACGTCTCAGTTTGGTGATATGGGCTTAATACAAGTGACTCAATTTGGGGTTTGCTGTCTCTTTTTCAACAATTTCCGCCTTTCAATCAGACTCTCAGCTTTACCGAGAGATGTGATCAAGATTCAAGGCATTAGTGCGACTCCCAGCTACTGCTCTGAAGTTCTCACAGTTTTTGCTGATCCTCTATGTGGTATTCACAGGTCATGACTCCAAGTTCCCATATATTTAGTCGGTCCTTCTCTTGTTCCTTTTCTGATGTTCCAGGCTTAGGGAGATCATTGCTTGGTGTTTAATGGCTGCAAATATGTATTGAAAGCTTTTGAGTGTATACAGAGCACCAGAGAGATTACTATGATTGTTATAAGCAGGATAATTCCCAATTTCTAGAGTGCACTTTGGAGCCATGGTCCCCAAGACCCAAACCATCAAAATCAAATAAGCCAAAGAAAGACCCTGTTGAAGGAGTTAAATCAAGTGGCTTGTTCAGTAATTTTATGTAGCTGAGTTTCAACTTCCCCAGAAATGCTAATTTAGGTGCAGCATGCAGCATTGGCCACAGCACAGACACCTCCTTGTTCAGCTAAAAGTTAATCAAGGGCCATCCTAATATCAAGAACTACCTTGGCCAGAGTCTAGGGATTTTTTTGTGTGTGCAGCTATTGATTTAGCAGCTGATTCTGCAATACTTTCAAGAGTTAAGGAGAAGTTCTTGATAGTAACCTCACCTGTACTCAATCCTAACCAGGGAAGTAGGGACCGGCCAAAGGAAACGAATCATGAACACCTCCCGGTAGATCCTTTCTAACTTAATGATGTACATTCAGTGGAGTTTACCAATGAGGTACTTCAGTTTGATTGTGGACATTTAGGGGCACAGTTAGATAACCTAAGAGGCATTTCTCGGTTCTGTGCCAGCCAAGTAGGCATTCATAGGCCCAAGGAGAATGATAACCACCACAGACAGAGATAAAACCTGTCAAGGCAAAAGCCATTCTCACTAAGATGACACTGCACATGGATTCATTTGCAGCCGTATTTGCATTTGCCTGTTTAAGCCAGGGGTCAGTTTGGTCTTCAGCCCATTCAAGAAGTAGAGCTCCTTGCCTGAAATAAAAAGCTGTTCTAAATTCCTTGAAAAGATGGTTTCTGCTGGTGAGATCTTTTGTGATCGGGGGCAGATCTGATTTAGATAATCATAGAAGGTGGGGGTGCAAATGTGCTATCATTTACATGGGTATTTGTGTCTAACTGGGAAAGTATAGTTATAATTGGAGAAAGGTAAAAACAAGGCCCTGGATGCTCTGGCCACAAAGGTTGGACTCTGTAAGTGACTTCCAAGGGGAGTCGATTGTAGTCATGGTGACATTGGGAATAGAAGAAACATTGGTCACAGGGAGGACCAGGGGTTGTCTAGCATCATGGGCAGATTGAAGTCTTTGATGACAAATCCAGCTGTCTGAAAGGTTATTCCCTTTAGCAACGGCCTGGCAGACACAGATGATGGCATTATCTTTCCAGGTCAATGCCAGAGTAAAGGAAAGAAAGAGAAGAAAGGGTTTCATGTGTAGGTAAAGTATGAAGACTTGATCTAGCATCTTGGGTGGAAGCAGTCTACCTCAATGTCAGCTACTTCTCTTCATAGTCAATTTGATTTGGAGGTCTCCAGAATTTGCACAGGACCAGTGTTAGGTGCATCCCTCTTCAGCTGTGAGATGTGTACCCGAGGTTCAATGTCTTCTAGTTGTGCAGCAGTGTCAGTGGTCAGGAGCACTTCATAAATTCCTTTCCATGAACCTCATTTTTGCAAAAATATCAGAGTAAACAATAACTGTCTGTAAATGACAAAAGATTTAAAAATGTCTGTTGTTAAAGATCTGATAATAGTTCATATGATAAGGAAATGTAGCTATTTCCGTGATACACAATACTTTAAGATAACTGGAATTATGACTAATAACATTATACCAGATCACATCAGATTTCCAAAAATTTCATACAATTTCTGGAACGCTATGCAAATATAGCATAAAGAAGGCTTAGTAATCTTATTTGGCAATGCTCCCCATGTAATTTAACATGTCAAGTAAGCCAAATCACTTTAATATTTCTCTTTTTGTAAGGAGAGAGAATAATTCTTCTGAGATATTCTAGGGGCCGTCTAGAAAACCCCAAAGTTAATTCCAGGTCAAAAGAACTTTATATAGAATTTTATTTGGGGGAAGTTTGTAAAAATATCAAAAAGTTGTAAAACACTTGGTCAAACAGGATCATAGGTCACTATGAAACAATACTTAGCTATTCAAAAAAAAAAAAGAACTAGTTCTTTTAATAAAGAAGACTCAGTTTTCTTAAGTAATCAAAAACCTGATTAAAAACAGCATGAAACACAGAAAATTATTTTGGTAAAACACAGAATCTTCACTTTTTGGGCAGATTACCTTAAAAGGTAGAGAAACATCTTTCAGGATCTCTTATCAGGAGTGGACCAATAGTACAAGAAAACTTAGTCTTTTTATCATATAAAAGGAAAGTAAGTTCCAGCTTGTTGAAAAACAAAATTCAACTGCTTAAATTTTAAAGATCTTATTGGCTTTATTCTACAGTTCATGAATTGGGCAGCATCCTGTCTAGAAGATTAAAAGGAACTCCTAAGAGGTATACAAAATGAAAGACTCTTACAGGCAAAAGAAGCAGGATAAGGAAGTTATCTAGCAAAGAGCGGATTGTCTCAGACAATGAACCCTTCCTTTGGAGGAAGGCAGGGGTCTATCAGACAGATGACCTCACTAGTGCTGACTAGGCAATTCTAGATTGACTCATTTAAGATTTCACTCTTCGGAGAGGTTGAAACTGCAACTGAGTTAAGTATTAGGTCTCAGTTTAGTGATGTGAGGCTTACCACAAGCGACTCCATTTTTGGTGTACTGTCACTTTTTAAATAATTCCTTCTTTTTGATCAGACTCTCAGCTTAATTGAGAGACGTGATAAAAATTTAAGGCATTAGCACCACTTCCAGCTACTGCTCTGAAGTTCTCGCAGTTTTTGCTGATCCTCAGTCTGGTATTCATAGGTCATGACTTTTTTTGCTGAAATCTCTGTCCTATTCGCAGGTCATAACTTCAGGATAATATATTTTAAGTCGGTCATTCTGTTCATTCCTCTTCTGACATTCCAGTCTTAGGGAGACCATCTGCTTGGCTGTGGACATCCATTTAAAGCTTTCGATGCAACAAAAAGAATAAAATACCTAGGAATAAACTTAACCAAAGAGGTGAAAGAGCTGTACACAGAAAACTATAAAACATTGCTGAAAGAAATTGAAGAAGACGCAAAGAAATGGAAAGATATTCCGTGCTCTTGGATTGGAAGAATTAACATAGTTAAGATGTCCATACTTCCTAAAGCCATCTATAGATTCAATGCAATCTCTATCAAAGTTCCAACAACATTTTTCACAGAAATAGAACAAAGAGTCCTAAAATTTATTTGGAACAACAAAAGATCCTGAATAAGTAAAGGAATTCTGAGAAAAAAGAACAAAGCTGGAGGTATCACACTCCCTGATTTCAAAATATACTACAAGGCTATAGTAACCAAAACAGCATGGTACTGGCACAAAAACAGACACACAGATCAATGGAATAGAATCGAAAGCCCAGAAATAAACCCACACATCTATGGACAGCTAAGCTTTGACAAAGGAGCCAAGAACATACAATGGAGAAAAGAAAGTCTCTTCAACAAATGGCGTTGGGAAAACTGGACGACCACATGCAAAAAAATGAAAGTAGACCCTTACCTTACACCATACACAAAAATTAACTCCAAATGGCTTAAAGACTTGAATGTAAGACCTGAAATTATGAAACTTCTAGAAGAAAACATAGGCAGTACGCTCTTCGACATCAGTCTTAGCAACATATTTTCAAGCACCATGTCTGACCGGGCAAGAGAAACAATAGAAAAAATAAACAAATGGGACTATATCAAACTAAAAAGCTTCTTCACAGCAAAGGAAACCATCAACAAAACGAAAAGACACCCTAACAATTGGGAGAAGATATTTGCAAACCATACATCTGATAAGGGCTTAATCTCCAAAATATACAAAGAACTGATGCATCTCAACAACAAAAATACTAACAACCCGATCAAAAAATGGGCAAAAGACCTGAACAGACATTTCTCCAAAGAAGATATACAGATGGCCAACAGACACATGAAAAGATGTTCAAAATCATTAACTATCAGGGAAATATAAATCAAAACTACAATGAGATATCACCTCACACCCGTCAGAATGGCTATAATTAACAAGACAGGAAACAACATGTGTTGGAGAGGTCATGGAGAGAACGGAACTCTGATACACTGCTGGTGGGAGTGCAAACTGGTGCAGCCACTATGGAAAACAGTATGGCGATTCCTCAAAAAATCAAGGATAAAACTACCATATGATCCAGCTATTCCACTGCTTGATATTTATCCAAAGACCTTGAAAACACCAATGCATAAAGATACATGCATCCCTGTGTTCATTGCAGTGTTATTCACAATAGCCAACACTTGGAAGCAACCTAAGTGCCTGTCAAGGGACGAATGGATAAAGAAGATGTGGTATATATACACAATGGAATACTACTCAGCCATAAGAAACGATGAAATCCAGCCATTTGTGACAACATGGATGGACATTGAGGGTATTATGCAAAGTGAAATAAGTCAGAGGGAGAAGGTCAAATACCGTATGAGTTCCTTCATTAAGTAGTAGATAATAGCAACAATAAACAAACACATAGAGACAGAGATTGGATTGGTGGTTACCAGAGGGGAAGGGGGGAGGGAGGAGGGCGAATGGGATAATTCGGCACATGTGTGTGGTGACGGGTTGTAATTAGTATTTGGGTGGTGAACATGATGTAATCTATGCAGAAATAGAAGTATAATGATGTAAACCTGAAATTTATACAATGTTATAAACCAATGTTACTGCAATAAACAAAAAATTAAAAACAAAATAAAAAAGAATAAAGACCTAACAACAACAACAACAACAAAAAAAAGCTTTCGAGAGTATACAGCACAGCTGGGAGATGATTATGATTATTATAAATTAGATAATTCCTAATGGCTGAAGTGCACTTTGGATCTATGGTCCGCAAGACATAAACCAATCAAAATCAAATAAATCAAAGCAGACCCATTGAAGGAATCATTTTCTTAAGCTAAGTGGCTTGAGCTGAGTCTCAACTTCCCTAGAAGTGTGAATACAGGTGTAGCAAGTAGTGTCTACCAAAGCATGGACACCTCCTTGTTCAGCTAAAAGTTAATCAAGGGCTATCCTATTCTCAAGAAAAACCTTGGACAGAGAGTCTAAGGGTTTTTTTGTGTGTGTATGTGCAGCTATTGCTTTAGCAGAAGATCCTACAATATAGTCAAGAGTTAAGGAGAGGTTCCTGATCATTGCCTCATTTGCTCTTACTCCTAGCCAGGGGAGCAGTGATCTACCAAAGGAAGCTAATTTTGAGTCATGAATATATCCTGGTAATTCCCATTTGAGTCTGTGACTCAGGACTGAAAAAGGTGACAGCTATGGAATCTAGTAATATTTAAGGGTCTGTAGACTAGGCAGGCAATTTTATTCTGGTTATCCTTGACTTGTGTCCCTTTTTTAGTGCAGAGTCTAGACACAAGTTGGTTCTCCAGTTTGAGATTGTTAACCAGAGATAGGGAAATGGACCCCCCAGGGTTAGGGAGTCTGACACAATAGAGAGGGAGATGTTTGTTCCTGAGAAACGGAGGCATTGGAAGTTATGGAGAAGTTTGTGACAGATAGAATTACAGAATCACCAGAATTGTGGCAAATCCAACAGTTATTGGGAAGTTGGATTACCTCCATTTGCTATGGCCAGAGATAGGCAAACAAAGGCATTATCTTTCCAGGCCAGAGCAAGGCAAAACATTGACAAAAGAATCATAAAAGACCTTCATAGTATAAGAATTAGGAAAAGGATGGTCAGAGAGGGAAGAATGAATGGAAAGAAACTTTCTTGATCTGAAGTCCTGGGAGGAAGCAGTCTACCTTGATGTCAGTTACTTCTCTTCCTAGTCAATTTGATTTTGAGGTCTCCAGCTGGTGTGCAGTTCCTAGAGTCTGAAGGAGCACTTCTTAATTGGGAGATGTGATATCAAGGTTCAAGTCCCTGAAGTTTGGCTGCTATCTGTGTAGTGATGAAGCCCTGGTATTGTCCCTTCCAAGGAAATCTTAAGACAGTCTTTGTTCTCAGTGATTCCAAATCAGAAGAGTAGGAGAAAATGGAAAATGTTCTATTGGAATGTCATAGCCAGATATTTGAGGAGACTGGAAGAAATCAGGATCCAGTGCAATTAACAGGATTAGAATCAAAGATAATTAACAAGATTAGAATCCAATATCTACAAAGGTACAAACAAAATTTTTCACTCTTCAATCACCGCCATTTTTTTTCACCAAAGATAATCACAGTAAAACTAATTTTTTTTTTTACAATAAACTCAGCCTGATTATTTACACAAGTGTACAAGAATGGTGGTAGACCATATAAGCTCTTTTTAAGACTGCTTGTTGGATCTTTTCATAACGAATCACAGATTGAGCTCTTAAAATTCTCTGGGGCCAGAAAGCCAAGCCCAGATTTTTCCTGCAATACCTATAGTTTTGGTGAATTCCTCTTCTCAATTTACACAAAATTATCCTGAGGTTCCTGGGTGTGCCAGGAAGTGACCTTCCTTACTCATCTGCTAAGGCTGTTGGGAACCCTGTAAACAAGGCACTGGGCCAATTTTTTCAGCAGGCTTTATTGATTCCATTAAGTCAACCTTAGTTCCTTGATTCTTTGTGGTCATATCTGAGTCTATGCACATCTATCTAAAATATGATGTTCCAGTCAAAGCCTTGTTAATTTAACCAATGTTTCCAATTGTGTCCTGTTACAAGGAAAACAAATTCTTATTGAATTTATGTAAATAACTAACTGTAGTGCCATGAAAAGAATATTCAAGGTTTTCCAAATTCTGGAGGGATCAAGTGTGGAGAAAAAGTAAGTTTTTTACCTTTGTTTTTAAAAATTACTTTACCAAATTGCTGTAAGTCATGGATAGTTTAAGAGAAAAATTTCTCTTAATTAGGGAAAAACAAAACATTAAGGAACCAGCAGTGCTTCAAACAAAAGATAATATAAAATTATAATCATCCTCCTCAACTCATTCAGTCCCACGTCATTAATACTTGTTCTGTCTGAATCAAATTTTTCCATTAGTACTGGAGATTCTTACCCAGCTCAGTTTTATGATCTTAAAGTCATCAGAAGCTTTTAATTGTCAAAATCCTTTCTGTGAATCAGCTAGAAGATGAAGCACTGTGCAGGAAAACATTTGCAAAGGCATCAGAATAACACAATGATTGTAAATGATTCAAGACTTAAAAAAGAGCATGTTTAAATGTTTTATGACAGTGCATTATAATGCAATCGACAAAGAAATATGATTATTTCTGTGACATACCACATTTTAAGATAATAGCTAGAATTATGACTGATAACATTATACCAAGACATAATAGAATTTTAGGAGTTTCATACAATTTGTGAAACCCTTATATTAACAGAGACCTATACAAATATAAGGTAAAGAAGGTTTAGCATTACTTATAATTTAATATGCTTTTAATGTAATTTAACATATCAAATAAGCCTAATTACTTTAAGATTTCTCTTTTTATAAGGAGAGAAAACAAATCATTTAAGATGTTCCAGGGACCCTCTGGAAAATCCCAAAGTTGGTTCAAGGTCAAAAAGACTTTGTTTAGAATTTGATTTTGGGGAAGTCTGTCAAAAATGACAAAAAGCTTAAAAGCGCTTGGTCAAAAAGGATCATAAGTCACTATGAAACAATATTTTGTTTTCCATTTAACCAAAGTGACAAAGACTTCACAGGCAAATACAGAAAGTTATATTGTTCTGGGAAAAGAACCTTAGCTCTTTTAATAGAGAAGACTCAGTTCTCTTAAGTAATCAAAGACATGATAAGGACAATATAAAAAACACAATATTTTTAAAGTGAAGTATTATTGAACCACAATAATATATTAGTTTCAGGTGTACAGAATAGTTATTTGATATTTTTATACATTATAAAATGATCATCACGTTAAGTTTAGTTACCATGTATCACCATATAATGTTATTATAATATTATTGACTATATTCCCTATGCTGTACATTACATCCCTGGGACTTATTTATTTCATAACTGGAAGTGTCTACCTTAAACACAGGAATTTATTTTGATAAAACACAGAATCTTTGTTTTCTAAGGTGAAGAAAAATCTTTTACAATCTCTTATTATCAAGAGCTGACCAATAATCCTAGATAACTTTTTCCTTTTAACAGAGAGAAAACCAATTCCAATTTGTCACCAGTGTACTTTTGGTATTAAAATTCATTTTTTAAAGTTACATTCATTCCAATCTTAGCCAGCTTAATCATGCATAAAATTCATTGCCCAATATTCTTCTCCACAAACCTTCTACAATTTTGTCCTATTTTTTTCCTCTTTCTTATTCTAGAACAATCATTCTCCTTCCCCTACTTTTCATACACAGTTGTTTCCTTTCACCCTTATTATTCTAAGTAGTTTTAATTACACCTTTTTATTAGAATTCTTAACCCTTAGAATCCTTAATTCCTAGTGAAAACTAAGAAGTAAGCAATTGTGGACTGTCTCTTACAGTAGCATTCTGTGGATTGGGAGACTTACAAATATATTTTATAATTTCTAGAAGTATATTCTTCCTCATAGTAAATTTTTCAATGTAGCAGAAAATGTGTTTACGTATAGACCCGATATCTTTAGCTCCTCTATAAAAGGAAGCCAAAAGTGGATAAACTTATGTTCAGTAATTAATGTTTCAGTATTTTATCTTATTTGGAAACTATGTAGATATTCAATGACTATCCATCATTTAAGTTAACTTAGCAAAACTCTAAAGTTTTGAGTTATCAAAAAGGTTTAGGGAAACTATTTAAGTAAACATATCAAAAGCACACTTTTTTGAAAAGTTCATTTATAAACTTTTATCTTACCTGCATCAGTTTATTTACTTGTTCTTAATAATTATGTTTAGATGACCCACAAAAAGTTCACAAGACATTAGGCAAAGTCAGCCATCACTCTAAACTATTTTTCTCCACTGACAAATTTTATAACAGAGACAACATGAACTTATTGACTAGTAAACCCAGGAGGAACAAAAGCTGTATGCATTATCTTTAATGCTGATAACTCTTAAGATATATCTATTTTAATTAAGCAAACAAACTTAAACTAGATTTTATTTACTAAAGAACATTTCAGATCACATGAACCTGAAAAACATTTGGGTTAGTTTCTATATTTCTGACAGTTTTAGGAACCCTTAATTCACGTAAGCACTTAATTTTCTTTCAGTCAATTAAATAGAGCTGTTTTACAAGTTAATTTTACCAAAACCATCTAGAGGTAGAAAAATATCACACATCTACCACACATTTACATAAACACACATGAACATACAGAAAAATGCAAGCACAGGTCTTATAGCTTGCTTTCTAAAATTTTAGCCATGAATCAGGTACAATAATACAAAACTCACTAGTTATAAAAAAAAGTTGGACCCAAATGGTGTTTCTAGCAGGTGTAAATTGATAAATAAATGGCAAGCAATAGGAAATATTAGAACATATGAGGAAGCCATTTGGTGTAAAACTAATTGGGCCTGACCTTGTTTTTTTTTCCCCCAAAGGGCCTGTAGCATCTGTTCATCCATTGTATATCTGCTTTAAGCAATTAACATGTCCCAAAGACAAGAACAATGCCCTTAGGATGTAAATGCAACTTCCCCCACATTGGCATTTCCTTCAGGATAAGCATCTCTCTCTAGTCTAGGATTTGATTGCTGTGCTCATCCTGTGACCACCCAACTTGAGACAACAGCCACACCCATGGAGACAGCAGACCTGATACCCACTGTGTCCATCAATCACCATGCCAACAGGTCAATGGTGCGGCTATTGTAAAAGGGACATTGCAATCACATGTGATACGTGCTCTTTGATGGTATATAACCACTCTGTACACCCCACTTCTTTGGAGTGCTCCATTTCTTTGTGAAAGGACTCTCCCAGGCTATATGGGCCTCAAAGGTTGGCTCATAATGAACTCCCCCAATTTTGATTTATAGATTGGATATGGATTATTTGCATCAACATTTCTTGGTGTAGTGGCAGGATTTCAAAGAAACCCACCAGTGACTACCTGGAATCTACACCGAACCAGTGCTTGGTACCACAGGGGCCCTTTGAGCCCCACCTGGGTCACTGCATTCTTCAGGTGACCCTGGTGAGTTCTCCTGAAACCCAGACCTCCTTATTTTAAGTTGATGGTCCAAGAGTTTATTTCAACTGTTTTAAGGTCTTAAGACTAGAGGTTTTGCAGGGTACTGGTACATTTCCTAGGTGGAGAAAAATCTAGGGGGAATTTCGTAGGCCAAGGGAGCTTAGGGGAAGCTTGGAGTAAACTGGGTTGGTTGTCCTTTTAGTTTGGCTTTAAAATTGGAAAGAATTAGTTTATAAGGTCTGAACAAAACTGCTTGATAGAGAAATGTGAGTCTGAACTTGTTCAGCTCCGAAGAAAAGGGACATTGCTCCTCCCGGCTGAAAACGCGTTTTTCAGGTGACTGAAAAACCTCAGTGGGAGTGTCAGAGGCGAGCCTCATGACTATCATTCACGTTAATTAATTATAGGTTCGTCTGGGGACACGCACATGAGGGTTTGTCACCCGTGCTCCAAACCCCCACGGTGGTCTTAGACTGCTGGCGGGAGAAACTGAGACATGTAAGAGAGTAATTATGAGCTTCCTTTAGGGACTAACACTCAAAGCAGCACATTGTGACCCACTACACAGTTTCTAGAAGTTGTTCAGACTTTATAAAAAACAAATGAACAAACAGAACTAAAAGAAAATGGGAAACCATGCTTCAGAAGCTGGCCAGCTCCTGGATGGACAACACCCTACTGGGACTTCAGCGGGTTTCATGTATAATGCACACAGAAACAATGCTTGCAAGTATTTAACTAAATGGGATAGATTAACCAAGGATGACTTAAGTAATAAATGGCAAAAATGGGGAATGTTTGACCTCTCAAAACTGCTGTATTTGCACCCACAGGTTGAAAAAGCTGGCTATAAAACCAAAACAAAAGAGTGGGAAGCTTATTACGATTGGCATTTAGAGGCTTCAAAGTGTAATAATGATAAAATGACTTCTTTACAGGAGACTAATGGTAAATTGACAGAGACTATTTCTGAATTAAAGAAAGATAAGAAGTCAGAAGCTGTTCCAGCCCCCTCACCTCCTCTACCTCCTCCACCGCCACTGCTTTTGGCACCTCAGAGCTCATCTCCTTCTTCTCCCTCAGCACCCCTGTATCCTTTCCTGTCTGAGCTTCTGTACCCTGACCTATTCACTTTACCTCCTCCTCCCTCACCTCCTACTCCCTCACCTCCTCCTCCTCCCTCACCTCCTCCTCCTGCCTCCCCTCCTCTTGCACCTTCCCCTCCTCCCTCACCTCCTCCTCTTTCCTCACCTCCTCCTCCTCCTTCACCTCCTCCTCCCTCACCTCCTCCTCCTCATTCACCTCCTCCTCCCTCACCTCCTCCTCCTCCTGCACCTTCCCCTTCTCCCTCACCTCCTCCTCCTGCCTCACCTCCTCCTCCTCCCTTACCTCCTCCTCCTGCCTCCCCTCCTCCTGCACCTTCCCCTCCTCCCTCACCTCCTCCTCCCTCACCTCCTCCTCCTGCCTCCCCTCCTCCTGCACCTTCCCCTCCTCCCTCACCTCCTCCTCCTGCCTCACCTCCTCCTCCTCCCTCACCTCCTCCTCCTGCCTCACCTCCTCCTTCTCCCTCACCTCCTCCTTCTCCTTCACCTTCCCCCCCCCTCTCTCAACTTCTCCTCCTCACCTCCTCCTCCTCCTTCACCTCCTGCTCCTCCCTCACCTCCTTCTCTTCCTTAACCTTCCCCTCCTCCTTCACCCCTAGACAAAACAGGCAGTAACTCTCAGGGAGCAGATACTGAAAGTCCTAAAGTTATAACGGCTCCCTTTAAGGAGAAACCTGTTACTGGGAGAGGTGAGCCTGCTCTTGTGTATACTCCCTGGACTAGAACAGAACTTAAGAATTTGACGAACAACTTCCCAGACTCTTTGCAAGATCCTTTAGAGTTTGCTCAAGAATTTGATTTAATTGTTAGAACATACGCACCTGGATATTCAGATTTACATCAGCTTGTGCATTTGTTGGTGTCTGAGAGCAAAGAAAATGAATGGATAAAAGAGGCAGATTGGAGAGACCCCCCTGGAGGATTTCCATAAGCATGAGCCTCATGACCTTAAGGAGTGTAGGGATATCGCATGAAACTTACGTAAAGCCATTCCAGTAGTTTTTCCCAGGAAGATGTATTGGGCTAAGGTCCATCAATGTAAGCATAGACCCGAGGAATCTCTTTGATTATTTTGAAAAACTTGAGAAAAACTTCAAACAGCACTCTGGGATGGCCCCTGAAAGTTTTGAGGATCATCAAAATTATTTGGTACATGTGTGTGGTGATGGGTTGTAATTAGTATTTTGGTGATGAACATGATGTAATCTATGCAGAAATAGAAGTATAATGATGTACATTACACCTGAAATTTTTACAATGTTATAAACCAATGTTACTGCAACAAACAAAACGTTTAAAAAAAATGATTCAATTTTAAATTCAATTTTCTTAGAAGGATTAGATGAGGAATTAGCAAAGTTAGTTAAGAGACATGAACTGGCTTGGACTTTAATGCACACCAGTGCTCTTGTCACTATTACGGATAAACTATCTAAAACCCTCCAGAAAAAAGAAAAAGCCACTAAGGTTATGAGTATACAGCTACAACAGCTTAGTGGCTCAACAAAAGCCATCCTTTTAAAATCTAACCAGAAACGAAATGACGGTGTCTGTTACTATTGCAAAAAGCCTGGTCATTTCAAATGAGACTGGTGTAAACTCAAATGGGATTTAGGGCGTGACGACAATAAACAGGAATACGGCTGCTCTGAGGGTTAGGAGAGGGCATTTCCTCTCCTCCTCACAAATGCCTTGGGGGAAATTGAGATAACTATTGGAGGGGGAAACTTGAAAGGCCCTCTAGATACTGGAACTACCTTATCTGTCCTCAACCCTCCCCTTATTCATTGCCCTCTCCCTCTGAGTAAACAGACATTTCAAATGGTAGGGGTTTCAAATTTTCCAATGCAGGTTTTTAAATCAGAACCAATAATTTTTCCATTAGGAACCAACACAGGAAAACATGTGTTTCTCTTGGTTAAATGTGCTCCAATTCATTTGATTGGACAAGATCTTCTAGAAGCATACAATGCCCATATTGCCTTTTTGCAAAAGGGTGAAATGCTTCTAGATTTAGAAAATTGGGATGCTGACCAGAATGTAATTGCTGAAAGGTTGATGATTGATGATTGTGAAATCAATGACAAATAGAAGAAGAGAAAATTGATGACCTGTTATTACAAGTGCCTAGAGAATTATGGTCATCATCCTCTTCAGATATTGGGAAAATTAAATCAGCCACTCCTATTAAGGTGACTGTCGACAACTCTAAGCCTCTACCTAATATTCGGCAATATCCACTTAGACCAAAGGCATTAAATGGGATAAGGCTTATCATTCAGAACTTTCTTGAAAAGGGACTTATAATTCCTTTTACTAGTCCTTGTAATACACCTATCTTGCCTGTAAAAAAGCTGAATGGGAAAGGCTGGGGATTTGTTCAAGATCTGAGAGCTATAAATAACATCGTGATTCCCTGACATCCTGTGGTTCCTAACCCACACACTTTGCTCTTGGCCATTCCGACTAACAGCTACTATTTCTCAGTCATTGATTTATGCAGTGCCTTCTTCAGCATTCCCGTGGAAAAGAATAGTCAATATCTTTTTGCCTTCACGTGGGAAGATCGCCAGTATACCTGGACAGTTATGACATAGGGCTATACTGAGAGCCCCACTTACTTTTCCCAGATATTCAAGGCTGATTTAGTGAATATAGATTTCCCTAATGACTCCAATTTAATTCAATATGTGGATGATTTGCTCTTGTGTTCAAACACTAAGTTGGATTCTCAGAAGGGCACAATTTATCTGTTGCAACAGCTAGCATCTAAGGGGCATAAAGTGTCCAAGGACAAATTACATTTTTGTTGTAAAATATCTAGGACACTTGATATCTAAGGATGGACTATTGATTGATTTTGAAAGGATTAAAAGAATCCTGGCTTTTTCTCTCCCTAAGACAAAGAAATAGTTAAGAGGATTCCTAGGACTAACTGGATATTGCAGGAATTGGGTACCTAACTTTTCACTTATTGCCCAGCCCTTATGTACATTACTAAAATCTGACCAGCCTGGTTTAATTGAATGGACACTGGAAGGAGAGAAGGCAATAACTACCTTAAAGTCTGTTTTGGCCCAAGTACCAGCCTTAGGAAATCCTAATTACAGCTTGCCATTTTTCCTCTTCGTACATGAAGATAAAGGAAATGCCTTAGGTATCTTAACTCAAAAACATGGAGGTCGCCATTGACCTATAGAGTATTGTAGTCAGCAGTTAGACTCAGTGGCAAAAGAGCTTCCACCTTGTGTGAGAGCCATTTCAGCAGCAGCCCTCTTATGCAAGACCACTGAAGAAATAGTGATGGGGTCTCCTTTGACTATCTATGTTCCTCACTCAGTCGAATCTCTCCTAAATTCTCAGCACACTCAGCATTACTCTGTCAGCCGACTAGCCTCCTGTGAAGTTCTGTTGCTCTCTGCTCCTAATATTACCTTAGCCCGGTGTAATAATCTTAACCCTGCAACTTTACTTCCAGCATCACAAGAAGAAGATGCCCATGACTGCATTTTATTAACTGATTATTTATTTACTCCTAGGAATGATTTGCAAGAAACTCCCATTGATAATGCTGATTTAATTTGGTTTACAGATGGATCTTACTCAAAGGATGAACAAGGATATTATCGGGCTGGATATGCAGTAACGTCCTCAGTGGACGTAATCGAGAGTTCTTATTTACCAGAGATCAAGTCAGCACAGCAAGCCAAGTTAATTGCTTCAATTCGAGCTTGTCAGTTGGCCAGAGACTAGATAGCAAATATCTATGCTGACAGCTGTTATGCTTTCAGAGTAGCACATGACTTTGGAATGCTGTGGAAACAATGAGGGTTTTTAACCTCTTCAGGTCAGCCCATAAAGAGTGGGAAACGGGTTGCAGAATTATTAAATTCTATACAGCTACCGAGACAACTAGCGATTATTAAAATATCAGGGCATTCCAAATCTGATACTTCGGAAGCTAACGGAAACCGGCTTGCTGATGCAGCTGCTAAACAAGAAGCCTTGAAGCCCTGCCCTACCCAGCCTTGAGAATGCCTGCTGCTTCCTATTAACTCTGCTAACCCAGTAAAAGACTTCCTTCTACAGGCCCAAGAAATTGCCACAGAAGAAGAGAAATAGATATGGCAGTCAAAATGGGGAATTTTTGATACCCTCTCACAGATGTGGTTTGGACCCAATAGGAAACCCATAGTACAATTGCCACTGCTCCAGCAGATACACCAACTAACCCATTGGGCACCTGAAAAGACGATTTTATGGGGAAAACAATACTTTTGGAAACATTCTCCCACAGTGGCCCATAAAACTTATACTCATTGTGTCATATGCCCAAAGTATAATCCAGGGAAACCACATCATGGGTCACAAGGCCACTTTCCCCTTCCTAAGGGACCCTTTGAGGTATGGCAATTGGACTTTGTCCAAATGCCACCATCTCAAGGATATAAATACATCTTGGTAATGATCTGTATGTTCTCACATTGGGTTGAGGCCTTTCCTTTCAGAAGAGCAACGGCTCTAACAGTAGGTAAATTACTATCAGAGAGAATAATTCCTGTTTGGGGAATTCCTACCGAGTTACATAGTGACCAGGTAACTCATTTCACCAGACAAATAATTAAATCTATTTGTAATATTTGGCCAATGATGCAGCATTTCCATTGTGCTTACCATCCCCAATCCTCAGGATTGGTGGAAAGAACTAATGGCATGATCAAAACTCAATTGTCAAAGCTTTCAGGAGCATTTAATCTCTCATGGCCAAAAGCTCTTCCGCTAGTGCTCCTCAATCTTAGATCTACACTCTTTGGTAAACATCGACTGTCTCCTTTTGAGACAACAAGGGGACGACCTATGCAATTAGATGAAGGAATGTATGAACGAACTTTACTTAAAGGAGATATTTTACATTATTGTCAAGGTCGCATTGAGGTTCTTAAAAGAAATGGGAAATTGGTAGCTAATTCTTTTCACAGTGAGCTCCCAGGAGATGAAGACCTTAAGGATCATGGATTACAACCTGGAGATTTTTTTTTTTTTTTGGAGAAGACACCTGATAAAGGACTCTTTGCAGCCCTGTTGCAAAATACCATATCAGGTGCTTTTAACCAACCCATGTGCTGCAAAATTAAAAGGTGTAGACTCATGGATTCACATTTCTCATTTTAAAAAGTCTTCTCCACCTGAGTGGGCTTCAACTCCAGTATCTGACACCTGACTTCGACTGACCAAGACGAATATCTCCAAACCTGGATGAGAAGAAGATGACATCTGTTGTAGACAGCTGTCCCAAGATTCTGGACCAGGCCTGTATTCCTCACCTTATATCTCATCATTTAAACCCTTGTAATGCTTAAGCTTTATATAATTGCTAAAATAATCAATTTCTAGATTGCCTTACCTTATTCCTACACCAATACTTTACCCTTCAACTTTATAAGATAGATTAGAACCTATTTACAAAACCTTTTGCTAATTACAAAAACAACAAAAAATGCCATTTAAGGTTTTCCTAACGCTATGTTTGTTTTTCCAGTCCACATCTGAATGGACCTCTGATGGCAATGTTTTTCTGCAATGGGCACATTCCTTTGCTACACCCAAAAATCAGTCCAATTGTTGGGTATATGGCCAACTTCCACTTTCTAGCACCTCTGGGTTGCTTTGGTGGGTCTCTCCCTTTCAAGGCACAGATTGGAAAGCTCTAAAACAATTTATTGTGATGGAAATATTTAGTTCCAAGGTTCACAGTTCGTCTGATATTACTAATTATGATCCTGAAACATGGACAATAGCCCATACTATTAATAATACAGAACACAGCTATTCTTTTCCTGCTACTCAAACCATCCAATTATCCCAACAAATTGCAGATGAACAAAAGAAACCAGACGTTACAGTAAGAACTATGGAAGGTTTCACACAAATTTGGGATGGATATGTTTGGCTTACTCCTAGCCATGGATCTTTAAACATACCAGCACCTTTATGTTGGGAACAGAGAAATCATTCCAAACAAAATCTACCAAATTACACTCAAAAGATGGGCTGGATACCCCCCGAGTCATGTCAGATATTATTATACTTAAAAAAAAGCGATTGGTTTGGAACAGACTGGTCTCGAAAGCCAGGTGTCTATTGGATGGCTCCTAATGGAACTCAATGGTTATGTGGAACAAACCTCTGGCCTTGGCTGCCACCAGGAGGGCTAGGGCGCTGCACTCTGGGCTTCTCTTGTATACAGGGAAGGATTCGCCCAGAGCTAACATCTGTCGCCAATCTGCTTCTCTTTAAGGCCAGATAGGTTCACTCAGTGTTCCACTGGTATGACCACCTTGGGGTGGTCCTTCCTTGGGGCTAGAAGATGTCATATCACCTATAGAGGTTCTGACAAAATTTACTCAACAAGCCCTTAACGATAGTCAAGCAAGAATAGCTTTATTAAATACTGAAATGTCTTTAATGAGAAAAGCTGTCCTTCAAAATAGAATGACCTTAGATATTCTTACAGGACCCCGAGGTGGTACATGTGCGATCATTCAAACTAAATGCTGTGTTTTTATACCTGATGAGTCTTCCAATGTGTCATCTCTGCTAAAGCACATGAAAAAACAGGCGAATGCACTAAGTGATCCTACACCCAGCCTTGATTTGTCTGGTTGGCTCCCTTCTGGTATTGGTTCCCTTTTTCCATCTGGATTGCAATTCCTATTTCTATTACTTCTTGGAATTCTTGTACTAATCATAATATTCAAACTGATTGTTGTTTTCTTTACTCAGTATTGTAAGACTGGCATGCAAACTAGAGTAGTGATCTCTAGGTGACTTGAGATGGTCGTTCAATATTATAACCCTGGACAAATTTCCTTTTCTGATAAGGACTATGCCTAAAAACTCATTTTAAACTAATCTTTTCAAAAATGTTGAATTATTATCGTTACCGTACTTGTTCTATAATTGTGCACAATGTAACAAAAGGTCTATATAAATTAAAAAAAAAAAGCACATATGCAATGTTTGTGCAACAACCTAAAATTAATCCAAAATCAATGAAATGCTTCCTCTGTTTGTATAGATATTGTATATACCTCTTTGCTTGTCCACAATATGCAACTAATTCCCCCCAACATGGGCAAGTGGGCAAATAAATGAGATAAAAGCCTGGCACCGAGGGACATGATGGACCCAGGGCAGTGTGGGAGATCAAGATTTGGCCACCCTGAAATCTCTCTCTTTACCTTGATTGTTTTCTCTGAGGGACATTTGACCTCCTCCACTAACTGCCTAAAAAATTTGACATGGTGGCTCCTTCCTGGAATAGATCTTCTATCATGATGGCTGTAAAGATAATGTAGGATAGAGGTTACAATAGGAAAGGCACCAACAAGCCCATCTTATTGGAAGTTCTGTCTCTCTGGCCACATTCTCTGGATGGCCCTGCAAGGAGTTGCCAGACAAACATTTACATTTATAAGGGAAATCTCCATTTGTAAAGGTATTTCCCTCTCTGTTTTGGGAAGGGGGGGATGGCCTCATTTCTAGAGACTTATCAGTTGGAAGGTGAGGCCTTAAATCTGCATAATAACCTTACTCTTGTTTACTGTGCTTTAGTGGTAATCTCCTGTAACTGACTCCCCCCACCCCCAAAATCCTCCTTTGTCATTGGCTGAACATGGTATTTAAGATGAGAATTTCTGCTATTGTGTTGAGAAAACGCAGTGTCGCTGCTTTCTCCCATGTATACATGTTATTAAACTTCGTATTATTTTCTCCTGCTAACCTGTCTTGTTAATTATTTGGCCAGCCATAAGAACCTTAAGGAAAAGGGCAAAGGGAGATTCTCCTTCTTCCCCTGACAGCAGGCAGCAACCACCCTGGCGCCGAGGGACAATATTTTGATCATCAATGCTTTTGATCAAAAGATTATAGATCAAAAGGGGGAAAATGATAAATAAACGGCAAGCAATAGGATATATTAGAGCATATGAGGAAGCCATTCAGTGTACAACGAATTGGGTCTGACCTTGTTTTTTTTTTTCCCAGAGGGGCCTGTAGCCTCTGTTCATCCGTTGTATATGGCTTTAAGCAATTAACATGTTCCAAAGACAAGAACAACGCCCTTAAGATATAAATGCAACTTCCCCCACATTGGCATTTCCTTAAGGATAAGCATTTCTTCCTAGGCTAGGATTTGATTGCTGTGCTCATCCTGTGACCACTCAACTCGAGACAACAGCCACGCCCATGGAGACAGCAGACCTGCTACCCGCTGTGTCCATCAATCGCTGCACCCACAGGTCATTGTCGTGGCTATTGTAAAAGGGACATTGCAATCACATGTGATACATGCTCTTTGATGGTATATAACCACTCTGTGCCCCCCACTTCCTTGGAGTGCTCCATTTCTTTGTGAAAGGACTCTCCCAGGCTATATGGTCCTCGAGGTTTGGCTCATAATAAACTCACCCCAATTTTGACTTATAGATTGGATATGGATTATTTGCATTGACAAAATAAATTAAGGTTATCTACTCTGATGGTTAAAGTTTTTTGTAATATTTGTGGAGAAGACACTTGAGATTTTTCATTCACCTAAGTTCCAAATAATCTTTTCCCCTTTTGGTTTCCTTCTGATAAGAATTACCTCCTTCAAGTTTTCATTTCAAAGATATGACCTAGATAAGAGTTCTTGGAGAAAACCAGGTAGAACATTTACATTTCAAAGGCAGAAGTAAATAATTCCAGTTCTTTTAAGAAGCACTTTTGCTTCCTAAATCCAGAATCTTTCCAATACTTACAAGCATTTTTAAATAAGTAGGAGAAGTTTGGGAATTGATAACAAGGATAGCTGGACTTTGAATTGTGTCTAGAACTGCATTTATGGTTTCGTAAAGATGTATAAGATAAGAACAGTTGCTTTTAATGTTTCAAAGAATTGCTTTGCAGCCTAAATAATACCAAGGGGCTGATCCTCCCATCCAACCACATTATCTTCATTACGCTTTTCTTTCTTTCTTTTTAACCAGGGAAAAGATTTCCAACTAAGATGGAAGTCAAAAAAAGTTCTACGTTCTGGGTTTAGAGCTGTTTGTCCTTAAAATGTTTTAGCAAATCCTTTCACAAAGGCTTCAGAAGGTTTTTCTTTCCCTCTGGTTACATAGTAATATTTTAACTTAGGGGATAAGGCCTGAAAAAAGGTCCTATCAGGCTCTGAATACTAGCTTCCAATTTGATCAGCTTCTCACCACAGAGCTACTTAAATCCTTTCAAATATATTTCCTGTTTTCATCTGGGACAAAAACTAAATATTTCTGGCAGTATTGAACAACCCCATGGACCCAAGAGGCATCCCCAAAGAGGCTGCAAAAGATTTTATTTTCCTCTTTTGACCAGGCACTACAGAAAGAGATTTGGGAGAGTTGATGCTGGTAAGAATTCTCAGCCTTTGCTGGCTTCTGCCAGATTTCCCAGGATCCCATCCGCAGGCTTCCGTATCTACCAGAATTTGGCAAGGATTTCCATGAATTTTAATTTTAGTTTCCCTTGGCTGTTTAAGGGAATAACACAGCAGTTTATCAGAAAATTCCTCAGAGTCCCATCAACCCTAGGAGGGGCCCCTATGGAGACCCTTCTAGAGTAGATACAGGGGTGTCTGTAAGGCCACTAACTTGGTGCACCTTTTGTTTATGGCCATGCAGTCTCTTCAGAGTAGAAAGACAATTCAGACAGAGGATTACTAGAATGGGTACTCAAATATAGGAGGCTACCAGGGAGCCATAGAGTTACGCCTTATACACAGTAAGACTGACTGTAAGAGTCAGTCTTATAGTCTTTTGTTTTAATACCTCTTATATCTTTAATTTTTTATTAGCCTTTTGCAAGCTATTTTGAAGCTATTTTGGAATTTTGAAGGCTTTTGGAGACTTTTGTTCCCTAATTAAAGTGGGTATCTTTTCTGTTTGTTTGATTTGGGATCTCTTGCTTTCAAGTGCCCTTCTTAAATGATCTTATCTAATTGGAATGTTCCTTATAATGGCCGTTGTAATTATAAGCTGTAATTCCCCTCACGGCTGGCAGCAGTTTAGAAGGACAATAGCTGAAAATGGAGTTTACCCCACATTTCTGTCCAGCTATCTCTAGTTGCAAATGGTTTGCGACTCACATTTCCATCTAGCCATATTTTGAGGCCCCATCTTGACAGTTATCAAACCAAGTTCTCACTAACTTTAGTAAGCTTTTGTCATTTTGTAGATATCTACAGCTTTCCGGACCTTAGTTCTTAGACATAAAATAAGCAGGTGTGTCAGAAGGTAGCACACTCAACAAAAGGAATCTGAATCAGGATTGGATCTAGGTAACGACATTTTTTAAAAGTTGCTCATATGATTGCAGTGGGCAGCCAGGATGGAGAACCTATCGTTTAATGGATTTCTTTCAGCTTCTGCAAGGCTTTGCTTCTTTAATTCTTCCTGCACATTTTTCATCTCCATTCTTTCTGTTTCAAGTTTTCTTCTCCTTTTTCTGCTTGGCTTGTCTCTATTTTAGGTCACGACTAGGTCTAGATGAGGCAAAAGCTCATGCCACCATTTCCACCAACAGTTAGTTAGTCATGATTTTTTAAGGGAAATGTCCATTGTTGGAAATTTCAAAGCCTCAGGCAACGCTGCCAAGAATGTGGGGGCAAAGTGTGTTTGACAGACTCAGTTTCATATCCTGGAGCCGGGCAAGGAGGGGGAGCAGCTGTAGGTAGATGCAGAGGGGCAAGAAGTGGAGAGTGTGGTTAAGAGGGAAAGGCCATTCCTGTATGGAGGGGGTCAGTCTGGGGGTGGCCAGGCAGTGCAGCTGAAAGACCCCCGCTTAGGGGCCAGGAGGCCTCAATTTGACTCCAGTAGTTTGTCAATGTCCTCTGGGTGACTTTGAGCCAGTTCCTTCCCCTCTCTGGGCCTCCCTTTGTCCACATGTAGGGGTGGTCAAGTGTCCTCCATGGTGCCCTTCCACGTCATGTCATATCATGTCTTTTTCCTCTGGTTGCCTTCAATATTTTCTCATCATGAATCTAGATGTGTATGTCGTTGTTTGATCCTGGGTGGAGTTTACTGATCTTCCTGGATCTGTGCTTTGATGTCTTTCATTCTTTTTGGAAAATTCTCAATTGTTATCTTTACAAATGTTCTTTCTGCTCATTCTTTTTCTCTTCTCCTTCTGGGATTCCAGTTACACGTATGTTGCACCGTTACATTTTATTCCACATGTCTTAGATCCTCTGTATTGTGTTTTTCCCATTCCTTTTTATCTTTTTTATTTAAGTTGGGTAATTTATAATGACCTCTCTTCAAGTTCACTCATTCTTTCTTCAGCCTTGTCAAGTGTACTGATAAACCCAGTGAAAGTATTTTTCATCTCTGTTACTGCTTTTTTTTTTTTTTCATTTCTAGCATTTCCATTTGCTCCTTTCTGCTGAAATTACCCATCTGTTGATGGAAGTTTTCCATATAGTTGTTTTAGATTCCCAGTCTGTTAGTTCTAACACTTGGGTTACCCCTGACTCTGCTTATATTGATGATTTTCTCTTGTGTAAGTGGGGTTTTCTTTTTCTTGCTTTTTGTGTGTTTGTAATTTTGGATGAGGAATCCAGAGTCCTCCTCAGCTGCTAGACTGATAATGTGTGTGTGTGTGTGTGTGTGTGTGTGTGTGTGTGTGTGTGTATGTGCGTGTGTGTATGTTTGGAGAGTTGAGTTAACTCATCAGGAGTTGAGCAGGGTCTGGTTTTCATTGTTCCTCTGGTTATCTTCAGTGCACCACCTGATTCGCATTCTTCTAGCGTTACCTTGTGCTTAGGGCAAGAGCTGCTGAAAGGTTTCCCTCAATGTTCCTGTTCCAACTTCAGCTCTAGCCCTGCCCTGTGCACCTGACCCTCAAGAGGGTCTCTTCCTACACTTTCTCCTCCCCCACTGGTACATTTCTGCTGCTCAGTACTTGGTGTGTGCTAACTCGAGGTGGCATCCAGGAGTGGTTTCTCTTGTCCTGGTCCAGCCTCGACCTCAGGCAGGACCTGTATTCCTTGGTTGTGGAGAGGGGGCTTTCTCAGTGATTCTTCCCCTGCCCAGCAGTGAAAGACCTCTAAGGACCAGGACCCAGGATGCCCTTCTTTCCGTCTCCCAGGGGCAGAGAGTTTTTAAATTTTCCTTTTCCTCAGCCTCAATAGGTCTTCCCCAGGGCCCTAAGGGAGGTGGGTTTCCTACCCTTTACTCAACAGTTTAGGGATTTCGTTCTTTGTGGGAGAAGTGTCTGAGCAGGGCTTCACGCCTGCACCGCTGAGGCAGGCTTTCTCTGGTCTTACTGCCTGCTTCCTATCTTTCTCATGAGCCCCTGATGGAGGTCCATGGAAAAGAGTCTGTGTAAACTCCCCCATAGATCTGTGGATCCCGAGGATTTTATACCCTCATACATGCCTACACTCGGCTTTCAGTACTTGATATGAATTATTGGAGTGATTCTACTCATATCTATGTTGACCCCATCTTCCACCTGTAGGCAGACGGTAAGTCAGTATCCACATCCCATCTCTCCTCCAAAGTGCCCGTCTCCTGAGACTTCAGGGTCTCACCTGCAACCTCAGCTCTTTGAATGGTTCAGGAGAAGTCCTGATTTGGAGGATAATCCGGTGGTTTCTTGCTCTTAGTGTAGGAGTGACACTCCTTAAAGCTTTCTACATCCCAGCAGAAGCCAGAAGTCACCACATGGATTCTGAAAGAGGCAATTTTAGGGTGACACCTCAGGGACTCACTCCAAGGTGGTCACATCTTGGACTGAAGTGGTCCAGGCTACCGAAGTGGTTCAGGCGAGTTGTTGGAAGAGATGACCTTAGGGAGGAGCCTGGGAAGATACTGTGTATGTCGAAGGAAGAATTATAGACCTGCAGAATGGTTAGTAAATGCCACATAACATGCCACAGGGTCACCAAGGCACCCCCTCCCATACTACAGGTACATCCTCAATCTGTGCCACCTCCATCTCTACAGGTAGTTTCATAGGGAGGAGAGGAACACTGAACTCTGGAGATCCCACATCCTATTGTTGGAAGTTGTTGAGGGTCTGGAGACGTGACGTAGATCCAGTGTGTCCCAGGGCCCAGCCTGCTTCTCTGCTTGTCCAGAGTCCAACCTAGACCTGCCAGAGGCCTCTTCCTGCTGATGGTGCCCTCTCTCTTCAACCTTCTCTCTCGAAGGAGGATGGCTTAACCTCTAGCACAAGACACAGACTTTGACTTGATCTCTCAAAGAACATTTATTCCCAAAATTGTGGCCACAGATACAGAAATTCTCCCTCCCTGGCCTCTGCCCACTCCCACCAGACAATTCCCCAATATCCACAATAAGATGCCTCTTTTGGCCCCAAACGCCTTTTGTAGAATACCTCATCCTGGCTCCCCCAGGCCCCAGAGGCCAGATGGGTTGCCTATTCACAGCTCAACATGCTCTGTCTGGTGTAGCTTCTCTGCTGCCTCCTTGGCCAGGAGCTCAGTCCAGAAGGCCACTTCCTTATCTTTCAGCTTCTGGGCTGCCTGGGTGGTGACACCAATCTGCAGGTACCCTTCCTTCTGGTCGTATGCTGGCCAATGGGGCAGCCCCTCTCCATTGGGGTTCCTGGGAACAGAATCAAACAGATATTCCCCAAAGCTACTGTGTAGTCCCAACAACCCTCTGAGATTTTCAGGGACTCCTGGTGTCATCTATGTCAAGAGGCTCCTATGCCTCCAGAGACAGGGAGCTCACCATCTCCTGGGGAGCCTGTCCATTTATAGAGGGCTCTCATGTCAGAGGTCACAGAGCCGGTAATTTGACCATCAAACATTAGAAGCTCCCTCTTCCCAATAGATCTGCCCTACCCCTGCCCATCCTTGATCCATAATTGCCATGGGGCTCACCCGTTGCGAGCAAAGTTGGCCCAGAATTTCATCACCATCTTGCTGAGTTTGATCTCTTGTTCCGAGGCACCTTCTAGGGAAGGAGAAAAAAGCCTTTGCTACTAAAAGTGAGGTTCTGGGGCCAACAGCAGCAGCATCTCTTGAAAGCTTATTAAAATCAGAATCTGAGCCCTTACTCCAGACCTACTGAGTCAAAAGCTGCATTTTAAGAAGATCCTGGGTAATGTATGAGCACTTTAAGCTGGAGAGTTACTGATCTAGTACACATTAAAGAGCTGTAGTCAATCCATGAGAGGGAGGCATTCGTCTTTTGTGCCTACCTTCCTCCTCCTTCCTCTTCAGAGTTGCAATGCTATACCCCACTGTTTCCAAAACAGCAACCCCATCTCCAAAGATTGCTCTCCTTTTGGTCTTTTCTCAATCTCCTTCACCCACCCACATGTACATAGAATCTGAAAAATAACAGAGCTGCAATGGTCCTAAAGAGTCACCCAACTGGGGAATACCCAGAGGCACTGGTGTGTCACAAACAGACCTGGGGTTGTTCACATGCAAGTCATCCTTAAGTGTTGAGAGCTAAGGCACTGAAGACATTTGTGAAAGGTTTTCTTGAAAATGCCATATTATTAGTATATCAAGTTTAAAAAGATATGAGTTTTAGAAAGATAGATAGATGGTTGGATAGACAAATAGACACACATTAGCCCTGATTCAAGGTCAACACCCACTCTAACCATAATCTTACTCAACCTGATATGCTCTTGTGAGTGGAAGTGGGTGGTGGCATTCTAGCCCTTGAGCCCAGGTCTGGCTTCTTGTAGTGACCATGCATGAGGGCACATGGATACACAATCTCTATCATGCGTGTTAGTGAAAGAGAAAGATTGGGAACATGTGGAGTTTAACCCTGTTATGGAGAATTCAAGAAACTAAGAACCGGAGAGAAGGAGGGACTTGCCCAAAGCCACCATACCAAAACTGGAACCCAGATCACCTAATCCCAAATTTGTAGTCACCAAAGGGCCACCACCTTTTAAAAATGGTGCTCCAAAGACCGAGAAGAGCTCGTCTCCATGGTCCCCTTTCACCGTCTTGGGTTTCATGTCTGATGAGAAGCTTGGGTGATACTCAAACTCATACATGTAGGTCGGAGCTCCAGCATCTGAGAAGACATGGATTCATGCACAATTCATTATACCTCATGCACACCTAGATGGTATCAAGGTCTCCGGGGCCCTGAGCACTCAGGAAATTGGTGGCACACCTGGATCTTGAGTACACAACGACAACAATATTCATAACAGCTGATATTGTCAGCATCTACTGTGTGCTGGACACTGTGTGGCCCTGCAGGAAACCCCTGGTTATAAGCATAATAGAAATATTGTGTTTTGGAAAAGTTCCATGACTTGCTTAAGGGCCCATAATTGGGGGAGTTGGAGTGGGATTTAACCAGTGTTTGTCGAATGAATGAATGAAGATTAAATGAATGAATGAATGACTGTTGAAATACTGGAGAGACTCATTCAAAATAACTATCATTATGGGGGCATTGGGTCGATTCACATCAACCCCTTTGCCTACTGATGCATTCACACTGGAGAAAATCTATATACATACAGTTTACGCTACTGTATTTCATTGATAACAGGCTAGGGTCATTCTATGGGAGAATATCTGCATCCCAATAGGTGTCTTCTATTCTGCCCAGTTTTGAGTGTTTCCAGCATTTTTCTCACTTTTTCTAAGCGTGAAGCAAATCCAAGTTGCTGGTCTGAAAGCATGAATATTTAATACAAACATATGCAGAGAGGGGACAATCTGTCTCTCGTGTCTCGGGAAACCACAAACTCAGCGTTTCCTATTTCTCTGTCAGCTCACAAGTCTTGCCTCCTGCCTGGCCTAGGGAGTGTTGAGGTGGTGGAGAGAGAAGAAGGGCTGAGGAAGGAGGAAGTTGCCTCTCTCTTCCTCCCCCTGCCTCCTCTTTCACCTTGCCCCTCGAAGCCCCACAGATGTCAACTTTCCTGCTGATGCTTCCCCAGAGCTGCCATCCCTGTTCCTTCAGGGCTAACTCCTCGACCACCCGGTCATGGAGATGGGTACTTTGTGTGGATCATGAGGCCCACGGTGATTGACTCGAATGGGGGAAGGGTCAGGCCCCACGTCAGCTGGTGGAGAAACTTGACAACCTTTTTGCCCCTTGGTTACAGGAATAAATTTAGAAAATACAGAAAAAAGTAAAACAAACAAGAAGATCATTTATAATCTCACCACTCAGAGAAACCTGTTAGTAATTTAGCACATATCCCTTTTATGGATGTAATATTGGGACAATGTTGTATATGTTGTTATGTAAATTTTATAATAATATCTTCACTTCATTAAATATTTGTCCACAAAATGATTTAACAATATACACCATCCCAACAGAAGGATGTAGAATAATTTATTTAATTCCTTCCTTATCCCCCTATCTTAGCACCCTTGGATTAGCAAGAGGAGTTGTTTGGAAGAAGCAATCCTCTGTGGCTCCATAATCCACTTGTTAAACAACTGCTTCAAGGTCAAGCAGAACTCACTACAAGTGGCGTGTTTCATCTTGTCTCTGCCACTCAAAGGTCTTAGAAAGGAATTCACAACACAACAATAGAGGAAAGAACTTTTGTGAATGAGAGAACTTATTTTTGGCACAATGCTGCCCAAAAGATATTCTTCTTTACTTTTTCTTAACTTTCTGCCTTAAACCACTGAGATTTATGAAATCCTTACAATCATAACACTACTCTTCAAAGTTAAGTAGGGCACAGATTTGGGTAATAACAATTAGGAACAACAAGAGAAGCAGAAGGAAAGAGATAGCTAGTTATCAAAAATATGCAAATTAAAACAGTGTCATGTTCTCTCTCTTTTTTCTTTGATGAGGAAGGGCTTATGAAATTCACAGTGTTATTTTTATTTTTCAGTCTCAGTGTCCCAGGTGAGAGAATTAAGAAATCCACATTCTTAGACGCTGGAAAACAATTTCACAGTTTGCATCAAGAACTTTAAAATGCTTCTAGATCCCAGCCTAGTAATTTCACTTCTAAAAACTAATCCTAAGAAAATTACTAGAGACTAAAGATTTATGCAAATAAGGCTGAGAAGAATGTTTTTCTGGCATCAAAATGTGAGCAGTCAGCCTAAATATCCAATAGGACAGGAATACTAAAATAAATTTTAATCCATGAAATGTTGGATGTTTTTGATGAGTTTTTACTGACTTTGAGGAAACGCCAACAATATAGTGTTCTATGAACAAAAACATAACATAAATTAATTTTTAAATTGTATGTAAGACATGGAAAGATTATTAGAAGAAAATATATAAAAATTTATGGCAAATACTTATAGATAAAGGAATTATGAGTGACCTCTAGTTTCTTCTTTATATGTTCCCATATTTCCAAAACTTTCTACAACTGTAAGATATATATAATTATATACTAATTTTATATTCAGAAAAGTTCTTTTTTATTAAAAAGACAGTGAGACAAATACAAAAATAAAAGAAAAACGTTGACAAAATCTGTGTAGTCTTGTCAAAAGAACTTGAACACAAAGTCATGAGATATCAGATGAAAAACACAAGTCCAGTATGGCTGGACCAGCAGACGATGCAGAAAAAGATACCACAAAGCAGACAGGTAGGAAGAAGAAAGATCAAGTTTATGAAAGAACAGATTTGACCTCAGGTAGGCCCTGGCTGAAGAGTTTCATCAGGACCCTCGGGAGGAGGAAGGGGTAACTAGCACCAGTACGTTACTGTCCTGAGGGCTTGGGCACATAGTAGGTCAGCTGTAGATACTTTTTATCGTTCTTACAACATCCTGAATTTACAACCTTTCAAGCACAGTTAGAGAGAGAGGTCTAGACCAGAGAACCATTTCCTAGCTTGCAGTCTAGGCGAAGGAGGGCTCCTAGAAAAGGAAGGGTCCTGTGAGGACCTCAAAAGGGCACCCGGAAAGGACACCTCCTCTCTAGGTAAGCTCATCCACCCTGACCTCACACCCCATCCACACAGCCTTGGGTCAGTGTCAGAATGTCGCTTGGTAGACCCAGCAAACACTGAGATGGACAAAAGCCAGGCACAGACATCGACGTTCTCCAGACCACCTCCCCCATACCGCCCACTACTCATTTCTTTTGACTTTCTTGGTCCCGGACAGCCCTCCTGATCTTCTGCTTGGCTTCACTCTACACACAGCTCCAGCACTTAACACATTAGTTTGAAGTTAGCTCTGGACCTTTCAAGACACATCTTCTAAGATTTGCTCTCTAGCCCCACGGGCAACAAAAACTTCAGGTGAGGAGTCCTTGTATCAGATACTGTCGATGCCTCACCATATCCCTTACTTCTGGATGTGCCAGACTGACTTCCTCCTCTGACATCTGTAGCTCTTTGTCTGAGGTCTTTGGCCACCAGAGACCACTCAGTCCATGAGTTCAGCAGGTCAAAGAGCCAGAGAATCAACAATCCCTGGAGAACAGGCTTCAAACAATGACATGTGGAAGTTGGAGGATAAATACTGCAGTTCCCATACCACTTGCTCAGGATAACCCTGAGACTGTCTTCTTCAGGTTTCCCAGAGCTCCCCAGCTCCAGCACCAGTGTCCACAGCGGACACTAGCTTGACAGGGCAGCATGGATTGGCTTCCCTCTCCTTCCTATGTCACTTCTCCACTCCTCTACTGGTGTTTCCTGGGATAACCACCCAAATAAATGATTTGCATTCAGATCCTCTTCCCAGAGTCAGCTTCTGGCAGAAATCAAAAGAGGACAACATCCCACCCTAGGCCATATGGTATCAGCCTTGTAGAACTGACTCTCAGCAATTTAAACATATCTGTCTATGCTGAGGGGTGGGCAAGATAGACATCAAAGCTGGTGGGATCAGTGTCCCTTTCCTGTCCAACCTCTGGGACTCACCTCTGTGGAAGCGGGCCACAGTCACAGATGGGACACCAAACATCACATCTCCCATCAAATCCAGGAACAGGTCTTTCTTTTTGACAGGGTCGTCTGTCCCTCCTAAATACTTCTCAATGGCCACTGGAGTCAGTTCCTCAGGGATGTTCTGAAATAGATCAAGAGGGAAAGTGACCACCGCCCTCTGGTGAATGACGCAGCTTCTCTCCTTGTGTTAATGGTGAACCTCTTGATTCCTGTGCAACCACTCACCACCTCGGGTGGTGGGTAAGAAAGGCAGAAAAATGGGGGCAGAACCTCCTGGCCCCAGTCTTCCTTCTGCCATTTAATTGATTTGTGATTTGGGGCAGCCTCCTCCCCGCTTTGTCTCTCAGCCAGTTCCTGTGATTCCCTCGACTCTTACAGTCATGGGGTAGGACTTCCACAAGAGTGATGTGGCCGTCTTCTCGTCCAGCTTGCCTTCAGAGAGTGGGAAGCCCATTATCTGTTAAAACAATGGTTAAGCATTTGTGAATCATTGGGAATTAGCAGGAAGAACCAAACTGACCAACCGACCAAACCAATGCAGCCCAATGATGAGTTGGGCTAAATTAATTGATCATATGGACTTATTATATCCAGAAACTCAAGGAGGGCAAAGAGGATAAAGTAAGTGTTAAGAGAAGCTGTCGCAGTCCTTTGCAGTCCCTATGTGTATATATAGGTCAGGCTACAGTCCCCCCAATGGTCATCAAGACAGAGAGGGAGGGTTTAAGCCAGGCTAGTTTTGAAGTGGAGGGGTCTGGGCAGAGCACACAGACCTCACAAATGCCCTCCCTGTCTCAGCTGACTGAGGAAGACCCAAATCATGACATTATGGCTCTGGTCCTTCAGTATAACCTCTGAAATCGATCTGAAGTGAGAACTGCAGAACTCTGCACATAACAGCTCCATCCAAACCTGCCCTAAGGGACTCGCCCAGCTCTAACATGGTTTCTAGCAGCTTAAAGCCCTGTCTTTAGGATGACCCAGCTTCCCTTAAAATGTCTTCCTGAGAAAGCTCCCTGCTGCCAGGAGAATTCACTGTTTGTTCAGCCAAAACCTGGTGACAGGTTGATGGATCACTGAACTCCCTCACAGAGCAGTTACTTTAGACAGTTTGCAATTATAAATGCTTTCTCTGCCCTTTGAGATGTAAATCTACCATCCAAATTGTTTCCTCAATGACCTGAGAGCCATCTCTTTGAAATACAGACATTCAGTTGATGACTCTTGCTCTCTCTCAGTCCCTGTGGGAGTGTAGAAACCTAACTTCTTTGGGCACCTTGCTCCAACTCATACCACTCTCTCTTGTCATAAAGACAGGAGAGTTCTGGGGCCGGCTCAGTGGCATAGTAGTTAAGTTTGCCCTCTCTGCCCCGGCAGCCCAAGATTTGCTGGTTCGGATCCTAGATGCGAACCTACACACTGCTCATCAAACCATGCAGTGGCAGTGTCCCACATACAACAAATTGAGGAAGATTGGAACAGATGTTAGCTAAGGGCCAATCTTTCTCCCCCCCCCCCACCAAAACCAAAAACAAACAAACAAAAAAAAGCAGGAGAGTTTGCTTCTCCTCCAATGAATACCAATTAACTAATCCAGGTGGCCTAGTCCCATGGGCAAACTACCTTGTGCATCGCGGCGTATCCTTTCCCTGTGCACACGCAGCCTTTAAATAGGTTCCAGCCTTTGTTTCGGGAACTTGAGCTCAGTTCATGCTGAACTCTTTTCCGTACCGCTTGGTTAACTGAATAAAACCTGTCCTCACCACTTCAACTCCTGTCAGTTTTGTTTACCTTTGACAGAAGAGAAAACCCTTCCTAGCTTTTAGCAGTCAATTTTAACTCAAGAGGAAGCAAACTCCTCTGAATCTTCCCACTTAGATGACTAGGAGAATGCGTGGAATTTATGGAGAAACTATGAAAGCACCAAACCCAAGAAGAGAGGCTGCAGGGCTCCAGGCCTTACTCTCCTTAACTCCCGAGCTCCTTCCCCTTTCCAGGACTCGGTTGCTCAACTGCCCAGGGATTGTCTCTACAGGACCCCCAGCATTGGCATTTCAGTGTTCTTGGATGGAGAAAAATCAGACAGTGTCTTGGGAGAGGAGTCCTCAGCGCTGCTTGGGATATCACTGAGAAGGTTTCCATGGAAATGTCAACTTGTGTGAAGGGGACGGCGGACCTGGACCCTGCCGGGGTCTGCAGAAGGAGGAGCTCCTGTGAGCAGAGATGGGAGGGGTGATATGATGGGCAGGGGAGGTGAGTCTAAGATTCTAGCACATTCTCACCGTTGGAATAATCCAGCCAAACTCTTGCTTGTTGAATCCGACGATGTAGGGAACAGTGTTGAATGTCTTTTCAGCCAGAATCTCTTCAGGCATCTTTGGCAGCACCACTCCATCAACCACAGTGGGCAGGAAGGGATGACTCTGGGGAAGAGGGAGCATAGTGTCTGGGCTTCCCCTCTCAAGGAAACTCCCGCCTCCCCATCTCTACCTGTCTGAGCCAGAGACCAGCATCATAGATCTGCATGCCCTGGGTGGTGACCACAGAACTCAGGGTCCCAACAAAGGGGACTAAGTCTGTGTGACCCCTGAGGGCAGAACTGTGACCAGGGGCTAGAAATGTAAGGCGATGGGGACTAGTCTCCCTCAAATTGGAGAATATATATATATATGTGTGTGTGTGTATACACACAGACACACACACACAAACATGTATATACACATTTATATACGTGAAAATACATATAAATATTAAATATATGTATAAATTTAAGAGTTGAGATATATATATATGCATATTTACATATATTTCAAAGTGAAGTGTATGTATATCTACGTATATCTATCTATAATCAGTTCTCATTATTCGTGGTAGTTTAGTTCTATAAAGTCACTGTGACTCTGAATTAGTGAAACTGAGCCACTGTCCCCAGGGGAAACACAAGGTTAGGGTACTGGGGGACTCTGGTCACATTTTCAACAACCCTGTTTTAAGTGTGTTTAAAGACACCTAACATAATACACCTTCCTTACAAGTAATTAGTTATCTGTAGTTCTTATTTATAAGAAAACATCCGCCGAGAAGGGCTCACACTTTCCATCCTCAGGTAACGTGCCTGTAAATTTGTGTCCTTCAGCCTCATGAAGATGCCATCCCCTATGAATTTTATCATCATC